>NC_083233.1:30569214-31316714 GCF_032191835.1 Heteronotia binoei
CTTTTAGCAATAGAGGATGGCAGCTATGGTCAAATGAATGTGCAGGAAGAAACTGAAATTGAATCCAGAGAAAATGGAGGGGATGCTTGTTGGGAATATGGCTGTTCTGCAAACTATTTTATTGTGAATGACAGGGAGCAGGTTGTGCTATCCGATCAGGTGATGAGCCAAGGGATATTCCTCACCCTGGCTTGCTTTTTACAAAGTAGATAGAAGCAGAGTGCTCTTTTAACCATCTACACTAGACTATAGGCTCCCATTCCCTTCCAGACCAGATAGCCTGACCTACACCTTGTAACTATTAACCTCTTGGCTACTGCAATGTATTGTACATGAGGCTAGACCTTAACAGCAGCCTAACAGCTTAAACTAGTTCTGAATGTACACGTGACTGGAGACATGCCCATAACCAGGGCTTTTTTTGTAGAAAAAGCACAGCAGGAACTCATTTGCATTTTAGGACCTCATTTGCATATCAGGCCATACCCCCTGACATCAAGCCAGCCAGAACTGCGTCCCTGCTCAAAGAAAGGCCTGCCCATAACACAGACTATTTTGTCAGTTTTACCAATGGCTTATTTGCTTCCCAGTTCAACTTAAAGTTGAGCTTGAAATAAAGCCTTTCACAACCTGACCCTAGGGTTGCCAATCCCCAGGTGGGGGCAGGGGATCCCCCGGTTTGGAGGCCCTCCTCCCGCTTCAGGGTCGTCAGAAAGTGGGGGGAGGGGAGGGAAATGTCTTCTGGGAACTCTATTATTCCCTATGGAGATTTATTCCCATAGAAAATCATGGAGAATTGATCCGCGGGTATCTGGGGCTCTGGGGGGGGGCTGTCTTTTGGGGTAGAGGCACCAAATTTTCAGTATAGCATCTAGTGCCTCTCCCCAAAATACCCCCCAAGTTTCAAAAAGATTGGACCAGGGGGTCCAATTCTATGAGCCCCAAAAGAAGGTGCCCCTATCCTTCATTATTTCCTATGGAAAGAAGGAATTGAAAAGGTGTGCCGTCCCTTTAAATGTGATGGCCAGAACTCCCTTTGGAGTTCTATTATGCTTGTCACAGCCTTGATCTTGGCTCCACCCCTAATGTCTCCTGGCTCCACCCCCAAAGTCTCCTGGCTCCACCCCCAAAGTCCCCAGATATTTCTTGAATTGGACTTGGTAACCCTACCTGACCCACATGTAGGTAGGTAACCCTACCTGACCCACTTCTTCTGGTCGTCATATCTGTCCACATGGTTTCTTAGGACAGATGAGCACCTGGTATGAGATGGAATGATGAACAAGACTTCTGGGTGTTTTGTTTTTGTTTTCCTTCACATACACAAATCCAGCTTGTGCTGGAAGAAATGGGAACACGCAGAAACAGCAGGCCAAAGAAATGTACACTCCTCAAGAAATGCTTACTGCATTCACTATTAAACAAACATATTGTGCCGAAGCCTCTCTCTATGGCCAGCAAACACAGCTCAATTTATTTTATTTTATTAAAATAAAACAAACTGTGCATCCAGGGACAATAAATGGGAAATGATCCTCCACTACAGTTTTTTCCTTTCTTTCTGCCAATGGAATGTTAATGGATATGAAAAGCAAGCCCTATATTTACAGTGCATAAGATGTAAAAGATTCCTTTCAGAACAGAATGTGAAAAATATATGCAAAATTATTATATGTCACAAATGCACTGGGTCTTCCCCTCCCCCAAAAGTCACATTTCCTCCCCAAAACTACATAAATAAAAACCAATGAAATGAAGATTGACTACATAAATGTGTGCATTATTTTAAGCAGCAAATCAGTTCTGTTAACAAGATGCAAACTGATCAGAACAGGAAAAGTATTGTAAGACCTTTAGTAGGACCATTAAAAAAACAACATAACTCTTTCCTTGGTCTCAATTGTTGTTGTTGTTTTCCCTTTTAAAATAAAGGAGATACACACACACTATTGAGTTAATAATTGTAATGTGTGTGTGTGTATAATAATATCATGATATTATTATTATTATTATTATTATTATTATTATTATTATTATTATTATTATTATTATTATTATTTATTATGTGAATACACACACACTCCCTAGGAACTATATGCTTGCTTAAAACAACTTAGCATCAAAATCCAATTCCTAGAACAAGCTGAGGCTTATATTATTGAACCTACAGAGAACAGGAAGGCAAGGCCACCAAGGGTTACCTCTCAACAGGGTTTTTCCCACACCGGTACTGACACAGCACAACTCCCTCCCCAAGGGAGCATTGCTTAGCCCTTTTTTAATAGCCATCAGATGGCAAATGAGGACAATTCATTTCCCAAGAGCACTGGGGCTGCAACAGATGACAGTATCTGTTCCTGGGCTATGGCTATTAATAGCCATAGCTTTTTATCATCATATGCTATTGGTGTTTTAGATTTTATCTGCTCTTTGCTTCTCCAGTTATGTTTTATTAGTTCTTATTTATTAGTGTATTTTTTTTTCAAGTTTTGCACATGCTCCAAATAAACTTTTTGGATTCAACAGAAAACATGCTAGTCATGATAATAAAGAGTATGACTGCATTCAGATGTTACAAAACATAAAGCAGTCATTGAGTAGGCTTTCCAATTCCTCCAACTGTATGGAGAAAGGCCATATATTCAAAGTCAATGTTACAACTGCCTCTCCAGATTTCACAGGAGATAGGAAGCAGTGGCAACATGGGCCTTAATTGGTCAGACAATACATCCAACTTGTTCGCTCCCATTCAGCACCATCTGCCGATATAGGCAGCTACTTCATAGGCCCCAGCCTTCTAAACCCACCCCTAAGGATGCATAAATGAGGACAAGTACTCTTATCATGAAGCTGACTATTCCTTACAAAAGAGAAGAAAGGAAATGTGCAATACATAGAACACACACTTTTTAAAAAAAAAAATGGGGCTGAATTAGGGATGATTTCAGGTTTTCTTCATTTATTTATTTGTATTTATTTTATTGTATTTATATCCCACCCTCCCCTGACGGGCTCACAACAGTTAAAACAACATAGAATTAAAACAGAATCACAATAAAATCATTAAAATAATTTCATACAATTACAGTTTCAGTTACTGTTACAGTCCCTAGGATCCAAGACGGCATCATTTTTTAGTTCTTATTTAGTGCTATATATAATGATATTAGATGTTGTTTGGGGCTCTACATGAAAAGAAAGACCTGGATCAACATTATATCACTGTAGTGAAGTCCCTATAGATAAGTTAAAGGTTCTTTTCATCCTTCCTTTGTTGTATTTCATTAAACCTATAAAAAACATTTCACATTATGAATTTTCATGTCATCCTGGATATTTTGATGTAAAGTATTCCTGTCATTTGTTGGAGCTTCCCAATCAACTTGTCAATGTCTCTCAAGCCAAACTTCCAGGAACTCTTAAACTGAAGTTTTGGATTATCTCTAGATTTTTCTTGTATTGCTATCTCACTGTTAAAAGTGCATCCATTCATAACATGTCTAATAAATTGATCTAGGGTAGATCAGGTTGAAATTTAGCAAAATTTCTACTGGATCTTCCTCAGTTCCAAAGCATAGCCGTTCTTCAATAGTCAAAAGGGAACCCTCCTTCCTCCTTTATCAGTGGAAAAACTAGTAAGATCCAACCAAATGTCTCTACTAGCAACCCAACTAACTAGGTGTTGTAAACACGACTTTTTTCCTCTGAGGGAAAGCACAGGAATGAAATTCCAGAACCTCTTTGTGGAAACAACATTCTCAAAACAAAAATGCTTAAAAGTTCATGAGAGGCACCTATGCGTTTCTTCTTCATTTCCCTTTTGAGAGTTCCTGCTACTCTTTTCCAAGGATGAGGGGGGGAATCCTGGTTGTAAAAATGAACATAAACAAGATTGAATACATGATGAAAAATTTTAAGGTGGAAAAAATACAGTGAAATCTGGTTAAGGCCATCAAGATAATCTCATGAGTTTCTTTAAGCTTTTAAAACCTGCTAAAAGGTACATATTCATCTTTAGCAATGATGTGTTAATTTGTGAGGGTGGAATTAATAAGGATTTGAAATTCTGGAAATAATTTCCCTTTCATTAAATGTAAAATATAAGATCTACTAGTTAACATATTGGAAAGACTGCCTGTAATAAACTGTGTTCCATTTTCATCTGTAATTTTATTCCTGCAGCTAATGAAAGGAAAGTAGGTTAAGTTTTCACCTCTCTTCAATATACATTTTAAAAAACCCACAGCCTGGCACCATATTGCAACTACTCCTGCTTAATAGTTCCATTTAAGTATATGGTACCTTTCGTCCTGAAAGATCCCCAAAGTGCTTTATAGGCTCTAAGTGGCAGGATTGTTTCTCACATCACTGAAATTCTGTGCCAGCAACAGGGCACTAAAGTGGCTTTGGGAAAAGAATCGAGAAATAATTTATCCAATTGAAATTCCAGGGCAAGGGAATTGAGGTAGGGCAGAAGGCAATTACTGAAATTCAGCAAGACTGTTCCTTTCTCTGGGGCACCAGGATAGCTACAACTTGATCCAGTTTGGCTCAGTGACATAGTCATACACATTGACAGTTTCCAGGGAGGGAGATTTGGAGCATGTGTTTCTTTCATGGTCACATTCTGAACGGTTCTCTTAGGGTCATTCTCTTTGGGGAGGTGGTTTTGAGCCTCTAGAGAAGATAACACTTTCTTATGTAAAAAAATGTGCAATGTTTTGAAGTAGCCACTTTAAACACAACCACAACTACCAAAATATGATCTTCCACCATTTGATTTGCAGGACATGATACTGCAGCAAGGTCCAATGTAAGTCCGTCTCAGTAGAATTGTAGAATCATAGAGTTGGAAAGGTCCATACAGGTCATCTAGTCCAACCCTCTGCTCAATGCAGGATCAACCTACAGCACCTCTGACAAGTCTTTGTTCAGCCACTGCTTAAAGACTCACAGTGAGGGGGAGCTCACCACCTCCCTAGGTAGCAGATTCTACTGTGGAACAACTCTTATTATTAAATATCTATATTTCCTAATAAGCAGCTGGTGCCTTCCCATTCTTAATTTAAATCCTTGATTGAAGTGAGGTTTCCAGAACTGCACACAATACTCCAGGGACCACCTGACCAATGCAATGTACAGCAGAATTATGACATCTTGCAATTTGGATATTACACCTCTGTTGATACACCCCAAGATTGCATTAGCCTTTTTGGTCACCGCATAACACTGGCTGCTCATATTTAACTTACAGTCCGCCCATACCCCAAGATCTTGTTTACACACACTGCTCCCCAGAAGTGTATTCTCCATCCAGTATGTGTGTTCCTCATTTTTGTTACCCGGATGTGGAACTCAGTGCTTATCCTTGATAAATTGCTTGTTCACTTCCACCCACTGTTCCAGTGTGTTCAGATCTCATTGAATTATATCTCCTATCTTCTGGTGTGTTCGCTGCTCCTCGCAATTTGGTGTCATCTGTGAATTTAATGAGTAGCCCCTCCACACTCTCATCCAGAGCATTTATAAAAATACTGAAAACTACAAGGCCCAGAACCAAGCCCTGTGGCACCTCAATGGACACAGTTAATGCTTTCAGACTGAAAATATTATTAGATGGATTATTTGGTCCATGTTATTCCAGTTGTCTAATCATGGTTACTCCTTCAACTGTATGCTGAAACCAGGACTTGAAGCTGGTTTGCAAAGACTGGTGAAACCAGACATAGGTGTCAAGTGAAATCGTGGTTTAAGTAGATGGTTGTCCATATTTTCCTTTGGTTAATTAAGGAACATCAAACCAGAATATGGGGTTTTAAAAAATACATATTCTTCCCTACTTTTTAGTCAGAGTCAAACCCAAACAATTTCCCACCCAGAAGAGGGGGGGGGGGTGGTCATTGTTATTTAAACAGACACACCACTATCAGAGTTGGAAGAGTGCACTGTTTCCCCCGCCTCCTTTCTCTCAAAAAAGGTCTTACCTTTGCAGAGATGAGAAAAAAATACTGTCAACAAAACTGCAAACCTGTGTAGTCCATTTGTTAAAGTAACCATGGGAGACGCAATCTCTTCTGAAATGGGATTTTCATTGTCTTCCAAACTGCCTTATACTCTTGCAATTTCCTGTACTTCACATTTCTCTATTTTGTTCTCTCTCTTTTTTTTTCCTACTCAAACTAAGAACAGCAGCTGGAATTATTGCAAAGCATGGGCTCGAAATTGCAAATCAAGTTTCTAGCGCGTGTTGGCAAAACATGCTGGCAGGGCCATTTGATTTCCACATATCGTACCACCTTCACTTATCTACAGCTCCCAAATTGGAACCCTGAAATATCTGACATTGGCAAGAACACGCAGAACGTCATTCTGTAGAATGAAGTGACACGGGAAATTCAATTAAGTGACACAGGGACGCATCTAAAAATCTGGAAGTGCAAGGATTTACCAGGGGTACAGCATGCATAAAAGCTGGAACTGGGACTGACTGAAAATTGTGATGGGTTTGGGATAGTAGCAGCTTCCTCTTGCACCACACAGATGTTTAGAATAAATCTCAGTCCAAAGGACTTCCAGTGGGTTGGATTTAAACAGCTTTTCCACTGGTGAAAAAGGGAGGAGAGGTCTCCTGTAATTCCCCCTCCAAAAAAATACAACAACCCTATACTAAGTATCTTTGGACCCATACAACAAAGGCCATATAGGATAGGAGCTGTAGTAAGGAGGGGGACTAGGAAAATTGAATTTAAAAAGTTGCTGGATTCAATCCAATGAGCAATGGGGTAGGGAGACATCCACGCACAAAAATTGTTTTCTCCCCTATTTTTTTAGTTTGTTTTTCATGTTGCAGGTTACTGATTTCTTCAGATTTCGGACTACAGAGTACACCCCTGGAAATTCAAATACTTCTTTTCCATCGGCATATCTCTTGCATACATTGAGGTAAATGGGAAGAACAGATCTTTCTTCTTGTGCCCATCTAATTTCTACATTTAAAGACAAACAGTCATCGCAAAACTCAAGGAGGAAAGAATTTCCAACAAGAGAAGAGCTAGATCAAAAATGTACAGAAATGGAGGAGTGACAAATGAACAAAGAATTATATAAGGATGGTAGTAATGCTGGGATCTGGAGATCTTCTAGAATTATGACTGATCTCCAGATTCCAAAGATCACTTTGGCTGCTTTGGGAAGTAGTCTCTATGATATTATACCCTGCTGATGTCCTTCCCCAGGCTCCACCCCCAAATCTCCAGGAATTTCCGAACTTGAAGTTGCCAGCTTGAAAAGAGGAAGCAACAGGGCTAAACAGATGCTATAATCTGTTGGTAATACAGATTCTATAATGAAGCCAGGTTAGGAGACACTGCTTATTCCGACATGCATATGGTTCATCAGGAGCACAGAAGCTAGGGACCATCCACACATACACTCAAAGCAAGAACTGAAGAAGCCCATGGCTTGTCTTAATATCAATAATTATGTCTGCTTTTAAAAATAATTTTAGTGCACTATTCTTCACCTTGTGAGCCACCTCAAGCAGGCCTCTGCAGATGTAGCATATACATTTTCCCCAAATAAATGCATTATGACTGATCTCCAGATTCCAAAGATCACTTTGGCTGCTTTGGGAAGTAGTCTCTATGGTATTATACCCTGCTGATGTCCTTTACTGATCAAAACTCTGGTGTGTTTAAGTAAGCAACAGCCTCAAAGTTTCCTTTATTTAAGGAGATATTCTGTGGCAATTTCAGTCTTGATTTTATACACAGACTCTAGTTTTGATTCTAAAAAGACTGGTTAAAGTTCCATTAAAAAAAAAAAAGCAAGCAAGCAGATTTTAACAGCTTGATATAGGACAACAGTTCCAAGATAATCCAGCAGACCTAAAGTTTATTCGACATGCATATTGATTAATTCCATTTTTCAGAGAAGCAGGATATACTTTCCAAAAATAGCATTTTTGGTTAACTGTCGAACTGCCAAAACTAGAGGCAATAAGAGATGCATTTCTTAAAATACAAACACAATTTATCCCATTAGCCGATTTGCTTAACTAAATCCAATTACAGTTGCCTGTGAATATTTGACTTCCAATCATAACCTTAACCTGTCATAAAGTTGCTTAGATACCTTTAAACAGGCAATGCCTGTCTGGGAAAGATGGACCCACACAATATGGCAATAGCTTGCTTTGAGAAATGAGTCCTTTTGAGCTGGTTTGCTCCATCTCTGTGCACGAAGAAGCCACATAGTAACATTTTCTCATAAAGAATAAAGTGCCCATGCAAGTCTTTGCAAGACCAACACACAACTTGTAGAGTACCCAAAAAGTATACTGTTTGAATTTAAACTTTCAAAAACAACATACTTTAACTACATAAAGGAACTCAGGAAGTACCTCAGGGACAGTCTGCTCCAATGGACCTCCTTAAAAAAAACACCATATTCAAATCTCCCATGTCTTTTGTTTGAAGTGTTCCTCAAACATGGATTGGTCAAAGTTAAGTCAACAGCAGCTGAAGCAAAAGCTAGCAAATGATAGTTTTCAGCATGTTTAGGAAAATTAATGACCACTTAGAACTACTTTCCACCGCTGTCCTCGTTAGAATCAAACACCACAAGTGTTTCTACATAAATGGAAAGGGAATAAGGAGGACAGCTTCAAAGGTGCATTAACACCCAGGAAAGACACTCAGACCAGATAACACCTGCTATCAGCTCCTGAAGAAACCATCAAGGGCCTCATAGAAACCACCACACTTTTCCTGAGGCTACTCAAAGACTTCCTGTGAGAAACGTAAAAGAAGTGAAGCCAAGCCAGAGAGCTCATGCCCTCAGTGCCTCACAGAACCATCTACTACCTGGAAAAAAATACCAGGGGGATATTTCAAGACATGTGAGCCCAGAGGAAAAGGAAAAAATAGGTACTGAGGTCATGGAATGTTGTCATCAGCTCCTGAGAAGACATCCAATTGCCTGAGATATACTCTACTGTTGATTAGCTTTGTCTTATTAAACTTTAAATTTAGAACTGTGTTGAATGCTTTGACAGAAAGGAAAGGAATGCAGGACCCGCTGACAGTTGTAGGTGATTATCAAAGCTTTAAGCACAATGCCCAGATCCTCTGGTTCTGGAAAGAATTTTGCCAACACTGTTAGGAGGGGTTCACTGCTTGTGGCCCTAACTGACTACCTCAGAATAGTCAGCTGCCAGGGTGTGTGTGCCTTACAGAAAATCAAGAGATTCAGCCAAGTCTATCATATCCAGCAAGGCAACTGCCTATTCCTTTTCAACCGTTCCTATATGTAAAATGGTGTGAGCTGAGCAGCTAGCCCATGGTGCAAGGAGGCCAAGGAGGGGAAATACGTAAATTGTGCTTAAAGCCTTGATAATCACCTACAACTGTCAGCGGGTCCTACATTCCTTTCCTTTCTGGTCTGGGCGGGGAATCTCCTGCCCAAGAGGTTCTCAACCTGCTGGCCCACATTGGGCCGGTGGGGGGAACTCCCCCCTGTGTCGCTTCTGCGATGACATCATCTGGACGTGATGTACAATAGGTACCATAGAGTTTTAACCTCCCAAATAGCTAGAGCATCTGGGAAAACCATAGAGTTTTCCCGGAAATGCCTAGAGCAGCCCCACATGGGTGCCGGCATTTTGATGACGTCACTTCCGGGTGATGTCATTTCGTCACGTGCGTGTGCATCGTGCACGCGAATGTCCCCCGCCAAGGGATGAAGAGAAACTTGGCAAACTTAAGAAATACAGAACTTAACAAAATAAAAGCAGTTTCCAGATAATCTGAAACTTCTAAGGATTCTTTGGACTCTGCAAATTGGAAGAATCATTCAAATTATTAAATCAGAACAATGAGAAAGGTCTCCTGCTCATCCTTATTTTAGGGTTTCTATGAAAATGAATGTCATCAACCATTAAAAAAAAGTATCGTGCCTATGAAAAGTTCCTTCCAAAGGTCCCAATGAATGAACCATTTTTTCCACCCTAGCTCTTCTCCCTGAGCCGGCTCAAGCAATGGATTCCTCACTAGTTGCTCTGTGGGCATTTCTTACCTCACAGCTTCTTCCTATTACTGTTGCAGCAACAGGATGCTGGGGTTTTTTTTAGTTACAGTTGCCCCGACAAGAATCGGAAGTTGCCCAGAAGCAAGAGGCACTGCAGAGCAACTGGTGGGTAATTGATGGCTTGTGTCAATGCAAGGAGAAGTGCAGGGGTGGAGCAAATGCCAGTGAGGAATCACTCTTGGTGTCACATTTTTTAGGCTTGCAGGGAGCAACCCAGCTTGTGAAATTGAGTTCTACAGTTCATTAACTCCAATGGGCATAACTCTTGCTTAAGGTAAGATCCTCACGGCTAAGATCCTCACATCATCATCATCATCATCATCATCATCATCATCATCATCATCATCATCATTCCCTTCTTACCCAGTAAAATGGGTGATCATTCATTAGAACAGTAAACAAACAACCCTTCCACCAGACTTGGAGAGTAGGAATGAGAATACTGCCTTCTATGAGGCAAAGTTAAGAGCACTTTATTTTGTATAACCAAAGGGTTGAGAGATTCAGCCCCTCCTATAGGCAGCGGCAGCAGAAGTTTCACGTCATGCTCCAAAGAACTGAGGACTGAAGGCTGAGCCATGTATCTTTCAATATTAGAGGAATGCAAAAAGAGAGAGTAGGTTTGTATCATCATGCGTCTTCTTCCAAAGCTGATTCTCAGATACTTTTGGCAGTCTCTTTCAGCAATAACTTGAAAACGTTGACAGAGACAACATGCAATCTTTGCATTCACAAGACTAGAGCTTCCGCCAAAAGATCAAGTTTACCTTAATCATGAAAGATTTTACTGTTCTAATCTATTCCCTTGCTAAATTAAAGAGAAATCACAGAAAAATGCCCCTCCCCTCACTTATCTTGTGATTGCAGCACCAATTATCTACCGTCACAGTCTGAGGATCACACTTCTCAGGGGTCTCCTGAGCATGCCTCAAACACTGCTAAAATAATATCCAAGGCACTAGAAAAGGAAAGAAAATTACTATGTTAGCTAGCTGGTAACCTTGTGAGTAGTGTTGCCAATCTCTAGGTGGTGGCTGGAGATCTCCAGGGTTTACAACTGATCTCCAAGCTACAGAGTTCAGTTCACCTGGAGAAAATGGCCATTTTGGACAGTGGGCTCTATGGCATTATACCCCATTGAAGTCCCTTCCCTACCCAAACCCTGACCTACTTGTAATCCATCCCCCAAATCCTCAGATATTTCTGAACCCTGAGCTGGCAACCCTACTTGTGAGCACCAGAGCTACCAAGTAATTACAAGGAAGAAGGGAGGATTGAGGCTTAGAATTTGCTAGGGTGTTGTTGTTGGCTTTTTTGAAGGGGCAGTAATTAAGTTTGGCTTTCTTGAAACCATTCCAGTACAGGGTGTGTGAGAAATCTATATTCAAGACTGATCAGTGCACTAATATTAGATATTAGCTTCTGCATCTGATATGTGGCTCAGTCACAATGAATTAATATCGTAGAGAACCAAAAGCTATGCCAGGATGGATATACGTAGTTTGAATTTACCTTGTATCCCAAACCCAAAACATAGCATGGTTGAACTGAAACATCAAACATTCCAGCCACACACAACTTATAATAGAAAAGAAATCTGAATAAAAATAAGAACTGAATCCAGACTCCACGCAAAAAGAAAAAGAAAAAAAAAAGTCAGAGATGGTGAAAAGGAAACGGGGGGCAGGGGGAGGCAAATGCTGTGTAATGAGGTTTTTCCTAGAGGGGAGGGTTCCTGAAATCTAGCAGAACAACAACTGAAGGTCATTAAGAAGCTTCTTCCCTGGATTATTAAAATCATCTTAGAATGCTGCAGCTCAGTTCTAAGACTTGCTGCACCAGCAAAATAAGGACTTAGCGCAGATCTATTAATTCTTACTTCTGTGTCTCACCAAATCACACCAATGCTACACACAGGCAGATGCCGGTACAAGCATTTCAGAGTCGATTTGAGGGCTAAGTGCTGGCATGCGTGCATGGATTTGAGCATTCAGTGGTACTCATACAAAGAGCAGTGCAAACACACACACACAGAGAAAGCAAAAAAATTAGTCTTCCTTCCCCTAAGGGAGCCATCACAATCCAGCTTCTTTGCTTTTATTGTACAATGACAAGAGCACTCGGCAAATAATAAATGGCAGCCTAAATATAAGTGTAAAGTCGACAAAATAAAAGCCTTTAGTTGATTATTTTTGTTTACAAAATAATAATAGTAATAATAAAAAAAGCTTTCACATAACTATTATGGAATCTGAGTGCTAATTGTTCAACCTCACAGCCCAAGAATAATAAATGGCGCTCTTTGTGTGTTCAAAATACTTTTTTCCCTCCAATGCCCTTGGCTACATTTAATTTGACATTAAATCAAATGAACATAAAAACCAACATCGGAGAGTTGCAGAATTAATAGGATGCATTTTGTGCTGCCACTCCTGGCAATTATTGAGGATTTTTGAAAAAAAAATTATCTTAAACATCTCCCAACATTTTTTTCTCCCCCAAGATTCAACTGGTGTCTTGCAAGCTTGGCACTTGCTAAATTTATAGGGCATTGTGTCAAATAAAGGAGGGGAGGACAGTATTAAGTTCTGTTTTGCTATATTCTGAATCAAGGAACCATCATTTAAAACAAGGGCAACCTAGCAATCTGGTTTCCAAATACGTATCTTCCCATATCTCTATGATAGGCTTCTCAGGTCTGACTCAGGAAATATCTCAGGGACTTTGGGGGTGGAGCCAGGGGCCAGGGCCATGGTTGTGACAAGTACGATTGAACTATGAAGGGAGTTCTGGCCATCACATTTAAAGAAACTGTGTTCCTTTTAAATGCCTTCATTGGAAAACAATGGAGAATTGGAGCATCTTCTTTTGGGGCTCATGGAATTGGATCCCCTGATTCAATCTTTTTTAAACTTGGGGATTTTTTTTGAGGAGAGGTAGCAGACACTATGCTGAAAAATTGTGCTTCTACCTCAGAAAGCAGCCCTGCTCAGAGCCCCAGATACCCATGGATTGATTCTCCATTATACCCCATGGGCACCAATCTCCATAGGGTATAATGGAGTGCCCAGCAGATATCCCCCCCCAGCTTTCTGATGACCCTGAAGCGGGGAGGGGGGCTCCAAACCAGGGGATCCTCTGCCCTCAACTGGGGATTAACAACTCTAGTCCATGACTACTCTTGAAAGTCACAGTTTTTGTAATGGTTTCTCAGCACTTGGGGGGGGGGGAGCGAGAACACCATAGTCATTTATTCTCCACAGCATAACAATATATAGCATGATGGCACACTGGAAAATAATGCAGACTAGAGACTGAAATGTACTAAAGTTTCACACCTCTCTTCTTCCCAAGAGCATGAGACAGTAATATAAATTGTTATCCTATTATCTTACTATAAGTTTGGTTAGATCAGAATTCCAGGGGGGTTGCTGTGTTTGTAGCAAAACAAAGCATCAATAAATACTAACAATATTTATCCCAGCATAAACTACTTCTGACTCAGAAACGAATAAATACTAGTAGTCTTTAAGGTGCCAGTGGACTTCTCTTTTGTTTAGATTGGAGAATGCCTGGTTCAAGGCCCCTCAGTGACTGCCACAGAGGGCTGGCAATTCAAAAGCAGATCCTCCTGGCCCAGCTGTAATCTTCTATCTCACTGGCCTCCTTCGTGGTATTCAGTAATGTGGGAGCCACTTCCCAGGATTCAATCTGACTCTGCATCTCAGAGAGGGGGCAGGCAGGGCTGCCAGGCAGCTGCCCCTGCTGTCCTGGAATAGGGGCACCAATCCTCAGCTGGGGGCAGAGCATCCCCTGGTTTGGAGAACCTCCCTCTGCTTCAGGGTTCTCAAAAAAGGGGGCGTTGAATGTCCGCTTGGAACTCCATTATACCCTATGGAGACCATTCCTCATAGGGTATAATGGAAAATTGATCCATGAGCTTCTGGGGCTTGGGGAGCTGATTTTTGAGGGAGAAGCACCAAATTTTCAGCATAGCATCTGGTGCCTCTCCTCAAATACACCACCTAGTTTCCAAAAGATCAGACCAAGGAGCCCAATTCTATGAGCCCCAAAAGAACATGCCCCAATCCTCCATTATTTCCACTGAAGGGCATAGTCCCTTTAAAAGTGATGGCCAGAACTCCCTCAGGAACATAAGAACTTAAGAGAAGCCATGTTGGATCGGGCCAATGGCCCATTCAGTCCAACACTCTGTCACACAGTGGCCAAAAAACCCAGGTGCCATCAGGAGGTCCATCAGTGCGGCCAGGACACTAGAAGCCCTCCCACTGTACCCCCCCAAGCACCAAGAATACAGAGCATCATTGCCCCAGACAGAGAGTTCCAATACACTGTGGATAATTGCCACTGATGGACCTCCTGTTCAACTGTGCTTGTCACAACCTTGCTCCTGGCACCACCCCCAATGTCCCAGATATTTCCTGAGGTGTACCTGGCAACTCTAGGCAGGAGACAGACAGAACTGTCTCTGCAACAGGTTACATCTCCCACAACAGCTGCAGAGTGGGAAAATCACATAGCCAATCTATCCTGCAAGACTCTAGACTCTAAGTGTGTGTACATAACTGAGATATTTATTGATTTTTATTTATTTATTTTTGCTGATTTCTAGTCCGCCCTTTCCCAGGTCGGGTTCAGGGCAGATTACAACATAATAAAATAATTAAAATCACATTATAGAACAATTAAATTTAAACAGTTAAAACCATTAAAATGAAATAAAATAAGGCAGCGTCAGTGTACAGATATGTACATCCTTCACAGATTGAAATATAGCATGGAAACGTGGCATGCAAAATGTCTTTTGTGCCATCACAGGGACACAGGGACACTGTCCACTATTACTGTGGTGCATCTCCAATTCATATTAATGCAACTAGGGCAGAAGTCTTCCACGGAAGAAGGTTTCTCCCCCATCCCCTTCCAAGCTTTAAGCAACATCAACAATCATCACTTCAGGTGAATGCCCCGAAATTACTTTTTTTAAAATAGCTAGGTCTAGATTTTATTCCCAACCTCTTCCCCCTCAGTAGCTATTTCTTGTCCACCTGCAAAAAGGAAATTACCTTTCTGGGAGAATTCGTAGCCTACTTCCTTCCTCTTAGAGACAGCAAGTCGCGCATCAAAAGAATAAAGACAACACAGGCATAATTGTTCCATTTTGAAAGCGCTGCAAGATATTTCTCATGGAAAAAGCTTCCAGACAATAGTTTAAAAAAAATAGCCTTAGCAATTTTGACACATTACGGTGGTTGTTGTTCACTTCTCAAATGATGCAAATTTCCCTCAAGAGGCTACCCACACCCATTAGAAAAATCCCTCCCCCTTTCTTTCTTTTTTGTGCATCTTTATGGGCCACTCCATAATGCAGTGAGACACTTAGAGAATCTGTTCTTATCCATCTGCTGCTGCTCCCACTCTGGGATAACAACCCTTCCCCCACTTCAGAACCACAGCACACGCTGCTTTCCAGACAATTACTACAGCGAAAGGACCACCAAAAGGAGAGAGACATCCCCTTCACACAGAGACAGCTGCTTCTTATATCTTGAATCAAGTTGTAATTGCATAGATGAAGGATGCAACAAGTACCCATGCTTTTCAAGTCCCAAAATGAAAGCTACATAGAGTTATCATGACTATGTATCTATGCAACAAGAAAAAAAAATCCCCACTGTACAAATAATGTGCAGTACAATTTTTTAAGTGGTATCCTAGTCCTAGTAAAACAGCCAACAAGTTGGAAATACTGTATGTGAGTGATAGTGAGTAACAGTATGCCTCACTGGTTAGAGTTCTGGCATAGGATCTGGAAACCTCAGGTTTGAATGCTCACTCCACCACGGCAACTTGCTGGTTAACTTTAGGCCAGTCACACATTCTCAGCCTAACCTACTTCACAAGGTGGTTGTTGGGAGGATAAAGTAGAAGAAAAAATAAGTATGTTGTAAGCTACTCTCAGTCCTCCATTGGGAAGAAAAGCAGAGTATAAATATATAATACATAGGTAATGCTGATTCTGTGTAAGCCTTCCAGTAGTCCAGCTTGCACCTTGATGAGTGGCAGGAAAGCGCCACAACAATATCACTTTAATTTCTATTGGAACTTCACATTAAATTTAGCAACTTATGCTCAAATGATCATGTTTACCTAGTTGACATGAATGGGAAACAGCAGGTTCACTGGACTGAAAAATTATTCAGTGAAACAAAGACTGAGGATGTACCTCTCACCCAACTTCCCTCACCCATATACATGAAAGTGTCCTCCATTGCCTTAGAAGATCTTGTGAAAAACTTGGGGAACCCATGAGCTTGCAGAAAAATTCAAAAAGTTTAAAACTGGAGCATCAGACAGGCAAGGGCACTGAGATCTTATGACTGAATGAGAAGAGGAGGATTTGATTCCACCCCCATCCACACTTGACGGATCATAAATTTCAAGCAGCCTCCTTACATACTTGCCAAAATGTTTGTTTCTTATCAAATGCTCTGAACTGGATGGCAAATGCTTTGTGCATGTGTATTTTCACACTGCTGCTTCAAAAATATGGCTCATGAACTCCATGCTCATCAAAAATATGATCCATGCAATTCATGCTCGTCATGGCACACGGTTCTGAGCTTGTGCCACGAACAGCTCCTGGTATGTCGACTAATGCTATAATACATTATAATATAATACATGTGGCTTCCATTAAGTAATGCAAAGTCAGCACATAAATTAAAAATGTTTAAAACTTCAAACCTATCAACACTTGGAGAATAGAAAGGGGTGAACCCAAGAGTGTATGTGGGGAGAGCAGGCAAGTTTGGATTTCATGCACATTATATGCAGAAAGCACTGCTCCCCTAGGAGCAGCCATGCAAAGTTAAAAGCTTGCAGATCTGCAGGCTTAAAACTTCCTAGCTCTTTCCACAGCTGTATAGACATATGCTCACACCCCAAACTGCCAACAGTTGTGATCAAAACACTTCCTTCTTGGTCAACGAGGCACACAGAAATTGTCCATCTTTCTGGCTCTTTATGAACTTACCTTAATTAGCTCTCTCCTTTTACAAAGCAGGTAGAATGACATGAAAGATAACAGGAAGCTGTTTTTAACTGAAGAACAGTTTCAAAGAAAAAGAAAAGGCAAATCTGAGCACTGTGAATTGACTGCTGTGTTCAATCAACATAGGGAAGCATGAAGAACAGTTCAGAGATTTCAACTGGATTTTACAGTTAACCATATATTAAAAAGTGCCACCTCATTCTGAGAACAAAAAAAAAGTGATAAAAGCATAATCAGCTCTGACAAAGCTGATCATTTTAATGGGGGGGGAAAAGGTGAAGATAATTAAAAGCTGTTAGACCTGTCAGTGACAACCACTATGCAATGGCCTTAGAATTCCACACTAATTACAATGGCTGACTTTAAGCAGCTATGGGAACTATGATCCAGAACTGATGCAAGAGAAACACGAGTGACCCTTCGTGGTCACTAACTACGAGAGGACAGACATCAGTAAAAACACTGAAAAATAATCAAAAAAGCCAGTAGCCACAAGCTGATCTCTGTTTCCCCTGAAATCATCATCACAGCTTTAGAAGTCCCCGGTTAACAAGAATTATCTTGGTTCTGTTGTTTGCTGGTATGTTTTTTGCTCAGGGCCAGCCCTGACATAAGGCAAATTAGGCGCCTAGGGCGCTGGTCTTCTGGGGTCCCTGAACTGCGTGCCCCCATGTGACTCTTGACATTATTAGTGCAGGGGGGGGGGTGTCAGAAGTTAGCCTTGCTTAAGGTACCAGACAGTCTAGGGCCAGCCCTCCTTTTGCTATCAATATGTGTGTAGATCAGTCTCATTTAAAACAACACACACAAACACACATTATGTCATTTGTCCAAGATAGAATTCACAGATTACCCATTTGCATTGTGTGTAGAAATCTTAAATAACATTTTAGACATTTTTGTTCTCCTACCACGCTTCCCTTCTACTAAATTGACTATGGTCTTGGGGAAGTTCACAAAATAATAAAATTATATGTGTATTTGTGATTGTCATGACTATTAACACCAGCTTAATCCCAACTTTCACACAAATATGGTCAGTGAAGTTGACTAGGAGTAGTTTCAAGACAGACCAAAGAAATTACTTTAGGCATACAAAGTGTATTTCTTTTTGTGGGACTCATAACCACCACAATGTGACTTTAAAGGGGGATTAAGGCTAATTAATAGATGACTGGGTTCATATAATGGCTATTAGCTGGGATAAAGAAGCAAAAGATGATTTTATTCCCCCCCCTCCCAATAAACACTTTCATGGGGCTTTGGAGCATCAGGTTGGCCAGTGTGAAGCAGGATACTGAGCTAGATGGTACATTAGTAGTTTGTTTCAGCAGGACTATGTTTCAGATACCTGCATCAGTAGAGGTATATTTAACCTCTAAATTCTTGATCAAATGGGGATGGGAAGGAAAAGAAGAGAGGAGATGCCATACCAAAGCACACTACCTTAGACAAATAGCAGTGTGTGTGTGTGTGTGTGTGTTTAAATGAGACTGATCTACACAGATATTGACAGCAAAAGATATACCAGCAAGTTTGGGAAGTCATGACGCTTCTGGATCCCATGTGTGTGCAAAGGGTGTCTGTTATAACAAGACTCTCTGCCGTACCTTACCATGCATGTGCATTACGTTCTAAAATGATATGGACTAGGTCTTGTCATATAACAAAGCAGTAGACAAGTGGCACCTTTAAGATCAACTAAGTTTTATTCAGAATGTAAGCTTTCATATGCTCTAAGCAGACTTCTGTCCTGCACAATCAGAAAGAGATTCCTTCTCCTCTGACCAGAAGACAGGAGATTCACAGCATACTGCTGAAATGACGGGCATCGATATGTGAGGACAAACAGACCTTACATGGTGAAAACAGCTTCCTTGCTGCTTCTAAGCTCTTTCTGTCTCTTGTAAGACACTAACTGAAGGGGAAAGAACCTGGTGTCAGTTAGCTAGAAGCTAAAGGCTGATTCGCATGACATAAAGCTCTTACAGAAACTTACAAAAGCCACAAAGCATTTGTTTCACACATGTGCAGGACATTCCTCACCTTCCAGGCAGACTGTGGCCATATTGTAGTTATAGTGTGCATATAGAAGGGGCTTCAGCCTCTCCCCACCACCCAGTGCCATTTCCACAAACTGAAATAGCCCAGGAGATCTGCCATTTGCTTTGTTTGGAAACTTCGTGTGTCACTGTCATTAACTTGCCTAAGCCAGTCTTTTAGTATAAACAGGGCCCAATCATGTTGGTACAAGGTAGCTGCAAGGATTTCACTATTGCAGCCCCTGTCATTAGCAGCAGTCCATGATAGAGTTGCCAGGTCCAACTCAAGAAATATCTGGGGACCTTGGGGCTGGAGATAGGAGACTCTGTGGGTAGAGACAGAAGCAAGGTTGTGACCAAGATTGAATGAATGAACTCCAAAGGGAGTTGTGGCTATCACATTTTAAGCTGACTGCATGCCTTTTAAATGCCTTCCCTCCATTTGGAAATATGGAGGATGGGGCACCTTCTTTTGGGGCTCATAGAATTGGACTTCCTGGCCCAATCTTTTTGAAACTTGGTGGTTTTGTCGAGGAGAGGCACCAGATGGTATACTCAAAATTTGGTGCCTCTACCCCAAAAACCAGTCCCCCAGAGCTCCAGATACCCATGGATTGATTACCCATTATAACCTATTGGAACTGGTCTCCACAGGGTATAACAGTGTGTCCAGCAGATATTTCCCTCTTCCCCCCTCTCTGCTTTCTGATAACCCTGAAGCAGGGGGAGGGCCTCAAAATGGGGGGATCCCCTTCCCTCAACTGGGGATTTACAACCCTAGTCCAGGACAACAGGGGCAGCTGCCCTGGGCCCAACTCACTCTCAACCCCACCTGCTTGATGGACAGGAGCAGCCAGGTCAGCAGCTTCTCACACCCATCCCACAGGGCTTGGGAAGCCAGCTTAGTGGCAGCTGCCTCTCAAACCTGCTCTGCTGAGGCTCAGTCCATCTGTTTATAAGGGTAGCAGAAGCTCTTGCCTGCCTTACACAGGGCAGGGGTCCCTCCTTGTTTGGACTCCAATGATAGGGAATAGGTAATAAGTGGGAGGCACTATCTTGGATTTTTGTTCAGGACCCTGGAAACATCAATCATGCATTTGAATGTTAGTCACTTTGGGTCACTTTCCATGGCTACTCTTTGAATGCCAATCAAAAGGCATGCGCAAGAGGGACTTCTGGGGTTGGAAAATGCCGAGCTGAATTGCTTCTCAGAAGGGGAGCAGGCTGGGGCTTCTGTTCGGCGTAGTGGAGGGCAATTTAATGCCTACTGCCTACTTTTCTCAGTTAGAGATCAGTCCAAGATACGCACAGGAAACTCTGAGGAGATTTACCTTGGCTAAAAAGGAGTCCCGGGGGGGGGGGGTGCTTTGAGGGGTCTCCGGAAATGAGTTGCATATTCATCATCTGCAGAAGTTTCCAGAGTCAGCGGCATCACTAGGGGGGGCAAGGGGGCCATCGGCCCTCCCCCAGAGCATTCTCATTGGCCCCAGGCACTGACCCATGACCCCTCCCAACAGGAAGGGGCTGGCCCTGGGACTAGAACGCTGCTGCTGTGTGTGGGCTGGCCGGGATTCTGAAACCGGGGCCGCGCTGCCACCGGCTCAGCTAAAAGCGTGTGGGTGAGTGGGGGAAACTTAAATGCTGCAAAACTGGCATCTTGGATTACGGGGGCTGGTCATGTGACCAAAAGGGGTGATGCCCAATGGGGGGGTGACTTGAATCAGTTACACCCCAGGGTGCAACCCATCCTAGTGACGCCTCTGTCCAGAGCCATTTATTTGACATAAGCTCGACATGATCCTAACCTTCTTTGAGACTGCTAAACATCTAAAGCTATACAAGACTGGTGTTGGATCTGGATAAAAGGTACTGACGACTATCTTCATTCCGGGACTATTTATTATTATTATTATTATTATTTAAAGTTAAACAAAATAAAATCAGAAGGTGGGAAATAGAGATTTAGAAAGTTTGGAAGAAGAAGGGAAGAAGGGGCGAAATTTAAACTTTGTAAATTTAAAGGACAGTGCCAAAAAGTGGAAAGGAATTTATTGCTTTGTCTACTTGCAGTTTTGGTGAAAAAGCCGCATCGTCACAGATTTGCAGCTCTCACAGTCAACACAGGAAATACGTCAAATATCGTGAGATCTTTTTATCAGTGAAAACGGGATTTAGTGGCAAGAAAAGCAGGAAGTGTCGGATGGAAAAGGGAAATCATTGAAGCAGCTAGCCTGCTCTAGGACTATAATATCATAGAAAAACATCGGCGGCCATTGCTAGGAGGTCAAAATATAAACAAAGTTTTTGAAGTGTTCGGGACATTAAAAAGCGGTGAAGATGACAGAGGTGAACATTATAAGGTAAATACTATTGGACATTATCGCTGATAATTATTTTAGAAGCCTTTTGAAGGAAAAAAAATTAAAGGGAAGCAGAAAGTCGCGACCGCCATTTTGGAAGAAATAAAAACTTTAACAATTAATATCTGAGCCCAGGCGGATCTGAGGATGGCAGAATTAGGCTTATTGAAAAGGGCAAGCCTTACTCTATCAAACCTGATAGTTTAAATTTAATTTGGAGATGTCAAAATTTTCAGTGTTTTTTTTAAATGTCAGAGCATAAGTTAACCCGTGCAAGGACTGCCTCAATGGAGAAAATGCAAGAGCAATTATAAGCAATGGAAGCCAGGATGATGAAAGGGGTGAGAGTCATGATAACTGCTTCTAAAAAAAGAAATTAGAAAAGACATTTAAGAACGAAGAAAAGATATAGAAGATCTCAGAAATGAGACTGTGGTAACATCAAAGAAAGTGCAAGAGGTGGAAGAGAGAGTGAAAGTACATGATTCCACCTTGCTAAAAATGCAAGAAAAGGTGGCAATTCATGACTGCAAATGGATGGAAACACAGATACGTCAGAGCGGAGTATCTGAGGATGAAGAGACTGATTTGAAATGATATATAATAAGAATAATTGCAGAATTTTCGGAGGAAGATCCTGAAGGAACTAGAAGCATGTATGACTATATGTATAGAGTGAACTCACTATATGCCAAGAGAAATAATCTACCTAGAGATGTGGTTATAAAATATATGACAAAATAAATGGTGGGAAAAATCTTGAATAAAAATTTTGAAAAGACATTGATAATTGGAGGCAGCAGAGTAAGAATCATGAAAGAATTGCCAAGACAAGTGATAAATGACAGAAAAGCATACAAAAAATTGACAGAAAAACTACGTGACAATGAAATGAGGTATAGATGGTTAATACCTGAAGGTTTGAGCTTTGAGCTGCAAGGTAAAAGGATTACAATTACAAGCACATAGGAACTGCGTAGGTTTTATGAAGAACATAAAGAATTTGCACCATGATGGATTACAAATTATTATCTTGGAATGTAAATGGACTAAATTCACCACAAAAAAGAAAGGCAATGTTTCATTGGATTAAAAAGCAAAATTGTAATATAGTTTGTTTACAAGAAGTGCATATCAAACAAAAGGATTACAAATTTTTATGGAATAAACAACTGGGACTAGAATTTTATTCATTGGCTGAACAAAAGAAAAGGGGAGTGATTTTCTATATTAAACAAGAATTGGAGCTGAAATTAGTGTTTAAAGATAAAGATGGAAGATTTGTAGCGGTAGAAATAATATTAAATGCAAAAAAAGTTGTTATTGGGACTGTATGCACCAAATGGTGCAAAGGATGCTTTTTAAAAAGACATTATACAACAATTTGATGAACTGACTTATGACCAAGTTTTGATAATGGGGGACTTTAATGGAAAAATTAAGAACACACTGGATAGGTCTGGGGGCAAAAAAAATAATAAGGAAGAAAAATTGCCAAAGTCTTTTTTTGAATTGGTCAAACAAGAAAATTTGGAGGATATATGGAGGAAATTTAATCCTGAAGTGGAGGACTATACCTTTTTTTCAACAAGACATAAAACTTTTTCCAGAATTGACATGTTGTGAAGCACTAAAGACTTAGGCCTTATAACAAAGAAAATAGAGATTTTACCTAAAATTGGGGCTGACCATAACCCAATAATGTGGATTACAAAATTGTCTAAGAAGTTGAGAAGATGGAGATTGAATGAAGATTTACTACAGAATAAAGAAATAGTGACATCTCTAGAAAATGAAACTAAAGCTTTCTTCCAAATAAACGATAAAGAGGATATAAAATTTCAGACGGTCTGGGATGCTTATAAAGCAGTAATGAGAGGAATATTGATTACATTGAATAACAAAGATAAGAGGGCAAAAGAAAAACAGATGTTGGACATTCAAAACAAAATAAAGAAAAAAGAAGGGGAACTGAAAAAGAGGCCAGGGAAAAAGAAAATTATAAGGGAGATTACAATATTACAAACGCAAATGAGACATTTGTTAAATAAAGAACTGGAATGGAATCTGAAAAGATTGCAACAGAAATCTTTCGAGGGAGCAAACAAACCTGGAAAATATTTGGCCTGGCAACTGAAGAAAAAGAGAGAAAGTAAAATTATTAATAAAATTGTGGAGGATGGAAGAGAGGTGGTAGATCAAGAAGGAATAAAAAGAGAATTCTTTAAGTATTATGCCAAGTTATTTAAAGGTGTTAAAATAAGGAAAGGAAAGATGGATGAGTATTTACAAAAGATAAAAATAGCACCATTAGCAGAAAATATGCGAAAAGTTTTGAACAATCCAATTGAAAAAATAGAAATTGAAGCAGCAATTAATGCAATGGAAAATGGAAAAGCACCTGGGCCAGATGGATATACAGCTAAATTTTTTAAAACTCTCAAAGAGGAGTCAATCCTGAAACTTCAGAAATTGATGAATATGATAAGACCAAAAGGGAAAATACCAAATACGTGGAAGGAAGCTGTTATTTCGTTGATTCCAAAGGAAAATAGAGATGTTACGAATGTAAAAAAAAATTATAGACCAATTTCATTATTAAATAATGACTATAAAATATATACAAGAATCTTGGCAGAACGGTTTAAACAATATTTGATAAATTTTATAAAGGAAGATCAAGCAGGGTTTCTTCCCAAAAGGCAAATAAGAGATAATATCAGAACTGTTGTAAATATTGTAGAATATTATGAAAGACATCCAGAAAAGGAAGTAGCATTATTCTTTGCAGACGCAGAGAAAGCATTTGACAATTTAAATTGGGATTTTATGTTTGCAGTAATGGAGACAATGGAGCTGGGAGAAAGCTTTATAAGAATGATAAAAGCAATATATACTGAACAACGTTCAAGGCTATGTATAAATGCCGATCTTACAGAAGACATGATAATTAGTAAAGGTACAAGACAAGGTTGTCCACTTTCTCCACTGTTGTTTATAATGACTCTTGAAATATTACTGATGCAAATTCAAGAAGATAAAGAAATAGAAGGATTAAAAGTAAAAGGATTTACTTACAAATACAGAGCATTTGCAGATGATATAATGTTTATAAATGAAAACCCCATACATGTCACACCTTTGTTGTTAGCCAAAATACAAGAATATGGGGAGTTGGCAGGACTTTTTATTAATAAAGAAAAATCAAAACTTCTATGTAAAAATATGCAAATAAATAAGCAACAAGAATTGCAGAGACTAACGGGCTGTGAAGTTACCTCCACAGTAAAATATTTGGGTGTGGAGATAACAATGAAGAATAATGATTTGTTTAAAAATAATTATGAGGAGCTATGGCGTAAAATGGATGAAGATATGTTAAAGAGGAATAAACTTAATTTGTCACTGTTGGGTAGAATAGCCGCAATTAAAATGAATATTCTACCAAGAATAATGTATTTGTTTCAAACTATTCCAATTGTGAAAGACAGTAAACAATTTAATAGATGGCAAAGAAAAATTTCAGAGTTTGTGTGGGCAGGGAAGAAACCAAGAATTAAAATGAAAATTTTAACAGATGCAAAAGAGAGAGGCGAATTTCAATTACCAGAGTTAAAATTATATCATAAAGCAGTTTGCTTAGTATGGATAAAAGAATGGATAATGTTGTTAAACAAAAAACTCTTAGAGTTGGAAGGTCATGGAAATAAATTTGGCTGGCACGCTTATATGTATTATGGGGGGGGGGAAGATAGACGGCTTTTTCTCTCATCATTATATAAGAAACAGCTTGCTAAATACATGGATGAAATATAAGAAATACGGAGATGAGAGAAAACTGTTATGGATAGTGCCAGCCGAAGTGATAAAAATAACAGCTGAGACGGGTGAAGAAAAGTGGTTGTCATATAATCAACTATTAAAAATACAAAGTGGCAAAATAGAATTGAAAACTGCTGAAGAGCTGAATAATAAATATGATTGGTTTCAAATGCAACAAATAAAGAGTTTGGTGGAGAATGACATTAAAACTGAAGGAATAAGAAAAGAGCAAACAGAAATGGAAGAAGTTCTGCTTGGAGACAACGAAAAATTAATTTCAAAATTAAATTAAAAATGGTCTACGGAAGATGAAGTAGTGAAATCTCAAATGATTAAGTGGGTAATTAATGTAAATAAAGAAATACAGATGGAAACTTGGGAATATTTGTGGAAGAACTCTATGAAGCTTTTGACGTGTCATAGTATTAAAGAGAACTGTTTTAAAATGATGTATAGATGGTATATGACTCCTAAGAAATTGGCAAAGATGAATAATAAGATGCCAGACAGATGTTGGAAATGTAAAAAACATGAAGGTTCTTTCTACCATATGTGGTGGACTTGTGAAAGAGCAAAAAAGTATTGGCAGATGATTCAACAAGAAATTTCTAGGATCTTGGGATATGAATTTAAGAAAGTTGCAGAGACTTTTCTGTTGGAATTACAAATGGAAAAATTTCCAAAAGAAGATAGAACTATAATTTGGTACTTGCTTTCAGCTGCTAGGACATTATATGCGCAGTTGTGGAAGCAAGAAAAAATACCAGAGAAATGGGATTGGATTGGAAAAGTTATGACATGGAGTGAAATGGACAAATTAACAAGAATTTTAAGAGACTATGCTTTAGAAGTTTTTATGATGGAGTGGAAAAGTTCAGAAGATATATAGAAAAAGTGTGGAAAATAAAAGGACATTGGACAATTTTTGATAATGATTAAGTCTTAGAAAAAAGAATATTATTTTTTGTTTTTATTAGTTAAGGGTACCTTTAAACATTAGTACTCTAAGTAAATAACACCGGCCGGGGTCAAGTAATGGGGGGAGGGGTGGGTAGAAAGTAATGTATGGGATAGATAAAAGAAGTTATTAATGATGCAAGAAATATAATTTTTTACCATATCTTACCAATTAAAATTGTTTTAACCACAAAAAAGGCATACCCAAACCACCTAAGCTTAGTTCTACTCTTGGTTGCTTTGATGCACATTTTATGCTGTTAGCTGCCTTGAGTTTGTACAGAATGGGTGGGGTATAAATTTAATGTAGACAGACAGACCAGCAGAGTAAAACACACATGAACAGAGTGGCTACTGGAACATATATGTACAGTTTTCCATTAAATATATATATATAAAGGCCCCAAGATACCACTGAATCAACACTGAGCCTCCGTAGATTCTGGCAGCTGCACAGAATCTGGCAACCATCTGAGGTTTCAGAGTGAAACTCTGCCAGGGAAAGGGAGAAATACTATTCCTCCGATCTTCCTGGGATTTTCTGGAGGATAGCTGTAATAAATATGTATCTAAGGTCATTATAGAAGAGACTATCCAGAAGCACATGTTCAAACATTTCAATCTGCCCAGCAGTACAAGGGCATAAGGGCTCTTGAAGTAGCACACCATGGGATAATCCGTTAAAATAAAGTGGATCGAAGCACACTGAGACAGACTGAAGTGAAAGGCATCCTGTGTTTGGGAATCAATAAGGTGTGCATGTTGTAAAATGAAGTTACAGTTATTTTTTTAACAAAAAAACAACAACTAGGCTTCAAAAACCAGGTGCAATCCAGATGTGACACCCCAAGTAGTTACACCATGTGATCAAAGAGGTGAGCCCCAAAATTATTTGTCATGTGACTAAAGAAGCAGGGTGCCACACATGCATCACCCAAGATGAAACTTGTAAGAAATCCTAGGGCTCATCTCAGATCCCATTTAGACAAGGTTTCCAGGCATACAAATGAAAACATGTGGTTCTCCTTCAATTTTTATCAGTCTTGATATAGCAAGCACACTACGCAAAGCATGAATTACCTCACAGTGGGGGGGTTTCAGCAAGGCTGTGGGCACCAATCTATGCTACCCCATTGGGTTGCTGCAAGGCTAAAATTATGATCCCAGCTATGTCCTGGGAAGGTGTACTGCAAGTCTGAGAAACAAATCCTATCCTTTCTCCAAACCAAATCAGCCAATATTACAGATGACTTAAAATTCCTCATCCCTCGCCCCTTCTGTTTCAGCCCTGAACTCTCTGTTTTTGCTTTGTGTGTACCAATGTGGTGATTCATTGCTTTTTGTACCATTTCTTAGTACCATTTTTCCACCCTTAAAATATGCACCTTTTAAAAACATTAATTTGTGCATCAACAAATCAGCACTATACTCTGCAATAGAATATACAAATCCAATCCATGACATTCCTTGTCAATAAAGCATCAATATTTCACATCCTAAATCCACACAATACAAATCTTCAAAACAGCCAGTAAAAAAGCAGGGAGGACAGAACTGACACAGATGCCAAAATTCACAACATTTCACTCACTCCTGCCCATTGTGTCCCAGAATCACAAACCAGCAGCTTTGACAAATGCCTTGCGAGGAAAGAAAGACAAAGGCGCTTCTTACAAAATAGCCATGTAAGCTTCTAAAACAGGAGGCTCCCAGTGGGGTTAACTACTTCAGCAACAAGTATTTTTAAAACTGCAGGTGTTCATCATTATTTTTAAAGGAAGAAGAGCAATTACAAAGACTTCAGGGAGGCTAGAACAGGGCAAAGCAATTACCATAAGATACATGAGTTTACACACCACCGTCAAGAAACACTGCTTGGAATGACATCATTGAATTTGAACATGCCAATTTCAAGGCTGAACGTATCGATCAAAGTTGTTCCATTTCAGACAGAGTTCAGAATTTGTTTTCACTCTTTAAAAAAAATGTCTGCTGGTGCCTCTACCCCCCCAAAAAAGTTGAAATGCCTCCATAACTTAATGGGGCATCTCCCAGAGGGCAGTGAAACAAGCAAGATGGTTGGATGATTATTACAACCCTGGGAAATAGCAAGCGTCACAAACCAGCATCCCATACCACCCTATTTGTTTGGGTTTTTTAATTCTCAAATATGGATGACAAACTGCAGAGAAACAAGGCTTCATGGAAGTCTCCCCAGTGTGAAAAGAGCATCTTTCTTGTTCCATCAGGTCTCTTTTCTGAATCTCAGAACACGAGGCCATTGGACCCCTGGGTCCAATCTTTTTGAAACTTGGAGGGGGTTTGAGGAGAGGCACTGGATGCTATGCTGAAAATATGGTGCCTCTAACTCAAAAACACACACACACCCCAGTCACAAATACTCATTCATCAGTTCTCCATCATATCCTATGGGAACCACTCTCCATAGGTATAATGGAGTGCCCAGCAGACATTCAAGCCTCACCCCCACTTTCTGATAACCATGAAGCAGGGGGAGGGCCTCTAAACTGGGGGATCCCCTGACCCCAACTGGGGATTGGCAATTCTATAGTATAAACTTTAAAAATCATTAAAATCAACTACCCACAAACACACACATACAATTAAAAACAGAATTAAAATATGTACAGGACATTAAAAAGTGCAATGAGAACTTTGGTTAGGAGGAGAGGAAATGCCAAATGAAGGAAATGGGTTGACTTCCCTTCCTTTCTCACAGCTTCACAGACTCTGGGAACAGCCATGTGGTTCTGTCGGCTCACCCCACCTCCATTCAGCCTTGCTCCTACTGAAATTTAAAGGCACAAGTTTCCAAGCTTCTTCTAAGACCTCTGGAGGTAGAAAGGCACCTCTTGGCTGTTGGAGCAGGGCTTCCTCTGCCAGTCAGCTGACTGGTGGTGGGGAGGAGCCTGCAAAACTGGGGGATCTCCCACTGGGACCTGAAGACTGGCAAGCCTAGTTATATACCATGGTGGCCAGATCTGCCTAGAAAAGCTATCTAACCACTTTAAGGTGGTAAAAGGTTACCCATAGGCTTTGACTGAGTTCATCTGCAGAAGCCATAGCTGGCTTAATAGAATCCTGGCCTCAAAGCTGCTTTGTTTTAACCACAGATGAAGGTGTGACTGTCCCGTTAAAACATCAAACTTGCGAAAAGACTGGCTCTGGAAAGCCTCATTATAGAAAAGGGGGAATAGAAACAACTTTTATGCAGTCAGGCAGTGGGCCTGATTATGAGATACAATGGCATCAGACAATGTAGACAGAGTGGCTTTTGAAGGGAAAAAATATAGCTTTTGCTTTATTTCCCTTTTTTTGTTGTATATTCTTTACCTTCTACATCTCTGACTGTATTCGATAAAAAGACTGGTAATTGGGAAAAATGACACAGTGTTTGCCCGTAAGACTGGAGACAGTGTTTTGTCACCATTATGGCTCATTATATGAAATTGTCACCCCTTTGTAAGATATAGATGAGCTGCTCCAAATTAACATTATTTCCTCCTCCAGTGATGCCGAGGAAAATAATCGAGATTGAAGACAGCAGAGTAGCCAGTTACTTTTTCTCTCTTTTCCTTCTCCCCCACCCCACTCCTGTTTCCAAGCACAACACACTGTTTTGTGGAATTCAATACCACCAAGGTGTATGCCATAATATTTGCAAAGGGCCTGGAATTGGAAGCTATTTAATGTGACTCTGCTCCATTGAAGGAATTGTAAGGTGAAGTAGCTCTTGCTAGGCTATACAAATTTTAGGCAGAAGTTGGCAGATTATCTGCTAAAATGAACTCTCTTTAAAAAAAAAAAAAAAAAAGTGTACCCCAAAAACTAGCATACAAGGCCAAGAGTTAGCTGTGAACTTATTTACAACAGAAGACATGGGCACAGGAAGCTACCTGAATCGAACCATTCGTTCATCTAGGTTCAATCCTGCCGAGTTTGGTAGCAGCTCTTCAGGGTCTCACACCATCTACTGACCAATATACATATTTACTGCCCAATATATATATTTAATTGGAGATGTCCAGGATTGAACCTGGGACTTTCTGCATACCAAGTAGATGTTCTTCCAATTGAGCCATGGCCCTTCCCATCCCACCATTATTCTGGATGATGAATGCCCTTCTCTCCATCTTCCAACTGTCACTCATGGGGCCTTTAGAAGGAAGAACAGGAGGCAGCCTGTTCTACCAACCCTTCTACCAAGTCTAAGCCAGTACACTTAAGAATCACTTCCATGAAGAACACTGTAAAGTGAACTGTGCACTGCTTGTATTATTTTAAAACAGTCTTTACAATATTCACCTCCCTTTTTTATGAACTAGTCTACCTCTAGGACAGAATTCAGTGATAGCAAAGGGCTTGGAATAGAGCATCAGTCCAAAGATAGCTGGCTGGATCCAACCCATCTAATTCCTCTCCTTACCACCCACCAACACATATGACTTTTGTGTATGCAGGTCCCATAATCTCCAGCACTTTTTATAGTGCTCAAAAGCCCCACCTCCATTTTTCTCCAGCAGAAAGGATGATGCAACCAATGGTCTGCAAATGGGCATCACAGCCACAATAAGCAGGCCATGGAAAATAATGGTGTTGTGCCTGGATTTCTAAAATGCAGTTATCTTGTGGCAGGGGGGTGTGTGCATATGCATTTTAATTACACCATATATAAAAAGCTTCTTCAGATAAAGAAATGATTAGGATAAACAGATGGTCCTGGAGAAGACTGTCTTAGAAGCTGTTTCAGAACTAGAACATCATGCATGCAGAAGAGCTCCAAAGAGAGACATGACCTGAAGGCCACTGAAATAGAACAATGCAGAACAAAGAGCTCCAGAAACAACAGAAAGGGAAGTACTGGAATACAAGAACAGAGAAGACTAAAGAGAGACTAGGGAAGTGGCAGACAGTGTACTGAGCTAGCACAAAAAGCTGCATAAACTTTAGGCAAAACTACTGAATAAGAGTTACAGGTTTATAGGAAGCAATTAAGCTAAATAGCACATCTGAAGCTAGAAAAGCCTTATATTTTACTTAACGACTTTGCAATATGGCTGTTAAACTACTATTGCATTGTTCGCTAAAGCAAAAAGAAGAAGCAGAACCCTTCCAATGATGTCTAAAGATCTGTCTAATCCCACTCAGGGTCAAAACAGGTAAGATGTTGGGATAGCTGTGATGAGATCTTCCCAGCATCTTAAAGGACAATTACAGCCAAGTGATAAAGAAGAAGACTGCAGATTTATACCCCACCCTTCTCTCTGAATCAGAGACTCAAAGCGGTTTAAAATCTCCTATATCTTCTCCCTCCACAACAGACACCCCGTGAGATGAGTGGGGGTGAGAAGGCTCCCACAGCAGCTGCCCTTTCAAGGACCACTCATGCAATAGCTATGGCTAATCCAAGGCCATTCCAGAAGCTGTAAGTGGAGGAGAGGGGAATAAAACCCAGTTCTCCCAGATAAGAGTCCATGCACTTAACCGCTAAACTTAACCACTTAAATTGTGCAGAATAAATCTCAGGACCGTAAAGAAAGATGTTCAGCCCTTCAATTCCAGCACAGTTTTGCAAACCAAAACCAGAAATCTGTCTTCCCTCCTCCTTTAAATGGCTAGTAATAACAGTGCAGCACAAAGAGGTATGTGAAAGTATGTGGAAATGAAAAGGTTAAACACTTCCTCCAATCCCACATGGCCTCCAATCTTTAAAATCTACAAACAAATGGAGAATGCATTATTTTTTAAAAAAGGTTATCCTAGTTTACTAACCCAGTTTCATGAGATATTGAATAATTTCTTCATAGGGTTAAATTAGCTTCAGGTTATAACCATGAAGTTCATCAGAAACAGAGGAAGAATTACAAAAAGCAGCAAACCATTTAAAGTTGAGTAGTCACATCCCCCAGATTATTTCTCCTATTGAACTGGACAAACTGTATTCAGAACTTCTCAATTGAAAAATCTCTAATAAGTGCATGTAAACTGGGTGACCCAGGCCCATAGCTATGAGAGGGCCTGTGGGGGCACAGCCCGCTGATTGCCAGGCAGGGCCCCCTGACTTGGGGCCCCTAACCAGCCTCCAGTGCCTTGGCTGCATCCATTCTGCCATCATCATACACAGCTGCTTCTGCTTGCTTAGGGGCCGGAAGAATTCTCTGACCCCTCAGCAAGCAGAAACAGCAGGGCACTTTTGACGCTCAGGACTGAAAGTTAAGCTCCCTGTTGTTTCTGCTTCCTTAGGGGCTGGAAGAAATCTCTGACCCCTCAGCAAGCCCTCCGACAGGAAGAAATCCGAATTGGAGGTCTTGTAGCCCCAGAAGTCAGCTGTGACTTGGTGGTGTCTTCCACCCCCCCCCCCCCCCTTGTCCTGCCACGCTTGCCTAGCTGGATCATGCTACAGGTAAGGGCAAGAGACAGTGCAGCATGTATCTAAACCTCTGAATGGCTCCCCACCAGAGCTGCTGGAAGAAGGGTGGAAAGGGATCACCTTGGGGCAACTGTGGGGAGGGGGGAGGCTGTTTGGCAGTGAGCTGGCAGCTTTCCTCCTCAGAGGTGGTAGGAGAGAAGGCCACGGAGGTTGAGGCCACTATGTGCTCCCTGAAAAAAATCAGGGCCCCCCAATTCTTCAAATCCTGGCTATGGGGCTGGGGTGACCTGAGGCCAATAAGTCTTTTTTCAGTTTGACCTATCTCACAGGTTTGTTGTTCTGAGGATAAAATGGTGGGGATAGTGATGTTAAGCCACTTGAGGAGGAAAGCAGGTTATAAATATCTAAATCAAACTACAAACACCAGAAATGAACACAAGGACACAAGTATGAATCTCACACAGACCCAGTTTATTTAAGTTTGCAAAGTCCAATATTATTACTGAACAGTCGCTGTTCATTTTCATCACTTTTAAATCCCAGTTAAAAGTTACATTACATTACCAGGAAAACCCTTTGCCCACCAAGTCAGAATGAAGAGTCAGACACAAAAGGTGGATGAAACTAAGGGCCACTTTATTTATCAACAAACATCAAGATGGCAAGGGTTAACTAAACTGTGTCACAGCCAGGCCAGGAGTCTTAACAGACCTTTCCCTTGCCACACTAAGGGTGAGTGACCCTCCCCCCGCCAGAGCCAGTTTATTGTGGCTCTAACCAGGCTGGCACAGCAGGTGGGCACCACCATAAAGGGCCATTCACAAACCATACAACTTAATGGAAGGATCCCTCCAAGTAGTCCCAAAGGCACTCTGCATTCTTCCACCCCGAGCCGTAAAGCCCTTGGGCAGTTCCTGCTAGACCCCCAACCCCAAATAGGGGTGCTAACTGGTCCTCCCCTAGCCACATAACCTAAATGCCAACACATTTCTGCCAGCATAAAGTGACCGATCCATTTAAAGGCACCACCCTGAACCAATTCCACAACCCAATGACATACTATGTAGGGAAGGCAAAAAGCATACCCCTGCCCATTGGCCAACCGGGTGGGGATCAAAAAATTCTTACCTGGCTCCTCCCAGAAAGGAGTGCAACCAGCAAGATGCCTGCATAGCAATCAAGGCAGGAAGGGGGGCCGATTGTCAGACAAAGACTGGCAAGTGCAGGAAAGGACCCGGCTGCTCCAAAGCAGCCTCCACACCCGAGGCCGAGGACCCAGCTGATCCTTGCTGCCTGAGCTCTTTCCTCTCAGGGATGCAAAGCCCTCTGACAGCATAGCTGTATGGCTGCTGGCCAGTGGGGCCAAAATCTGTGTTTTTTTCAGCCCAATATGACTAGCAACAAAGCAGTTTTTCATTTGCAGGTTTAGAAATGAGTGCAGCCACTCTAGCTGATTAAAAACTTTTCCTGTGCTGACAAACATTTACCAACAACAGCATCTCTCAAAAATCCAGAAGTTATAGAATCAAAAAAGTCATCCTCTCCTCTAGCAGTGTATGCAAAATAAAAACAGAAGAATCTCACATTTGCAGGAATTCTGCATGTATAGAGTTCTACAATAAAAATGACAGTTATTGACCAACAGAGGAACCCCAGTATATTCTTTCTATTTTGTGGACCACAACAATTTGGAACTCCAAAATCCAACAAGAGATACGAATTTCACAGGCATCTGTATTTTAACACTCAAAAGAAGTTACAACTAAGAAATAATTATACTACTAAGACAGCTTGAGGGGTTTTTTTGTTTTTTGTTTAGATGGGGCTGGGAATTAGCACATCTCCTTGGTTTGGTACATTTGCTAATGTTTCATTTGGATTTAGTACTAATGTTTCAATGTGTGTGTGTGTATACACACACACATATATGCCATTTCACATTTTATAAACTATACATTAGTTTAATGTGTCTTAAGCCTTGTTGATCTGTTAATTATAGATTTCCCCACTGAAGAGCCATCTGTGGGCTGTAACTTATTGGGCTTTGAAAGATGATTTGTCTACTTACTCTGAATAAACTGGGTTTTACATCTGCTTATAGACTTTTGTTTCAAGTACCCAGATAATAGTTTGGGCATAATACTATGAGTATTCCTCTCAGTTCAGCCCCATCCCAGGATACCTTCCGATTTTCTGCAGAAGTCTGCAATACCCCTGTGCTTATAACTCACTATCATTACCTAAGCCAGAGCTTTTTTTGAGCAGGAACACACAGGAACATAGTTCCGGCTGGCTTGGCGTCAGGGGATGTGGCCTAATATGCAACTGAGTTCCTGCTGGGCTTTTTCTACAAGAAAAACAACATTGCTTCCTCTCTGCCTTTCATTCTTGTACACTGCCTAAAGGTCCTACTCTGGACTCCTGCAATCTGGACAGGTATATTCTCTAATAGTTTTTTCCTCCAACTATTATAAAAGCCAAGAGGCTGATAGTGCTTTTAGTTCAGGATATGCTGCAAATATGCTTGGAGATAATGAGAAATTAATTTCAAAAGTGTACAAATTACTTTTACAATGGTCTACGGAAGATGAAGTAGTGAAATCTCAAATGATAAAATGGGCAATTAATGTAAATAAAGAAATAAAGATGGAATCTTGGGAATATTTGAGGAAAAACTCTATGAAACTCGCAACATGTCATAGTATCAAAGAGAACTGTTTTAAGATGATGTATAGATGGTATATGACTCCAAAAAAATTAGCAAAGATGAACAATAAGATGCCAGATAGGTGCTGGAAATGTAAAAAGCATGAAGGTTCTTTCTACCATATGTGGTAGACTTGTGAAAGAGCGAAAATGTTTTGGCAGATGATTCAACAAGAGATATCTAAGATCCTGGGATATGAATTTAACAAAGAAGCAGAGATCTTTCTGCTGGGATTACAAATGGAAAAATTTCCTAAAGAAGATAGAACTTTAATCTGGTACTTGCTCTCAGCTGCTAGGACATTGTATGCGCAGTTGTGGAAGCAAGAAAAAATACCAGAAAAATGGGATTGGATTATAAAAGTTACGTCATGGAGTGAAATGGACAAATTAACAAGAAAACTAAGAAACTGTGATTTAGAACTTTTTAATCGGGAGTGGAAGAAATTTTGAAGATATGTAGAGAAAGAGTGGAAGATAAAAGGACATTGGACAATTTTTGATGATTAAGATTTTTAAGTTTTTTAAGATAAGAATATAACTTTTGAAGGGGGAATATTTCTCTTTATTATTCTTTATTTTTTCTTGATAGTTAAGGGTACCTTTAATATCTGTTTTTTCAAAAAAAAAATAACACTGGCGGGGGTCAAGTAATGGGGGGAGGGGTGGAAGGAAAGTAAGATGTGGGGTAGAATGATGATTTTTTTTTATCCTAAACTTTTTATAAGTTGTAGATTTAGTTCTACTACCATATGTTACTAATAAAATTGTTTATACTCAGGATATGCTGCAAATATAATTGCCCTGCTGTATACTAGCTGCTGTTCAGAATGTAACTCAGCAACCAAAAGCTGTGAAATGGCAGCACATACACTGGACTGGGGAGGGGACCCCACGTTCATGCACACAACAGAAGAGATGTAACCACCACATAGAGATTCTAGTTCCGGATGAAAGATACAAACCCAGAGGGATGGCAACACTATAAATCCACATGAGTTTTTATTTACACTATTTATACCTTTGCCTTTGACCCCAATCAGGAGCCAAAGGATCTTACATCATTTTCCTTGCCTCCATTCTATCCCAACAGCCATTGTCTGATCCACAGGTAATGGTACATAGAAAACAGTCGTGGACAAAAGCAGAAGGTACAGCCTGATCAAGCCACAAAAATACCTGTTTACAAGCATGGATTCTACAAAGATCTCTGCCATGCAACTGAGAATCTACCCACCAAGTCAGTTCTGCTGGCACCCCTTCTTTATCCTGCCCAGCAACAACATTGTTTAATGTATGAGCCTGGCATGAGATTGGCCACATCAGCAGAAGAGAGAATTTTGTCTACGGTTGGGCCAGGCCCCCCATACAGTGCTTCTACAGTCACGTTCCTTTTCAAACCAATTGTTTCTGGCCTATGGCAGGCAACTTGGGCTGGGTGGGGAGAGAGAAAGAAGAGAAGTGCTGGTTTAATGTGTACACAAGCAGAATGATGAAGCCTGCTAGTTTCCTCTGGGTAAAATGTTTGACCCCTGTTAGCAGTCTGTGTAAAGCTAAATTATTGCTTGGCTGCGGCAGCAAGAACAAGAGCAGCAATGATTTTTCTGGCATGGAAATCTTCTCCCATTCTTTCCCCACCTCCCCAAGGGACTCATCCTACCCATTCATAATCATCAACTTTGACCTGCCACTTACTGTGAAATGGTGATAACCTCCAACGTTTACCAACTCATCCCCTATCACCAACCATGTTGTTTCCATCAACAATTGGGGGTATAATAATCTGTATTTAATTAGCACACACAATGGCTGCTTTATTGATTTTTGCTGAAATATGTCTAGTTATAGAACTATGCTAATTAAATAATTGATTACTGGACATATTTGCTGAGTTACAGAAACCGTGTAGCAGATGCAACCCCCGAATGTTAAACATATTTCCTCAAGCACAGCCAACTACACTTGCTGATCTTTTGTTTCCACTGCCCCCCCCCCCGCCCCTTGACTGCAGTGTGAACCTCGGGTAACATACTCTACACACTGTACTTTTTATTTTTCCCATTCTTGCATCCATATACCACCAGCAACAAAATAATTAAATACCTTGCAATGGAGAAGGCTGAACTTTTCACAGTTGACAGAATTATTATTATTAATAATAATAGTGTTACCTTGAGTTTACTACATAGCCTGTCTCAAGTATTCAAAGTGCTTGAACTCTCCTTAAACTGTATAAACAGCATCATAAAAGTAGATCAGTACTGTTCACACTAAAACAGAGTTGTCCTGCCAAACTCCCAGAGAAAGTGTGAAATGCCAACATATTGGAATTCTCAAGAGCAAACTGGAATTCCCATGGGAAGAGTGAGGATTCATTCTTCTTTTCTTCCTTAGTGCCTGTGCGTTTTATAATGTTTATGAATATATTTATGTATGATTTTTTTTCCCTGGTGATTGATCATATTGGTATAAACGTCCCAGTGGGGCCTGGAGATCTGCTGGAATTACAGCTCATTTCCAGATTATAGAGATCAGTACTCCCAAATTTCTAGGCATTTGCCAACCCCAAACTGGCAACCCTACCACCTAGTGAGATGGACCTATTTCTTCTTATTTTATTTCCTTTATTCATATTAAATTCTCCTCCACCACCATAGGGACCCAAAGCAGTTGCCCACATTATCTCCTCCATTTTATCCTTAGCAGAGCCTGGGAAAGTGCTGTCAAATCTTAACAGTGACCCCATAGGATTTTCAAGGCAAGAGGCAAACAGAAGTGGCTCCCCATTGCCTGCCTCTACATAACAACTCTGGATTTCTTTAGTGGTCTTCCATCCCAGTACTTACAAGGGCCAACCCTTCTTAGCTTTCGAGATCTGGCAAGTTCAGGCTAGCCTGGGCCATCCAGGTTAGAGGTAAGTTATACTAAGTATGTTACTGGGAGCAAGGTCAGCCAGAGAGCTTCCACGGCAGAGTGGGGATTTAAAGCCTGGTCTCAGATCCTAGATCAACAATCTAGCCACTATACCACAACGAACTGTGGGACTTTCTAGCTCACAGCTAGTGATGATACAACCCTAGCAAATATCATGCTGGGGGGGGGGGGGATACCAAACACACTCTGCTTATTATGCCTGTATCTTTCTTCTCTAGTCAAACCCATAAAGCCTTCATACTGCTGATGTGTTTGCAATTTCAAACAGGCTGTTTTTCAAGTGTATACACTGCTTGTGTAACAGACCAGTTACAGGCATTCATCATCACACTGGACCAATGGTTGCAGCAGCTGCTGGCATGCACTCAGAATCGGAGGGGCAAGGTGTTGCAAGACACAAAGTGCATACAGCATCTCAGGCTTGCCTTCACACCACAGCGGTGTGCACCCAACAACCATCTGCTGACCTTGTAAAGGGGAAACTTAGGCACTCTTGCTGAAGCTCCTGCAAATGGTGCTCAAGTGTCAAGGGGCAGTGGGCCCTGAGGAATAGCACAGAGGGGAAAGTGGTGGTCTGCAGTGGGAGGAGGGAACTGGCTGAAGCTGGCAGAAATTGCCAACCCATCTTCAACAAGAATAAATGCCATGCTGTTGGAGGAATGTCATGCATGCCTTCACCAGCTCTCAAACTGCAGCTCCCAAGTGGCAGCGTGGCCATGCATGCAAACTATTTGTAGTCTCATTGAAAAATCCCCTTAGAAGTAAGCATTCCAGGATGATGTTCTTTATCTTCAATCAAATCACAATTTGAGAGGAGTTTGTATATCACTGGACAAGTCCCACTCTTAGCTGTAACACTACATCAGCTTCCGAACAGCCATCAAGGACCATCCTTAATCCAAATGTAGAGACAACCACATACTTGCTCCCCAATATCTTTTCCTACTACTTTTTCAATGGTCCGTGATATGACACACTGCATCCTGTGGGCCAGGATCTAACCTACTCCACCAATTGTGGTGGCAGGTTATGATTCTGTCAGGATTTCACTCCTAGACTGAACTACACAGTTCTAGAGATTAGTAGAGTTCATTTATTTACATCACTTATTTCTCACCTTCCTCCCCAATAGAGATCCAAAGTAGCTTACAGCATTGTCTTCTCATCTGTCTTCACAACAATCCCCAAAGCTGAGTGGAGGTTCAAACCTTGGTCTACCAGATTTGAGTCCAAACCTCTAGCCATTGCACCACAGTGGCTTGATGGAATGAGTCAACATGAGCATTACAAATGGCAACTGAAAGTAGCCTAAAGAAATCGTTGCCTGGTCTTCTCTTCTACGGTATGACTACCAATTATCTGCAACACATCCTTATATTACAGAAAGGATTATCATTGGTTGGAGAATCTCCATGGCATCAAAGGGGAGAGTTCACTGTTTCCAGACACAAGGAGAGTAGATTTCCCACCAACACCAAGTTTGCATGAATGGAATAGAGTAGGTCCCTATGACTCCCTGAGATATCAAGAAACAAAACATGGTACAAGTGACAAAAACAAACCAGAAAGCTCTCAGGTTTGCTTCCTCTCTCCCATGCAGAGAATTAAGACTCACTGGTTTAGTTCCAACCACAATTAGATCTGTCACCAAAATCAGATGTTTTTAACAAACTACAGTTTGTTACTTACCAATACAGCAAGGTTACAGACTGCAGGTTAATCAGTGTTTAGAATTCTGGTGCGCAGAGGAAGCCTCAAACTGATGGGCTGGGTCCAAACAAAGTGTTCCATAAGTAGGATGAGAATATCCCGCTTTCCCTTTACCGCTACAACCCCACATAAAAATTCTAACAATAAAATTAAGAATTAAAATACATTAATAATTTACACAATAAAATAAACGCAATTCATCAACGTACTATCCCACAATCTTCCTTAAAATATTCAGATGCCAGTCAGTTGTATGCCAACCGGAAGAAGACTGTCTTACAGGCCCTGCGGAACTGCCCAAGGTTCTGCAGGGCCCTCACCTCTTCTGGCAGCTGGTTCTACCAGCAAGGGGCTGTGATCAAAAAAGCCCTGTCCCTAGTTGACCCGGGGATTGTAAGGAGATTTTGAGAACCCGATCTCAGTACTCTCTGGGGAACATATGGGGAGAGATGGTCCCTAAGGTAGGTAGGTCCTAGGCCATATAGGGCTTTAAAGGTAACAACCAGCACCTTGTACCAAACTCGGTATATTATTGGCAGCCAGTGCAGTCCCCGAAGCCCCGGCTGAATGTGCTCCCATCTAGGGAGCCCTAATAACAGCCAGGCGGCAGTGTTCTGCACTAGCTGCAACTTCCAGGTTTGGCACAGGGGCAGCCCCATGTAAAGGGCATTACAGTAATCCAACCTTGAAGTGACGGTTGCATGGATCACTGTTGCCAGATCATCATGTTCCAGGAAAGGGGCCAACTGCCTTGCCCGCCTGAGATGAAAAAATGCGGACTTGGCAGTGGCTGCTATTTGGGCCTCCATAGTTAGGGCAGGCTCCAATAGTACCCCCAAGCTCCTGACGCTGTGTGCCGCTGTCAGGGGCACACTGTCAAAGGCTGGTAAGGGAATTTCCCCTCCCAGACCATGCCAACCCAAGCAAAGGACCTCTGTCTTCGCTGGATTTAGTTTCAATCTACTCAGCCTGAGCCATCTAGCCACGGCTTATAATGCCAGGACCAGATTTTCTGGGACACAGCCAGGCCAGCCGTCCATGAGTAGATAGAGCTGGGTGTCATCAGTGTACTGGTGGCAACCCAGCCCATACCTTCAGGCAATCTGGGCAAGGGGGTACATGTAGATGTTGAACAACATCGGGGAGAGCACTGCCCCTTGAGGCACCCTGCAATCGAGCGTGCGCCTCTGGGACAATTCACCCCCAATCGCCACTCTTTGTCCCCGACCATCAAGGAAAGAGGAAAGCCATTGTAAGGCCAACCCCTGAATCCCCGCGTCGGTGCTCTCAGGGGATAGGGGACCAACAGTGCAGTGAAAAGAAAGAGTCAGAGGAAATGGCCAGTTTAGCCTGGATCCACCCCATTGTTTTATAGGATACCCAGCTCTGATATTACAACAAACAAGCAGTCAATTCTAAACCATAAAGTCCTTAGTAAGGAATGTTGAGGGGAGGGTAGTCCAAAGACATCCAAAGATTGGGTCAAACCATACCACACTCTGGTCATGTGAACATAATCTCTGTCTTAAGCACCATCCAGATTCTGTCCCCCAACACTAGGAAAAATATTTTCCACAGTGCAGATCACAGTTGATAGTCCTAATAATTACAGTTTAGAAATCAAGTCTCTCCCCTCAGCTGGTATAAACTGCAATTCTCCCGCCCACTGCCTGTTGAGGGGTTGCCATAGGGTTGTTTCACCCACAGCAACAGCATTCTTCCTCTGCCTGCAGCAGCTGCATTTGGGAAACCCCCATGGCAAATACCAGCCAGGATGGCGGGAGGCCCACTGCATGCTTCAAGGTGCAACTCTTTGGACACAGAGATTAAAACCTTTGGCCTCAGTGCAATAGCTTCAACCGCTATAACATGTTTTTAAGAGCAGAAAGTAGATAATGAGAGCATTGGTTGTATGTTTATAAGAATTCTTCAATGAGCAATGGGGGTGGGGAGGGTATACATAAACAGAAGTACCACAGCAAGCTTGGAAAGTCGTAATTTTGCAAAGCCTCTCTCCTGCCCTAGAGGAACCTAGGACTGTTCAACCATGTGACAGTCTTTGCACACAGATGGAAAATTTGAGGCTCGAGGAAAAGTGACAGGTATAAATCTTTTTTTGCTTAATTTAGGGGTATATATTAGCTTAATTTCTCTAATACTGAGCTAGCAAGACAGTAGAGAGGGGGGAAACAGAATACTTTAACAGCAACCCCATTTGTGTCAGCTCAGAAAAGATGTGTCTAATTTTCAGAATATCAGCAGATTATCAAATGAAAATGTGTAAGAAGCAGTCTGCATTATTAAAAATAAGAAATACTAATCAAGGCCATTTTTAAGAAATTATTTTTTATTGCAAGAAACGGTCGGCTTCGCCTCAGCCTCTGGCTGTGCTAATGAACAGCATTTCAACAATTTAATCACCAGTGTATAGGTAGACAGGGAAGAAGAGCTACCTGCCACCTTATCCTCTGCAGTTAGTTAATTTTAACACAGTCTCTAAACACATGAGAAGCATACAGGGGAAGCCACAACTAGAAATTCCTTTAACACAATCATGTCCAGGATGCTACCAAATTTTGCAGTCTCACTTTTTCCTTTTTAACAAAGAACTCCCTGTTTTATCTTGCTTTCATTTTATACAGTGTGTGTGTGTGTGTGTGTGATGCCATCAAAGCACAGTCGACTCATGGCAACCCTGTAGGATTGTCAAGGCAAGAGAGGTTCAGAGGTAATTTGAAATTACATTCCTATGCACAGAAACTTTTGACTTCTTTGGTGGTTTTCCATCTAAATGCTAACTAGAGCTAGGGTTGCGAGCCCCCAGGTCCCAGAAGCGGTTCCCCCACTTTTGGAAACCCCACCCCCAAACAAGGAACTTCCCTGTGTGCAATGTCCCTCATGGGATGATGTCACTTCCGGGTGATGTCATCATGTCAGAGGCATCACACAGTGATGCTCTGGTTTGGGGACAAACTATATAGTTTTGAAGGCAAAAATCCCCCAAACCCATAGAGTTTTGCCCCAAAACCAGAGTATTGCTCCAACAATGATGACATCACTTCTGGATGATGTCACCATGTCAGGGACATCACCTACCCTTAGAATGCCCCCAATTCCCCCCACACCACAATGGGAAGGGGACCTGGCAACCCTTACCAGAGCTGACCTTGCTTAGCTTCCTACCAAGGAATATTTTTGTGGCTATTTGGTGTTTCCTTGGGTTACATTGTCCTCATTCAGTGGGCACAATTTTTAGCACTGTTTTTGGATCAAATGAATATACATGACATTAAAAATCAGTAAAACCAGCAACAGAAACGGACAAGGCCTAAAAAGTTCACAGTGGCAATGAAAATAGACTTATTTGTACATCCTCATTCTGTATCCTCTGACCTATAAAACAGATATTTCTCAAAGATGAAAAGTTACATTATCATAATATTCCGATTCGCAACAAGGAAAACAAGATGATATTTGACCAATTTGCAACTCAAGGCTGGTATGACTAAGGGTAATCATGACTCCTCATGCAAGGACCAGACAGCTGTGATCTATACCACAACAATATACATAAAAATGCAGAATGAGTGTCTAAGAATGCTGTATTTCAGCATGGTCCCTCAGGACACAGTATGGAGACTGGATCTGTATAAAATGACAGACTCAAAACACATTCCTCAAAGCTATAGGAAGCTGTGCTTGGCCTCATTTGACTGGAAAAAAATATTAATCTTGAGGCTGAGAAATCCAAGCCTATCACAAGAGAGCATATTGCAAGCCAACCTTCAAGAGAATGGTTTGGGTTGGATCCAAATATGGGTTTGGACCAGAAAAACCAACTTTTTAAAAATCTAACCATCCTTATTTCAGTACTACCCCATATAAATTAAGATTCTAGATTTAATGGAGCGGGGAAAGAATGCTTACTCCCATAAACACTCTACCACCAGAGCATCAGTAAGTGTACTGACAACATATCTATCTGTACTAGTACTAAACAATCACAGTTACTGGTACTCCCCAACAGACATCTTTAACTATGAACCATCCTTTTTGCAAATACTATATTGTATTTATTTATACAAGGCACTGCCATTGCCTATAGTCTATTAAACAAAGTCCACCCACCAATCTCCCCACATAAGCACAGATGTTACTATCAAGCCCATCTTAAGTACACCTGCTCCCATATATTACAACATGGAAGGAATGCCTATTTTAAACTGTAAACTGTAGTCAAATAGAGTCTCCAGTTAAATGTTAAACAAACTGTAGTTCTAAAGAAGAGTAAACTGTAAGATATGCACTTCAAAAAAAAATACACGTTGCTATGTTTCACTTAGCAACATAATATAAATAGGCAATAGGAGAGATAACATAGTATTAGAGGGAAGGTTTTTTCCCCACCCTTGTAGCAGTATCATATCTTTATTTTAAAAAAAAAACAAAAAACGGTGTTAAAAGACAGTTTCGGGGGATTCAATCCTAATCTCCTGAGCTACCAAAGAAATTCCTTTACAAAACTTTCCTGAGACACCATGATATTGCATCCAACAGACATGGCACATCACAGTATCCAGCATCGTGCTGAACACAGAAACAAGCTATCAGCAAAAACAGTTTTGCTCTACTCATCTCATTGACAGAAGAGGTATTGTGTTCCAGTTGAAGGGCTCCTGTTCAGCATGCAGATGGTCCCAATCATTAGCATCTCCTCTCAAGTAGAAAGTCATGGGAAGAACCTGAGATCCTGATGAGCTCCCGGCAGTCAGAGGTGGCAATACTGAAAAGCTCACCATAGGACAGGTTTGCTTACCACCAATGAGGTGATACGGTCCAGGAAGCTGTTTAGATCAGGTGAGCCTGTAGAAGTTCCTGGGCAGCAACAGGGTTAAGTGAAAAACAGAGAAGATGGATTGGAACAAGTTTGTCCTCCCTCAGAGTGGTGGGACATCTATGGGCAGCCCCAGCTAAATCAGCACTAGTTATGCGGACAGTACAAGCAACCTCAAGTTAAACTTTTTTTTAGAATCTACTGTTACTGGCTATGTTCCCAATTAGATCCAAACAGATATCCTATTATCCATTTAAATGGATCATAAATGGAAATTCCAACAACAGCATTCTGCATAAACATGAACACAGCCCATAAGAGAACATAAGAACATAAGAGAAGCCATGTTGGATCAGGCCAACGGCCCATCAAGTCCAACACTCTGTGTCACACAGTGGCAAAAAATGTTATATACACACATACACTGTGGCTAATAGCCACTGATGGACCTGTGCTCCATACACTGTGGCTAATAGCCACTGATGGACCTGTGCTCCATACACTGTGGCTAATAGCCACTGATGGACCTGTGCTCCATATTTTTATCTAAACCCCTCTTGAAGGTGGCTATACTTGTGGCCGCCACCACCTCCTGTGGCAGTGAATTCCACATGTTAATCACCCTTTGGGTGAAGAAGTACTTCCTTTTATCCGTCTTAACCTGTCTGCTCAGCAATTTCATCGAATGCCCACGAGTTCTTGTATTGTGAGAAAGGGAGAAAAGTACTTCTTTCTCTACTTTCTCCATTCCATGCATTATCTTGTAAACCTCTATCATGTCACCCCGCAGTCGACGTTTCTCCAAGCTAAAGAGTCCCAAGTGTTTCAACCTTTCTTCATAGGGAAAGTGCTCCAGCCCTTTAATCATTCTAGTTGCCCTTCTCTGCACCTTCTCTAAAGCTATAATATCCTTTTTGAGGTGCGGCGACCAGAACTGCACACAGTACTCCAAATGAGACCGCACCATCGATTTATACAGGGGCATTATGATACTGGCTGATTTGTTTTCAATTCCCTTCTTAATAATTCCCAGCATGGCATTGGCCTTTTTTATTGCAAACGCACACTGTCTTGACACTTTCAGTGAGTTATCTATCATGACCCCAAGATCTCTCTCTTGATCAGTCTCTGCCAGTTCACACCCCATCAACTTGTATTTGTAGCTGGGATTCTTAGCCCCAATGTGCATTACTTTGCACTTGGCCACATTGAACTGCATCTGCCACGTTGACGCCCACTCACCCAGCCTCAACAGATCCCTTTGGAGTTCCTCACAATCCTCTCTGGTTCTCACCACCCTGAACAATTTAGTGTCATCCGCAAACTTGGCCACTTCACTGCTCACTCCGAACTCTAAATCATTTATGAACAAGTTAAAAAGCATGGGACCCAGTACCGAGCCCTGCGGCACCCCACTGCTTACCGTCCTCCACTGCGAAGACTGCCCATTTATACTCACTCTCTGCTTCCTATTACTCAGCCAGTTTTTGATCCACAAGAGGACCTGTCCTTTTACTCCATGATTCTCAAGCTTTCTAAGGAGCCTTTGATGAGGAACTTTATCAAAAGCTTTCTGGAAGTCAAGGTAAACAACATCTATCGGGTCTCCTTTGTCCACATGTTTGTTCACCCCCTCAAAGAAATGCAACAGGTTAGTGAGGCAAGATCTTCCCTTGCAGAACCCATGCTGAGTCTTCCTCAATAACCCGTGTTCATCAATGTGCCTACTCATTCTGTCCTTGATAATGGTTTCTACCAACTTTCCCGGTATTGAAGTCAGACTGACTGGCCTGTAGTTTCCCGGATCTCCTCTGGAACCTTTTTTAAAGATGGGGGTGACATTTGCTACCTTCCAGTCCTCAGGAATGGAGGCAGATTTCAATGAAAGATTACAGATTTTTGTTAGAAGATCCACAAGTTCAACTTTGAGTTCCTTCAGAACTCTCGGATGTATGCCATCCGGACCCGGTGACTTATTAGTTTTTAATTTGTCTATCAGTTGTAGGACCTCCTCATTTGTCACCTCAATCTGACTCAGGTCTTTCAACACCCCTTCCAAAATTAGTGGTTCTGGGGCGGGCAAAAAGTTCTCGTCTTCTACAGTGAAGACGGAGGCAAAAAATTCATTTAGCTTTTCAGCCATTTCCCTATCCTCCTTCAGTAATCCTTTTACCCCATGGTCATCCAAGGGCCCCACTGCCTCCCTGGCTGGTTTCCTACTTCTAATATATTTGAAGAAAGTTTTATTGTTGGTCTTTATGTTTTTTGCAATATGCTCCTCATAGTCCCTTTTTGCCTGCCTGATCACAGTCTTGCATTTGATTTGCCACAGCCTGTGTTCCCTTTTACTAATCTCACTTGGACTGGTTTTCCACCGCTTAAAGGAGTCCTTCTTACCTTTTACAGCTTCCATTACTTTATTTGTTAACCACGCAGGCCTTTTCTTATGCCTGTTTGTGCCTTTCCTAACTTGTGGTATGTATTTTATCTGAGCTTCTAGGATTATAGTTTTAAATAGCGTCCAAGCTTTCTCAAGGGTTTTGACCGTATGTACCTTTCCTTTCAGTTTCTTCCTCACATGCCTCCTCATCTCAGTGTATTTACCCCTTTTAAAGTTAAACGTGGTTGTGGTGGTCTTTTTGGACAACTCCCTATTTATACAAACGGTGAAATCAATAACATTATGGTCACTGCTCCCAAGCGGCGCAATCACTTTTACATCTCTCACCAAGTCTTGGGCATTACTTAGGACCAAATCCAGGATCGCCCCACCCCTGGTAGGTTCTGAGACCATCTGCTCCATAGCACAGTCATTGAGAGCATCAAGAAACTCAATCTCTTTCTCTCGACCAGAACACATATTGACCCAATCAATCTGCGGGTAGTTAAAATCACCTATTACAACACAGTTTTTACGTTTAGCCGCTATCTTTAAGCCTTCCATCATATTATAATCGTCCTCTCTCTTTTGATTTGGTGGGCGATAACAAACTCCCATAGTTAAATTTCCTTTTGGGCCCTCTATTTCAACCCAAAGCATTTCTAAAAGTGAATCTAATTCTCTGATCTCAGCCTTACTGGACCGTATATCCTCTCTGACATACAGAGCCACCCCACCTCCAACCCTTCCCTCCCTATCCTTCCGATATAGCTTATATCCAGGAATCACCGTGTCCCACTGATTCTCCTCATTCCACCAAGTTTCTGAAATTCCCACAATGTCTATGTTTTCTCCCAGCACTAAACATTCCAATTCACCAATTTTACTTTGAACACTTCTAGCATTTGCATACAAACATCTATAATTTCCCAGGCGAGCTAGGCCCGCCACCTTCCTCCTGCCGCCTCGAGACACTGGCAGACAGTCCATATTGTTTGTCACCTTCACAGTGGACAACTCCGGTCCGTTACCCGGTAGAAAAATAGCAGCTAACCCTTCATCTCTTTGAGACGAGTCCTCCCAAACCAGAGACATTTCATCTCCTGTCGGCTTTCCCCCAAGATTTAGTTTAAAAACTGCTCTGCCACCTTTTTGATTTTAAGCGCCAGCAGCCTGGTTCCATCCGGGGACAAGTGGAGACCGTCTCTTTTGTACAGCTCCCGCTTGTTCCAGAAAGCATCCCAGTGCCTAACAAACTTAAACCCTTCCTCCTTACACCATCGTCTCATCCACACATTGAGACTTCTAATTTGTGCCTGTCTCTCCTGCCCTGCACGTGGAACAGGTAGCACTTCCGAGAAGGCTACCTTGGAGGTCCTGGCCTTAAGTCTCCCGCCTAGCAGCCTAAATTTTTCCTCCAGGACCTCACGACTGCATTTCCCCACATCGTTGGTGCCAACATGCACCACGACCACAGGCTCCTCCCCAGCACTGTCTATCAGTCTATCTACTACACGCGTAATGTCCGCTACCTTCGCACCAGGCAGGCAAGTCACCATACGGTCAGTACGCGGTTTCGCCACCCGGCTGTCTACTTGCCTAATGATCGAATCACCAACTACCAATACCCCCCCTCTCCCCCTGCTCAGGGATGGTTCCTTGGCGCGAAAGGATTCCCGCTCACCGACCGAAGAAGAGGTCCCTTCTGAGGGCGCATTCCCCTTATCCTCAGCACGGTGCCCTGTTCCCTCTCGACCCTCACGCTCTCTGGCAGCAACGGGGCTGCTACGTTCAGAGCGGGGCTCATCTAATACGCCCCCGAGAGTCTTCCCCAAGTGCCTAACTGACCGTCTCTGCTTCTCCAGGGCAGTCACCTCGGCCTCAAGGGTACGAACTCGTTCCCTGAGGACCAGGAGCTCCTTGCATCGAGCACACACCCAAGACTTCTGTCCTTTGGGCAGATAGTCATACATGTGACACTCAGTGCAAAACACTGGAAAACACTTTTACCATTGTAGGCCCTTCACAAGTGTTTGGCGAGAGCACATACAAATGATTATGTGCTGCATACCTCATTAAACCTGCATTCAGTCTTGCTTGATATATTCTGGAAACCGTTTAGCAAAATCCTTTACATGTGCTTGTTATTGTACCACTTTTGACTCTTGCAAGCTTCTGGATGTGCATGGAAAGAATTGCCAATCATTGAAAGTAAAACACTTTTTCCCTGGAATGCATAAACCCTGTCTATACCTTCTTAGCCCTTTGTTCTCTTATTATGAAGGATTAAAATGAATATCACAGAAGAGACTATGTACACACATACTTTTGTGATGCATGCCAACAGGCAACATTACTTCTCAGTTATTTAGGCATGCCAAAAGGGATGATGAGAAGAGCTTAGACTTTTCTCAGGACTTCCAACTAGCAAGTCTGGAACAAAGCCTGAGAACTATCTAGTGAGTATTCACAAACCTCTTGATTTACACCAAAACTATAAGTTAAAGAGGTCCACCTGATTAGGAGATGGCGATACAGAAGATTCAATCACTGACATCTCCAGTAGCATCTCCATGTAGGCATCTCCATGAAGTAGGCTTGCTCTTGGGCCTGGGTATCTCAGGGAACACCTCTCCTATAAACCTAGGTGCTAAGGTCACCGAGATGCTGTTTCAAGTGCTATGGACCTCTGAACACCATTTAACAGTTCTCTCTGATGGCACTCAGTCATAAGAAAAGTTTGCCTGGTGTTTACTCAAAAGCCTCCTTAAGAGAATGATGCTTGGCTATCAGGAGGTGTTAAGAAAGATAGCTGCAGTAATGTTGTATCAATACACCCACCATGTTTTTTTTGAGAACAGTCCTTGAGACCAAAAAAAGCTTGTTGCTGGCCAGAGATCTACATTTCCAATTTTCCTGACCCCCAAGAAAGAAAACTGTGACAAAACTGAAAGACCTACAACTCCCATGGAAGTAACGCGTTCTTTCCTACACCTATAAGCAATGTTGTTTTTACTCCTCTTCCAAATTAATATGAAGCAAAGGGACTTTCTTCACATGCTGACCCTTCAGGCAACCCAGAGCTAGCTTTCACATTGTAAAATGAATACCTGTAGGACCATCGTTTACAGCATGGTCATCTGCAGCTCCTTCATGCTGGGCTCTTTTGATGACCACCCCATAATTGTGTGTGAGGTGTTGGTCTGCAGTATTCCTCAGGCCTTTGAGGGCAATTTTGAATTTGCTAAAATACTTTCTTTTCTTCCTGATTGAATAGGGTGATCCTATGTTGGATATTCAAATGTAGTTTTAATATTTTGGTATTAAGTATATATTGTCGCATGGTTGTTAGCTACATTTGGTCCTGATTTGTCAGGAGGAAGGTTGGCTTATATTGTAAAGTACTCTGTGGATCAACTATATTGACTTCTACTGTCAACAAGTTAAGAGATGGATCTTCTCATCTTACCAGGGTGCAACTTATCACAAGATGGATGTGTGAAATCACTCAACGTGGCCACTGCCAGCAGCTGCTGGAAGAAGAAAACCTTCCTAGGAGGAGCCTTCCCATTTCCTGGGAGAATATTTCTTTAAAGGATGAGATGCCTATAGCTCACTTGAACTAGTACCTACCTGAAAAGTACCTCAACCCTGACTTCTTCTGCAGAGATATGGCCTGTGTAAACCTAGTCTTCGTGCATTTGTCCTTTATGTTAGCAGCCTTCCCTTTCTTAGCTTGAGACCAGGTTCTGTCAGCTTTGATGTGGCCCAACCAAGCTACAATGGCTGCTCAGGCTCACATATATCCAGCAACACAAAAAATAACTACAATGCAACCGGTTTTCCCATATGGCTGCCAACTTCCAGGTGGGGCCTAGAGCTCTCCCTGAATTACGACTGTTCTCCAGACAACAAAGATCAGTTCCCCTCGAGACAGAGTGGTTGGCATACTCAGGATGGCATACTCTATGGCATGCTGGTACCTTGCTGAGGTCCCTCCCTTTCTACAAACCCCACGGTGCCCCAAAATTTGTTATTTCTCAATCAGGAGTCTCCCCTCTCTTTCCTCCCCAACAACACTTCCCTTTTCAAAAGACTAGGCTTAGTTCTGAAGTCACTGTGTTCAGCCCTTGGGAGGTCCCGTTCCATCACTATCTGCAGAGTTTCCTTCCAGCTGGAGTGAGAGGGGATTCACTATGCCCACAATGGTGGCTCCCCACTGGGTGCAGTGGTTAGCAGTGCATCAGACATAGGAGAGAAATCACAGCTGCAATCAAGGCAAATTAGTTAAGTTAAGAGAGCTTGAATAGTGTGAAAGTTCTTTTTTTGCAGAAACAAAGTTTCTTGAGATTTTTTAGCATGCTGAATAATTTAATATTTTCAACGTTAATAATTTAAGGGAACACAAAGTGGCAAAACAGCAGGGCTTACAGTGGGGGGAGGACGAGGTAGCAGTTCAAGTTAGATCTAAGATGACTGCCTTTGTAACAAAGAATTGAAAAGCTTTGATCTATTTATAATGAGTATTCTAAGGGTTTACTAATTATGTGAAACCTGGAGAAAAAAAACTCAACAGTCCATTTCCCCCCCTACATGAAATAAAACAAAAACAAAAGCATGCTGGGGGGAAGGAAGCAAAAAAATCAAGATACTGGGATACCTTTAAAAAAAATTATAAGGTACCATGTGCACCCATGGAGATATACAAGTTAATGAGTATAACGGTTAATGTGTCAGAGTAAGAGCTAGGAAAATCCAGTTTCAAATCCCTACTCTGCTATGAAGCTTACTGGAAGACCCTGGGACAGTCTCTTCATCCCAGCTTAACCTTAGAAGGTTGCTGGGAGAATAAAACGTAGGAACAGAACACTCTGTGCACTAGGGTACTTAGATAAAGGGTGGGAACTTACAGAAATAATAGTAATAGAAATTCAGGCAAGCTTATTAGAGGGAAAGGATAATGGTTTGCAACGGGGCATGGTTTTAGCACCAGCATTGGAAGAAATCACACACACACAAAAAAAAACAACCAACACCCCAGTTTCTTCTTTACATTCTTCTCTCTATTGAAGGCGGTGTAACCCAGATAACAGCTGACCCCACAGCTTGTTCCACATAAAACCTGCTTTTCATATGTAAAGCTAGATGCCAAGGTGAAGGGGTTCTAGACTAAGGCTTTCTCTAACATACTTGCTTTCCATGAGCAGAGGGATTTGAGGGTTGTTGGGTTTTTTTGCGGGGGGCGGGGTGAAGTGGAGACGTATTCCATTATTCACCTGAAATCCATAGTGGTACAGCCCTCATACAAGTCTGCTAGGGAATTTACCAATTTTCATAATTACCCTGGGTCCATGCAAAAACTGGAGTAGAGATGGACATAAACAAACAAACAAAGAAGTGGTTTGGTTTGTGTTTCATGCCGAGTCCCAAACCCAACCCAACCAAAAATGGCCTTGAACTAACCAAACCAGTATGGTAAAAGTTTGGGACACAAAGAACAGCAAGCAATCTCCCCGTGCCCTGCAAATTTCTTTAACTTTGTCACCCTCCCCCTTCTCTCTCCACTCTCCTTCGTCTCCATCTCCAACATCAACCAAAGACCACTGGAGGACACATATTCTCCGTTTGGGCTTATATAGCATCTGAATCCCATTGTGACAAATGGGAATTCTGTTATTGGCAGGCAGCAGTGCCTGTCAAGCTTTGGAGGGTCCCTATTGGTATTTCCAAGGCCAAAAAATACTGTCCCCACCATTTCCCAGCAGTCCTGCACCAGGGTTTCTGGGATTGTTTCCATTCAGCAAACTGCACCAAGCAACTCCTGAAATTTGGTAAATGTTTGGTGAGCATATGTGCTTGCCTGAACATTATTTCCCAATCTCCAATCCAGACAAAATTCAGCACAAATTTTGGCAATTCCGCCAGTTTGCACTTATCCCTGAATTAGACTTTATCATATGCTTTCTCTGTATCCAGGACAATTTTGTAGTCATCTTTTTCAACTCAATTACATTATATCTGATGTTAAAACTAATGCCTTGTTTTACATAAATGACATCAAACTGTCATAAAAAAAGAACTAATATAATAAAAATTGTATAAAACAAGCAAAATGAGATAACTAGCAAATAAAACAGGCAGTAAAATATGCACTCTCAGCCAATACATACAGAAACTTAAAAGAAATTGGGGGATGATATATCTGGGCATCCCAAGAGTCTTCTACCTCAGTGAAACCTAGGCCCAAATATCAGAACTATTAAACACAGGGCATTTTCGCACAGGGCTTACCCTGGAGTGACGCCCCTCTTCACCGCGCAGCGTCTGCGCGGATTTTGCACCAACTGCTCCGCAGAACCCGGAAGAGCCGCAAAGTCCCGCAGCTTTTGCGTCGCAAATGTAAACTGGTTTTGGCGCAAATGTAAACTGCGCAGGCGCTGCGCGGTGAAGAGGGATGTCACCCCGGGGTAAGCCCTGTGCGAAAACGCCCACAGATTTGACAGGATGTCAATTAGAGACCTCCTTGTATAAGGTATGATGCTGGTGGCAGTGAGCACTTGCAAGGCTGAATTCAGTGGTCTAAGCCAGTGCATTGTAGATGTGGAATGGTTGTGCCAACTGATTAAAGACATGGGCAAGGAGTGCAAATTACCTGTGCCAATCTTCTGTGATAATCAAGCTGCCCAGCAGCTAATTGACAGTGTTGGCGGTAGAGCCAGAAGTAAACATGTACTTATCAGGTACCAAAATGTTAAACAGTCAGTAAGTAGTGGTTTAATACAATTGTTTAAATGTAACACTGCTGATAACATTGCAGATATGTTTACGAAGTGTCTGTACACTGAAAGGTTTGAGTTCCTAAGAGAAAAACTCAGCATCAATCCTTAACAGACTAGGAGGTGTGTCAGTATATTGAGTCTGTATAAGGTATGATGCAATGCTTAGACTGTGAACTGTCACAGCCAGTGACAGATAAGATCATGTGAGCTGAGCTGAGTCAGGTGTGCAGTTTTTTTCCCCTTTCCTTTTCTCTGTACAAGGACAAGTGGGAGTGGGTAAATGACTCAGCACTATGTTACTATTGGCTGACAGTAGTATAAATGTACATGGGTGCCTTAGTGTCTTCCCCTTGGGATTTAGCTGATGACTGGCGAAGCACTTTGGCACTCTGAACAAGCTCTGCATATATTCACCTTGTATATATTTATATAATACACACTACTTTATTTAAAGTCTTTGTGTGTGTGTGTTTCTTTGCTGAGTCTACCTGAATAGTCAGTTGTGAGCATAACTCAGCCACATACCGAGAGTGATAGCAGAAAACTGAACAACCAAGAAATACAGACATTAATAAACCTGTTCTTGAACAGTTCAGAAGATCAACAGGATCTAGCATAAGTTGCAATCATAATGGGAAAAGAACACTCAGCCAGGGGTAGAAACCCGTCACTGTTCATAAATTCATTAGAAATTCAAGAATATTTCACAGCTCCTGTAATCTGAAACCCTTCAGAAGAAGAAGTGTGATATCGTTGCTAGTAGGTCATTAGCAGGGGCTTCTGTGTTATAATTAGGGATACACCAGATGGGTTATTGCCTCAAGTCTAAAACTGCAACTTGGTTGGCCTTGCTGTGGTCCTTTGTTCCATTAGAAACCCTGGCTGGAGGAATCAATGAGTAAGTCCCCTCAGAACATGCTTGGAAACTGAATGATTAGATGACCATAAACCAATGACTGGGGAGACCTCTGTAGACAGACCCTCGATCACTTTGCTTCTTTTGAAAATATATGGCAAAGCTGAACCTCCACCTTGAGGGAGAAGAAAACCTTCTTTCAGGAATAATGTGGTTAGACTTGAGCAACATAGCATTTAACTCTCAATCTATTTCATTTCATAACCTAATGCAACCAAAATGGTACCCAAGCTAATTGTTACATCTACGTTAACAGGCAATTCATTCATTTGAAGCGCAATCTGTGAAACAGCAAGTTAAAAAAAAAAACCCCACTAATTTAAACACTGTAATTGATTTACAACCATTTATTTAGCAAACACTATATTCATTTATCAGCCCATATTTGTGGACTTCAGCACTTTCTTTACATGCACCTTTTACACAGATTATTAAAACTGCATTTCCTAGAAAAGGGGGTGGGGAGCAATGCCATTTGGGAATGCAATCATGAATCAAGCTATCAAGAACCAGATTTTCCCCAAGATGTGTTCCCACCATAACCAGCCCTTGTTTCTAAGCTACTTCATGCCTTTCTTCTGACCAGAATGTCCTCCCAACTAAGCCAGTGTGCACAGTACTTGTTTGTGTTGAGTTTATTTTGGGATCATGACTGCATTTCCAATCTCCTTAAATAATGAGAAGACTACTCGCCGCTTAATGGGCTAGTCCTCACTATTGTTAGTTTTAAATCCCTATCTTGGAGGGGAAAAAGCAGCCAATCCCAATTATTTGAGGGAACAGTAGTGGTTTTTTTTCCTTCCAAGAAGGGCTTTTAATTAGTTCTCCAAGGGCTTGCTGCAAAGACACGTTGCTTCAGGGTAGCACGCATATCTGAACATTAGCCAGCACTGAAAGGATGTTGCACCAGCACAGCAGGCAACAAAAAAAGGGGGGGGGGAGGATCAAGTTTTTTACTTAACTAGAATTCTGACTTAAATATTACTTTTTTCACATACAGGCCACAGGAAATACTTGATTCATGAACCAACCTGAGTGTCTTTGTGACTGGCACAAACTCAGATAATTGCCAGCCTCACATTTCCCTCCCCTTGTGCAGCATGCCAAGACTGAAATCTTAAGTCTTCAACCAGCTCCAATTAGTCATGATGAATGCTGACAGCACTAAAAAACTGCACTTAGCTTTGAATATGCAGGGGGGCATTCAGCCTCTATTGCCCAGCAACAGATACGTCACACGGGGTCTTCTCTGTTTCAGCTCCTACTCACCCTAGCACTGCACATGAGGACTATAGCATTTATATATTTCTTACCACCTGTGTAGCCTTTGTATATGGGTTTGCTATGTATGGGGCCCACTGAACAACCTAGAAGGGCCGCTTTGGTTTACAGTTAAAACTAAAAAAGATGCATGAACAGCTGAACTTATAAACATCCCCTTGCAGAATTCCAATAAGGTCCTCTAATTTTTCAAGAGGGAGGGAGACATCTACCCTACATCTAATTTTTACAAAGAGAATTGGAGCTCATGCCAACCTGGCTGAATAGGCTGAGGCAGGAACAGAGATCAACAGCAAAGGCTGGATGTTTGAAGAAAAGATTCCTGTGTTAAGTTTCTAAGAGGAACTACTGAGAATGAGACCTGTGGCCATAAATGGATTATTGAAACAACAACAACGACAATGATGATGATGATGATGATGATAGACGTATGGTCAATATTTTAATAAACGTTTTGAATTACTTAAAAATTGTAACTAAAGAATTCCAGTTATAGGTATAGGACCTTAGTTCAAAGGCCTGTGGATGATGATGATGATGATGATGATGATGATGATGATGATGATGATGATGATGATGATGATGATGATGACGATGCCAACAACAACAATGATGATGATGTTGACAATGACGGAGTTGCTTTGAGTATCTTACCAGCAGAAAACACAGTATATAAATATTGGAAACAAATAATTATGTATTCAAAGAGCTGCCATACTTATCCACAAAACTCCAGAGACTGTAGTTCACAGGATGGTCACATTTGTGTAACAGACTGTTGTTGCCCTTCCCCCCCCCCCATTAATGAAAACTGCATTCTGTGAATGGGCTCCAACTCAGTGTTCAACGAACTTAATTAGTTCTTATCTACACAGAGGTGTTTAAGCTCTTAATCTCTAGCAAAGGGTCCAAGATAAAGCACAGGGGTAGCCTTCACTGATGTTAGAACCTGTTGTGTGTCTTGATAAACTGTAGCCCTATGAAGCAGGGGTGTGTGAAGAAGATCTTTGCTGACAAAGGACAAAGTCGGCAGACAGCACCCACATGGTTAAGGCAAATATCACACTTCACAAGGTTTCTTCTAATAACGCTTCACAATGGCTAGCATACTGTTGTTTTATTAAGTCAACCTTTGGGGGCCAAGATAAGCCTGAAATTCTGTTTAGAATCAGGATTCTAACATGACCTGCTACTACATTGCTAAGCAAAAAAAAAGGGGGGGGGGAGTGAAGGAAAGAGAGTGCCTTCAAGTCAAAGCAACTCAATTCAGTCTGTAATTTCCTGGTTTTTGAAAATTTTTAAGTGCAATAATAAGAACTGAGCCATCTTTTTATTGTCACTTTACCAGAGGTCAAGACGGTTCTGCCATTCTGGAACAGTGCACATTCCACTGCGAGGTTCAACATTTACCTTCAAGACTTAAACCTTTGCCTTCTCCACCTCCACACCTGGGAAATTTATCCTAGCACTGAACACTTCCATTGGCATTTTAATACACGGCATATAAATTTCCTTCTAGCAAATGAAATTGCATGAAGCATACACAGTTCAGCTTCTTGGCTCAGCTTCAGTAAGAACTTGAAAGAACGGCTCCTTTGCTGTCCAAAATCTAATGATACCCTCAGCCAATCCTGCTCAAATTGAAGAAAACTGCAGCCGCACACACTCGCTCCGGGTGGCACGCATCCAACCTCATGCTCAACGTTGCCCAGTAAGCCTTAAATGTGGACCAGATCCAAACTTTCAGGCAGGCTTCACTGCTGGCATCTCAGTTTTGCTTTTGTTTTTAAATAAAACATATGGACACAGATACATTTTGCAGCCACATAGCACCCACTAAGCTATGTATCCATAGCAATGGACGCATTGCCTTTTAATTTGGAGGGGGGTGGGATTGGAAGGGGTATTTTAAAAAAAAAAAATACAATTCATATTGGAACCTCTACTTGGAAATGTCCTCTGTTCTTATAGCCAAAACCTTAACATGTTGGGAGAGTGGGAAGCAGGGTTTAAACCGTGATCAAGACTTTTTAAACTTAGCTTTTATCTGTCTGTCTTTTTTTTGGGGAGGGGGGTGTCTCTGTGAGTGTGTGTGTGCACAAACACACACCTGGAAATCATGGTGACTTCTGGTGACTGACCCCTATTGGTGGCCTGGAGGATATGCAGAGAGGTGGCTGAATAAAGCCTGCCCCTGTCGTCCTGACTGGGTATTTTCAAGGAGGTCTCCCATCCAATTACTTGCCAGAGTCGACCCTGCTTAGTTTCTGAGATCTGATGGGATCAGGATTGCCTGGGTTTTCCAGGTCAGGGCACTGCTGAGTCTTTTAACTGATGTTTCCAGGCACCTTGAATTAAGAAAAATCCCTCATAATTGATACACACTGGCAGAGAAATACCTGATATAATGTCAGGGACAACATAAATTGTGTTGCGTGGTACAGAGAAACGACGATCCGCAGCAAACTAAGTGTTAGTCTTCTGTTCTACAGTAGATGTACCAGACTGTTTGGAGGTGGAGCTTTGGCATTTGAAAAACAAAATAAAACATGGCTCCTACCAGGAGGCAGTGTCTGGTCTGCGCTCCAAGTACTCCATGTAATCTAGGCACTGTTTTACATACCAACTCAAGCATTTTTTGGCACGAAGTCTCGTCGGTTTTGTATTTGTCAGCTCCAAAGGAAGACCAGCTTTCACTACAGGCAGAATGCAAGGGGTAAGACTTTTCCTGAGACACACCCCTTAAGGCTGTGGGAGAGGGGCAAGGGGGGAACCTCTCATCTGAGACATGCTAGGAGTTTGGCATTAGAGAAGAGGCATACTATCCACTACAGCTCCACGAGTTATCAAATATTCATAATCTATGGCCTGCAATTGTACAGACCAGGAAAAAGCTGCATTTTAACAGCACAAGCCAGCCCCAATTTAGAGAAAACTGTTAGTTTTATTTGCACAAACCCTCTCTGGAAGAAATTTTTTTATCATCTAGCCAGCATGGTACAGTAGTTCAGAGAGGAGAGAGATACAGGTTTGATTCCCCACTTCTCACATGAAGCCTGCTGGGTAACATTGGGTCAGTCACATTTCTGTCAGAGCTCTCTCAGTCCCACCTACTTCATGAAGTGTTTGTTGTGGGGAGAGTAAGGGAAGGAGACTGTAAGTCACTCTGAGACTTCTTAGGGTAGAGGAAAGTGGGGTATTAAACCAGCTCTTCTTCTATCTATCTGTACACACACACACACACACACACGCATGCTTGCAAAACCTATCAGACAAAATTAGCAATAGAAAGCATGTGCCATTACATGAAACAGAATCTCAGTTTGATTCCTCATCATACACAAACAGCAGAATCCCTCTGCGTCACACGATAGATCTTTGCTTTGCACTGCATTAGCTATATCCACTCACTACACAGGGTGCCAAGAGCCACCACCACCACCAGATCAAAACACATCACCGCTAAATCTTCCACTTCCATCTCAGTGCTTAAAGGGGCAAAGAACAAACGTGACAGATTGCTATGGGAACCTGCCGAAATTTTGGAAGTCAGTGGTAGTGCATCAATCAATGTGTGCTTTGCAGTCAGAGAGACACGATGATGAGATAGATTTTTTTTAAAAAAAAAAATTATAGTATTATCATCACCGAATAAGGTTTTGATTCAATTCTGGAGTAGCTCAACTAATCAGGAATTCAGAGTGTAATAAAGTAATTATTCTGATTAGATTCCAACAACATTCTACGTAAATCTAGAAAGATTTGCAGAATCTGATGGTATTGGAAGGGAAGCTACCAACAACAGACAGGAAGTTAAGTATTCTGGTCTTGTCCTAATGTTGTCATTGCATCTATACCATAATTACTTAAACCCCAGAAGCCTGAAGCTAGCTATAAATCATCAGGCAGACCATACCCACAATCACAGCATTAACAATGTAATGAGCTGTATCCCAAATGCATTATTCCAGCAACATCACCCTTTTATTAATACTAACTACTCTTAGCAAATCTGGCAAAAGAGGCAACACTATTATTGCTATTATTAATAGTAATAAAACATATGCAACACCAGCAACATTTGTTTTTCCCCAAGATGCACACATACTATAAAAAGCAGAAAGCAATGCAAGACAGTCCACAAGCAGATCGGGAAGATTAGAGAAAAGGAAGACAGTTTCCTAAGGAAACTGCAGTTCATCTCCCATCTCCCAGAAAACAACATTCTAGCCACCACAGATGCTGAGCCTTCGTACACCCATATTCCGCCCCCCCCCCCCCATAAGGAAGGGGTATGTGGGTGTACATCGTTCCTAACAATACTACAGCAGATCTTGTCATAGAACCCTCCATGTTTGTCCTCATTCACAAGTAATTCAGTTTTGCTAAGAACTTGTGCCTTCAAATCAATGGCACAGCCATGGGCACCCTTGTGGCAGATCTAGAACAGCATTTTCTGAACTACCCATTGGCACTTCTCCATTACTAGAGATATGTTGATGGCCGGGGCTTTTTACCTGGGGGAATGTGGCAGAACAGAGTTCCAGAACCTCTTGGTGAAAACAAAATTCTCAAAAAAAAAAAGTTTAAAAGTTCATAAGGGGGCACCCATGTGTTTCTCCTTTTCCCTCTTGAGAGTTCCAGCACCTCTTTTTCCAGGGGGGGGGGACTTGATATTTTCATCGTCTGGATGCACAGCAAAGAAGCCCTCAACAGATTTCACCCGGCTTTTAACAACTTTAACAACCCCATCATTAAGCTATCTATGAATTACTCTTCACAAGAAATAACTTCCTGGATACCACAGCATGGATGCATGAAGGACACAAAAGTACCACATTATACCAGAAACCAACAGATCAGCAAACATTCTTCATGCTTCCAGCTATCACCCCAACCATATCAAACCCAGGATGGGTTTGAACAGGCAAATGCAGAAATGCATGCAGCTGCCAAATCAAGAGTTAGGTTGAACATGAAACATTCAAATACTGATCAGAACAGCATGGTGCTTTTCAGCGCTTTTTTTGAGCAGGAACGCACAGGAACACAGTTCCGGCTGGCTTGGCATCAGGCAGTGTGGCCTAATTTGCAAATGAGTTCCTGCTGGACTTTCTCTACAAAAAAAAAAAAAAGCCCTGCTGCTTTCATATCATCAGGCATCAGTTAAGAGCACAATATTTTCCAGTGGAGTTTACATTCAGCATATCTGAAAGACTACTTACTTCTTTATGAGCCTAGTTGGCCACAGCGGGCATCTTCTGAAGCCCTGCTTTTGGGGATCCACCTTCTGAGATAAGGCAGCTGGCAAGCTAGGAGATAGCCCTCTCTTTCATCTGGTAGCAAAACTCTGGAACTATCTCCCCCCAAGGAGACTCACTTGTTCTTTTCTCTGGCCATTTTCAGCCAGTCTGTAAGTAGTTGGGGGGGGGGGGAGGTGTTGTTAGTTGCATATGACATTCCCTCCTTCCTGTCCTATGTTGTTTTGTGCATGTGTGTGTATACACACACACACATATTTGTATGTACATTTCAACTTGGTTTTGTTATAATGGTGTGTTTTTGTTTGATATTGTTTTAATGATATGTTTTCTTTTCTTTTTTCTGTTTTTAAGAAGTGCTTTTATTATGTATGTTTTTAATGTGTTAGCAGCCTTGAGTAAGGGCAAAAGGGCAAGGCATAAATTTTGTACACAAGCAAAATTAAGGCTCTTGAAATTTTTGAAACAACCAAAAAATGTTCACTGTATATTAGGTATTTTTTTTAAAAAAAAATGAACCACCCATTCCATTGAATAAAAGGAAAATATTTTCAAAAATGATACAGTGCAGAGGGGCATCCATCTAAAAACTCTCACTTTTCAGGAGTAAGGTTTCACTTTAAATTTACTCTGATTTGATTAATCAAACTGTGTTTTTTTTTTAAAGCATCGGTTGTAGTTTAAGTCACATATCTTAGTCCAGGGGTGTCAAACTCATTTGTTATGAGGGTCAGATCTGGCATAAATGAGATCTTGTTGGGCCGGGCCATGTTGGATTGGGCCATATGCGTACCTATTTAAGATTAGATAGCAGAGATATAAACTTCATAAAGGACACAAACACAATTAAAGATATTTTAAAAACTTAAAACATGCATCAAACTTTGGTCTTAAAGCACTCATTGGTCTTAAAGGTGCTTTCTTCGTATTTCTTCCATGGGATCCAGGAAACTGGGCAAAGGAAGTTCTGGCTCTTTCCTTCCTTCCCCAAGGGACCAGGAGGAGGAGGAGCCTAGCCAATAGAAGGTAGAGAGGCTTGGCTCAGTAGCTCTGCTTTGCAATTGAGAGAACCTGAAAAACAAGCTCTTCCTCCCCTCCTTCCTCTCCAAGGGAGGAGCCTCAGCCAATGGAGAAAATAGAGGCTTTGCTCTGTAGCTCCTGTGCAATTGAGCAAGCCTTGCAAAACAAACTATTACACAGAAGGAAGCAAGAGAGAGGGAGAAGGAAGCAGATGACAGCCAGTTGCTCGGGGGCCTGATAGAAGCCCTCTGGGGGCCTAATTCATCCCCCAGGCCAGATGTTTGACACCCCTGTCTTAGTCAGTCACAGGCATTCCTCATAACGACTCTGTTAGATTGGTGAGGCTTGAAGGAGGGAGGGGGAGGAAGAGGGAAAGAAAGGGGGGGGAGAGAGAGCAAGACAATCCTGGCCCTTTCCTGCAGCTGTCAGTAGGAACAATCCAGAACAGCAACAATTTATTTCTTCCATTCATTTACATACATATATATACATACATATATATACATATATACATATACACACACACACACACATATACATATACACAAATGGGGCCTCATGATACTCGTAGGGGTGTGTAGAATCCCTATCCCCATTGTTACCACTGCCAGGCCTCCAAATCTCCCAGCCAACTCCAATTGCAGCTGTAGCCATCTGGCTCCCTCATTACCAGCTGAAGCGAGGGGGCAAGGACTGCCACAGCTCCCCACCCAACTTCCTAGTTGGGAAGGGGAGTGAGAACTCATGCACCCTCTGCCTCATCTCCATGTTGCCTCTTCAGTTGGCAGGCAGAGGGACTTGCCTGCTTGGGGAAAACAGCATGAACTTTTCCATCCACTCAGATTCCTGGCGTATGGTTCTGTGGGACAGTGGGCCTGTAGGATCAGCAGGGTGGGGCAGAAAGAAGAAGACGATTGTAGATTTATACCCTGCCCTTCTCCCTGAATCAGAGACTCAGAGCAGCTTACAAACTCCTATATCTTCTCCCCCAACAACAGACACCCTGTGAGGTAGGTGGGGCTGAGAGGACTCTCACAGCAGCTGCCCTTTCAGGGACAACTCCTGAGATAGCTATGGCTAACCCAAGGCCATTCCAGAAGCTGCAAGTGAAGGAGTGGGGAATCAAACCCAGTTCTCCCAGATAAGAGTCTGTGCACTTAACCACTGGCTCTCAAAGGACTTCTGCACATCCCACACCTGATTCCCGCTTTATGGCTCTGTTGGCAGGTGAGTTCAGAAGTCTCGGCAAGGAGGCAGAAAGTACTCCCACACACCCTGCACTTGATTTCCTGAGTGGGACTCCACCGGAAAATCCCAAAACTCCCCCCCCCTTGCCTAGGCTGATGTAGCTCTGGGCTCTACCACCACCTAACTAAGTTCAGTGGTGGTGACTGTGAGTCACTCCAGGTGCCTGGGAGCCTTACCCAGCATCCTCCATCATGGCATCTGAACCCGGAGTCTCACCTAGCCTCCTCCACCATGATGGCCAAGTCCAGAGTCCGGGTCTGGTTTCTCCCTGTGGGAGCCACTGCCACCACTACAGGAAGGTATGTGGTCTGTGCATGTGTAGACACTACTTATTCTATTGGGGGAGGAGCAATTAACCCCCCTATTTTTTTGTTATTTTTTTCAGGTTTTTCTGCAAACCTACAGGAGGGGGTCCTCTGAGTTTGCAGAAACATCTGTTTAGACTCCATGTGGCCCTAATCCACAGATTTAGGTATCTGCCGATAACAGCTATGCATGGACGATGATTTATAGATAAATGACTGTAAGAACAAGCCAAATCTCTCCTCATCTCACTGTAGTTCTAGAAACATCCCTCAATATTCCTACTTGAGTCCTATTTCTTCAAATATACCTCAAGTATTTTAGCAAAGCTCAGTGGCACTTCCAAGCTGGGAGGAGAAAGGAGAGCAGGGAGGCAGAAGGAAAGGAAAGACAATACAGTAGTAAAAGAAAGGGGGCAGCCGGTGTATAACTGTGATAAACACATTTTTGCAGAACATGCTGCACAAGGAATGTGTCAAAACAGTTCTATTTCTAAGATTCATGTGCCATCTGTACTCATATTTCATTTCCATTTGATTGCCTCCCCCCCCCACTACCCCCCAAACACACGCATTAAAGCAAGATACACCAAAGCAGTGTACTGGGCAAAATCACCCTGCCTTTCTGCCAAGGAGTTCAGGACTACGTGGATTAATATTCTCTCCCTTATTTTATCCAGTGACAAAGGAGGGGAGGAAAGAAAGATGAACTGGCACCAAGTCCCCCAGTGGGCCTCATGTTTTAAGGGGTTAGAACTCTGATCTTTCCAACCCTGGCGTAACAGCCAAACTGTTACACTACATTGGCTGCTGGGAAAATGTGTGTGAAGCATGCTAATATTATCATGTAGCCACATTTAATATTCTCTTCTAGTCCACAGTAAGAAGTGGGGAATCTACAAGAAAGTACAAGGAAGAGGAAATTCTACTCTTGCCTCTGGTGGCTGGCTTCTTGCCATCCTGGCAACCACCTTCTCACCAAAGTCTCCATGTGGCATTTGGGGTTGCTATGGCAACCCAAAGCTGCACCTGAGCTCCAACTTTCTTTGCTACATTTCTGTTGTTGACTGAGTTGGCCAGCAGGGACCTAAATTGTTAAAACAGTCAGATGTTTCTGCAAACTTCAAGATTCTCCCTGGTTTGCAAAGTCCTTCAGTGACAGGTCAAGCTGGACCCATTGTGCAAATCTGAGTATACACCAGGGGTAGGGCTGCCAAGCTCCCAGTATGGGCAGGGATACCCCCACCCAGGAGGTTCCCAATCCGCCAGCCCATATTGGGCCAGTGGGGGGAACCTCCCCTGACATCGTCGGCATGATGACGTCTCCCAGAAGTTATGGCATTGTGCCATTGCTGTTGCATGGCAGCTGCTCTAGGCATTTCTGGGAAAACTCTATGGTACAAAAGGTACAAAATGCCTAGAGTGGCCGCGAGTGGCAGCATAATGACATCACTTCCAGATGATGTCATTGCAGCATGTGCGCGCTCTGTGCGCATGTGAAAGTACCCCGCCACGGAGCAAAGGGAACTTTGCAACCCTAACTAAGGGGGTCAGGCTTTACTGTTAAGTATACTGATAAACCACCACCAAAAATGATTGCCTGTAATGCCACAGAAGTTTATCCCACTTCTTTCCCTGCCCTCAGTTATGTTTCACCCTTGTATGTTCATTTCAGGCATCAGCAAGGCTCATTTTGTAGCAAGAGCTCCTTTGCATATTAATCCACACACCCCTGATGTAGCCAGTCTTTCAAGAGCTTACAGTAGGCCCTGTACTAAGAGCCATGTAAGCTCTTGGAGGATTGGTTACATCAGGGTGTGTGGCCTAACATGCAAAGGAGCTCCTGCTACAAAATGAGCCCGGCATATATAAATCAACAGCTGTCTAACTCTCTGAGATAGATGTATTCCAGCCCACTGTAAGGCATCTCCTACATTCCTATGCATGTCAACACAGCACCAGGAAAGTTTATATAATAGGACCTAGGAGGAACAATGTCTATGTTCAGATCTTTAGAGGCCCTAGGATGATATACTCATTTCTCCACCAGGGCTGATTTTGGGGAGGGCAAGAGAAGCATTGCAGGAGGGCAACATGTCCTGGGCCTCAAATTCAAAAATGGTCTCAGATTAAAATAATAATAAATCCAGTAACTTGTTCTTACGCACATCATCACCGAGCCCTCAAAAGCTAGAAGCCGTCTGGATCTCTCTGGCCCTCTGAGGAGGCTTTCTTTTCTGCAGGACTGCCAGCCAGCAGGACTTGAGGAGAGGCAGGGACATTAAGGGTGCCAGTGGGTAATGGCATGAAGTCACTCCTGAAGAAAACCTGGACGTGATGTCATGTCTAAGAATCACCAAAAACTAGGCAATTGCCTACAGCCTTCTGGGGACACCAAACTGAGTGCCCCCCATGCGACTCAGTGACATTATCAGTGCAAAGGGGGGGGGGGGGCACCAGAAATTAGCCTTGCCTAGGGTGCCAGACGGTCTAGGGCCAGCCCTGACCAGAAATGCAATGACTTTACCAGAGAGCTGGTGGGCAATGGAAGTTGGAGACAGTAAAATGGCAAGTCAGGATGTTGGGGGGGGGGGGGGGGGGGAGGTCCGTTCACTTAATTTATCAGAGCAATTATTATGAAAATGCTCCAGTTAGACAAAACTTTTATTCATGCATTTGATGCACACACAAGAGGGGAACTTTACAATATGCAAAGCAGATGTGAGGAAATACCCTCTATTTCTTACTTTCTAGCCTAGAAATTGGGGTGCAACGCATTTTGCTACCAGAGTACATTTTAGGTCACTCACAAGTACTTTATTAAGGACTATAATTACTGGTCTGTTTTTCATTAATGAAGCTGGCAATAAAATTGGAAAACAACTTAAAAAGGAAAAAAAAAGGCCAGCTCAGGTTAAATTTGATGGTTCGTCCCAGTACCTAGAAATTTTAATGTTATAGCCTCAAGTATTATGGCAATTTAGCCATACACAAGTGATTAGCTTACTGCCCCTGTTTCTCGAGTGAACACTTCCCCTGTTCTGCCCTGTTTTCTGCATTTGAAAAATGGTTCATTAAAAGTGGCATTAGTGCAGGTTGCTCGAGTTGTCAAGCTATGGGGTTCAGCCCCCTTTCCCAGCCTCTAGCAGTTAAATCTCCAAGTAGGGCAAGGATATGTCTCCAGTGCATATGCATATAAATTAATGTACCAGACCACTAAGGCAGGCTGCGCACTGCACAATGATATTTCACACACAGCAGCTGACGAAGTATAGCTTGCATTATTGATAACCTATTGTAGGACAATTATGTTAACCCAAAGAACAAACACCCTCTTGGCTTTTAAATCAGTGCAAGACAAGCTATTGGGGAGTAAATGAATACAAACAAAACAGCAGATGGAGGAAAGCTTTCAGAAGTAAGCAATGATGGCTAGGGAAAGACTTTGCTCTCAGAGGAAGAGGGGTGTTGCAAGAACTTCTTTAACTGGGTGTGTTAAGGAGCATACTGGTCCACCAACCTCCAGGTGGAGCCTGGAGTTCTCTCAGAATTATTATACATCTCCAGACTACAGAGGTGAGTTTTCCTGAAAGAAATGGCAACTTTGGATGGTGGACTCTACTGCATCATTTCCCTGCTGAGCTCCTTCCCCTCCCCTGCTGAGCTTCCTCTTCCTCCCCCAACTCTTCTTCCAAATCTTCAGGAATTTCCAAAGCTGAAGTTGGCAACCTGAGCAGCACAGGACAATATCCAAGGAACTACAGAAACCCCTGTTGCATCAGCCAAAAAGATCTTTACATTTATTTTCCCTTAAACAATCAAAGTGTTGTGTACTGAGCGTTTTGTTGGCAGGAGTGTTTGTGCGAACGGCTAGAGTGGGAGTTTGAGACGTGTTGCTACACTAGAGACGTGAACTCAAAGGGAACCAATGAGCGGGTTTGACGCGAAGCTTGACTGCTGTGATTTGGTATGGGACCTTGGGTGGGTGTGTCTTTGCATGTTTATAAGCAGGGCGGCAGCCCCACCATTTTGTCTTGTTCCAGAAATATCAATAAAACATGTTCCTGTTTTGAACATCGATGCTTTGAACCCAGTATTCTACATGTTCAGACCCTCTAGTGCAGGGGTGGCCAACGGTAGCTCTCCAGATGTGTTTTGCCTACAACTCCCATCAGCCCCAGCCAGTATGGCCAATGGCTGGGGCTGATGGGAGTTGTAGGCAAAAACATCTGGAGAGCTACTGTTGGTCACCCCTGCTCTAGTGTAATCATTCATATAAAAGAGAAAAAGAACGGAGCACCACCTGATTGCTTCTCAAAGCTAGCAGCCATGATCTCCAAAGAGTTGACTTGAGCTCTCATCCCTACTTGGTCAGCCCTACAAAAATATCATAGGCCTTTTGCTATGAGCAAGTGTTTTCCACTAAACATTAGGAAGAACTTCCTGACAGAGAGGTTCTTGGTGGAATAGGCTTCCTCGGGAGATGGTGGGCTCTCCTTCTTTGGAGGTTTTTAAACAAGAGACTGATTTCACACTCATCTTTATGCTGCTCTCACGTCCATCTTCTCAGCGCGACGTCCTCCCAATTCCCCACTATTTGCACCGGGACTGCAGCAGACATCGCAGTTTTCACACAGCAAACGGAAATCGCCAAAAACCAGTTTCCATTTGCTGTGCAAAAACCGCAATTTTGCTGCAGCCCCGACGCAAATAGCGGGAAATCGGGAGGACACCATGCTGAGAAGACGGCCGTGAGAGTGGCGTAAGGTGAATGCGAAATTGGCCACAGGCTAGATGGCCATCTGACAGCAATGCTGATCCTGTGAACTTAGACAGGAAGGGAGGAAGGGCTGCATCAGTGCTTAGTTCTCATGGCCCTTTCTTACATGTCCAGGGAAATGCCGATTGTCACTTTGGGGTCAGGCAGCAATTTTTCTCCAGGCCAGTTTGGCCAGGTTTCCTGGAGGTTTTTTTTTTTACCATCTTCCAGGCATGAAGAAGGGGTCAGTGGGGGTCTGGGGGAGGTATTTGAGAATTTCCTGAATTGTGTAGGGCAGGGGTGGTCAACGGTAGCTCGCCAGATGTTTTTGCCTACAACTCCCATCAGCCCCAGCCACTGGCCATGCTGGCTGGGGCTGATGGGAGTTGTAGGCAAAAAACATCTGGAGAGCTACTGTTGGCCATCCCTGGTGTAGGGAGTTGGACTAGATGACCCTGGAGGTCCCTTCCAAGTTTATGATTCTACAGTTCCCAATGAAAGGACTAGAATCAGCTCAAGATCCTCCGGGTCTTCAATTTGCCCTTTCCCTAAATCCAATAAGGCTGACTTTGACTCAAGTGTGTTTTATGATACAGAACCAAGAAAGAGCCAACAGTTCCATCGAGCTCACACAAATTCCTTTTGCAAGCCTAAGAATAGAACACTGGCAACAGCATAGACTTGAATATTTGAAATCGTCCTTTTTTAGACTCATTAAATGTTACTTCGTTACATCCAGAATAGAAACCTTTCCAATATGCCCTCACTTGCACATCAGTCTCCCTCAGTTCAACTTTACTGCTATCCAGTGTTCTCTGATCTTTCCCAAACCTTCCTTGCTATGATTCTTTGGAAAAGATTCCCTCAAAGCTGGGATGGTTACTGCATAGATGGGAAAGTCCAGATTTTCCTAGTCCTGCCCACACTGGCACCTTTTCTCTGCTTATATCCCCACAGTGGCCATTTCCCCCATTACCTACACTGTGAGGCTTTTTATTAAATCAATAGGGTTGCTAATCCCCAGTTGGGGGGCAGGTGATCTCCCGGTTTGGAGGCCCTTTCCACACTTCAGGGTTATCAGAAAGTGGGGGGAGGGGTTGAATGTTCACCAGGCACTCCATTATGCTCTATGGAGACTGGTCTCCATAGAGAATAATGGAGAATTGATCTTTGGGGATCTGTGTGGCTTTGGGGGACCTGTTTTTTTGAGGTAGAGGCACCAAATTTTCAGCATAGCATCCAGTTCCTCTCCTCAAAAAAAAAAAAAGAAAGTTTCAAAGAGATTAAAAATTCAAAAATATTTTTTTAGAAGTTTCAAAAAGGTGGACCAGGGGCTCCAATTCAATGATCCCTAAAAAGTGTCTCTCATCTTCCATTATTTCCAGTGAAGGGAGGGCATTTAAAAGTGGTGTGATCCCTTTAAATGCGATGGTCAGAACTCTCTTTGGAGGTCAGTCATGCTTGTCACAACCTTGTTCCTGGCTTAACCCCCAATATCCCCAGATAGTTTCTGAGTCAAACCTGGCAACCCTATTGACATACCAACACAATTGGTCTATTCATTATTAGTTTAACAACGACAAGAAATCACACACACCCCAGCTGCTCACTTTTGTTCTTCAGAGTGTATGGAGAAGCAAAGTTATTTTGTAATGAAAACAAGATATAACCTAGGCACCCAGGGATGACCTTGAGTCTCTGATTCAGGGAGAAGGGCGGGATATAAATCTGCAATTCTTCTTCTTCTTCTTCTTCTTCTTCTTCTAGCGCCCAGCACTGGTGCTGGAAATAAAATCCTGGGCTATGATCTGGACAGAAGGGTCTTGGTAGAAATTATTTCCTGAGACAAATTCCAGAAAGGTAACCATATCAGTTTGCTATACGAAAAGGAATACCATGCCACCTCAAAGACTTCCAGTAGCACAACTGTAACTGTGTTAGTTTAAGACAGGGGTGTCAAACATGTGGCCTAGGGGCAGAATCAAGCCCCTGGAGGGCTCCTATCAAGCCCACAAGCAACTCACTGTCATCTGCCTCCTTTTCCCTCTCTTGCTTCTTTCTGCATCACAACATGCTTTTCCAGGCTTGCTCAATTCCAGGAGCTACAGAGCAAAGCCTCTATTTTCTCTACTGGCTAAGGCGCCTCCCTCAGGGAGGAAGTGAGGGAAGGAGCACTTTGCCAGACTCTCTAAATCACACAATAGGGCTACTGAGCCAAGCCTCTCTTCATTCTATTGGCTGAGGCTCCTTCACCTCCTTGTCCCCTGGGGAAGAATGGAAAGATCATGTGCTTCCTTTGCCCAGTTCCCTCGATTGCAAGGAGAAATACAAAGCACCTTTAAGACCAACAAAGTTTTATTCAAGAGGGGAGAGGGGAGAGAGGGAGGGGGGAGGGGAGGGAAGGGAAGGGGAGAGAGAGACTGTTTGTTGGTTCATTATGCCAGGGCTCTCTTGGGTGAAACTGGTTTGCCTCCACCTTCCACTGTGTTCATGCCTTCATGATCAGGTCTTTTTCGGGAGGAAATAAGTGTGAATTATTTAGATGAGGAATAACAAGGCAGTGAGGTGGATTCGTCTGAGTGTGTGTTAGTCTGTGTCCTTTATAAAGTTTACATCTCCCCTACCAGGCATTATATTTTATGACACACATGGCTCAGCCCTACAAGGCCACATTCATGTCAGATCCAGCCCTTACAACAAATGAGTTCAACACCCCAGGTTAATAAAATTAAATATACTGTTAAATCCTAATTCCTCAATAATTAATGCTAAAATTTGCAGTGCCACAAAACTCCTTTGTGTTTACAAGGACGGAAAACAACTGTAACACCCATTAATATATACTCTGCCATGGAGTTATGATCCCTTGCTATGAATTAATGTGTATTGTATACTTCCTGTCAGAGAAATTAAAAATAAAAGAAAATTATAACCTAGGAAGCTGTAAACTGTTTCTCAAGAACTTGTGTTCTATTATTGAGGAATTAACTGCGGAAGCGAGCAAGCAAAACTGTACCCTTTCATCACCCCAAGCAACATCTTGAATTGGCCCTGCTCCCAGGGTTGTGAACTTCGAGCTGAGAGATTCCTAGAGATGGCAGAGTTTGGAGAAGAAAGGGAACTTAGCAGGGATGAGATGCTCAGGCTGTGATCGCACACACTAAATAATGCACTTTCAATGCACTTTCCAGCTGGATTTTCCTGCGTGAACTGGCAAAACTCAGTTGTAAAGTGCACTGAAAGTGCAGTATTCAGTGTGTGTGATCACAGCCTCACACTGTCAACACTCTGAAGTTGCCGTTTTCTCCATGGGAACTGATCTCTGTAGTCTGGAGACCAGGTGTAATTCTGGGAGATCTGCAGCCTGGCAACTCTACTTGCTACCATTAACAGCCAAGCTTGCTGGCCTCTAAGAAACCAATAGCAAGCAGTTGTCCAAAAATCCATGCAAACTATGATTGATTTGAATTACACTTAATTTGTGGGACTAGGATTTGGGTCACAGGCACTCCCTCAAAACCTACATTACTTTACCAAATGCTTGCTTAAAGCTTTGCTTAGTCCAGACTCCTCGGAAGCGGGGGGGGGGGAGGGTTGGGGGACACCAGGATTAATGTTCTGCTGAGTGTAGTTTCTTTTTTTCCTGAAATTCATTTTTTTAGATACAGCCAGAAGCTTCTCTTTTCTTTTCCTCTTTGATTTATCTTAGATGAAGGATTTAACTTTTGTTCCTCTTTGCAGAGAATTCGGTCTCTATCCCGCCATGCCGCAACAGCGGCTATAGACGGGGAGGCCGCAGTTGCCGCCGTGGAGGAGGAGACGACTGCGGGGCTTTCCCGGGCATCCGGGACTTTAACGTGGGCGGAGCGCCAGAGCTATATAGTCCGGGCTCCGCCTTTGAGCACGCAGTTGTTTTGCGGCTCTCGACCCGCCCACCCACCCTTCAGTAGTACAGGTTTAACCGGTCGCCTTATTTGGGGTCAGGTAGGAATTTTTTCACGCTCACCTAATTGGCTGCTGGTGAGGTGTTTTTCACCTACCTTGTACTGCTTATTAGTGGGGGTAGTTGGTTAAGTGTTGGTAGAATGAGCAAGGGGTTACGGAAGCACAGGGGAGCACCCAGGGCACTGCACCCGTTGGGGGCAAGCGATCGGCAGGAGCGGCAGATGGGCTCTATGGCTCAATGTTGCAGAATGCCGATTGTGTGATCCCTTCCCACAAGACCAGCTCTTCCTGGGTGATTATGCCGGTGTGGGGTAGGATGTTCTGGCCTGGCTGGCCTGCCATGAGCCAAATCTGTGGCTCATGTCGGGGGCAAGGTGGCTCGCTCAGACATGGACAAGGAAGGGTCATGGGATGATCCCGGGGCTTGTCCAGTTTCTGGTAACCCTTGCCATGCTAGTTACAGTTGGTTATTTTCAATAAAGGGCCCATTTTACCAAACTCATGTTGTCAGTCTCTTCATTCCGATCTTTGGGGGCAAACTGATTTGCACCATTTTGTAGCTTTAGCTCCTGTGGTGGTTTCATGTTACCCACAGGATGGCACTCTAGCAGGAATGTTTGGGAAGATACTGACGGAGTCTAAGTGTCTACAGAATGAAATTCTGAAAAAATGCAGAACCTCCCATAAGATTGTGAACCTCCAAGTGGCACCTGGAGATCTCCCAGTGGGGAAGATACTTGTAAATTTCCTGCATTGTGCAGGGGGTTGGAATAAGATCAGTTCTCCAGACACCTAAGATCAGTTCTTCTGAAGAAAATGGCTGCTTTGAAGGGTGGGTCCCGATCTGCTGAGGTCCCTCCCCAAGCCCCACCCTCCCCAGGCTCCACCTCCAAAATCCCCAGGATTTCCCACCCCAGAGCTAGTAACTCTACTTGCTGCCCCTCTTCTCTTTGAATTTCTCTTTGATTGAATTACTAAAAAGAAGAAAAGAAAGGGATTGTTAGATTTCACATGCTAACATAAATATATCTAAACACAATTTCAAAACACCCCAACATACTTAAAGGAGGTCTGAAGGCTTTTTCTGCTGCAGTCAAACTTTTTCATCAGCATTTTATTAATGTTTGCATGGTTTTTTTAAAAAAAAATTGAGCACTGTTCTTGAAACATGTTTGGTATTTTAACTATTTGCTATAATTGAAGGTGTAGTTTGTGAAATGCACAATTATAGAAATTGTTTCATATATAAATCTCCTTTTTATTGTTGTTGTGACTTACTTTTTATAGTGTTAAGGTATTTCCCCCACTGTGTCTGGAGATATTTGCATGAATGTACATCCCTCCCCCCTTTACAATGCCATGCTTTTATGATTTGGTTTTTGTTGCAGTCATTCAATTTCTTTTGACTCAGCACCAGGAAACAAGCCAGGATATCTAAATTTGTGTATCATCCAAACCTATCATTAAGACTAACTGTAGTTAATAAACCAAATTCAGACCATGGGATCAGATCCTGATTTGACAAGCCCACAGTTAGCGCAGTGACCTGAATTCAGGCAGCCGACAGTTTAAACAAATGGTGGTTTTGCATCACATCTAACCCAAGCTATGCACTGATCTGTAATTATAGATTTACTCTCATACAATAATTTAAGTGACCATAAAAGGAGGTACATGTGCTCTATTACATCACAAGCAACTCCTTGTAAAATAAAACAAGTTAAATCACATTGCACATAATTATACCTTTGTTTAATAGCATATCATGGATTGGCAATTTTAGTCACACATGCTTGTATTTCTCATACAGATTTGGATGCTGTCTCTCATTTTTACCATTAGAGCACCTACAGAGAACCACTGTACCATTAGAGAACCACTTGGCTAGTTTAGCTAAGAGAACAAACCATTTTTCCTAATGGTACCAATTCAAGTCTGCAATAAACTCTTCCAGTCCAGTCCAAAGAAGAATTACACCCTTCTAAGCACACTGACTTCAATGGACTGAGAACACTGCAATTCAGTTTAGGACTGCACTGTACCTGAACTTATGCAAACTACTGTCATCTGCAATATAAGGATAATACTATATTACAGGTGTGTTATAAAGATTACCAAAAGGTAAAATGCAGGGAGAGCTTCAAACATGGAAAGTTTACAAAGTACTATTAATAATATAATCAACCAAAATTTCTACAGCATAGTATCTCTGACATACAGTGGTTGATCTCTGTATGTAGCCCTGTTAAAACCACCAGAAGCTTGTAGTTGCACAGAGTTTAATATCCCTCATTTTAACTCATCTATTTTTAATGTCCTTCGATATGCATCCCACTTTTGAAGCCACAAAATGGGAAGGAGACTCTGCAGGCGACTGGCTTTGAATCCTGTTAAATTCCTTCCTGGGTTATGATGGTGTGCTAAGGACACAAACCCCTTTGTTTTTCATACAGCAGAACTTCTGATCTTCCTCTTGAAATCTGCTCAGGGGAGAGCAGAACCTCCACAGGAAAAAGGGAAGAACTGGAGAGCAACACCCATGGGACCTTCTCACACAAGGACTGCAGGGCTCCAGCTAAGACGTTGAATATAACACTAAATTACCTAATCCCTGTATTACCCAAATTGGGGGTCCCCAAATTAATTGAGGGAATTAGCATAACTGGAGACTAGTGAGAGGGAGTAACTAGGGGATCTCCACCAATGTCCTATGGTTTTCCCAGACGCTCTAGCCATTTGGGAGGGAAAATTCTCTGGTACAATAGATACAAAACGCCCAGAGCAGCCGCGAGCGACAGCATGATGACATCACTTCCGGATGATGTCATTGCAGCATGTGCGTGCTTTGTGCGCATGTGAAAATACCTCGCCACGGAGCAAAGGGAACTTTGCAACCCTAACTAGGGGGGTCAGGCTTTACTGTTAAGTATACTGATAAACCACCACCAAAAATGATTGCCTGTAATGCCACAGTTTATCCCACTTCTTTCCCTGCCCTCAGTTATGTTTCACCCTTGTATGCTCATTTCAGGCATCAGCAAGGCTCATTTTGTAGCAAGAGCTCCTTTGCATATTAAGCCACACACCCCTGATGTAGCCAATCTTTCAAGAGCTTACAGTAGGCCCTGTACTAAGAGCCATGTAAGTTCTTGGAGGATTGGTTACATCAGGGGTGTGCGGCCTAACATGCAAAGGAGCTCCTGCTACAAAATGAGCCCGGCATATGTAAATCATATGATGACATCACTTCCGGGTGATGTCATTCAGATTTTCCCTGAAAACTCTCAAACCAGGTTGTAGTGCAGAAAAGGTGTTTTATTATAAAAAGAACAAAGAGCTATCATACGCATAAAGCACATTGGGGGGGGGGGGAGATGAAACACACACACACTAAGAGGGGGAAAAAAGTGAGTCATGGGGAAAAGGTGAATGGGAAGGGCAATATTTACCATACCATCTGAGATGAGATCTGCAGAAGTTGACGAGGGAACCAGCAAGTGTTTCCCACAAAGAAAGAAGAAGGACCTATATACAAGTAGAGCTGTGTTGATTGACATCAGGCAACACACACTGCACTGTGCAGAGTATGTCCTGTTACAGGAAAAACTGATCCTGACCTGACACAATACCATGATTAGCTTTTCAGGGGTATAACAATGTGTTGGGAGAGGCTTGATGGCTTTCCCATGGATGGACCTGAATAAACTCATGACAATTTGCATAAGTGTGGCTAAGGGTGTGTGATAAACTAGTTTGGTGTAAATGGAAAGTATTAATGTCCCTCTTGTGATCCTTGAAAACGGGATGGGAGAGACTACTGAACTATATTGAATAACCCATCGATTAAGGTGAGTGAGCATGGAAAAGAAAGACCAGGTGCAGGAAGGGGTTCTCAGGAAATCCATTGTTGAGACTCTTGTTTACGATTAGGAGAGATCCATTAACAAGTCGCCATCCTGAGTCACCTACCCAAAATAGTTCCCCAGAGGTTGCTTCCCTCCTGCTTTGGTCCACAATGTGGAGAAAGACTGTACTTTTCCTAGGTAGAGGCTGTAGGGAGGGAAGTAACTCAAGGTATCTGGAAAAAAGCCCACAGGAAAAAAAAAACATGGTCACAAATGCTCACAGGAAAAAAGCCCACATGGAAAGAAGCCTACATGGGAAAATAACATGTAAAGCAGCATCGGTATTTATAATTGTGGTATTTATAATAGTTCACCCCCATTTATGAGAAGGAACAGGTATTACCTATATTTGATGTTGTTATTGTAGGATTAAAATGTCATATTCACATGCAACAATTTGTTTTGCGTTTTTATCAACTATAATTACATAATAATTTTGATAAGTTATTTGTATATTTGATGGACTGCTGAGGGACCTGGTTTGCCCATGGCTGGCATGTGGGAGTAGGTGAGGTAGGCAGCAGCCTGGGGCACCACCAGGTACCCCCTTCCCTCGCCCCGCTGCTCTTGGCTTCCTGGGTCACAGACCCAGGAAGATGAGAGTGGTTGAACAGCGCATCGCTGGAGCTCTCCTCTGAGCCTGGCTTCCCTGACAAGCCAGGTTCAGAGGAGAATGCCCCCTGCCCAGCTTCTATCATCTTGAAAGTGAGAGCAAACAAGCAGGGTGCATTCTTCTCCTCTAAGTTCAGCTTCCCATGCAACGGAAACCAAGTTCAGAGCAGAAGAGTGTGCCTGGCCCTGCCTGGCTGCTCTCACCTTCAACTGAGAACAGCTAAGTGGGGCACCTTCTCCTCCTCCAAGCTCATATTCCCTTGCAAGGGAAGGTGAGCATGGAGGAGAAGAATGCACCAGGGTTCGCCCACGCTCACTTTCAAGGGAAGAGCAGCCAGGTGGTGTGTGTTCTCTTCTGAGCCCATCTTCCCTTGCAAGGGAAGCCAAGCTCAGAGGAGAATGCCTGCAAGTGCATAGCTACAAGGATAGTCAGCTTCAAGAGGGGATTGGATAAACATATGGAGCAGAGGTCCATCAGAGGATATTAGCCACAGCGTATTGTTGGAACTTTCTGTCTGGGGCAGTGATGCTCTGTATTCTTGGTGTTTGGGGGAGCCACAGTGAGATGGCTTCTAGTGGCCTGGCCCCATCGATGGACCTCCTGATGGTGCCTGGGTTTTTATTTGCCACTTCGTGACACAGAGTGTTGGACTGGATGGGCCATTGTCCTGATCCAACATGGCTTCTCTTATGTTCTTAATAATATAGCAAAATTATTATTTAATTATACTTGATAAAATCTCAACACAAATTCTTGCATGTGTATATGACATATTTTAATCCTAAAATAACATCAAATATAGGTAATACCTGTTCATTATAACTGGAGATGAATGGTTACCCACAATTATAAATATCTATGGTGCTTTACGTGGTATTTTTCCATGTAGGCTTCTTTCCGTGTGGGCATTTTTCCTATGAGAATTTATGACCGTGGGGTTTTTTTCTACAAGCTTTTTTCCCTGTGGGCTTTTTTCATGGAACCCAACCTCATCAGAGTATAATGACAGGGAGTCCAGCCTGTAAAGCAGCCATATTCTCCAAGGGAGCTGATCTGTGCCATCTGGAGAGCAGGTGTAATTCTGAGAGATCTTCAACCCTCATCTGGAGATTGGCAACCCTAAGAGGACTGCTGCTTAACAGTAGCAAGCAGCCAGGCCTAGGGAAACCAACCTCCAGGTGGGGCCTGAAGGCCTTCTGGTATCACAACTGAACTCCAGAGAACAGATCTCTCATCCCCTGGAGAAAATAACTGCTTTGGAGGGTGGACTCTACTTTATGACATTATATTCAGCTGAGGCCTCTCCCATTCCCAAACCCTACCCTCCTCAAACTCCACCAAAAAATCTCCAGGAATTTCGCACCAATCTGGAACTGGCAGCCCTAGTCAGGACTGCCCCAATAAGTTCTCAAAAGGCAAAATAGGCCTGGAAAGGACCCCCTTCCCCCACCTTTAACTAACAGAAACAAGTTTGGATGCTTTTTAGTGTGAGAAGTAAGGCTGGTTGCCTAGAAACAGCCACTGCCTAGTAGTTTCTCAGTGGCCCAATCCTAATCTGTCCTGGGGCCAGTGGGTGGAGGAGAGAGGTATTGGAAATGAATGGTACGGGAGATGGACTGACTGGTGATTTACTGGCCAATCATTGATGCACACACTACAGCCAATGGGAGGGTTTGATTTGGCCAACTCCACAAAGGTTTTATACATATAAGATCATGTATTTGGAAACTGCACAGCAGGAAGGCATTTTTTAAAAAAAGATAAAGAAAAGTCTAGCCCAACAAGTGCTTTCCATTCATTAGTGTTCATTTATGCAACAGGCAAGACAAGGGTGAGAGTTCTGCGCACTCCAGAGTACCTACACTTCCATAGATATGGATGTCATAAAGGCAACTTGATCTTTTAAAAGGGTCTGAAGGGGGAAAAAAGATTGGCGACAACACTCTTGTATCAACTACAGATATACTCATTGAAGTACATGGATAGATATGCCTGTCAAACCGTAAGAAAGGAAGAATACATCAGTTAAGTTGGATTTTTGTGCTAATGAAGTGTAAGATGTTACTATGGTTACTGTGTAACAAATCCATTCCTCCACAGCCAAGACAATTGTATTCCATAAACAGTTCTAAAAAAGCAATGCAAATTGAAGGTAATGAACATTAACAGATAAATCTAATCGCTGCCCTGACGAGGTCAGAGAAATATTGTTCCCCCACTGACACTAGTGGGACTACTTCTCCAGAAGGTATTGGTAAAATGACACTAGCAGTAATTCTTGGGTCGCAACCTTTTCAAATCACTGGTGTACATGGTCACAGAGGTGAGGAATAAAAAATACTTTCAGTTTTTACCATATGGTATCACAAACTGAAAACTTGCTAGCCTCAGTGGACCAGAAAGACACATATAGGAAAACGGGGAGTATTTTTCTCCTGCATGGCACACTGAACCGTGACAAATGTGCATTACTTCACATAGCCACAATTTCACACGCAAATTGCCATCAGTCTGGTTTCCGAACCTTGACTGGAGCGAGACAAGTTTAATTCAGGCTGAGTTGAGCCACAGTGAATTTAGGCCAACTTCCACCTTTGCCAGGGCCTGGGCTGTCACAGCAGAAATTTATCCAGGAGGAAAAGTCAGCTCCCTCCATTCTAATTGAAGACACACCGGATTTGCCTTCAGACATTTTCACCAACTAGTCACTGCTCCATGTCGGACTTCTTTCTATGGCTTTCACTGATAATCACTCAGCATTGGAGCTGCTGTGAATGCTGTCATTCCCCTCTTTCCAGCGCAAAAGCCATGTATTCACTGTGGTGGATAATTGTCCCAAACAGGCAGCAAGCTTGAGAACATCATGAAGAGGCACGGGGGAGGGGGTGCATGCAATTAATCCAATCAGTTCACGACAGTGATTCCAATTCACATTATCCCATTAGGAGATTCCACTGCTTTGGAATGGGGCAAATAAAGCACAATTAAGCCAACAGTGAGTAATCTATATGTGAGTACACCAGAAAGATTTAGATATGCAGTGAAAAAACTTCAAATCATCTTTGAGGATGCACATCCTAAATACGCAATGCCAGCAGGTGGGAAGAAAGACACAAGTATTCAGCATCCCTATTAACATCAGAATAGAGTGCGGGGGTGGGGGCATTTAGGTTGAGGCTATGTCAAGATCCTTCTTCCATATTTATCTGCAAAACTTCTATGCCTCCTCTACAAAAAAAATAGACAATAAAACATCAATCCATAGAGATGCAACACAAGAAAAGTTCTTGTAATTAAAACTCACCATTAAAAAAAACCTGCCATGGCGTAAAAACAAAACTTTTAGCAGTTTGATAAGTGCCACAGTTTCCAGGATCAACTGGACTATGAAATGGTCAGAATGACTGGCCTGTAATTTCCAGTATCTCCTCTGGAACCCTTTTTAAAGATGGGGGTGACATTTGCTACCTTCCAGTCCTCAGGAACGGAGGCAAATTTCAATGAAAGATTACATATTTTTGTCAGAAGATCTACAGGTTCAACTGAGTTCTTTCAGAACTCTTAGATGTATGCCATCCAGACCTGGTGACTTATTAGTTTTTAATTTGACTATCAGTTGTAGGACCTTCTCTCTTGTCACCTCAATCTGACTCAGGTCTTTCAACACCCCTTCCAAAATTAGTGGTTCTGGAGCGGGCAAATACTTCTCATCTTCCACAGTGAAGACAGAGGTAAAAAATGTATTCAGCTTCAAGCCATTTCCCTATCCTCCTTCAGTAATCCTTTGACCCCTTGGTCATCCAAGGGCCCCACTGCCTCCCTGGCTGGTTTCCTGTTTCTAATATATTTGAATTTTTATTGTTGGTCTTTATTTTTATTTTTTTTGCAATATGCTTCTCATAGTCACTTTTTGCCTGCCTGATCACAGTCTTGCATTTGATTTGCCACAGCCTGAGTTCCCTTTTATTAATCTCACTTGCACTAGCTTTCCACCGCTTAAAGGAGTCCTTCTTACCTTTTACAGCTTCCATTACTTCCATTTGTTAACCATGCAGGCCTTTTCTTATACCTGTTTGCGCCTTTCCTAACTTGTGGCATATATTTTATCTGAGCTTCTAGGATTGTAATTTTAAATAGTCTCCAAGCTTTCCCAAGGGTTTTGACTGTATTTACCTTTCCTTTCAGTTTCCTCTTCACATGCCTCCTCATCTCAGAGAATTTACCCCTTTTAAAGTTAAACATGGTCATGCTTGTCTTTTGGAGCAACTCTCTATTTACACAAATGGTGAAATCAATAACGTTATGGTCACTGCTCCCAAGCGGTGCGATCACTTTTACATCTCTCACCAAGTCTTCGGCATTACTTAGGACCAAATCCTGGATCGCCCCACCCCTGGTAGGTTCTGTGACCATCTGATCCATAGCACAGTCATTGAGAGCATCTAGAAACTCAATCTCTTTCTCTCGACCAGAACACATATTGACCCAAACAATCTGTGGGTAGTTAAAATCACCTATTACGACACAGTTTTTACGTTTAGCCACTATCTTTAATCCTTCATTCATATTATAATCATCCTCTATCTTTTGATTTGGTGGATAACAAACTCCCATAGTTAAATTTCCTTTTGGGCCCTCTATTTCAACCCAAAGCATTTATAGAAGGGAATCTAATTCTCTGACCTCAGTCTTACTGGACTGTATACCCTCTCTGACATACAGAGCCACCCCACTTCCAAACCTTCCCTCCCTATCCTTCCGATATAACTTATATCCAAGAATCACTGTGTCCCACTGATTCTCCTCATTCCACCAAGTTTCTGACATTCCCACAATGTCTATGTTTTCTCCCAACACTAAACATTCCAACTCACCAATTTTACTTCGAACACTTCTAGCATTTGTATACAAACATCTATAATTTCCCAGGCAAGCTAGGCCCGGAACCTTCCTCCTGCTGCCTCGAGACTTTGGCAGACAGTCCATACCGTTTGTCACCATCTCAGTGGACAACTCTGATCCATTACCCGGTATAAAAGTAACAGCTAACCCTTCATCTCTTTGAGATGAGTCCTCCCGAAACAGAGACATTTAATCTCCTGTTGGCTTTCCCCCAAAATTTAGTTTAAAAACTGCTCTGCCACCTTTTTGATTTTAAGTGCCAGCAGCCTGGTTCCATCTGGGGACAAGTGGAGACTGTCTTTTTGTACACCTCCTGCTTGTTCCAGAAAGCATCCCAATGCCTAACAAACTTAAACCCTTCCTCCTTACACCATCATCTTATCCACACATTGAGACATTGTCTCTCCAGCCCTGCACGTGGAACAGGTAGCACTTCTGAGAAGGCTACCTTGGAGGTCCTGGCCTTAAGTCTGCCACCTAGCAGCCTAAATTTTTCCTCCAGGACCTTACGACTGCATTTCCCCACATCGTTGGTGCCAACATGCACCACGACCACTGGCTCCTGCCCAGCACTGTCTATCAGTCTATCTACTAAACGCATAATGTCTGCTACCTTCCCACCAGGCAGGCAAGACACCATACAGTCAGTATGCGGTTTTGCCACCCAGCTGTCTACTTGCCTAAGGATCGTATCACCAACTACCAAGACCACCCCCCTCTCCCTGCCCAGGGATGGTTCCTTGGCGCTAAAGGATACCCACTCACCAACTGAAGAAGAGGTCTCTTCTGAGGGCGCATTCCCCTTATCCTCAGCACAGTGCCCTGCTCCCTCTCGACCCTCATGCTCCCTGGCAACAACGGGGCTGCCATGTTCAGAGTGGGGCTCATCTAATACATCCCCGAGAGTCTTCTCCAAGTGCCTAACTGACTGTCTCTGCTTCTCCAGCTCAGTCACCTTTCCCTAAGAGTACAACCTTGTTCCCTAAGGACCAGGAGCTCCTTGCACCGAGAACACACCCAAGACTTCTGTTCTGTGGGCAGATAGTCATACATGTGACAGTGCAAAACATTGGAAAGCCCCCACCCCCCTGCTGGCATTCATGATAGCTTTTTTCAAAAATATACAGTCCCCTTTTAAATCCTGTTTGTTTATGTGGTTCTCCTTCTGGAGGGACTACTTACCTTATTGGGAACACAAAGAATCTGGGTTCCTGGTTCTTACAGAGCCCCCAGGCTAAGAGCCACAAGCCAAGAGCTCTTTAGCTCTCGCCCTTCAGCTCGCACCTCTGGAAAGGCTCAGCTTAATAATGCGAAGAGGGTGGGGAACACAGCCACTCCTAATCAATCAACAACAATCACCTTCAGCCCACTCAAACGAAACAGACAGCAGTTCCCCAGCAACCACAAACTCAGAATTTTCAGCAGTCACACAAACTCAAATTCTCAGCAACTTCCCCAGCTGCTTAGCCAAACCTCACCCTTGTAGCACTTCTTCTCTGCTCTCTCTCAGAGCTTCTCTGCTCTCTCTCAGAGCTCTCTGAAATGTCAATACCGGGAAAGTTGGTAGAAACCATTAACAAGGACAGAATGAGGAGGCACATTGATGAACACAAGTAATTGTGGAAGACTCACTAACCAGTTACAGTTCTTTGAGGGGGTAAACAGGCATGTGGACAAAGGGGACCCAATAGATGTTGTTTACCTTGACTTCCAGAAAGCTTTTGATAAAGTTCCTCATCAAAGGCTCCTTAGTAAGCTCGAGAGTCATGGAGTAAAAGGACAAGTCCTCTTGTGGATCAAAAACTGGCTAATTAATAGGAAGCAGAGAGTGAGTATAAATGGGCAGTCTTTGCAATGGAAGATGATAAGCAGTGGGATGCCACAGGGCTCAGTACTGGTCCCATGCTCTTTAACTTGTTCATTAATGAACTGGAGTTGGGAGTAAGCAGTGAAGTGGACAAGTCTGCAGATGACACTAAATTGTTCAGGGTGGCGAGAACCAGAGAGGATTGTGAGGCACTTCAAAGGGATCTGTTGAGGATGGGTGAGTGGGCATCAACGTGGGAGATGAGGTTCAATGTGGCCAAGTGCAAAGTAATGCACATTGGGGCCAAAAATCCCAGCTACAAATACAAGTTGATGGGGTGTGAACTGGCAGAGACTGACCAAAAGAGAGATCTTGGGGTCATGGTAGATAACTCACTGAAAATGTCAAGACAGTGTGTGATTGCAATAAAAAAGGCAAACACCATGCTGGGAATTATTAGGAAGGGAACTGAAAACAAATCGGCCAGTATCATAATGCCCCTGTATAAATCGATAGTGAGGTCTCATTTGGAATACTGTGTACAATTCTGGTCACCGCACCTCAAAAAGGATATTATAGCATTGGAAAAAGTGCAGAAAAGGGCAACTAGAACGATTAAAGGGTTGGAACACTTTCTCTATGAAGAAAGGTTAAAACGCTTGGGGCACTTTAGCTTGGAGAAACGTCGACTGCAGGATGACATGATAGAGGTTTACAAGATTATGCATGGGATGGAGAAAGTAGAGAAAGAAGTATTTTTCTCCCTTTCTCACAATACAAGAACTTGTGGGCATTCAATGAAATTGCTGACCAGTCGGGTTAAAACGGATAAAAGGAAGTACTTCTTCACCCAAAGGGTGATTAACATGTGGAATTCACTGCCACAGGAGGTGGCAGCGGCCACAAGCATAGCCAGCTTCAAGAGGGGGTTAGATAAAAATATGGAGCAGAGGTCCATCAGTGGCTATTAGCCACAGTGTGTGTGTATATATATGTGTGTGTGTGTGTGTGTGTATATATATATATACACACACACATATATATTTTCCTCAGAATCTTCCTCAGAATCCCTTCTCTCTGTCCCTTGCCTTCAGAAGTCAGATGAGTGCTGACAAGAGACATATATAATTTTTTTGGCCACTGTGTGACACAGAGCGTTGGACTGGATGGGCCATTGGCCTGATCCAACATGGCTTCTATTATGTTATTATTAAAAATCAAGCCTTTAAAAACCAGTGGCCTGGTGCATAATAAAAATTGGTAGGCACTAAGCCTCAAGGGGAAAGGCAATGCATGGGCAAGGTGCCACTGTGGAAAAAGCCCTGTCTCTTGTCAGCACTCATCTGACTTCTGAAGGCAAGGGACAGAGAGAAGGGATTCTGAGGAAGATTTTAGATGGTAGGCTGGACAATATGGGATAGTGTTGTTGATGGTATCTAAACTTGCCAAGTGGTCCAGGAAAACCAAGAGGGACATACTTCTCCTGTCACTCTGCTGGCAAAGACCACTGATCGGGGTCAGTGGCCTCCACCTGGGACCAGTTTTGTGGAAGACAATTTTTCCATGGACCGGTGGGGGAGGTGGCGCTGGGGGTTTTGCCACCCCAGGCTGCCCCCCACCCATTCCATATCCCTGCCCCCCCATGGGGGTCTTTAAATGGGGGGAGACTTGATCTGTTTCTGCCTCCTCCTCCCATTTAAAGACCCCCACCAATCAGCTGATAGGTGAAGGTCTCTAAATGAGGGGTAAGCTAAGGTCACAGCAGCACTGCCCCTTCTGCTTGCCTGGGACTTGGGCAGACAAAAGAGGTGGTGTGGCCATGCCACCTCTTTAGTCCAGGACTGATTGCCTCGCTCCATGGTCCAGTTGCTAGCAGGCTACAGACCGGTACCCATCCATGGCCCAGTGGCTGGGGACCCCTGGTCTGGATGACCAAGGCCATTTCTTTCTCAAACCCAACCCTTGCCTTCACTCAGGGTCCCAGAAATATTAAAATTGCCGCTACATGACAGCATGATCACTTAGGGTTGCCAATTCCCAGGTGGGGGCAGGGGATCCCCTGCTTTGGAGGTCCTCCCCCCACTTCAGGGTCATAAGAACATAAGAGAACGCATGTTAGATCAGGCCAATGGCCCATCCAGTCCAACACTCTGTGTCACACAGTGGCCAAAAAAATTATTTATATATATATACACACACACACACTGTGGCCAATAGCCACTGATGGACCTCTGCTCAATATTTTTATCTAACCCCCTCTTGAAGGTGGCTATGCTTGTGGCCGCCACCACCACCATAAGAAAGTGGGGTGAGAGTGAAATATCTGCTGGGCTTTCCATTATACCTTCTAGAGACCCATAAGGTATAATGGAGAATTGATCTATGCATATCTGGGGCTTGGGGGGCGGGGTTGAGGCAGAGGCACCAAATTTTCAGCATAGCATCCGGTACCTCTCCTTAATACTCTCCCCCCTCACCAAGTTTCAAAAAGATTTGACCAAGAGGTCCAATTCTATGAGCCCCAAAAGAAGGTGCCCCTATCTTTCATTATTTCCAAATGGAGAGAAGACATTTAAAAGGTGTGCAGACCCTTTAGATGTGACTGTCAGAACTCCCTTCAGAGTTCAATCATGCTTGTAGCACCCTTGTTCCTGGCTCCACGCCCAAAGTCCCCAGATATTTCTTGAGTCAGACCTGGCAACCCTAACTCACTTGCTTTCACAGTCTCATTCAGTTTGTGTTTCCCTTGTACGCCACATTTTGGCCACTCAATTGCAGTACAGCAGATAATAAATTCATACACACACACGTGTGTGTGTGTGTGTGTGTGCGCGCGCACATGTGAAGCATTTGTTTTTCTCTCAGAGTGAGCACTTTTGAGTTTTGAAAAAAACTGACCGTTGGAACAAACTGTTGGGGATATGGTTGCAAACTTCTGGGTGAATCCTGGAGTTCTCATGACTATGTGGTCCTACCTTAATATACCATTAGTCCATCAAGATCAGTATTCTCAGCTCAGACTGGCAGCAGCTCTTTGGACTTTCTAGGATCTCAAGTCACCTCATCCACATCACCCACCACCTGATCCTTTTAGCTGGAGATGCTGTGAGTTGAACTTTTGGATTGAACTTGGGACCTCCTGTGACAAACAAAATGCTTCTGAAAGGATATGCACTCATATAACACATGTTTGGTTGGAAATGTGCCAACATAGAAGGTAAACAAAAAAAGTGGGAGAACCAATCTCAGGCCAATTTGAAAGTTCTACTAGACAGGACATCCTTCTGTAATAACATTGTGTTAATATTCCTCAACCTCCAAGGTAAAAACACTGACACAGGAGTGAAGATTTCTGGTTTGGGGCAGGTTTACACAGGCCAATGATAAGGCCTCCAGGTCTGTCAGATTTATCAGGCAAACAGTGCAAAACTGTTATTTCTCCTAGGGAGAGTGTAAAAGGGCATATTTGCCTCCGGTGGCAGAAACAAAAGGCTGCCTATTCAAAATGCTTTTAGGTTTTTTCTTGGGTTTTTTTTTCTTCCCCTTCAGGGTTGAAGAAAAACTGTTTTCACACAGCAACCTCTAAAAATGGAGGAGCCAGCAGGGCTGCTGATTTAAAACTCAACACTAATCTTGACTTTAGCCTAGAGGTCAGTGCTTTGTTACATTGCCTCAGCCCAAGCAGCTGCAACCTCACCTTTCTGTGGGAAAATATTACTGCTGCGTGTGACTCTATATATGGTTAACTTAAGTCTAAACTACAAAGGGCTCCACACTTTTCACTTTCTACACTGAAAGCTCCACATTTAAACCTGTTACTAGAAAGTTAAATATAACCACAATTTTAACCAAGGTTTCCCTCAAAATTATTACCCACACTTGGCTCAGCCAGTTGGGACGTTACCTTGAGATGCTATACAACTGCGTTCTGTCACTTTGTTTCCTATTTAATCTTTCAGTGCCATTATTTTATGGCTCCAGCCTTTTGCTGCTAGGACAAAGGCATACAATTTGGTTGGGACATTTTTGATGTCTATGAAACTCCACTTTTGATTGCAGCTCTTTCACACGTATCGTATGGTTCTTGAAGCCCCTACTGCCCTATGAGCTGGCTTGGAGAAGGCATTTCTCTCTTTAAATCACTTCTCCAAGCCAAGCCAGCCAATGATTTGGAGAATGCATTTAAAGTTGCTTTCTTTCCACCTCTCCCTCCCTCCTTCCATCTGTTTGCCTTCCTTCCTTCCAGAAATCAGTTTAAAATTTCTCAGTAAAGAAAAACCTTCATGCCAGCCTCAAGGTGGCACCTGGACATTTCCAGACAACCAAGATCAGTTCCCCCAGAGAAAATAGCTGCTTTGGCAGACAGATTCCATGGCATCACACCACGTGGTGTCCCCCACCAAAACCCTCTCTACCCAGCCTCCAGCCCCAAAATCTTCAGCGATTTCCCAACCCAGAGCTGGCAACCTATACAAAAGTCTCTTAAAAGTGCCTCATAAAAATAAATCTTTCAAAGTTCATAAGCAATATTTAGTATTGTAAAAACTAAACAACATGGTTTTGAATTGGCAAATCAACAACAACAGTTCTTTAAAAGACAACTTCAGCCATGGAACTCCTACAGTTGAGGGAGAATGCATTCCACAATCAGTGTCATGAGCCACAAATTACTAACAAAGGCAACCTGTCAGAAATGTGCAAATTGTGGTAGAGCCTTATCATTTATTGAAAAAGCTTCACTTTTACCATACATAAGTATATGCAGGAAGAACAAACAATATACCATTTCTTAGTAACAAAGAGGACACCCCATTACAGAAAATCAGTTTGTGGTAAACTCGTCATCTGTACTGAGTAACAGGAAGCCATCCAAAATAATCTTTGTCAAACAAGACAAGCTGTGTTTTGTTTTGTTTTTTTGTAGCAGGAACTCCTTTGATTATTAGGCCATACCTCCCTGATATAGTCAATCCTTCAAGAGCTTACAGGGCTCTTAGTTCAGAGCCCACTGTAAGTTCCAGGAGGATTGGCTACATCAGGGGTGTATGGCCTAATATGCAAAGGAGTTCCTGCTACAAAAAAAGCCCTGAAGAGAAGTATGATGGTGATTCTGAACAAAGCTCAAGCTTAGATTTGTCAATTTAGAGTTAATTCCATAATTGAAATGACCCAATAGAACATTTTATTTTGAAAAAGCATACATTCTGCCTTTCCATTAATATTGTCCTCACAGACAACCTATAAGAAACTCAAACACAGTATACATTATTATTAAACAAAATTTACACTTTGACATTCTGGCCACATAAGGGCCACCAAGGTGACCAACAGATATAAAATGTATAAAATAAAAAAAAACATATTTAAGAACCATTAAAACCAAGCAAAAAACACTTCTTTAGAAACAAGGCAAAATACAAATACAAAAAGCCAAGGCACAATACAAACACAAAAATCATATAGCAGAAAGGAAGGATCACCAAAGGAACTCCAGATTTTTTTTTTAAAAAAGTCCTCACCATTGGCAGAAGATGGCCACAGAAGGGGATAAAAAAGCACCACTGGATGAGGAGTTTCAGAGTTTTTGTGCCACAACTGAGAAGACTTCCCAGGTTGCCACCTACCTAATCACAGAAAGCAGGGGCACCCCAAGCAAGGACCTCAGAAGAAGACTGTAGAGGTCAGGTAGGTTCAGAAGGATGTAGGTGGTCCTTCAGGCCTCAAACCACATAGAGTTTTAAAGATCAACTCCATCAGCTTCAATTGTGTACAGTAACAGCATATAAGCTAGCACAGAAGGGCCATGAATAGAGTAGTATGGTCCCTATGTCGCAGTCCAGTCAACATTCTGGCTGCAGCATTCTGCACCAATTGAACATAAGAACATAAGAGAAGCCATGTTGAATCAGGCCAATGGCCCATCCAGTCCAACACTCTGTGTCACACAGTGGCCAATATATATGTGTATGTGTGTGTGTGTGTATACTGTGGCTAATAGCCGCTGATGGACCTAGGCTTCCCAACCCTCCCGCCCTGGCGGGGGACCCCAGGATTTCCAGCCTCTTCCCCCGCTCCCCCCAAAAAATGGAAGCAGGGGGAGGGGGGAAACAGCGCCAAGGAGTGTGGCAAGCCGCCCCATCTCGGAGCGGGCGACGCCGCTGCGCAGCTGCTGCCTCTTGTTCGCTTCACCGTAGCTGCTCCTCCGAGATGGGCTCAGGCTGAGCCCATCTTGGAGGAGCAGCTACGGTGAAGCGGAGAAGAGGCGGCAGCTGCGCAGTGGCGTCGCCTGCTCCGCCTCTGAGGTGAAATCAGAGAAGGGGAGGGTGGAGGGAAGGAAGGCATTTAAAAAGTTGTGAGGTCCCTTTAATTGTGATGGACAGAACTCCCTTTGGAGTTCAATTGTGCTTGTCACACCCTTGCTCCTAGCTCCACCCCAGTGTCTCCTGGCTCCACCCCCAAAGTCTCTTGGCTCCACCCCCAAAGTCCCCAGATATTTCTGGAATTGGACTTGGCAACCCTAGATGGACCTCAGTTCCATATTTTTGTCCAATCCCCTCTGAAAGCTGACTATGCTTGTAGCCACCACCACCTCCTGTGACAGTGAATTCCACTTGTTAGTCACCCTTTGGGTGAAGAAGTACTTCCTTTTATCCGTTTTAATCTGACTGCTCAGCAATTTCATGGTTCTCTTGTACTGTGAGAAAGGGAGAAAAGTACTTATTTCTCCACTTTCTCCATTCCATGCATAATACTGTAAACCTCTATCATGCCACCCCGCAGTCGAAGTTTCTCCAAGTTTCTGAACATTTTTCTGAACATTTTTTTGAACATTGAAGTTTCTGAACATTTTTCAAGGCAGCCTCACAATATAAACATTAAACATGCGCACAAAAAACCCCCAGCACAACAGATTCTCCCTAGAACATAGAATGAAGATACAAGGCACCAATATAAGTGTTAAACTAAATTATATCAGTGGTTGAGCTGTATCCTGGCTACATAGTGAGTTGTCTTCTGGGGTTCTACAGGCTGCAGTCTTATCCTCCATGTTATTCAACCACTATGCAATGTCTTTAGGAGAAACCATTTGTACCTTTGGAACTGGATGTCATCAATACACAAACGACATCCAGTTCTTTATCTTGATATCCAGTTCCTTTGGTTATACAGTAGATGTCTTGAGTCACAGATGCAGCTGAAAGTGAACAAACTGAAGCTGAACCCAAACAAGACAGAAGTGATGCTGGTTGGGAAGGCAGAGATTTTGAAGTACACTGTGCTTCCCACTTTCAATGTGGGTCAGTTGTAGAGTTGCCATGGGCAACTCAAAAAATATCTGGGGACTTTGAGGATGAAGTCAGGACACTTTGGGGATGGAGCCAGGAGACTTCCCCATTCCCCAAAATAAATAAAAACACAGCAGTGCAGTTCCCCTGAATATAGTCTTTATTTCCTCATCCTCCAGCAGCTACACTTCCACTAAACGAAAGTGAACACTCATGCACACATTGGGCCAATTTACTCAGAGTTGCTGAATGTCACCATCTGCTATATTTTAACCAACTTCTTCAGACTAACAGGAAACTGAAAGCAGAGCAACCTAGGGGTAGAGCTTTCCTCCAAACAATCAGAGGGACTCTGCTCACTTCTCTTCCTTTCTCACATGGTTCACTCACCAGGAAGACCCATGTGGCTCTGCCCACTTGCCCCACTCATTCAGCTTTCCTCTTGCTCAGATTTAAAGCACACACACACAGTCCGAAACACAGGCAGTTTGCAGGCGCCCCCAGCCCAGCAGCTCTCTCCCACTTTGGAGGGAGATGAGCAGGGGCTGTGGAGGCCTTGTTTCTTTGCTCCAAGCAATCAGAGCAAAGAAACAACACCCCCCACGGCCCCTGATCATCTTCCTCCAAAGCAGGAGAGGGTTGCTGGGCAGGGGGCATGCTGTCACAATAATGTCACTTATAAGCCACGGGGAAGGGCAGTGGTGCAGGGTTCTGTCTTTGGCGACAGAAACCCTAGTGCCGGGGCTGAGCTGGGGCAAGCATGCTCAATCAAACCTTGAGGACTCACTGCTGACTAAAGGTGCTTGGCCAGCTCTCCCCCAACAAAGGGATGGATGGCCTAGTGAGGACCCCGTGATGTCACAGAGGCCTCTCAAATAATCTCTCAGTTCCTGATCAGAGGCACTGGAGAGAACAACGCTGCACATCTCTCTGGCTCCTCCCAGCCATGCTAGTACCAACCATGAATGTGTGTGACTGAGAACATGTGGGAGATGGGGTTGGTGCAGGCAGTGGCAAAACACATCACTGAGGAAATTACTGCAACACATCTTGCTTAGAGTCCCTCAAAATGTTGAGCTCGTTCTGATCTAATGGTGGTTTTAGCTGTTACCATGGAAGTAACAGAAATGGGTCCAACAGGATTTTGTATCCCAATAAAGTTTGCCTGGCTTTTAAATCTTGGCCTTTGCAGTCATGTTCAGCATGGCTGCAGAGAGAGTTTTAAAAAGAAGCAGAATAGACAGCAATCTTATTAGGACCTCATCACTTTCACCAAGCAGCAGGGTTTTTAGATAATGGCAACACGCAGCTATTTGCAAGTTGTTAACCTTAACACTTGGCTGTAGCTGCCAAACACCCAGCATAGTTTTTGGCAACCTTCCTAAAAACTTGTAAGCTCTTGTGACAGGAGGGAGAAGGAGTCAACATTTCAGAAAGTGCTTTGCATGCACATAGAATAAGGAATTAAGCCTTTGCAGGATGAGCCAAAGAGATTAACTTGGTACAAAACCAGTGGCCAAACTGAGAATAATCGGGGAGGGGGTGCATTAAGCCAGATACCCAGCAATTTGACTGTTTGAGGGTACTATTAGAGTGCTCTGTACTTACTCCAAGTGTCAAGATTTGGCAACACAAAATCCAGGGGTGAAAGCCATTTCGATTCAAATCTCAACAGATGTGGGGAAATGGCGAAGCTCCTCCACTTTCACTGTTCCTTCCTCCCAAAATGGCAAATGGCCAAGCCTGGAAGCATCTGGGGAAGTCTGCCCATCATTCACAATTGCAAACTGCAGCATTGCTATTCTCTGGCCCTCACTTCTGGCAAGAAACTACATGTTACCAAAAACTGCCAAGTAATTTAAGGGTAACTATCAAGCAAATCCAGAACAAGATGAAATTGTACCCTGTGTCTCCTACCTGCTGCAAGGGAGAGGGAATCACCAAGCCAGCATGAGGAGCAGAAATGCAATGTTGTCAAGTCACAGGTTTCTTTTAATGAAACATTACCAGACGGAATGAGAGAGTCTGTTCTCAAAACAACCTACCTGCCTGGTAAAACTAACTCTGATCTGTATTGTCAGCTCAGCAACTCCCCATTCACAGAGATAATGCTGTTGCTCACAGACAACCACAAACCTCTACCAAATGGGGAACAAAAGCAGCTTTCAACATCATTCCTTCCATGTCTATTTTATCCTCACGACCACTTCCTTGTGAGTTAGGTGAGGTTGAGAGTATGTGGCTGGCCCAATGTCACCAATGGAGCTGAAAGTCTCTGGATAAGTACAGCCAGTCATTCTAAATATTCAACAAGCAATGCAACTCCTTACATGACCCAGTGGATGGACATACAGCCATGGTGCTTCATTCCAGGCCCAAAGGCAGCCAACACAGTTCACATTTTGCTGCCACTGAAGCTTATGGGGTATCTGTGCACTTCATTATATAAAGATGCCAACAAAACATGGCATACAAGAGTTGACACTAATTGACTTTTTCTGGTGCCATAAGCCTTAGGAAGACAGAACAGTCATTTTAAAAATGACAGGGATAGGTTTTTAATACTGGAACATTTCTTTACTTCTTTCACATGTAACCTTTAACTGAATTCTCATTTGAAACTGAAATAGGGAGAAGATTGCTAGTTACCCCCCTAGGAAGCAACCAATGCCTTTCCTGGCTATACAGAGCATCTGTGGCAGCTGTAGAGAAAAATGTTTCATGAATTTCCCAGCATCCCACATGCTCACTTCTCCCTCCCCCAACTGGAGCAAGCACCCCACCTCAGATTAAGGAAAACACAGACCTTGGTTAACGCTAGCCAGAGTTCTTTTTCACTGAAGATCAAGTGATAGCTTCTTTCACACAAAAAATGATTTCTGAAACCATCTGCTGTCATTTTCTCTCTTTAAAACAGTAAGAAGATAGCACACTTGCTAGAGGATTAGTCTGTATTTTCCCAGGATTTATTCACTTCTTCCACAGAGATTCAATTCATTCAGCTTGTATTTAATTTGAAAAAAGAGATTGCCAAGTAAAGTTTGCTGAAGCTGATGAACTACACAGGAAGGAAGTTTTGCTTTTTCTTTATGAGGCTTTCAGTTGGTCTGGAAAACAAGGGCACAGACTTCTGAAGACCACTCTAGACCAGGGGTGTCAAATTCATTTGTTGTGAGGGCCAGATCTGTCATAAATGAGACTTTGTCAGGCCAGGCCACACATGTAATAAAATGTAATGCCAGGTAACAGAGATATAAACATTATAAAGGACTCAGACAAACACAATTAAAAAGCCAGTTTGGTGTAGTGGTTAAGTGTGTGGACTGTTATCTGGGAGAACCGGGTTTGATTCCCCACTCCTCTACTTGCAGCTGCTGGAATGGCCTTGGGTCAGTCATAGCTCTTGCACAGCTGTCCTTGAAAGGGCAGCTTCTGGGAGAGCTCTCTCAGCCCCATCTACCTCACAAGGTGTCCGTTGTGGGGGAAGAAGGTAAAGGAGATTGTAAGCCACTCTGATTCAGAGAGAAGGGAGGGGTATAAATTTCCAGTCTTCTTTTTTTTAAAAAAAAGTTTTAAAACTTAAAATAAAACCTGCTTAAAAGACTAGCAATCTTGAAATATTTTAACAGTCTCTGATAACTGACACCTCTTGCTCTGAAATATTGCATCAACATCCAGAGACAATATCTGTGCTGTAGCAATCTTGAGTATACTGTTCAGGTGTGTATCTGTAAGTTGCAAACCTACTTTTGATTTATTGACATCCATTAAAGAAATCTCATGGTCAATGCATTGAGCCTAAGACCTAGGGGAAAAAATGAAATGGCTGGGCATTGTGAGCTTTTGTACATAAGTTGCTTCATGTGCTGTTCAGCCAATGGAGAAAATAGAGGCTATGCTCTGTAGCGCCTATGTGAGTGAGCAAGCCTGGCAAAGCAAGCTGTGATGCAGAAAGAAGCAAGAGAGGGAAAAGGAAGCAAACAACAGTGAGTTGCTCACAGGCCTGATAGGAGCCCTTGGGGGTCTGATCCAGCCCACAGGCCACATGTTTGACAGCCCTGCTCTAGATCCTTTTTAAATTGTAAGTTTCTGCCTCTCCCAATAAAACAAGGAAGGCTAAATCTTTTCCTTTTAATTCTTCTGAACGTACTACTGAACATAATGTTTCATATGATAAAAGTTTACTAAATTACCTTTTGTCTTTAACAGTTTTGCACGTTCATCCCTCTCCTTCTGGCCCAGTAATTCATGGCTCCATCTCCCCTTGCCCTTAACAGTCACCCTCATGGAATATTTACAATATATTCTACCTTTAAATCAGCCAGTTCTCTCAAGAGATTCATTATAAACCTAAACAGGGATTGCCTCTCCGACAACAAATGATATTTTGGTAATGCCTTCTAATAATGAAGTTGTTCCAAGGGAAATTAGACTTTGCAATTTCCCTGTGGGCTACAGTTCAAACCATGAGCATTACCTTTAGTCATGTTTGTAAATTGGTCTTGGGTTTTCCAGTTTGGCTGCCAGGGAGAAAAGGGGGTAGGGGAGAAGCCAAGTGTACAATTCAGAATCGGCATAAGTGAAAAACCAGTACCACCCTCATTGTGTCTGGCTCTTTTCATATGTTGGCGTCATTGTCATATTACAAACACTGTGCATGCAGAGTATAGTTTTGACATGCAAATCCCCACAGGGCCATGAAGCTCGTTTTATGACCTTAGGTCATATTTTCAAATAAAATGGAAATGGAGGAAAATCCCACCTGCCATCTTGAGCTGCTAGGGGATGGATAACAATAAGACAGGTATGGTAGGTGCACTACAAATGACTAAATGATGCATAAATAATGCTGAAAGGGACTATATTTTATGGAGAAAATATGGTACAAAACCCCCCAAAGTGTGTGAAAATCACTAGTTCAAGTCATATAAGGAAGAAGCAAGATGGAAATGGTAATCTTCAGGTTGAAACAGCAGAATGAAAAATTAAACATCATCTCTTTTTGAGGAGGCACATCCATCTCCAATAACGCCATAGCTTCTAATTGTCACAAAAAGGGTCCCTCCAGTCTGGAAAAGGAGAGCATGCAGAGCAATGTAGACTTGGGTCCAAAGGTCAGTAGGACTCCTCCTGATTCAACCCTGTATCTAGTGAAGGGAGTAAACTAAATTTGGACTAAAGAAAGTTGCACAAGCTATACAACATGTCTCTGGTTATAGTATTTCTTCCTAATCAGCTGCCTCCTAAGACCTGCTGAGATTCATTCCTGCCTGATTTTCAGAACTGCATCATCAAGCTGAGTGAACAAGATAATTTTATCCTTGCCTCCTTATTTCCCCCCCTGATCTGGTGAATACAAGAGCAACCTGCTGGAACAGGTCAATAACCCCTCCAGTCCAACGTGATGTTTCCCATGGCAGTCAAATAGAATACTCTGGGAAGCCCATAAGCTGGACACAGAAGGTGGAGGTTCCTCCTACTGCTCCCCTCCCCAGCAACTTGCATTTAAAAGTATACTGCCGCTAAACATGGAAGTTCCAGTTAGCCACCACAATAGACATTGATGGACGGATCATCCATGAAGTTATCTAACCCCGTCCCCCTTTACTGCCATTTAGGTTAGTAGCCATCCTGTAGTAGTGAGTTCCACACATTACCACGCATTCTGTGAAGTAATAATTCCTTTTGCCAGTGATCATTTTGCTCATCGATTTCATTAGGTTCCTCCAAACTCCCAACATACCGGGGTTCAAGGAGAACATTCTCCACCCCTTTTTTAAACCATGCATCTCTTTTGACAAAGCCCAGTTATGTCCCAGCTTATCTTTGTTCTAAACTGGAAACCTGGAACAGAGTGAAGGCAATGTCAAGTATTGCAAATATTCCAAGTCACTGCAACCCGTAGAGAGGTGCATTGACAGTTCCCATCAAACAAAAGAGCCACGACCACTGTTTAACCTTTGCACCACCCTACCAAATACATACCTACCTTCTATTAGTGTGCAACTATTAATATTCTATATATAAATATAACTTCTTCAATTACCAAAGTACCTCTGAGCAAACAGAGTTGTCTCTCCCCATCACTGTAGGAACTTAGGCAGCCCTTATGAGGGGGAAAAACCTACACATTTGACTTAGGGAACAAACCAGTTTGCAAGCTTTCAGAACTCTTCACTAGTCTGGATACTAAAAAAAAAAAAAAAATGATTCTCTAAGCTGAAAGCTGCCCAGGTGCTGGGATGGGAGCCCAGAGGCTGCACAGAATGGTGGGGGGCTACTGGGAAGACCAGACCCTTTACTTCCACCCCTGACATAAGGCCTGCAGTTCAGGGATGCTTGCAGAATAACCAGTGGAAGTCCCTTCAGTGGGAGCTGCATCAAGGTAAGAACCATTTGTCAACCACCAGCCCCCTACTGGGTTGCTCAGTCTCCTGGAATATAGGGTATGCGCCATATCAACTGTTCAATGCTTTTAGCTGATCCGGCGGGCATCCCTTTGAATGTCATCACTTCTCCCCACCATTTTACACTCATGGTGCTTATATAGGGTCATTGGCTATATGTGCTGTTATATGTTTGCCACTTATGCCTGAAATAGTGCCTATTTCTTCTGTATATGCTGTTCTGATGTACTGAAACTGTTATATGATGTTTTAATTTTGATGTCTGTTTTTACTGTTGTAAGCCGCCCTGAGCCCACTTGCGGGATAGGGTGGGATATAAATAAAAATAAATTAAACTAGAGAGCAGTGCTCAGAGGAATCACATGTGGCTCCCAATCCACTGAGGATCTTCACACAAAGTGCTTAGGGATGCCAGCCTCCAGGTGGGACCTGGGGATCCCCCAGAATTACAGCTCATATCCAGATTACAGAGATCAGTTCCCCTGGAGAAAACAAATGCTTTGAAGGGTATACTCTATGGTCTTGTCCCTGTCCTCCCCAGGCTCCACCCCAGCAGTTGGCAACCCTACCCTACAAATCCATGCAGCAGTGTAGGAGGATAGTCAGGAATGTTTCCCATAATGCAAGTCTTTGTCATATCCAGTTTAAAATGGCAGGCAATAAATACTCAGAAAGACTTTTCAGTGCTTGGAAATGTGAAGATTTGTGGCTGCTGGTCAACCATGCTGTTCAACCATGATTGGTAACACAACTTTGGACCACCAAACAGGTCGGTCCTGATCAGCAGAAAACAGAAATATTGTGTGCAAAAATGTCAGCCACTGCACTTTAATGACTTTGGCAGAGCTTTCTGAGAGTAGGTAAGTACAGGTTTGCTAGAGCTTTACTAGGCAGGGATGGAAGTTCCCCATGCAGGACAGATAAGAAGAGAGGCAATGACTTCCCTCCCCTGGGATAAAGAACTCACCTGTCAATTAAGGAAAGGAGAAGCAGAGACTACGGTTCCGCTCCCTTTACAAGACAACCACCGCAGCGAGTGCTTTGAGACCAGTAATCCCCAACATGATGCATGTCAATGTGTTTCATGAGTCTTAGGGATAAAATTCAAAGGAGCCTGAATGGAACAGAAAAAAATAATCAGAGTGCTTCAGGTTGCTCCTTCCAAGCTAAATAACAATGTGCTGAACTCTCCCCAGGCGGGTACACTGCAGTCCATGCGCCTCGGTTCTGCCACAGGCACATACTTATGTATCCATGCTTTTATCATGTGGTGGCATAACGAACAATCCCTTAGCTTTCTTTGGAAACTGAAGGGAAGTGGCATCTTTTACCCACAGCTAAGAGCTGTTCCTTACTTTACTGCACCCCTTCTGTTCAGGAGGTTCTTACAGTCCAAATTTGATGTGACATTTAACACGTGACCATCACAGGGACTAGCAGTCATATTGCTCCTGTTAGTTCCCCATGGAAACTCCATTCCAAAGGAAGCATCCATTGTGGATCAGGACCTTCAACCTCCACCCATTGCTGGCTTCCTCACTTGAAGCACCACCAGACATCTTTTACTTGCTCCACTGGAGATGGCACATGGTGGTCATGTATGAAAGATCAAATTTAGCTTGGGCTTTAGAGGAACCCAGGAGACATTTCCTTTGCAACTGCAAGGAGCACCCCTCTCAGATGCAGCTGCCTCAGTTGTACAGACACCCAGCTTTGGCTTGAAAACTCAACATTGCCTACCCCTTGGGCACCCGTTTGGTGTTGATGTCCACTGTTTCTCAAAATCCCAGGAATGCTATCAGGCTCATTCTAGACCAAGAGAGATCACAAGTAAGTGCAGATAGCCCTGCTTCCCTACTGCTTTTACCCTCCTAGATTCCTTACAAAAGAGACAAGGGGCAGCAAGCAAAACTGTGAGGGGATCTGACCCCCTTATTGTTGAGTAGACATGTCATAAGAACATAAGAGAACATAAGAAAAGCCACATTGGATCAGGCCAATGGCTCATCCAGTCCAAACGCTCTGTCACACAGTGGCAAATAAACCCAGGTGCCATCAGCAGGTCCATCAGTGGGGCCAGGCCACTAGAAGCCCTCCCACTGTTGCCCCCCTCCCCAAGCACCAGGAGTACAGAGCATCACGGCCAGCCACTCACTTCAGAGTCCACTTGCAGAGGCGGCAGTATCTGGAAACTATTCCAAGCCTCAAGTGGCTCCCAGCACCTGCCTAGCATGGCTTGCAGCATGCATCACCACCATGGACAGCAGCTCCCAATCGCAGCAACAAAGTGTGTTGTCACTGCATGTGCAGACTGTTTTGATTTTTTTAAAACTTTTAATTTGAGGGAAAGTTAAACAAACAATCTGTTTAGCAACTGTGCGGTTCCAATCTGTGGATTCGGGTATCCGCAGATGAGGGCCACAGCCACGCATAGTATACACTTCCTGCAGCAGGCCTGAGATCAATACTTGGTTAGGTTTGGGAGCCTAAAAGAAACATACTATGGCAAGGCACAAGACAAGGTTTTGCTTACACTGCCCCCTTGAAAAAGAGAGATGAAAACATAGCACATCCATGACTCCAAGAATGATGTGAAATGCTTATTATTATTATTTGTTTATTTATATTCCACCCATTCCCCCATGGGAACTCAGGGCAGAGTACATCAAAGTAAATTACATCAATATAAATAACAAGACAATCACAATAAAAATGCAATAAAAACACAATAAAATCAGTTCCAATAACCAGTTAATAGTACAGCAGGATGGTCCAACAGGGTGGTATAACAAGACAAAATTGCAGTGTGATATAGCAACATGTAAGTTCACATCTTCCTGGGTTTGTTCCGCAAGTGAGGATTTTCACTGCTTCTAGAACAGGGAGAATGTATATCTTGAAGTCTGGAAGACAAGAGGGTGCAGCTCCTAAGACTTTCACTCAAAAGGAGTGGTGAATGGGGAAAATACAAACAGAAATGTTTTCCACTGAAAAGCATGGAAGCTGCCTTCCAATTGTTTTTTTTTTTTTTTTTTTTTAGGATGGCCTGCTTTAATCCTGATAATTCAATAGTCAGGTTCCAGTTTTTAAAAGCGACCCAAATCGAGCTCTTTCATTTTGCAGACCCCCATTGCCTATGGCTGCCTAGCAAATTCATTGCTAAAAGCGAGAATCAAATCTGGAGCTGTTTGGCTCAGACACTTTGCTATGACACTGCATCAGCTTTTCAGTTGGCAAACATTGTTCTGGCAGTAAAAAGGACACAACCCCATTTGTCATTTGTCTCCATGTCTCAAAAGGCCTAACCCTCAAAAGTTTGGAAAAAGAGAGCCTTTGAGCAGTCTTTGGAATAACAGGACAAGGACTTATTCCCCCTCCCTCCTCCAAGTTCTGCAGAAGGAACCAACACCTGGGTAAACACCTCAGTAGCAACCAGTCAAATCTTTTCATTCGGCAGCCCCACACAACTGTTCTGCTCCCCCCCCCATAACTTTGCATTCAGACATGTAAAAGACATACTCCCCTGCCGTCTTCACCAATCTTTCAAGGAAATGCCATAATGTCGTGTCAAACACCTTGCTGAAATCCAGCAACAAAATTATTTCCTCCCATTTCTATAATGTACCTGTCACTCAACTCCCAGGCACATACAATATAAACAGCAATAAGAAGCCTTCAATGCAGCACACCGGCTCCGCTACTGTTAAGTAGAACAAATCACAACTACCACCCCCAGCATTTGGAAACCAAGCCTTGCAAGAATCCCACACCTAGCCAAGAAATAGAAACCTTATTCCAATAGACAGAAGGCATCTAACTGGAAAGGCAAGAAACTTGTCCTACCAGCCCTGGATATATTCAAGGTTGGGCTATGCTCTTGATTTGGCCAGAACTGTTTTGTATATAATAAAACAACACACCTCTCTCACAAGAATCTGCCTTGAGGGGAAATGATGTGGGGCTTTCTTTTTTTTGCCGTATCCCCCTTTTCCCCCATTTTGCTCAGTTTAGTTCCCACCAGAAGCAGCCAGTGTGATGGAGATCAGAAATTCACAATGTTGTTGCTAACGCGATTACAAAACGTTTTCACATCACTTTCAGAATCCAAACAATGCAGCATACATGCTCTCAGCAATCCTTAGTTGTCTGTTTCACAGGACTGTTAAATTATCACCTCCACAGCTGAGATAGACGGAGGGCCGAGAACCTACCTAGTGGGAAAAACCAATTAGCAGCTGGCATTTCTCCTCTTAGCATCCATCCTTCCCACACTGAAATGGCAAAACAGCTTTTCTGGGGCAGTGCACTGCCATGCAAGGCAAGGAGCCTCAGCCGACCAGCACCAAAACACAGAGTCCGCAGCAGAATCAGGCCCTCAAAATGAAGAGCAGCTGCCAGCTCCAGGACTTCTACGTAAAATCCTATAAACTGCTGCTTCGACACAACATCTCCTAAAATTGGATTGTCAGATGTATATTTTAGGAGGAGTTCCAAGACCTCTAAAAATTCCTTTTCATCATCGTCTGCTACAATCCCTTTGAGATTTGCTAGATCTTTCATCCCCTCCTTATCCCCTCTCTCTCCTTTTCCCTTTTAAAACCTACAAAACACACGGAATGACTCTTTGGACAAATATGCAAATTAAGCCATTCCAGCGGCTATGTCACCATCGATTCCCAAAACTGATCAGAAAACAAGCACCACTCTTTTCTGTTTGACACCGCCCTTCCACCAATGCTGTTCTTCCATTTCTTCAGCAAAAAGGTGAAGACTTTTCGTCTCACCATGACTAGAGCATGACAGTGATCCAATACTCTGAAGTCACAGCATTTTCAGAACTTCATTAATTCTGCGACAGCCGTACAGCACCACCTGCCAGTCTCTTCTAAATCACTTACTCTAACGTCTAATATATATATATTTCAAGTTTTCTTTCTAAAAGTTTATAATACAATAAATCCTGAAAATACAACACCCTCTAAAATGAATTACACACCAAGAAGTGAAACTAAGGGCATACCCAAAACAGGAGCTTCCAGCAAAATACCTTAATGCTAACCATATGGGAGGGAGGGAGCACGTCAGTCTGAGGAGGAGGAGGAGGAGAAGAAAAAAAGAAAGAGGAGGAGGAGATTGGATTTAAAGCCTTCCCTTCAGTACCACAAGAAGTCTCAGATTTCCAAAGCTAAGCAGGGCCAACCCTGGCAAGTACTTGGAAAGGAGGCCTCCAAAGGAATACCAGGGCCCAGATGCAGAGACAGAAACATCAAGCCACCTCTATGGAAAAGTCCTAGCCCCGGTCAAGGTCGCCAGAAGTCACCATGACTTCCAGGCATGCAAGCGCACCACATACACATACGCGCGCACACATAAGATAAACAAAACCAAAAACAAGCTCTTATAACCAAACTGATTTTACAAGCCCCCTTTTAAAGCCAACAAAACTAGTGGCTATCATTACCTCCTCAGACTGCGCCATACATTAATTATAAATTGTGTTAAGTACTTTTTACCTGCCCATCTTGACCCTTCTATTCATCAGCTTCATTAAGGGCTATGAGCTCCAGCATTACAGGAGATGGGAGAATGTTCCACCAGTTTTCTACATGCCCCGTATTTCATTGCCTATACTAAGGATGGCCAAAGCTGCTTCACACAAAAGCCACATAGAATAAATGTCAGATGTTTGAGAGCCACAAGACATGAACATCAGATGTTTGAAAGCCACAAAATAGGAAGGAAGAGAGGGAGCGAGGGAGGGAGGAAAGCTAATAGACTGGGAAGAGGATGGGAGAGAGAGGTGAAAACAATTAACTTTAAATGCATTCTCTAAGTTTCCAGTTGGCTTGGCTTGGAGAAGTGTTTTAAAGAGACAAATGTCTTCTCCAACCCAACAAGACAGTGGAGGTCATCTTTCCTTTGGTCATCTTTCCTCCACCCTGAAACACACAGGCCCAATTTTTTTAGCCTTCACTTGCTGGAAAAAGAAGAACTTTTTTTCATCTACCACATTAGTTCTCAGTCACTTCAAACATTGCCCTGGTGTCAAACAACATGCAGTAGAGTGAAGAAATGGGCATGCGGCATAAGACATGGTGCCATCAAAGGCAGAGAATGTGAAGTCACATGCTCATGAACACAAAAGGGCCACCAACCAAACAACCAGATGTCCAGATGAGAAATTAGGACATTAACCAATTGCTTTCAAGGACTTTCAATTAGAACCACAACTCCACTGTTTTATGCTGCAACTGACCATAGGAATGCATTTTCCTAGTGCTCCTACATGCGCTCCTAAATAAATTCCTTGACAGTTGTAGTCACTGGGACTCATGAAATCTATTATCTTCAAACTTTGTGGGTCTATTTTAAAACAACAACAGTCCATCATAGTATGTACCTCCAAGTGATCAGAATCAAAAAATCTGTTGGAAATTTTAACAAATAATTTTAATGTTTAATGTTAGCAAAAGAAAAAAAATGCACCATGTACAAGCACAGGAGTTGTCCATGCTTTGTATCCCACATTTAGCCCAACTAACATGCTTAACCTGCAGAACATCAGCCTTGACAACTATAAGTAGACTACATTTACATATGCAGGCAGGACATTTTTGTAGAAAAAGCCCAGCAGGAACTCATTTGCATGTTAGTCCACACTCCCTGATGTCACCATTGTTTAACATAGGGCTTCTTGGGTAGAAAAAGACCAGCAGGAACTCATTTGCATATTAGGCCACACCTCTTGACACCAAGCCAGCCAGAACTGTGTTCCTGTGCGTTCCTGCTCAAAAAAGTCCTGTACGTAGGATGAAAAATTTTTCAAGGGAAAAATAGCATTGGAAAATTTCCCATCCCACATCACTGGTGCCTTCTTGTACATTTGGACTCTCACAATACTGTGAGCTCTCTAACACTGTGAAATAAAATTCACATGCTGCAGTGCAACTCTATATGCATGCACAACAGTGAATTCAGAAGCTGCCATTGTGCACATATATGTCACAATGCAGCATGGGTTTTGCAGCATTTGTAATGCAAAGCCATGTTTGAACCATACAGAGATACGAGAGAGTGTTTTCCTTTCTTTTTATGTTCACTAATACAGTTGTGCCACGAAAGCTCACTGGAAGTCTAACCTACCTCACAGGGTCATTGTGAGGATAAAAGGGAGAGGAGGACATGGTAAACCAATTTAGGTCCACATGGGGGAGAAAGACAGGGTACAAATGAATCAAATGGATAAAAATTTGTCAAGGGTTTATTCAAGGCTTTTTGAAGCAGGAACTCCTTTGCATATTAGGTAAGACCCCTCTGATATAACCAATCCTCCAAGAGCTTACAGAGCACTTCGCACAGGGCCTACTGTAAGTTCTTAGAGGATTGGATACATCAGGGGGGTGTAGCCTAATATGCAAAGGAGTTCCTGCTACAAAAAAGCCCTGTGTTTATGTATTTATTGCAGTTTATATCCCACCCTACCCTACAAGTGGGCTCAGAGAATCTCACAGCATGCCAATAGAGCATCAATTTCAAAATTAAATAATCATTAAAATAAAATATTAAAAGAAGTAAAGGTAGTCCCCCTGTGCAAACACCAGTCATTTCTGACTCTGGGGTGACGTTGCTTTCACAATGTTTTCACGGCAGACTTTTTACGAGGTGGTTTGCCATTGCCTTCCCCAGTCATCTACACTTTCCTCCCAGCAAGCTGGGTACTCATTTTACTGACCTCAGAAGGATGGAAGGCTGAGTCAACCTGGAGCCGGCTACCTGAACCCAGCTTCCGCCAGGATCAAACTCAGGCCATGAGCAAAGCTTAGGACTGCAGTACTGCAGCTTTACCACTCTGTGCCAGGGCGCTTTTATTAAATATTAAAATAGGTTACAAAATTACACAAGATGACATAATGATCTGGGTTCTCTAGCCAATAGTTCAGCAACTGATGACCTATTAAGTGTGCTAAACCCATGCTAGGGCAGGCGATGAGTCAAGATGGAATAAAATCAGCCACTCCCAAGGGCAATGAATATAAAAATGCCATGGGCAGCTGACACAGGGGAGGGCAATGTCATTGGACATCCGCTGCCTCAACCAAAGAGGCCTGACAGAACAGCTCCATTTTACAGGCCCTGCAGAGTTATAACAAATCCCACAGGGCCTTGATTTCAGATAGGAGCGTGTTTCCCCAGGTTGGGGCCAGAACTGAAAAGGCCCTGGTTGAGGCCAGAAGGACATCCCTTGTGCTGGGGACTGACAGTAGTGCTGCTTAGCAGAGCCCAAGGCCCTGCAGGGCACATATGAAGAAAGAGTCCTGCAGGTATGCTGGTCTCTGGTATTCGACTGGCAACCAATGCAGCTGGTACAGCACTGACTGAACATTCACCCACATGAACCTCGCAGACAGGAAGTACACCGTCATGTTTTGTACCAGCTAGAGTTTCCAGATTAAGTTCATGGGTAGCCCCACACAGAGAGTATTACAGTAATCAATTCTGGAACTGAGCATTGCATGAATCACCATTGCCAAGTCACACGAGGAAAGACAGGGAAATAGTTGCTTAATCAGCCTCAGATTGTAAAATGGTTTCAATATTCTATTTTTGTTGTTGGTTTGTCAACTCATTTGTATTTTGTATACATGTCCTGTGGGTTTTCTACAGCGTTTGTACATATAAGTGACACACACTGAGCATACATAATGCTAATATGATAAACTACTTAAAAACAATTATTTTTAGAAGAAGCCACCAAGAAATGAAGTGGCACAAAAAGAGTTTGGTTTGGAAAAGGGTTAAATAAAACAAAAGTAGGACTCTGGGGGTTGAAACAGCAGAGACAAAACCTACCCAATGTCCTTGGCTTTGTACACGCTTCTACAGCATCACAAAATAGAGATACTGACGAATACAGAAAGCATAATGTTGTAGCATGAGTATACAGAAAAATAAAATAAAACTGAATCACAAGCATGCAGCAGATTCCACACTGTCACTACACTTCGCTACAGCTCCCGGGATTTTTCAGAGTGATATTCTGTCGGTTTGGCGGGGCTGCAGGATTCCACTCAAACCCTGAGCAGCCCTGCAGAATGTCAGTGGAACTCGACTTGGAAAGCCCCGGCCTGTGTATTGCATGGACCATCACCCATGGAGAAGCGAACAAGCGCTCATCTGTTTGGACTTGGCATGATCTAGGGCTTTGGGCTCTCTCGCTGCACACAAAGCCTCCATCAATATAAATTGGAGTTACACAAACACCAACAGAATGAAAGCCTCCCTCTAATTAACTGTTGTCGGGTGGCATCTCCAGGTCAGAGTTTGAGAAATTACTGGCCCAATTTAAAGGCAATCTCACCGAACAAGAAATCCAGCCAGCCAGAGGAAGGGGAAAAAAATTAAAATGTTGCTACTTTTTTTTCTCTCTGCTCACAGGGAGCACAAATTAGATACATGCCCAGATTGGGGGGAGGGCGGGTAAATCACAGGTTATTTTGTTTATTTTCCATTTTTTTTTTTGCCTGCCTTAACTTAAAAACTCAAGGTGGGAAACAGCAGTTGTGTGCCATGCAAGGGGCCTGCAGCTCAAAGATCTGGCTGACTGAATATTCACAGAAGGGGGCGGGATAGTTTTCAGCGAAGCCTTCCGAGTCCCTGAAGCTGTTATGTCATTTTCCATTATTTTTTTCCCACTGGCTTCCAGCACCTTGTCTGTCCTGCCTCCCAATCCAAACTCTTTTCTAAGCCTTGAGAAAAAATTCTGCCTCCTGGCCAATCCTCTCTCCCAATTCCCTGTCAACATTCTGGGGTAATAAACTTCCTCTGTGAGCAGTTGCGTGTGCTTATTAACAACATCCCACACACTGGCTGGGACATGTTTTTGCAATGATGTTTAGCCTAGACCTAGTAGCTGACTAGTCCCACCAATCTTTTTCCAGCCTTCTAAGACTGGACAATGAACAGGTATGGGAGCAGCAAGGGCTTCACAGCAATACCCTATGCATTATTTGTAAGTACACACATTGAAAGCATAGGCACTTTTGTGCATGGACAGTCCCCCCCCCCCACACACACACCATTAGGAACCTAGCATTTCCCAATGGCTCCCAATAGCAAGCACACTGCTTGCACAGGTGTGTACACACACAGGCCGTATACATGTGCCCCAGTGCATGTGTCTAGAGGGGTGGAGCCTGCCAGCACCATCCAGTTCTACTCCCTTCTACATGCGATCATTCACTAAGAGCTTTATCATAAACAATCTGCAAACCATCAATTGGAAGGGAGAAAAATACACCAAACCACTGACCAAGAGAGCTGGTCACATTCTTTCACTTTCCACACATGCCAAAGAGGCAGGTATTACTGACTTTTCACTTTCCACATTTAAGTACCTTAACGTGCCACACTCCAGTGCTTGAGGAATCTTTTTCCAAGCCAGGCTCTAACATTAGACTGCCGGTAGACAGAGGAATGATTCAAGCATCTAAGCTGAACAAAGTAAGGTGCAATCAGAAGGCAGGATTCAGTTGCTCTACTTTGGTACTCATTTTCTCTTTTAAAGCTAGACCTCTTCCCTGATTGTTTTCAAGAGCCAATTTGATGGTAGTGCCTGGAGTGTTGGCCTTGGGAAACTTCCATTCAAATCCCCACTCTGCTTTGAAGATTGCTGGCTGACCTTGGGCCAGTCATTCCACCCCAGACTTCACTGGGTTGTGAGAATGAAATGGGAATGGATCCTCCACCCTGGCCTCCTCGGAGGAAGGGTGGAGCAAATACATAATGGGGAGGTTCCTTGTCTTTCCCTACTGGATCATGGGGGTGGGGGGGATGACTCATCTACACCACAGATTTATCACATCCCACTGGAATGGCTGTCACCTCTTCTAGCTTTCTCTCTCCCCCCAGTACTGATAAACAATATGTGTAGTAAAGGGGAGGGACACAGAATTCGATTCCAACTCCCAAGACTGTAGCACTGACTGCATCAGACGAACATCTGACCCTGTGACTGAAAGACGCAGCTACAAACACACACCTCAGCAAAGGAGAACCACTTTGCTTATAAACAACTGGAGCAAAGCCCTTCTTGAGACAGTCTGATTGGTGTAAACACCCCTTTGGAAAAAAAGACAGACCCCCTCAGTGTAACCCTCTTGAGTGACAAGATTAATATGGAACCCTAATATGGAACCCTATTGAGTGGTTGATGTCCTGGTCACCCGCACAGTAGCCAAGGCATTCTGTCCTCATCTCACCTTCTTGAACTCTGATCCAGGCACCAGAACACCAAAGAGATCCTGGAGAGCCTTGTACTGCTGACTAGCATTGATTTCAATTGCAACAATATTGAGTTCATCCTGAATGTTTGTCTTTTCCATGAGTTCCTTGTGGTGCTAAATTTAATATGGGAATGTAAGCCTCCCAAAAATGCAAAATCACCACATAAGTAGAAGGGATGGGCAGGGATGCTTTTTACAGGCTGGTTTGTTTTATTCTTTAAAAGTTTGCTTGGACACTAATACTACTATGTCTCGTTTCAGGCTGTCAATTCAAGAGTTGTTTCATATTCCCAACTGTAACTTCCATTCCATTAGGATGAAATGTCCAGGCATGGTACCCTCACACAAGGGAGACTCTTCCCAAATTTACAAGTCATTCAGAATGTCCCTCAAAGAGCCTTCTCTCTTCCTTTCAGGATTCCTGATGGAAGTGTGGAGGGGCTGCATTATGCTCACAGCTAACAGAAAAAGTAAGAAGAGCTAAACCCCGAAATACAAGAACTCTGAATTAGTTTTGTTCAGTCCGACATCCTTCTTCCAACCCGTGCCTAATTTATACTTCCTTCTATCCAATGAAGAGTCAGTGGGCTACTGGGAGAAAATTAAAATGCTTCTCACAGTGAGATAAGGTGCAAGCTACTATCTCCCTTCTCCTGCATGCTCCTTTTTTGGTAACACAAATATGTACACCCAGTTCCCCCCGCCCACTGCAATATATATATGAAAGGGCAGACGTCTGCTTAATCACATCCTTGCAGGCTGCACAAGAACTGGTCCTTTTCTCAACTTGCACTGTCCCACTCTTTGTTCTCTCTCTCTCTCTCCCTCCCCCAACCCCTTAGAGCTGGAAGCCTAACAGAGTTCAGTCTGCAAAGCAGACAAGCAGTCTACTGGGAGGGAGGGTGGAGAGAGAAGAGAATACAGGAGAGCAAGACCAACATCCGGCTCTTTAGCTGCCCATCCCCAAGTATCATAGTGGCACTTCTGTCTTGCTGAGGCACCAGATGTGTGTTGGACTACCCAGGGTGGGGTGGAGAGCAAGTAAAAAACTTTGAGTCTTCATTGCTCTGTCTTCTTCCATCAGTTCCAAGCAAGTTCATTAGTCCAGTCTTAGAATTTATGCACTCAGATTTAACATGGCTCTAGTAAACACCAATTCTGTTTACAAAGAAGACTGCAGATTTATACCCTGCCCTTCTCTCTGAATCAGAGACTCAGAGCGGTTTACAATCTCCTATATCTTCTCCCCCCCCCCCAACAGACACCCTGTGAGGACAACTCCTGTGATAGCTATGGCTAACCCAAGGCCATTTCAGCAGCTGCAAGTGGAGGAGTGGGGAATCAAACCCAATTCTTCCAGTAAGAGTCCGCACAATTAACCACTACACCAAACTGGCTCTCTAACTCAGAGCCCTTCCCAAGTAACCTATAATGTTATTAAGAGAAAACACTGTCCACAGACACCAGTCAGGCATGCTAACAGCTCTGTTCACAACTTACAATGAGTGCTACTGTCCATGTACATGATATTTCTTTATACACGTGTTGAGTAATTCTCATGCTACATCCAATGCATCTACAGCTCAGCATCTATATACTATTAACTACCAAGGGCTGCCATCTGCAGATTCTTAAATATGTGGATTGGGGCCACATGAAGACTAAATATTTTTTTTCTGCAGACTTGGGACACTTCACAGGTTTGCAGAAATATCTGAAAAATAAAAAAGGGGGGCTTAAATTGAAAATTTGAAAATTAAAGTAAATTAAAAATATCTTGGTGTTCAGCAGTGGGTCAGGAGAGCCACGCTGAGTTTGGCAGCAGTTGCAGCATAGCTCAGAAGCCCCACCAACAGTTGGTTGGACACAACCATTGCAGCAGAGGACACCAGTACCTGCTCTGGGCCTGGCAGCACCAGTGTAACATGCTGGCTGCTGCTCCAAGTCCATCCATAGCCAGAAGGGGAGGGAGGAAGCATCTTTGAGTTTGCCCAGAGCAGCTCTAGCTGAGATGCTGAGAGCAGGGAGGAAGGCAGTGGGTCTGGCAGCTGCAGGTGAGTGGGAGAGGGAATGTGGGGAGAAGAGATCTCTGCCACATCACAGGTCCTCATTTGTATGATGTAAACCCCACAATTACCCAGGTACTGACCCCTGGTTTTATATGTAAAGTGAACATACACTGGCTCTTCGTACACAATACAGCTGGCAAGATCCTGCTGGGGGAGGAGGTTCCCACCCCCAAAGAGCTCCATCATTGTGTGACATGTCTGGTGCAATGACATCACCTGGAAGTGATATCATTGTGCTGGGCATGTTGCACTAGGAATACTCTAGCATTCATGTTAAAACTATATGGTACCATAGTTTTTAACCCAAATGCTAGAGTGTCCCTGGCACAACATGCCCAGTGTGATGATGTCACTGATGTAGCTGGAGTCAGGGTAAGACTTGGCAACCCTAGTACACAAGTATATGCAGGTTGTGTGTCTAGCCACCTTAACATCTGAGCAGGGTTACTGTTTGGCAGAAACATGGGCTATGTTTTCCTGTCAGCCAACATGTCTGTCAGGCCTGGATTTGCCAAGTTGTTCTTTCCCTATCCCTCACTGCCATGGAAGATCAATCATAGCAAAAAAATCCTAAATAAGACTACTCAGAAGTAAGTCCCATTTTATCCAATGGAACTTATTCCCAGGAAAGTGTTCTAAGGATTGCAGCCTTAGTGTGGGAACTGGTAACAGAAAGCAGAACACAAGTACAGACACTGTGACATTGCCAGATAAACAACCGGGCTTCATTTGGAACTCCATATGAGAGGAAATGTCATTCAGATTCATTACCTTCCCAAAGTTAAGTGAACAGGTGTGCTCAGTTTGTTGACTTGGGTAGGTATCCAAATGCAGGTGCCTAACAAGCAGCTTTAAAATAGGAACAGAACCATAAATGTTTATGAAGAATTACCCTGTATTGTTCACAGATATCCTCACTTTTCAGATGCAACATTGATTCTCTGGATGGGGAGGGGAGAAAAGACCTTCCTTCAGGCCATTGAAGATTTGACCATTAGTTAGTCTAACAGATGGAGTAACCATTAAATTATGATTGGGAAAACTGGTTCAAATCCACACTTGCCATTAAAGTCACTATATGACTTGGGGCCAGACAGACACCTTCTTTCAAACTAACAAGGATCTTGCAAGGATAAAGCAGATACAGAGAGAACCATGTCCACGGCCCTAAGTGCTCTGGGGGAAGGGACCAATACAATGACATTATATCCATATTTACAATCTGAGCAACTTTTTTTTTTAGTGTATAACTAATTGGGGACTGTGACAGACTACCTTTTTAAAAGCTTAGAAGTGCTGCGTAAAAAGAGAAAGGACTCTGAAGGGTTAATTCTTCACAGAGCCAGAGAACCTTGAGTGATAGCCTGTTCCAAGTAATGCTTTCATCAGCTGAGAAGAGAAAGACTTCTGAACTGGATGCTAAGGATTCAGTCCGATTTCAGCCCTAGCTGAGAAGAATTGAGTACTGACAGCTCCCAAACGCTCCATGACACTCCCCCTTAAGAAACTCTCACTAGCCTAAAACATAAGAACTAATGTCTGTGAATGTACTGGTTTTACCTCAGAAATTTCAACCCCTGATTTCACCTGACCTTTCCCATCTATGTTAAATAAAATATTTGTTATTTTTGAATTCTGAAATGCCTTCAGAACCATTTGAGTGCCATTAAGTTAAAGGGGGCTCCCAATCCTTCCCTCAGGTTCGAGGGCTGAACCAACAGCCAAAACATTGTACTTTGACAAGGTGGGACAGTCAGAGTTCTTCAGGAAAGAAAAAAGCACATTATTACTAGGGTGGATTAGTCAGTAAACTGAAAGAAAAATGGAGGAAAAATCTTGCCTCTGAATGAGGGAAGCGGATGAGGCCATTACAGGGACTACCATGTTGTTTCCCAAATGCAGAGGACCAGGAATTTTTTTGAGCAGGAGCACACAGGAATGTAGTTCTGGCTTGCTTGGCATCAGGGGGTGTGGCCTAATATGCAAATGAGTTCCCGCTTGGCCTTTTCTATTTAAAAAAGCCCTACAGAGGACAGTAGAGGGGCACAACTAACCAACTTTATTCAAAACACAAGACTCCAGGATTTGGAGCCATTTCCTAAACTACAACACTGTAAAACTAAAACTGCTGTTAAGACAAAAAGACTTGCACTGAAGCTAAAACCATCCCTATTGTCATTCTCCTTCATTGCTAGGTATACAGATATACATGTATAATTTTCAGGTACCGGGGCTGGAAGATTTTGCAGACAATCGCCCTAAGGGAATCCGGTATCATTAGGAAACCAGGGTTCTGATCTTTCCATCAAAAGAATTGCTAACAAAAACAAAACATGAGTGTAGTTAGGAAAACAGCTTGAAATCTTGAATATGCTTTGCAACTGTGATGGCTTAGAACATAAAGCATGTTTCTAGAAGAAACTGGAATCCTTCACTTTTATCTCCTTGCATACTCGAGGCAGAAGAAATAAGACAATATCCTTTGTGCCCACACGCATGCATACTGTGTTTGGCCAAATACTTAAAAATACATAGAAAATGACAAGGTGTTCTTGTTCCAATATTAAACATTACAGCAAGTAAAAACATGTTTGCCAATGAGTGAGTTTAAAAATACGATCCAGTTCTGAACCCCCAAGAAGCTGAAATAACGTTCAGGGACTTAGAGGATTATATCCATTGTTCTTCTTAGGTTTTGGTACCCATGGCTGTTTCCACACAGGGACTTTTCCTCAGGTAGAACACAACATGCCATCACTGTATTGAGCAGCTTACATTTGACACTGTGCTCTTTTCCAGCATGACTCACAGGGCTTTCTCTTTTAAGCCAGGTTAAAGGAAAACTCCCAATGGTTCTGACTCGAAAGGGGAAACAGCATTACAGTTAGGTATAAGAGCAAGAGTGTGAAAACTCTGTCTGAGACAATGGGGGGGGAGCTTTGGGCTGCCTTCAAAATGGCAATGCCAAGCTCCTTCTCTCCTCCTCCAGTTCTTTAACAGAGCTCTTTAAGAGAGCTCAGCTGTGAGCCACCTGTCAAGGGAGGAAGGACTAATGCCAGGTTGCATGAGGGCTCAACAAGTTCCTTATCAGGTCAGTGTTTCAATGTGACAAGACGGCGGGGAGGGGGGTAGAGTGGCACCAGCAGAGAGTTTTGTGGGGAAAGTGGCATGTGAATGCAGTCCCTGCCTGCCTCTAACCCATTTGCTAGTGCTTTCACGGCAGGGGGTGCAATTTCACACCCTGTGTGGAACCACCCCTCACTTAATTTTTGTACATCTGAAGATAGAAACAGTGTATTACCCTGAAACACTGGCCTTCTGAGCAGGTGATAAGCATGGAACTATTTTAGTTGTTTCAGACACTGCATTTTTATGTGGAGCAGTGACTCCCAGACAAGTACATCTGTGAACATGAAGGAAGGCCTCCAGGCTTGCAGCCTCATCAGGATGACACTAGAATTGTTGCTTTCACTCAGACAGAATACCAAGTCATCCTGATTTCATGATGGAAACAAAACTTCCCTCCAATCTTAAAAAAGGCCACCATCAGCCTTTATCCAGATGTGTCATCCTATCTGAATCATGATATCAAGATCTCACATTACTTCAGATGGGAATTCACTTTTGTTGTATCACACATAGATAAGACATTGAACAAAGGTGAGAATATATCAGGTGGAGGGCAAGTGAAAGGTTCAGGGCAAGAGACTCCAGACATTGATGGAGGGAACCAGAGATGGAAGATGTGAAGGTATAAGATGTCATATATGGAGACACACACAAAGGGACATAAGAAATTACCAAGTCATATGACTGGTCTACCTGGAGGGAGCCAATGGTTCTGCTGGCTTTTAGGCAGTGAAGGGACTCTTCCAGCACCTGTTGCTTATGCTGTTTTAACTGGAAAGAGACCAGGGGTAGGAACTTGTACACACAAAGCAACTCATCCAGCACTGAGCAACAAGAGTTGTCTTTCTGAAGGCCATATGCCTTCTCAAACCATTGGTACACCATGCCAACCGGCAACAGCTTTAAAAACTCTCAGGATGAGCTCGTCTCCAGGACTGCTGTCCATTAATGCTTCTAATTGGAAATATTAAGGAATATGCATGAACCTAAGCGTGCAAAATGCATGCCTTTCCATGGCACATTGTATCTATTATTCAGCAGCCAAGCCAAACACAAATGAAAAAAAAGCAAGGACAGACAGACAAAGCTGCAAGAAGCTTGTCCAGCCAGCTTTGTCACTCAAATACCCCACCTCACTATCCATGTGTCTTTTATCCATACAGGTCTCATGATCCCCAGCATAGCCCTTTGAAATGGTCAAAGGGGACCCCTTCCTTTGCTAATCATCAACAGAAAACCTGGCTAGATCCACCCCCTTAGATGGGCAGAAAAAGTCTGGTAAGAAGCTCTGTTTCTCAGAAAGCAATTTTTTTCCCAGAAGCACCTGTCAGGAAAAAAAAAAAGAAATTAGCATGGTCACTTCCCCACAGTAGTTTCAGGCAGCTGGGTGTCAGCCAAGGAAATAGCACGATCAATGCTCACGGAAGATACACCCAGAATATTACCAAGCTGGGCCTGTGATTCCTTTACACAAGAGTGACCTATATGAACCACCGTGCTGATTCACCTTTACCATTCATTCAGCATCCTTTTCCCCACCTCCTCTGTTCAAAGCAGTAAAGAACACTATTGACAACTTTGCAGCTAAACCATTTTTTTAAATTATTTTTTTTAAAGAAGATTCATCTTGTTAATTAAGCACATTTGTATTCCAGGCATTTAAGAACAGCAGCCACCAAACACAGAAGGAATTTCTGTTAGCCAAGAAGGAGAATTCAGAAAGTGGGAAGCTGCTGCCAAAGAGGTTACGAATTGCTAAACAGAACAGAAATGGATTGCAAATGGAGAGAGATTCCTGCAATCTTGTAGGGGAAGGTTTCATTATACTAGCACTACTGCTGTGCTCTCGTATAAAGCTGCCTTACTTAAAACCAACTGCCCAGATAAATATTCCAGGAGTCACTTAAGTGACTGACAGAGTAAAAGCAATTACTCCATTTAATTCACTGCTCCTTTTTTTTCAGTCTTTGTATCTCCGGCTTGTCAGGAATGAATCTCTGCACTTGCGGTGGATGCAGAGAGTGAAAACTCTGTGTCGAGTTACAATGAGTGGAATGGAAGTCCCAAGCTGTTTCAACAGACTGCAGTGTAATAAATTGAAATTTCAAGTCAAAACCCTAACTCAATGATGACATTTTACTACACACACAAAAAGTCCACTTTCATTCCCCCCCTCCCTTTTCTCCATCACTGGCAATGCTTACCATGACTGACATTTTAAAGTATTCCAAACAAAGGAGTATACATTAAAATGATGATTATTCCATCGCAAGACTTTGGATGGAGGGAAGTTCTCTTCCTCCCCCTTCATCTTACTCTTTTGAATGTTACAAAGTGGGGGTGGGGGGGCAAAAGACCCTCTAGCTTCACTGGCTCTCTAGATACCTCCTCTTCCCTGCAATTCCATTCCCAAGTGCTGCAGGCCAAAACAAAAAATGCTACTTACTGTGTCATCCTTCATGTTGCTGATCCATTCGACAGGAGAATTCTCTAGGCAGAATCCCAGCAATCTTAGACCTTAGAATGCTTACTAATCAAGAACAACACGGATGACTGGATTTCCCCTGTTCTGTTCCTTTATTTCACCCTGTGCTACATTCGACTCTTCAGTTCCAGATAATCTGGGGACATTTCTAAGTTTAAGTTAGAAGATGAGCTATTTGCTTTATCAAATTAGTACACACCAAAGAAACACTGAGGAGTCGGGAGCAATCTTGATGCAACTGAATGATCACATCATTAAGATTCTATGATGTTCTACTGATGAGCTCATGCACACCAATGTGCCTTCGTAAAGCCTGACACAGCTATATACACAGCCCCATGACAAATGCATGTCCCTCCCCAATGTTGTCCACAACAATGTGCGTAGCTTTCACTGAAGTTGCACATCCCCTGAACAGCATGCAATCATGAACATTGCTTTTGCAGAGCTTTACTGTTCCTCCTGGTGTTCCCCTGGAATTATAACTGATCTCCAGAGTACAGAGTACATTTTCCCGGGGAAGAAATGACAGATTCAAAGGGATGACTCCATGGCATCATATCTCTGCTCAGCTACCTTGCCTCCCAAGCACTGCCTTCTCCAGGCGCTGCCCCCAAATCTCCAAGAATGTCCCAAGATGGAGTTGGTAACCCTAGACTGCATCCATGATGTCTACTCTCTGAACTTGCCATTTTCTCCAGAGGAACTGACCTCTGTAGTCTAGGAGATCAGTTGTAATTCCAGGAGAACTCCAGGCCCCATTTGAAAGATGACAAACCTGGATCAAAGCTATCCATAACATGCAGCTCTTCTTGCAAGTTCCTTTACGGGCATCACCCATCTGTCGGTCAGATATGACAGCTCTGCTTCCCCCACGGTGTCCAAGGTAATCAGAATTTAGTGCCTCCTAGCCTCTGGCAAGGCTGGAAAAGAACACTGGCATACAGAAGAGCTTTCAGTGCTCTAACATCCAAAAAGAGTTGGATTACTTGTCCAGCCGCAAAGCTGCTCTTGCAGGCTATGATCTAAAGACAAAACACAACCCACATGATACTTTTTTAAAAAATAGAGCCAACTAAAAGGACACAAAAAAGCATGCAAGCTTTTGAGTTCACGAGAACTCTTCATCAGGCTGGATGTTACCAAATAAAAATGTTTCAGGCAATGATTTTAAGGTCTCTCCTTGCTAGTGTTCCTGTCCTAACACTTGCAGGCAAGAAGGCAAAATGTTGCCATTGATGTCAGTTTGCACCCGGACTTCTGAGAGCAAGGAAAGAACAAATGGTGCCTCTCCACTGAAAGGCAAGAACCTCCTGTAGTCACGGCTGAGGCTTGAGTATGCACTGTGGGATGTGCAACATTTGCAGATTGCTAGCTCTCCCAATTAACATTCTCGGTGCTACATATTCCTGCAGAAACAGCTAACAACATTGTGAAAATGCTCCACATGACTGAACCATTTTCATCAAGCATCCTGCAAACGTGGAGTTTCGTGTTTCCAGAGATGCTGCCAGGAAGAAGTAAACAACTCATACTCGCTCAGTTGTTCAGAAGCCACCTGCGGCTCTTTGGAGCACTGTTTCGGGACCTTGGTCCTTCTGTACTGGAGGCAACAAGGCTTGAATCTTGGCCCTTCAGTATGGATGGTATTTGCTCTGTGGTGACCCCTCCCTACGCATTTATGGGATACATTTCCTGACCACCCCCCAATACTTTTGCATGTATTGAATCTGCGGTATGAGAAGTTCTTGGAGCAGTGATCTTCACTCAGTTGCTTGAGAAAAACCTGTGGTTCTTCTAAGCATTCAGTAGGCAGCCGTGTTGGTCTGAAGCAATAGAACAAAGCAGTAGACAAGTGCACTTCATCAGACAAAATGCTTAAGAGCATATGAAAGCTTACATTCTGAATAAAACTTAGTTGGTCTTAAAGGTGCACTTGTCTACTGCTTTGTTCTTCTAAGCACTGTTCCCCAATGTGACACCTGCCCCATGTTTCAGGAAAAGCCCTTGCCCAGTGGGGCTTGTGATTAGCAGGTGGTCCCTACCTCGAAACAGCCCCAACCAGATGAATGTGCAAGTTGCAAAAATCCTTGAGGTGCAAGAATCATGCCAGGGATTAAAGTAAATGTGGCTGTTTTGGTTGATGGTGATTGTAAAACTAGCTCTCCACAAGCCACAAAATGAGCACCACTGGTCTAAGCCAACTCATGAACATATGAAGCTGCCTTATACTGCATCAGACTCTCAGTCCATCAATGTCAGTATTGTCTACTCAGACTGGCAGCGGCTCTCCACGGTCTCAAGCTGAGGTTTTTCACACCTATTTGCCTGGACCCTTCTCAGTTGGAGATGCCAGAGATTGAACCTGGGACTTTCTGCTTACCAAGCAGATGCTCTACCACTGAGCCACCATCCCTCCCCAATGTCGTCTACTCCAAACAGCTAAGGATAGAAAATGAACTTCACAGAATCATAGAGTTAGAAGGGAACTCCATGGTCATCTAGTTCAACCGCCTAAACAACCCAGGAAATTCACAGCCACCTCTCTCACCTCCCTCTAAACTTAAATCAATAGTTCTTTCCAGACATTAAAAGCACCCATACCAACAATAATCAATAGGAGCACATGCTACCTATGATGTTCCCGATACATATAGATGTTGTCTGATACATGTTGTCTGAACAGGGGTAATGCACATCCAACTTCAGTAACACAACTCCTGATAAATCCAGGATTCATTTTATGAACACCAAGATGTGTCATGCATGTTAAATATGTGCAGGACTCTTTTTCTAGCAGGAGTTCCTCTGCATATTAGGCTACACCTTCCTGCTGTAGCCAATCCTCCAAGAGCTTAGAGGACTCCTAGTACAGGGTCTACTGTAAACTCCAGGAGGACTGGCTATATCAGGGGGGCATGGCCTAATTAGCAGAGGAGCTCCTGCTAGAAAAAGAGCCCTGAATATGTGTGTTGTCCCTGTTCACACAACATGGTGACTAAGTGTATTGAAAAGATCTCAGGTAGTGCACGTTGCTACACACAGTGAGTAGGCTCCTGGTCTGCTTGACTGTAATACCTGAAAAGGTCTATATGCACTGCAAGCTGTTATGTAAAGCAAGCTTGGATGATGCACTCCAACTGTGTCATTTGTCTGAAATTACCAGACACTGATTTGCAGGTAGGAAGCATTCAACGGAGTCATAGATGCATTAAGGCATTCAGGCAGTAGAGAAGTTGCTGCTTTCTTTATGATGCTTAAGGGAAAGAAAATTGGAAGGCATAGGAAGGGGAGTTTGTTTCCATTTTATCTCCCCAACACAAAGGTTAACCTTTGTTTCTCTACTGCCCATGTACCCACCCAAGTCAAACTACCTTGGAACGCACAATGGCCAATCACCAAGTAGCTAAACGGCAGGGATATTAGCAAGCATCGTACTAATTGCCTTGTCTCTCTTACCCTTTCCCCTCCGAGGAAATCTGGGTAATATACATGTTATTGTCGGAATCAGTTCTCACAACAACCCTGCTAGGCAGGCCATGCTCACCTGAGAGGAGGAACTATAATGGAAGGACATCTGGTGTTCTTAAGGAGGAATTTGCTAATGAGTCTTCTATAGTCAAATCAAATGTCCTCGCCACCACACTAGCTCTCTTCTAGTGGCCTTATTTATTTAGATATTTGTTTGGTTTTGTTCCTTAATGGGAACCCAAAGCAACTTACAACACTGTCTCCCTCCTCCAGGCAAGACTGAAAGGTCCAAGGTCATCAGTGAACTTTGATGGCAGAGTAAAGACTCCAACCCAAATTTCCCAGAACCTAGTCCGGCACTCCATCCACTACATTGCCCTGGAATGCTGTTTTGCCACTACTTCTGGTGGCACATAACAAGCATTAAAAAAGCTGATAGGGTCACAGTGAGCCAATGAGGGAGAGGAATCTAAGTACCTCCCATCCATTCCATGAGAACCCCAAGGCTACAATGGGATTTCTTGTTGGGCTATTGTAAATCAGCATTTTTCTCATTCACCATTGCTTTGTCAGAGCAGTCTTTCTCCTATTCAACTTCTCAATTAAAATTAAATTCCATAGAAAATAGTGCACAATGCATTTTTTTTTTTAAAAAAAGATGTTTCTAAATAAGCAAGCAGAGGAAACAGAGCCAGGTTGGTGCAGTGGTTAAGTGTGCGGACTCTTATCTGGGAGAACCGGGTTTGATTCCCCCCTCCTCCACTTGCACCTCCTGAAATAGCCTTGGGTTAGCCATAGCACTGGCAAAGGTTGTCCTTGAAAGGGCACCTGCTGTGAGAGCCCTCTCAGCCCCACCCACCTCACAGGGTGTCCGTTGTGGGGGGAGAAGATATAGAAGATTGTGAGCTGCTCTGAGTCTGATTCAGAAAGAAGGGTGGGGTATAAATCTGCAATTCTTCTTCTTTAATCCCACCACCACAAAAAAAGGTTCTCTTTTCAACAAAGCCTCCATGCAGCCACATTCTGCAGCCCTGACTCACTCCAGCATGGTCTGCAGCAGCGTCTCTGTCACATCCTTCTCCGAACAAATGTGCTGAAGCTTGCCACTCACAGTCTGCAAAGTCACAATTAAGGATGTGTCGCTTGAAGCAAATGTGGAGGCTCATCCTCAAGCAAGACAGCTAGAGAAATTGCAAGAGAATCTACCCCCCTCCCCCCAAAAAGAAGGCACTCTTATAAAAACCATCAGAATTTCTCATGGAGGTCCCACACATCAATCTGTTCAGATGTCCAGAAAGGTCCAAGTCAAACTTCCCAAAAGCTTGGAGTTTTGCATCCAGTTCATAATAATAAGAGTGTCAGGATATAGAATCAAACAGGAGAGCCAGTTTCATGTAGTGGTTAAGTGTGTTGACTCTTATCTGGGAGAACCGAGTTTGATTCCCCACTCCTCCACTTGCAGCTGCCGGAATCACCTTGTCCTTGAAAGGGCAGCTTCTGGGAGAGCTCTCTCAGTCCCACCCACCTCACGGGTTGTCTGTGATGAGGGAAGATGATAAAGGAGATTGTAAGCCACTCTGAGACTGATTCAGATATAAGGGCGGGGTATAAATCTACGGTCTTCTTCCTCCTCTTTTTCCCGCACAAGAAACAAGGCTGAAGTAATTTAATCACATTTGGGATGACTTTGGCAACAGTTTCCTTCTGCCTTTGGGTAACATTGCTGTTTGTTTACTGAATGTTGTTTCCCCACTGAACATAAGATTAATCTTATGTACCTGTTTCTGTTCTGCAAAGAGGTGTTAAGGGGGTTTGCTACACAGCTGAATTCCTTTGCCAAACTAGAAAAAGAAAGAAAATGGCAGGATGAAAGGGAGGAGGGGGATAAAAGTGTGCTTTAAAAAAATCTCTCTGGAGATAATAAATTGACATTCCTCTGGGACCATTTTAATTCATTCCACAGCACGCTAGACAGAGTTACAAGTGAAGTTTTAAACCTGCTAACAGGGATTTTACAAGAGCAAAAAGGTAATAGCAAGTTATACAATTTCTGTCAAGTCACTCTACTAAACTCAGAGACAATAATTGAAAGCGACTGACTTTCAAACTATTTGGAATAATGAAAAGCAGAGTCTCCCTTCACAGGCCCAATGGGATAATGGAATGCACCTTTCCAATTTACATTTCTCTGTTCCATATTTCATCCTTTGTGTCTAGGCAATTCATTCCTCCAAGAGCGGGAGCCTTCAAGAAGAGCCAACGCAAGATGTAATCACTTGCTCTTTGCCACACAAAATGGCTGCAGCCCTCTACACAGCTGCTGAAGGGTAAATACCAGTGACATCACTGTTGACTTCTTCACATACAGATGTATGAAGGACTGCAGACAATGTGATGTGTTGCGTCCTGCCAGGTTCGTGATGGGAAGACCCACACCCCAAGACTTGTTACTTGGCACTGACTTCCAAACAACCAAATTAAGATCTGGGTACCAGAGATTTAAGGTAGCTTGTCAAGTCTGAACACAAAGCATCACCTTCTCAAGGGCATATGTTCCATCAAGGACAAAGGCTTCTAAGCCTGAAAACAATGGAGTCAACCTTTCCATTTCCCCTTGACTATATACAATATTCAGCAAAATAGTGTCCCAGACTGTGAGCAGTGAATATACATAGCACTGCTCTTGACCGATTATACTTTACTTCCCAAAGGTGGATCTCTTCTTTACCTCTACTATGCCCCAAGATTGCTTCTAGGTAGTTCACAGGAAGTGGGAAAGCATTTACCAAAAAATACTCTTAGCATACCTCTAACTAAAGGAAAGACTAAAGAAAAACTCCAAGGAGCCATTCCCAAATCCTCACCACTACGCCAAGAACAAGCAGATTCCCCACTGCAGTGTATTTATCGCAAGCTTTCTGTGAAAGTCGCTGCAGAATTGCACCATAAAGCTCTGGTGTGCCACTATAACCGTACAGGCATGCAGACAAGTAAAACAGATGGTTTCTCCATGCTTAGCATTTTTTTACAGCTTTTTTGACGCTGAACAGGACCCCACAGGGTCACCGTGAAGAGGTAAGTCACTCTCTACGCTTCCCATCAAACAAAGGCAATGTACCTGACACACACTCTGTACGGAGCAAGCCCCATTCAACCCAAGGGGACCATGTGAAGACTCAGCGCTTAGGGAACCATGCGGCAAGGCTAAGAGAACTGGCAGAAGGCTACCTCCAGAGAACTCATGAGCAGAAGGTCTACAAGCTGAATGCTTTCCAGAAGGTGCTCCATGCATTCTACTACCAATAAAGTAGCATCACTATCAGTCATGCTCCCTTAATGTTATCATCTTTGAGTCCATGACACTGTGCACCAAAGAACTATTCCCCCTCTCAGTGTGCTGCCGCTTCTCCCCAAAAATGTGGCTACACCACCCTCAAGCACCTTAACTGTTTGGATAACCCAATGTAATATTCAAAGGCAGTCTTCAAAAATCATGCTACCAAAATCCCCAGAGCAAACCAAAGCTGACCCAGCGAGAGTCAACATGCCACACTAATTTCTTTCACTGAAGCAGCATGCCTCTGTTTCTCTGAGAAAAGAATCCGCAAGCACATGTCTGGCGACAGCAAGCCTCTTTGGCTCTAGGATCAAGCCATTACCTAGAACATAAAAAGACTAGAATCTTTTAAAAGTTCCCATTTCCTTCTCAGTCCTCAACATGTGGCCTTTCCAAGCCCACCATCAGAAGCAGACTGTACGAGACAGGAATGTGCACAAACAGAGCGCCGGCTGCATTCCGACACCCATCAGTTAGTTCTGGTTACAGCTCAGAGCACACTCCGTAGGGCTAGACTATAAACAAATGGGTGTTGGAAAGGAAGGAGACTGACACGTTCTTAACTACAGCAGAGCAAGAGGGATTGGCAGAACATGGCTTAGGCCCACGCAGAATACAAATGCTTTACAGGACTACAGGTCCAGATCTTTGATCTCTCCAGTTTTGCAGAGGCTATGATGTATAAAATCAACTGTACTGAGCAGACAGTCCTAGGCTGAATATCAATTATCCTTTAACTATAAGCAAGGCACTCTCCGGCACACTTTTGGAAGCAGCGGCTTGCCAGGAGGGACTATGGAGCTGTGAAGCAACAAGACCTCTTGGGGGGGGGGTGGAGGGGGGAGTAAAATGCAAACAAAGATCTGAACAAGCAATGAGGACAAAAGAGAGGCATATGCCTTAACAGTTTTATTTGGCAAAAGAGACAGACATATGTCTTAACAGTTTTATTTGGCAAAAGGAAGATTTAAATAGAGAATATTTACACCTCTTGCACTAACAGCAGCATTCTGCTACCTGACTTTGTTCCCATAAAAGAAAACTGATGCTCCAATATTTCTTTTTTTTAAAAAAATCATGGACTTAAATGGTGTTCAATTTTATTTTCAGATCTGGCTACAGACACTGAATTCACCATCTCTTGTTTCCAACACACTCTTAACTAGAGCTTCTTTTTTGAGGGGGGGGGGGGTTGCCTATTAAGCTAACCCTTGAATACCCACCATTTAAGTCATTACTATTCCAAGCTCATCTTTTGCAATTAATGCAGACACCCATCCCAGCACACAAACCAGGACTTGTTTTACATTCTCTACTGATATAATAACTGGTGGGTTTGTTTTTTTATTTTGCCTCTGTTTGTCTGCCTGCTTCATCCAAACCCAAGCTTCCCTCCTGCTTGGCTTGATCTTATGCAAAATTTACCATTTTGAAAGCATCCGAGTATGAAGGCATAACTCAAGCTCCCATGCACGTTTCAGATGTGAAAACTAACTGCTTTTGACAAACCGGTAGAGGTTTCTTTCAATTTATTCACCACGGTCTCTGCATTTAAATTCAATCATACAGAACCATACAGTTCTCTTGGTAGTGCTACAGGAGAGGTTTCTACAGCTCACTTTTTACCAGGTGAAGAGTTCAGTGTAACTTGCAGGCTTACACTTTCTCAGCGATGAAGAGTCTTGTGTCACTTAGTTTATGGAAACTGCTGGCAGGATTACCCCCAAAAAGATTACAGTTAAAACTCTCTTACAGTATTGGCATCATATGGTTAAGGTGTTGGGTAACTAAAAGAATATCTTCCTACTTGCCAGCCTCTCTAACAATTCACTTTGATATTTTTACCAGTCCTTTCCTATTTTAATATTGTGAAATAAGTTGGTTTGATGGGAGCAAGTTTCTCCTCTTTTTGGACCCGTCCAGTATTGCCCTTACAACAATACTGACCACACACACCCCCTTGCCATTTGCTCCTAGGTAAGCACCGTCTATTTGGGACTGGGCTCCAGTTTCTGCACCATGGCTGCCTTTCACCATTACGTCCAGGCTGGGATGGAAGTCTGATGCTTACTTCAAAGGCATCAGTTCCATTATTGTGCCTCATGCAACACTGGGTGCCAACTATTTTGAGGAGTTGCTGCCAGCAGGGTCCACACTGCCTCTTCCTCCCCCCCAAATCCTGGAGAAGTTAATATCCCCCCCACCCTCTTTCCCCAGACCTCAAAGCGACTTCTTTACTAGTTATTACTATGCTAAGCTTGCAAGCAGAGGGAAAGCAGGGAGACCCCTCTCCGCTCTGCAGCCAATCTGCACGCTTCTCTCCGCAGCAGCCAGCAGGTTGTCGAGTTCCATGCCATGATCAATTTCTGCCTTAAAAAAAAAATGCCAGAAGCCAGCCTGATTAACTTTCCTCCTTCTCTTCCAACACCTCTAAAAAATGAGGGGGGGGGTAACTCTATGCTCCCTCCTCCTGGGAAAACCATGCCCCCTTTTCCCTTCTTGGGCAGCATGTCCACATAAGAAGATATCAGCTCAATCCCTGCAATGCCTGGATTTCCCCCCTCCCGGTTCCAGAGCTCAAGGAAATAAAATTTAGACAGATACATATACACATATATTCTCTCCCCTGCCTGATCTGCTTTGCATCTCATTCCAATACGCCAAATGCACAGCAACTTTAAGCTCATCATTGGAGTTGAAGGGAATCCTTCAATCAGGGAACTTCATTTACAATCCAGCACAGTGCCTGGGCTTTTAGCTCCCTCCCCACACCCCAGCAGGTTTTTAATGCAATCCCTATCTAATGCAGTCTCCATTACAAGATTACAATTGCATCAATAAAAATACTCCATATGTTTCCCGCACACACGTACACATAGGACCCAGCCTCTCACCACCCCCAGCCTTCCCCCCCCCCCCCCACACACACCACCCTTCCCTCCAAGTGCCCTGTCTGACACCCTAACCTGAACCGTTTCCATCGGAGTGCTGGGATCTGTGCTCTGCATAGAAGGGCTGTATCTTCCAGGGGGATCTCGAGGCACGCCACAAATCTGCCGGCGGATCCCACACACACACACACACACACCCCGCCTGCCAGAAGCTACGGAGCCTTTCCAAATCGCTGGTGTACCACCCATAGCTAGACGGCTGCAAAAACCCTCAGCCGCAAACATCCCCACCAGCCACACACTCTTCACCAGAGGAGAGTCGCACGCCCAAGCCAGTCTCACCGGAGGCATCTGGCGCTCAGGCGATGGAGGGCTTGCATTGGCAAAGGAGGATGAGTGTCTTTTGGGGGGGGGGGGGGAGTGAAGGAAGGGAAGAGATGCGAGGCTCTCCATGCCAGACCTCCCCAGCCCCTCTTTCCGTACCGCCCTCCCCCGCCGCGCCACCTACTTCGCAAGCCTTACCTTGAATTCCTTCATAGGAGAGAGAATCTCCGGCTACAGCAACTCCTCAGCCATGCTTCCTCGCTGCCTTCAAGCCAGCCCCTAAGCGCCCCATGGGGTATCAAACCCAAATCCTTGGTCTGGTCCAAAATTGAAAAGGGAAGGAGAGAAGGCGAAAGGCTGCAAGGAGGGGAAAACGAGGGCTGGCGAGAGCATCAAGCGCGAAGCGCTTTTCCACGGAGCATCTTTAGAGGAAGGAGATCCTAACTTGAGCGAATTCTTGAAGTGTGCCTGGCTTAGCAGCCGCGGGAGGGAAGGGAAAGGCGGCTGCTTGGCCAGTAGGAGGGGAAAGGCGGCAAGCGAAAGCCTTCTCCCCCTTTTCTCCCACGGAAGACTTGAAGAAGGTGCCAAGTCCGGGCAGCTGCTGGCTGGTCGGCTTTCAACTTGCCGGAGGAGACGGACAACTTGGAAAAAGAAAACCTTCGTTGTGCTTTTTTGTTGTTGTCGCTGTTGGTTTGCGGGAGCCAAGTGCCGGCCAGCCGGAGTTCTTCTCTGCAGGATCGGGAGCTTCGGGGCTCGTGGGAAGGGGGGCGAGGGGAAGCTCCGGGGCGGCACCAGCGAGGTCTCCCCCAGGAGAAAAGAGGGGGACTCCCTTCTTCGGCTCAGCCGGCTGATCCGCGAGGCTCCCCCCGAGGGCGCGCTGGGGACTCCGCGCACGCTCCCGCCGGAGGCGGCGGCGGCTGCTGCTGCTGCTCTCGCCGCTGCCGCTGCTCCACGCCGCCGCTGCCTCCGTGCCGCGCTCCTGCCGCTGCCGCCGTCTGAGCTCCGCTTTCTCCAGCCCTGCCAGCAAGTCCTCGCCGGGGCTGACATCACGGCGAAGGGGGCGGGGCGTGGAGGGGGAAATGCAAATGAGGGGGGCGGGGCAGAAAGCGAAGGAGGGGAGGAGGGAGGAGCGGCGAAAGGGGGATTTCTTCAGCGCCCCTCCCCCCGCGCGCTCTTCAAGAGCTCCGCCGGCCGCGCTGCGGGCAACGCGGGAGCGCACTCATTACTCCGTTAAAAAAAATTGAAATAATAAAAAATTAATTTAAAAAAAATAACCCCAAAAGGTATTCAATTAAGGGGCTGCAGGCGGCGGCCCGAGGGCGGACGGTCTCGCCCGACTTGGTCCGAGATGAAGCCGGGGGTGCCTCTGGGCGTGTGCAGAGCGCTCTCCCCGGGCGCGGGGAGGCGCGGAAGGACTCGGGGCTGCCCTGCGGGAGCCCAGCCGCCTTGACGCCAACTTTCCCATCGGCGCTGGCCCCGCATTGCTTGCCCGAGAGCCGCTGGAGCGGCAGCGAGTGGCAGGGGCGGGCTGCTGGAGCCCGGCAAGGCTTCTCCGGCTGACTTCCCCGGCGCACCTGGGGGCGGCGGCGGCGAAGAAGAAGCCCAAGGCCGGCGAGTTGCAGCGTCGTCAGCTGGCGCCAAGCCGACGGCTCCTTCCTTCCTTCCTTCCTTCCCCTCGATCTCCAGGCGGCTTGGCGGAGCAGCCCCGAAGCACGTGTGCTCGGAAGCCTTCCCGGGGACTCGCCGGCTGGCCAGTTGCCTGCAAAGATGGCAGGTTTTCCGCTCCCCTGGCCGGGTCGCGGTGCGATTCGGAGCGGAGGGGACGCTCTTCTCAAGCCGCCTTGAGTTCCACAGAAGGGACGCGGCGCTTTTCTTGTAGCAGGAACGCGTTTGCACCTGGAAGCTCTTGGAGGAGATGGGCTGTGTGGCCCAAGTTCCTGCTACAAGAAAAGCCCTGGGTGCAACCAAGCCTTGGATTCAGCGGGAACTCGTAGGAGCGCCGCTCCTCAACCTTTCTGAGAGTTTCACCTCCTGCTCCCCGCTGCAGCTGCATAACAATCCCACTCCCTGGATGAGCTCCGCCACCTGTTTTTCTACAAAACGATCCCAGGGTGCAACTCTGTACAGCAGGGGTCCCCAACCCCCCAGGCTGTGGCCTGTTAGCAACCGGGCCGTGAGTTGCATAATGATTTCATTATATATTACAATGTAATAATAGAAATAAAGTGGACGAGTGTATCATCCCCAAACCATCCCCCCCCCCACCGCCACCGGTCTGTGAAAAAACTGCCTTCCACCAAACCGGTCCCTGGTGCCACAAATGCTGGGAACGACTGCTTTACAGGATTACACTCAAGCCTACATAGCTGCGAGCAGGCAGAATGGTATCCCTATAGGAGTGAAACAAGGGCCATTCACATTAGGTCCAGGTTCAGGGGGGTTCAGTTTCTTGCAAGCTCAAGGGTAGGGCTGGCCCTGCTGCTAGGCAATTGCCTGAGGTGCTGGCCTTCTGGGGGCGCTGAATTGTGTGCCCCCATGTGACTCAGTGGGCCAGTGGCATTATTGAAGGGGGGGGGGCACCAGTAGTTAGCCTTGCCTGGGGTGCCAGACAGTCTAGGGGCAACATGCAGTCACCTTTGTACAAAAGCCAGCATTTATAGACTACTCCAACTTGGCATAAGGTGGTTTTCAGTAGTGAAAATCACAATGTGCATTTTAAAGGGGTTGAGAAGCAGACTCAAAACTGAGCTCGCACCACTTGTGGTGACGTAAGAGTGAGGGAAAAAGCCCGAGCTGTTAAGATGGCTTTTTATGTGGGAGGCTGGAAAGGGTGGGCCTCTTGCCCTCTTCTATGACCTGGCCTACATCCCCCCCACAAACACGTGAAGTTAGGCATTCCAGCATCTTTGCCATTTCATTCTCCTAACAGACTGCCAAGCAGAAAGGGGGAAAAATAATCTGTTCCTCTCTAGAGGAAGACTGTCACGACAATTCTTTCAGCATACAAAAAAGGCCCATCTATACTGCTGCATTATCACAATTAACTTCTCATTCTACAAAGCTTTTCCACCTTGTCGTTTTTGGATAATGAGCAATGCTTGCCTGGCACCAGTTGCTCCATCCACAACCTGACATCATGGTGGGGGGAAGCTCTAGACAGGACTGTCAAAAGTGTGGCCCATGGGCCAGATAAGGCTCAGAGGGCTCCTATTGGGCCTGTAAGCAAGTCTGCTTCCTTCTCCCTTTCTCTAGCTTCCTTCTGCATCTCAGTTTACTTTGCCAGGATTTTTTAATCTCACAGGAGCTACAGAGCAGAGCTTCTATTTTCTCCGCTGGCTGAGGCTACTCTCTTGAGGAGGAAAGGGGCGGGGGGGGGGAGGTAGAGCTTGCTTTGATACTGACCACAATATTGCAAGAGTGCTACTATTTTAAGCATGTTTTAGTTTTTTAAAAAAGTATTTAATTGCGTTTGTTTCCTTTGGTGTAGTTATTAAGTGTGTGGACTCTTATCTGGGAGAACTGGGTTTGATTCACCACTCCTCCACTTGCAGCTGCTGGAATGACCTTGGGTTAGCCATAGCTCTCACAAGAGTTGTCCTTGAAAGGGCAGCTTCTGTGAAAGCTCTCTCAGCCCCACCCACCTCACAGGGTGTCGGTTGTGGGGGAGGAAGATAACGGAGATTGTAAACCTCTCTGATTCAGAGAGGGCGGGATATAAATCTGCAATTCTTCTTCTTCTTCTTCAAGTTTATATCTTTGCTACCTGGCATTATATTTCATGAAACACGTGACCTGGTCCAACAAGGTCCCATTTATTTCAGATCCGGCCTTCATAACAAATGAGTTTGACACCCTTGCTCTAGCAGTTCAGGATTCGGAAGTAAAATTCTGGCCTCTCCCTGAAGGGTGTTCACTAGGATCACCTAGAGGAAAAGTGTGCTGTCCCTTTAACTGACTGATACACACACACACACCAGGGAGATATTATTTGCCTCCATGCCTGGAAAGGCTTCAGTTGCCCATTTCCATGCACATTAAGCCTCTGTTTGAAAAGCCATGGCATCCCCCCCCACCCCCACCCCCCGCCAGGTGGAAACAGCCATCAATTCTGCTTTACATATCAGGTGGGCAGAATGCTGGAATAGTAGAAAAAAATGTGACACATCTTACCACAGGTGGGACATTGTTTTGAAATGCAAGATATATGGCAAATGAAGAAAAGGGATTGAGGCTAGTTTTCTATAAGTGGCTTTTAAATTCAAAGAAACATTCAGATCACTAGCTTCACCAAACTGGACACTAAGAAACACAGCATCCCCACACATAGAAGATGCCCTCATCCTCCATTGTTTCCAAGGGACTCAAACAGGGCCAGCTTAACAAATAGGCCAAGTTGACACCCTGCCTATGGGCCCCCCACCTTTATGGGCCCCAGGCTGGCCTTTTCCTCCAGTTTTCCCTGGTTGTTAATGTTTGCTTTGTGTAATAAAATTGGTTTATTAAAATTGTTGGTTGGAAAAATTAAAAACTTATTAGGAGATAATTTGCGACCCCCCCCCCAAAGATTTTGATTGCCTAGGGGCCTCCACAGGGTTTAATCTGTTACTGGTTAAGTCAAATCAGAGAATCTCTGCAGTAGAAACTGAAGGGGGGTATTTCTGCAAGCCCAGCAGAACCAGTGCAATGTACAGTGCCCAGCAAACCCAGTGCCATCTGGCCATAATATGAACAAAGGTTTGCTACTATACTACTCTTCTGTCATCAAGCAGGCTAGGGAAGAGAAGGTCTTAAGACCAATAAGAGAAAATAAAGGGAGGGGCACATATAAATTAGGTGAAATGAGACAGAAATTAATGAGAAACGTGGAAAAGAGGGAATGAAATTAAGAGAGGGAAAGATTGTTTTAGCTTGCTGCAACACCTTAACTACTGCTTTGTAAGATGTGGCTGAGCTGGTTGCAAGGAAAGAAGAGAGTCAGGCAAGAATATTGGAGAACGTGACCTGCAAGCTGGCAATTACTGCACCAGCTATGGGGGTGCTGACTTGGTTGTATGATCTGTTAAGCAAGTTTGTTTCAGTCTTGGAGAAAGCAAAATCTAGCCAATCATTGAGTGGTTTCTGCTGTGCTCAGACTTCTCTGCGCCCCTAGTGGCTGCAGCCAGAATTCCATTTTAAAAATAAAAGGAAAGTCTTTTGACTGGACACAACATGATATTGGCTTCAAGGGCCCTCCTTCAAGGGTCTTCCTCATGCTGCACCCAGGGTGGACTGCACCCCCTGCCCTTGCTGTGCCACTGCTGTACATACCTCCCATTCTATCCTCACAACATTTTTGTGAGGAAGATGAGGTAGAAAGATGATAATAGATTTATTCCTTAGGGTACGCCTGCTACCCCAGGCAAGGCACCCCCTGCCCCCCCCCAAGCAAAGCATGTCGCTTGCTCCTGCCCCTCCCTCCCCCAGGCAACCGGCCAGTCTCACCACCTTACCAGCCACTGCTGCTGCCAGAGTTCCCATTTTGCCACAGTGCAGCTCGGTGTGAGCAGGCGGCGGGCACTGTGATCCAGATGCATTTCTGAACACATGCCCCTGCCTCTGCCACCTCCTACATAATTTGAAACATGTGGGAGGGCACCAGAAGGGTCCACCAATCAGTTGGTCGGCACAGCCCTTATTAACAAGCAGGAAGGGCAGTAGCTCTTCCTTCCACATTTGCTGGCTGGTTTCCTCCCACCCACCTCCTAGGAGGGGGTACCCAATTTGGCAACCCCCTCCAGGGCCACGCCCATAGGCGACCACCTACAGTTGCCTAATGGACATGCCAGCCCTGCTTAGGTCCCGTATAAGCTTTTCCTTCATCCCTAAACTTTTGCTTGTCTTTCTGTTTGTGACTTCCAGCTACTGTTCTCTCGAGTTTCTTACCTAAGGTTATCAACGGGGGGGGGGGGGGGGAATCTCTCCCATTAATATAAGTTTAATGAGTGGAAATGGGGATATGAATTTTTTTTCATAGCATGAAGTTAAATCGCATCACTTGATAATTGCTACAGAACAAGCTGATATTACGGAGACAGGTAGGGGGACCACTTTAATAGTTGGTAGTCTTATTCTTACTTCATTCCTTTCACTTGGGCTGCATGCTCTATCGCTTCTTTCTCTTCACATTTAACAAGCCAACACAGCTCCTCTGGGCCCTACAAAAGGTATGAGATTTTAGGTCCAGCCCACTTGATCCAGTTTGGTGTAGTGGTTAAGTGCACAGACTCTTATCTGGGAGAACTGGGTTTGATGCCCCACTCCTCTACTTGCAGCTGCTGGAATGGCCTTTGGTTAGCCATAGCTCTCGCAGAGGTTATTCTTGAAAGGGCTGCTGTAAAAGCTCTCTCAGCCCCACCCACCTCACAGGGTGTCTGTTGTGGGGGAAGGAGATAAAGGAGATTGTAAGCCACTCTGATTCAGAGAGAAGGGTGGGGTATAAATCTATGGTCTTCTTCTTCTTCTCATTAGCTCAGCTCACAGAGGACTGCTTATGAAAATTCTCTGTCACCCATTTTTCTTCTTCAGCATTTAGAATGTATACCTTTAAGAACTGTCAGATAAGCAGGATGGTGTCATTGTAGTCAGGACTAGGATTTGGGAGGCCCAGACTGGAACCTCTATTCTTCGCCTTTGACACTTACTGGGTAATCTTGGGCCAATCACACACATTCAGTTTAACTTGCCTTACAGGGTTGTTGCAAGGAAAAAAACAGTCCTTTTTTTAATAGAAAAAACCCAGCAGGAACTCATTTGTATCTTAGGCCACACCCCATGATATCGCCATTGTTTTGCACAGGGCTTTTTTGTAGAAAAGGCTTAGCAGGAACTCATTTGCAAATTAGGGCTTACCCCCTGACACCACGCCAGCTGGAACTGTGCATTCCTGCTCAAAAAAAGTCCTGGATAAAGCAGAGGAGAATAGAGAAGGCACTGCCAGCCACTTTGGAGAGAGGTGGAGTTTAAAAGAATAAATAAATATTCCATTATTCTTCTAGGACAAAATTTCACTGCCTTCTGTTTGTTTGTTTGTTTGCTAAATGCATAGCTGTTAAAGGAACATTAATCCCGCTAGGGGAAGGGAGGGTAAAGTTTGACAAAGTTAACCCTATATTTTGTAGGCAAAAGGCATTAACAGCAGTGAACAATAAGGAGATAACAATAACCCTTGTGTGAGCAGACCATTCAATAGGCCTGGAGGAAAAAAAAATGCTGTCCCTGTAATAGTGGTTTGATGTGTAGAAATTAGCAGTTTGAAGCTTTTCATGATATGGGGGTAACTGAAACCACCTGATAAATAATATCCCATTAAGCCTCTATTAGCTTTCTCCATGCTTGTTGGCATCTCTTGGGCAGGGGGAGAGAAGGAGGTTCAAGAAGAAGGAAAAAGAGTCCCATTGCAATAACAGATCTCCTAATCTCTGTTTTATTCTTCCTTTCCTCCAAATTTCTCAGGGTAGCCTGCATGATTTGCTCTTCTCCATTTTCTCCTCACAGCATCCCTATGAAGTACAAAAGTCTGAATGAGAGTGACTAGACCAGCATTAACCAATGACCTTCACGGCTGACTGGGAATCTAAACCTTTATCTCCCTAGTGGTCATTAAGGTTGGCTATTTAAATTCCTGGAGAGTTTGGGGTGGAGCCTGATGCATGTGGGATTTGGGGAGAGAACAAACCTCAATGAACTGTAGTGCCATACAGTCCACTCTCCAAAGCAGTCAAGTTCTCCTACTTAGGGAATTGATCTCACTAGTTTGGAGATCATTGTCGTTTGGGTTATAATAACTTTTATTTTAAGTTGTTAATGGGGATACGGAAGGAGAAAAGATAGGGAAATGGGGAAAATGTATACTAAATAAGCTTTGTTATAATCATCCAGATACTCAATATGCAGGCAGTTTTAGAGATATAAAGGCTATTTCTTACTCAGGGCTTTTTTTGTAGAAAAAAGCCAAGCAGGAACTCATTTGCATATTAGGCCACACCCCTGACACAAAGCCAGCTGGAACTGCATTCCTGCTCAAAAACAGCCCTGTTCATACTCAATATATAAATATGTAAAAATAATATATAGAAATAGTTTAACAAATAAATAACATAACCCAGAACATTAGCATATTAACATAAGGATATTTCATATATATAAAATGTGTGTGTGTATCATATATATATATATGAATGATGTGGTTGTTTAAAGGTACAATATAGCTACTTATTAGAGCCTCTATCTGTATTCTGTAATATTCTCATGCTTCCTAGTTTATTTTACATTGTAAGTAAACTCATGAGGACCATTATAAAGTTTCCATGCTTAAATTTGTTATATTAAAGAGAAACACACTAATATCCATAATATTATGAGTTAAACCTATCATATAGTATTTATCATATACCAAAAAGCCATGAGACCATTTGTAGTTTTGGGAGATTTCCAGGCCCCAGGTGAAAACTAGCAATCCTAGATGGTGATCCAACTCTCCAACTGCTACAGCTGTCAGGGCCCTAGACGGTCTGGCACCCTGGGCAAGGTTAACTTCTAGCACCCCCACTGCACACTGATAACATCACATATTCACATGGGGGGCACCCAATTGGGGGCCCCCAGAAGACTGGCGCCCTAAGCAGTTGCCTAATGGCAGAGCCGGCCCTGCCCATAGTGATGCTGCAAGCACGATCCTCACACTGTTGCCTCTGACATATGGTTGCCCAAACATCAGAACATCAAACTAACAGGTGTACACAGAGGTACACCTTAGTTCACTAAAGATTTCCTTGCAAGCAAGTATGACAAGGACTGGGGTTTCCTAAGTGGTTTCTTACTGCTCTGTGCAGTATCATAAGACCGATCCCTTCTACAAACATCCATTTTTTTTTTCCTGCTCAGGGATTACAGTTGCAAAAAGATTTGTAGCTTCTAGTTAATGGATAGTGTTTATTTTAACAGTTTGAGTTATCTGGGGTCATTTGCTGGGATTTGTGATCTACTTGTAGTATATATACAGCTAGCTAAAGAAAGTAATTAATAGAACACTTTAGAATTCTCTTGTCTGAACTTTGCTATCTGGAGGAGGAGATGAATTCAAAATTCTTTTTTAGCATGGAAACGAAGGCAGCCCACTCAGCCCACGAAGGCAGAGAAAGCCTGTGTACAGCAATTCCTTTTAAACTTAACAGACAACCCCCCCCTCCCCATTCATCATATCGTGAGGGCTGGATTATAGTGTCTGCGCTGAAAATCAGCAGCCATCTCCCTGTTGCTTTCCAGTTAGTGTTTACAGAGTGAGTCAGGAAGAGGGGAAAGCATTCTGGTTCAGCCACCGCATCACTCACTATAAGCAGGTCTATTTCCCACTTACTAATATTATTTTGAGGATACATTTACGATCAATTTATATCAGCCCAGTGACTATATCTTGGGATTTCCAAATGTGTTTTTGTGCTCAGGCTTCCCTTTCCTTCTTTTCATGAAAAATATGTCAAAGGCATATATGAATCGGGAGTGAGAAAATGCTGCCTGTTTTGTTTCTTTTCCTATTCGGTGGGTTTTGGCTCTCCATTTTTTTTTTTGCAGTAGATTTTGTAAAAGTGATTGCATCGGGCACATTAGTTGTATGGCTTTGAGACATAATTTACATGTTCCATACCGTGCCATAATTGACATGTACATTTAGATGTAGAATATACACAGGAGTGGGACATGCCAGAAGTGTATAAAATTAAGCATGGGTTAAATATAACTTTGTCTCTCTCCTCTCCCATAAGATTAGATTTATGACTGGGGGCACTCAGTGAAACTAATGGGCAGCAGAAAAGTACCACTTCACTGAAAGAGTATGTAACTTGTGGAAGCTCATTTTGGCAGCCTAGGATTTTGCCGTATGATTGCCACCTCATTTTGCTCCCTGTTAGGCCCAAATGTGACATGATGCTGGGTAGGCAACAAGTTTCCTTGTCCCACTTTGCATAGACTCAGCATCTTGCTTAAACTATGCTGCAACACATGCAAAGCAGCTACTCAGATCCCTGTAGGTATTATGCTGCCACGCTGAGTAAGCACATATAGCTACTTTGCCTGTGTTGCAAGAGAGTTTATATAAGACGATAAGCCCATGCAAAGTTGAACAGGGAAGATCTTTCTCTCACCAACACCATATTTCAATCGAGTTGCCAGCACTGCCTTGGCAAATGCTGGAGGTTTTAAATGCAGTGCCTAAGAAGGGTGGGGTTTGGAGACAATGTGATGTCACTTCCAGGTGACGCTCTACCGTTTCCCCTAGCATCTGTAGTAAAGATGATAAAGATATGGAGATATTCCTAGAATGTAATTGTTGAGGTCATTTTCTGGCCTACAGCTCCTTGATATCTTGAGTGCAGTGAATTGGTGTCAAGAGCTTTCCTGTGACACAAGGGCCAATGGCAAGTCTATATTTTAACCAGGCCTTATAGACCAGATCTAGCACACTATTTTATGGCATATTTGTCCACACCAACACATCTGAACTTAGGCAGGGTGATACAAAGAGCTCTAGGATAGTTCTGGCACATGGAGACATTTATCAGATGTTAATTTATACCTGTAACCTTTTTAGCTCCTCTGTGTGGATACTGAAATTAACCAGAGCTGAGGTCTCATTATACTGATCATCTTTAGCAACCGGTAAGCAAAATATTACCAGAGCTCAGGTGCAGATGTACATTAAAATGATCATCTGTCACAACATTTGATCATTCCCAAATAGTAAGGAGAATTGTATCAGATGTTACTGATAGATGAATAGTAAATACTGAGAGCTTGAACACCTCCAGAGAAACTGATGTGGAGTAGATCCAGGGCCAATCTACCACACACAGTTCCACATCAGCTTGTGGAATTCTCTGCAACAGGATGTAACTATGGCCACTAGTTTAAGATTGCTTTCAAATGGGAGTGGGCAAAGTCATGCAGGATAGATGCTTTAGTGGCTCAAGGTGGGAGTGGGGGAGGGATCAACAAGGATAGCTCAATGGGACCTTCCTGTGGAGAGGCTGATGGTGAGGGAAGGCAACAGGAAGGTAATTCCCCCAGAATTACACTCATCTCCAGACTGCAGACTTCCGTTGCCCTGGAGAAAATGGATGCTTCAGAAGGTAGACTCTATGGCAGGGATGTCAAACATGTGATTGGGGGGGGGGCGGAGGGCTCCTATCAGGCCCCTGAACAACTGGCTGTTATCTGCTTCCTTGTCCCACTCTCTTGCTTCCTTCTGCATCTCAGCTTGCTTTACCAGGCTTGCTCAATCACACAGGAGCTACAGAGCAAAGCTTCTGTTTTCGCCATTGGCTGAGTATTCTCTCTTGAGGAGAGAGGGAGAGGGATAGCTTGCTTTGTCAGGCTTTCTCAATCACACAGCAAAGCTACTGAGCCAAGCCTCTCTTCCTTCTACTGGCTGCGGCTCCTGCCCCTCCTGATCCCCTGGGGAAGGAAGGAAAGAGCCAGACTTTCCTTTGCCCAGTTCTCTGGATCCCATGGGAGAGATACAAAGAAAGCACCTTTAAGACCAATGAGTCCTAATGTTTGAAATATGTTTTAAGGTTTTTTTAAAAAATCTTTAATTGTGTTTGTGTGCTTTATGAAGTTTATATCTCTGTTCCTTGGCATTACATTTTATGACACACACGGCATGGCCTGACGAGGTCTCATTTATGTCAGTTCCAGCCCTCATAACATATGAGTTCGACACCCCTGCTCTATGGCATTCCCAAATCTCCATGGTCGTTTTCGCACTCACCTTCCGCCGGCGCGACCCTCCTCTTCACCGCGCAGGATCTGTGCGGATTTCGCACTAAACGCTGCGGAGCAGCCAGAAAAGCCGGAAGCTCCCCGTTGCAAAAGCCGCGCAAATGCCAAACTGCTTTTTGGCGGTTTCAGTTTGAGCGGCTTTTGCGCCGGGAGCTTCCGGCTTTTCTGGCTGCTCCGCAGCGTTTAGTGCAAAATCCGCGCAGATCCTGCGCGGTGAAGAGGGGGGTCGTGCCGGCGGAAGGTGAGTGCAAAAACAATCTATGAGTTTTCCAATCTGGACCTGAAAGCCCTACCCTTCCCATCCCCTGCTGGTGGCCAGAGGGAACTTGGCAATGGACAATAGGAGGAGGCTTGGGTCTCATGTTCTTCCTTCTAGGCCTTCTGCAGCAAGTAGCTCCCCAATGTTGGTAACAGGATGCTGGATTAGATGGGCAAATGGTCTGATCCAGCACCCCTCTTCTTAAGATCTTAAAATGAACAACAAACTGGCCGCCCAAATCTACCCTTTGTAACATCGTTCCAAATACTGAGGAGGCTGCCATTCTTCTGCTCCCCCTGATGTCTACTTTGGTACAGAAAAGTGGTTAAAAGCCACCTTGATGTAGTGCCAGTTTGGTATAAGAGCCAGTTTGGTGTAGTGGTTATGTGCACAGACTCAAATCTGGGAGAACCGGATTTGATTCTCCACTTCTCCACATGCACCTGCCAGGTGACCAAGGGTCAGTCACTGTTCTTGAAAAAGTTGTTCTCTTGGAGCTCTTTCAGCCCCACCTACTTCACAGGGTGTCTGTTGTGGGGAGAGGAAGGGAAGGAGATTGTAAATCACTCTGAGTGGAGAGCAGGGTATAAATCCAGTCTCCTCCTCCTTCAAAAATCCTGTCTACTTGGCAGGGAAATGCTGCCCTCATGAGCTAATGGCTCCATCTATGTTTTCACCAAGACTTTGGAGAACAGATCTCAGCAATGACCAAGAGATAGATTTTAATTATATTTGAGGAAGGGGGGGGCCATGATTGTAAGCATTATTTTGTGAAGTAAATGAGCTTGCTAGCTGATGACAACATAATTACCTTTCACTTCCTTTATAGTAATGAAGCTCTAGAAAAGAAAAGAAATCGGCAAAGACATCACAATCTCTCCCTCCCCCCCACACCACCACCAGTGCCCACTTAACAAATGCATTATGCTGAGCAGAAACAAAGGAATGTTATCCATTATCCTTTCAATAAGTCTTGATGCCTTCTGACACATTGGTGACATTTGTGGACAAAGATCACCCTGCTCAAATGATTTTATTATTTTAAAATTCCTAAATTGCTTTTGTACAGTTGTAGAACACGAGCACTAAAAACACACTACGACAATCGATACAAAGAAACAAACAAAAGATGCATCTGATTTAGGGCAAAAATAGACAGGGCAAAGGTCATGAGCCTCTCATTTAGTAAAGACTAAATTGTGAGTCTGTGTAATCACAGTTTAGATTGGGGCCATGCCAGAAGGGAAGAGGGGAGTTAACCCTTTAGGCCTTGCTTTTCTTTTTTCATTACTCAGAACAGGGCTTTCCACACTGGGGGCATTTGAAGAAGCAGAAAAATGGCAGTTTCAAAGAGAAAGAAAAGATATATCCTTAAAAGAAACCCCTCTTTTTTCCTCCGTGAAATGCAAAATATGTGTAGAAAGCCAGTTTGATTACTACTGAAATCCAATAAATGGGTTGGAAAACCCACCTTTTATTTTCTGCGCATCTCTGATTTGAATTGCTGCTGTGCACATGCATAGTATACCCTTTAGAGGCTGACAAAGGTATGTGATCTTTTAGCATCTTGTTGGTGCCTTAGAGATATGTGGAACCATCCTGAGATATTTCACTACCCCCGGGAGAGCACTACACTCTTCGGAGAAAAACTTGCTGGTGATCCCAAGCCCTAAAGGTATCTGGCTGTCCTCGACCAGGGCCAGGGCCTTTTTGGTCCTGGCCCCAACTTTGTGGAACTCTCTGCCAAACAACATCCGGGTCCTGCATAATCTTATGAAATTCTGTAAGGCTTGAAAGGCAGAGATGTTCTGCCAAGTGTCTGGTTGAAGGTATATGACTTTGATCACTCTGTGAGGGTTTTAACATATATATTGAAATATTTTACAGTCCATTTTACAGAGTGCAACGTTCTTTCTTTGCTTGTAGGACTTCCTGAAGTCCAATAATTCCCATCCAGGTTTGACTACAATTCCCAAACAGGTGTGGCTGCAACTGAACCACTGGGATACAGTATTTCAATTGGCACTACTCTGTATCTCTAATGGATGTAGCGTGGCTCTACACTTCTATTGTCCTAGGCTTCTCTTGAGCCCTTTCAGCAGCACCCGTTATATGACAACCAATGTGAATTAGCAGTTGCCAACTCCAGGTTGGGAAATTCCTGGAGATTTGATGGGTGGAGCCGAGGGAAGATGGGTTTGAGGAGGGTTGGGACCTCAGACAGGTACCTTGGCATAGAATCCACTCTCAAAATCAGCCATTTCTGCCTGGAGAACCATTGTTGCCAATCTCCAGATAAGGGCTGGATAGCACTCAGAATTACAACTGCTCTTCCACATGGCAGAGATCAGCTCCCCTGGAGAAAACGTCTGTTTTACAAGGTGGACTCTGTGTCATTATAGCCTGCTTAGGTCACTTACTTCCAGCCTTTGTCCCCGCTGTGGAGAAATACTGTACTTTTCCTAGATAGATACTGCAGGAATGAGGGAGAAGATGGAAAGCTGAAGTCAGATAAATTCCCCTACAGAGAATACCTGCCTTGAGCTGCATACTCTGTGGTATACCATAACACAATCATGCCAGGTAAAAAAAAAAACAACCTTGGTCATGCCACAAGTTTACGCTGATGCTAAACACCACAAGGCTGAATATGGCAGGAAAAGGTGGCAACAATGCAGTGCAAACAAAAAGGAATACTGTGCTTCAGCATTTGTGTGACCATAATCATGCTCCCCCTGCACACACACACTATTTTTCTTCCTTATTTCCATTCTGGATCTGTTCCAGGGCTTTGAGCCACCACAGACACGAGGACATACACAAATATGCAGGAGGGGGCGGGATGGAAAGCTGGCATCTGTTTCAGCTGCAAGGTGGGTGGGAAGACAGCAAGGGAGGGGGTGAATGAATGACAAGGGTTAGGGTGTGGGCTTCAGAGCAGGGTCTGCCAGACCCAGGTTCTTGCTATGAAAGCTGATGGGGTGATTTTGGACCAGTCACAGTCTTTCAGCCTAACCTACCTTGCAGTGTTGTGTAGATCAAAGTGGGGAAAGGAGAATGATGTAAACTGCTTTGGTTCTCCCGCCCCCCTCACACTGTGAAGAAAGATTGCCCTTTTCCTATGAAGAGGCTGCAGGGAGGGGGAAGGAAATGGAAAGCTAAAGTCAGAGGGACAGATAAAGGGAAGGAGATACAGTTCCCAACTCCAGATTAGGAAATTCCTGAAGACTTAGGTGGTGGGGTATGAGGAGGGATGAGACTTCAAACAGATACAATGTCATTTTCTCCTGGAGAACCGCTGTTGTCAATCTCCAAGGGAGGGCTGGAGATCACTCAGAATTACAACTGCTCTTCAGATGACAGACTACAGCTCCCATTCAGGTGTGTGAGGGAGTGCATGCCTTCACTTGGGCAGGTGGGAAGACAGCAAGGGTGGGGGACACTCACCCAGAGCCTCTTTCTAGAGCCTGTCATATTTTTCTTCACAATGGGCCTTATTACTAGTACCTAGAATATATCACAACAGGAAGAAAATGAATTATACTGGAAAAATCCACAAAGTCTAATGTAAGAACATAATATAATTATCATAAACTTGTCACACAACTGTAGTATTCATGACAATGTCACATAAATAATTTAGAATATATTTCATAAAGGACATTTGAAGGAGACTGTTTGCTTTTTGAGAAAGGCCACATGTCCTGTATTGGGGTGGGGAGGGGGGAAACGTGCTGTCATGTACATGCTTGGTTCTCTTGTATGCATGGATGACAACATTCATTTCTGTAGAGGGAGTAAATCATTCTCTTCCCTTGAATTCTGTGAGAGGATAAGCTCTCTGCGTGCTCCAAAGCTCATATGGCTGATTTAGATCTCTGGATCAAGGTGACAGAATCTGTCAAGAGGGTTTGCCTTGCAAATCAAAAACCAAGCTTAATTAGTGGTGCAAAGTCCTAGCATCATCTATATCCCAGTTTGAAGATAGCAGTGAAACCAAACAAGAGAATCAATAGACTGACAAACACAGAGAACTGGCCTGAGAAATAGGTCATGTACCTTTAAAGCCAGGCAACCAAGGCAGAAAGCAGCCCTGAGCAAGAGATGCTTTTCCAGTCAAGCCTTGCTAAAAGGAACTTGATGGGGGAAATGAAAGGCCACTCAAATTGTGCATTGAAATTAACTTTTTAAACTTTGCATGTTCCACACAGTGTTGTTCTCTGCATCTTTAAAGGTCTTTGGGGGTTAATGACTTGTAAAATAATGGCAATCCAAGAGAACCTGGAAATATATTGTCTCTCTGCTATGCTTTATAGCACAGCTTAGGTAAGAAAGAAATAGACCCCAAGAGTAGTCTAGACATGCAAAAATGCTAGAACAAACAATACCTTTATTGTAACATTAAATTAGCTTTTACAGGGAAGCTATAAATTTCAGCCTAATGCACGCTAACAAGGCACAGCTTGTTGTAGGTATCCTATGCTTTTCATTCTTTCTTTAAAAGGTATTTTCAATCGGAAAGGATTCTGTTACCTGCTATTTTAGTTTAAGATTATGTCACTACCCAGCAATTACAGAGAGATTCATTTAAAATCTTATCCATAGAATGTCTTTCATTTCCTTGATTACTTGTTCTGCTGCAGGGACTAGAATAGAATAGGTTTTCAACAACTGGGGTATTCAACAGTTGGGCACTGCTGGAATGCACAGACTGGATAAATAACAGCCCCCAGCTTGCTGTTCTCAATGAAGTTAGATAGAATCACTAAGACACAAGAGGTCATCAGGATTTGAAAGCAAACCACCACCACCACCCCCCGCCCAAATGGTCACAGTTGGGTCTGCAATATTAAGAATTCTAAAATCACAACGTCTATTGTGCATTATTTATTTAACAAGACATTTGGTGAAAAATCTCTAATTGTTTAAAAAGATCCCCCCCCACAACAAAAAGCAATTAATAAAGCTTAGCTTTGCAAGGATTGTGTCACACATTTTGTGAGTCACATTCTTGAGCTCATAGCTGTATTCAGGGCTTTTATTGTAGCAGGAACTCCTTTGCATATTAGACCACACCCCTCTTACATAGCCAATCCTTCAAGAGCTTACAGGGTTCTTATTACAGGACCTACTGTAAGCTCTTGGAGAATTGGCTACATCAGGGGTGTGTGGCCCAATATGCAAAGGAGTTCCTGCTACAAAAAAAAAGCCCTGACTGTACCAAACCAGAACCTCCCCCACCCCCACTCAGAAACACAAAGAGAAGCCAGGATCTCAGCAAATCAAAACTCCATTTCAGGTCCCAAACATAGAGGATTCTCAAGCACTCTGTTATTTTTCTCTATGAGAATCCCATCCATAACAAAAGGCCCACCTCTGGGAAATTTCCTTCTGTTGGAACTGGCAACTTGGCAACCAGTAGCAGGGACATGGTGGGGTAAAATCAAAGAGTTTCCAGTAATTCTTCGATGTCATAATGACATGAGACCCAGTGCTGCTTAGAGGAGTGGTGGGCAGTTGGAGCTCAGGGTGGAGAATATCCATCCCAGACTGAGAAATGGCATCTCTAGTTTTTACACTTCTGGTGCACACCATCTCCCTCCATATTTTCACTGGCCCTCATTTTTACATGCAGCCTCCAAATTCAAAAATCTCCTAATCCTGGATACCCACTTGACCTTGGATTCTTTATAAGTATAGTGCAATATTGTCAGTAAATGAATACAGAATAAAATCAATGAGAGCCCTACCTGTTCCGGGTAGAGAGCCCTTTTGCTCCTGGGGCTTCTCTCCATTTTTGCACAAGTTGCCCTGCAGCTGCTAGTTGGCACACTGCTATTCCACAGCTAGCAAGATCCTCTGACAAGTGGTGTGCCAACTAGCAGCTCCATGGCAGTTTATGGGGAAATGAAGAGAAGCCCTGGGGGCAAAAGGGCTCTGTACCCAGAACAAGCCTAGTGAGAAATCGGTCAGTATATCTGTTTGGTAACTTACAATTGGTTGAGGCAGCAGATTGTACATATTGAAGAAAATGGAACCATTTTTCTAAGAAAGTACACAGACCCACTACCTTCTGATTAGTCCCCTTTCTATGAACCCTTAAAATAAGGGCTAGCAAGAAGGGGGTGGTGGTGTTATGGACAGCTTTTGTCTGTTGGAATGCCCACGGAAGACTTCACCCACCTTATACAAGGTGCCTAGAGATGGTGTTAGTGTTTCTATTGGTATGTTTGATCTACTTTTGAAATCTGTACCTCTTTCCCCCTGTTCTTTATCACCATCCTTAGAACATACGACACAAGAAGTCGTTATTAAATCCCACCACACGTTAATTCAAAACGGCTTGGAGTACTGCAGTAAGTGAGGTTGGAAAAGGAGATTCTGTCTCTGGTGAGGATTAGAGCAGATCAAGGGCCCCTTTCAGGAGGAGAGGAATTCTCCCTGACAGACAATTGATCAGAGGCAGTCATTCAAGTGGACAGCTGGTCAGCCATTCAGAGCTTATAGCGTAAATCTGATGGTGGTGACTGTACTGAGGAATGACGTGAAACAGTGTCGTACAGTATAAAGTAATCTTTTCCCCCTGACAATAACACTCTCCTTCACATACAGAATGTGAGTGATCTATGGCACACATGATTATTGAAGAGGCAGGGTGGTACACAATTACGCATAAACATAGTTGGAAGCTCAAAATCTGGCCATTGAAAAACCACTTGGAACCACTGACAACTACAGTTATCTTCTGACCTCCTAAAACTCACCATTTTTTTTGCTGATGTATTTTAGGTTAATAAATGTATTTGAGGTAAGAAACTTTCATGCCACCTCTCCATACCTACTTTCTAGACCAGTTTATAAACAGAAATTAAAAGTGATACAGTGGTCATCACAAAACAAAGGCTTTTTTGCCATAGAAAAGGAGGAGAAGGAGGTGGAGACTAGATTTATACCCCACCCTTCACTCAGAGTCTCAGAGCGGTTTACAATCTCATTCCCTTCCTCTCCCCACAACAGACACCCTGTGAGGTTGGAGGGGCTGAGACAGTTCTTTTGAGAACTGCTCTTGAGAGAACAGTTCTATGAGAACCCAGCGGGTCTGTGTGGAGGAGTGGGTGATCAAACCTGGTTTTCCAGATTACAGTCGGTGCACTTAACCACTACCACTGCTATCTACCACTGAGTTCATTGGCCTTTGATCAAAACTGCAGCTAGGTTCAACAAAATTTGACAGGTGAATTCACCATTAATTGCATGACATAATTTATTTCTTGTTTTGCTTCTTATATTGCTAAGAAATGCTAGTCTCCCCAAATGGCAGGTGCTCAGGGATGGGGCAGCCTTATGACTTCACTTGAGGCTGAGTGAAGATGATTGGCCTTTTGAGCCCGCCTAGCGGGGAGGGCGGGATATAAAAAAAATAAAATATTATTTTGAGAACCCATTCACTGCTAGGATGGTGACAGAGTGGCTAAACCTTTAGGGTCTGCCTCAGTGCTTGGGACCTTTAAATCCCTACCCACAGTGCAGTTGATTGTTAAAAATTACTCTGCAAGGACCACATTGAATGGGAAGGGCTAGCCAGTAGTATCCAGTAGCTGGTGCCTGGAAAGTTACCCCCACCTACTTGCCAAAGGCAGCTGTGGTATAGTGATTAAGAGTGACAGACTCTAATCAGGAGAACCAGGTGTGATTCTCCGCCCCCCCCCCACACACATGCAGCCAGCCTGGTGACCTTGGATCAGTCACAGAGCTCTCTCAGTCTCACCTACCTCACAGGGTGTCTTTGTGGGGAGAGGAAGGGAATGTGATCGTAAGCCACTCTGAGACTTCTTAAGATAGTGAAGAGCAGGGTATAAAACCAACTCCCCCTCCTCCTCCCCCCTCAGGAGGATGGGAGGCCACACGGGGTCTGCACAGCCAGCAAGGCTGCATTTAAAGCCATGGAGGTACAGCTGGTTATTCTCACCTAATGATGATAGGAGAGACCAGAGAGAGAGGAGGAGGACTTAGATGCCAACTTCACCCCTTCCCCTCTCACCTCCAAGGCCAGGGCAGCTTAGGAGATGTCTTAGCCCGTCCATCCTACACTTATTGAAAGCTATGATTTACACAGGATTTTGTGTGGACACACACACATCACTGGAAGTGCAGACATCACCTAAGCATTGTAAATCTGAAATGACCACACTGGGAATCCACAAAATGTTGTTTTACAGAAGATAGCTAATGACATGTCTTAACTTCAGGACAGTTATTTGGGAGGCCCTGACAGTGGGAGAATTTTCCTGATGTTAGGGGTTTGCTCCTATGCAATGCTGGTGGAGGGTCCTTTATGACACAGGAAGGCCTAGAACACTCCAAGGCTGCTAGCTGGGTGGAGCACAGCTCTTCAGCCACCAGTGGGGTTAAAAGTCAGCTGCAGGCACCAGTTCTCAACCCTTTTCTCCAGGGTTGCGAACTACAACTTAGACAATGGCTGAAGATTTCGAGGGTGGGAGTTTTCCCAGAAGCTCCTAGAGCAGCCGGCGCACAACATCGCTAGCATGATGATGTCACTTGCGAGTGATGTCATTGTGCCGCATGCGCAGAGTGTATACGAAAACAGTCCCCCACCAGAAGCTGCAAGGGACTTGGCAACCCTACCTCACACACAGGGCTGGTTTGGTGTAGCGGTTAAGTGGGTGGACTCTTATCTGGGAGAACTGGGTTTGATTCCCCCTTCTCCACTTGCAGCTGCTGGAATGGCCTTGAGTCAGCCATAGCTCTCATAGGAGCTGTCCTTGAAAGGGAAGCTGCTGTGAGAACTCTCTCAGGCCCACCCACCTCACAGGGTGTTTGTTGTGGGAGAGGAAGATAACGGAGATAGTGAGCCACTCTGAGACTCTGACTCAAAGTGGAGGGTGGAATATAAATCCAATGTCTTCTTCTCCTTCTCAGTTCTTTAAATTTTAAAGGGTTTTAAGAAAGGGAGACCTGGTCTTCCCAGGCCATGTCTACCCCCATAGAGAACAACAGCCCTGTAAAATGTAAGGGGCCAAGACCTGATTCTTAGCTAGGGAGTCCTCCCTGTTCTCCAGCTGACACCCTGATACAACTCCCAATTCTGTGGCATTTGATATTGCCAGCCTGAAGCAATATTTTATTTTTATTTTAGTATATTTCTATTCCGCCCATTCCCCGTAGGGCTCGGGGCGGAGTACAACATATGATAAAACAATAAAATACAATTAAAACATTTTATAAACAGACAACTCAACAGCACTCACTAGCAGCCCTGTGGCGCAGAGTGGTAAAACAGCAGTACTGCAGTACTGTGGTTTGAACTCTCTGCTTATGATCTGAGTTCGATTCCCGCAGAAGCTGGATTCAGGTGGCCGGCCTAAGGTTGATTCAGCCTTCCATCCTTCCGAGGTCGGTAAAATGAGTACCCAGCTTGCTGGGGGGGGGGAGTGTAAAAGACTGAGGGAGGCAATGGCAAACCACCCCGTAAAAAGTCTGCCGTGAAAACGTTGTGAAAGCAACGTCACCCCAGAGTCGGAAACGACTGGTGCTTGCATAGGGGACCTTTCCTTTCCTTTTCCAACAGCACTCAGATTACCACGTCATCACATATTGCTCAGCCTAGCCGTCTCACATCATGATATCTCATAGAGATGGCAGTTTTTATTCAATTTCCTAGCACAGATGACAGTGCTGGCTGGGGAGGCCAACCTGATCAAGAATAGACGCCCGCAGCCTCAGCTAAAAGCCTGGCAGAACAGCCATTGTACAGGCCCTATGGAAGGCTAATAAGCCAGGTAGGGCCCAGATCTCAATAGGGAGCTGATTCCACCAGGTCGGGGCCAGGACTGAAAAAGCCCTGGCCCTAGTTGAGGTGAGGAGGGCATTTCTTGGGCCGGGGATGGCCACCAGATGTTGGGAGGCTGAACATAAAGACCTCCTGGGCATATATGGAAGGAGACATCCCGAAGGTATGTTGGTTCCAGGCTGCGTAAGGCTTTAAATGTTAGAACTAAAACCTTGAAGCGGATCCGGCACTCAATGGGCAGCCAGTGCAGACTGTGGAGCACCGACCGAATGCCCACCTGTAAAGGTGGTGCAGTCAGCAGGTGAGACACCGCATTCTGCACCCGCTGCAGTTTCTGGATCAGTCTCAAGGGTAAGCCAGCGTAGAGCAAGTTACAGTAGTCTAGTCTGGAAGTGATCATTGCATGGATCACTGTAGCCAGGTCCTGGAGGGATAGAGATGGTGCTAGCTGCCTGATCTTCCGAAGATAACAAAAGGTAGACCTGGCAACTATCATGATCTGGGCCTCCATGGAAAGGGAGGTATCCAAGGTCACTCCTAAGCTCTTCACCTGTTGGGCCAGCACCAATGTGGTACCATCCAAAGCTGGGAGCTCGATGCCCATATCTTAAATATCAGGCATTTTATTGAGTTGGCAATATCTGTGTATCCCTTATGCAGCTGATTTTTAGACAGCTGATTTCAGCGGATTTAGGCTGCCAGTTTAGTAAGGTCACAGCATTGCAGATCAGGCTGACCTCATTATTAGGCAGTTTTAGAAGGTCACAAAGAAAAAGCCTCCAGCAGTATTTTGAAAGATGAAATGACATTACAAAACCATCATCATGGTCTAGTAAATAACTGAATCAGCCTGGCTCCCAGTCAGCTTTTGCTATGCTGTGGGATGTTTGTATTGGGTTAAATATAAATAAAGAAATCATTTGACTTGGAAGCACAGATTTATGCAGTATCCCCAGTCCTCCACTATTCCTGGTTATGGGGAAAATGTTAGTCAAAAAATTACAAAGATGATGTGACTCCAATGGTAACAAGAGAAATAAATTTTACTTACAAAAGCAGAAGCAACTCTTACATGACATATTCATGTAGGTGCATTTATCTTATTGTGGACAGATTAACTTCAAAAAGTGGAGCTTGCTACAGCTCCAACCCCATGAATGAGTAGTCCTGTATAAGGTGAAACAGCAAGAGGCTCAGCATCTAACCAATGAGAGGGTGGGTTCAACTGCCAAGTGTACCCAAAGTGAGCAAATGGTCTTAACCCAAATTCTCTTGCATGCAGTTACAATATACAACAGTTTGTGTCCCATTCTCAGCTTCACCAGCCTTATTTCATGCTTTCTCTGGAGAAAAGAAATAAGAAGAGCCCTGCTGGATCACACCAGTGGACCATGTACTCCAGCATTCTGCTTCACACGGTGGCCAACCAGTTCCTCTGGACAGCCAACAACAGGGCATAGAGGCCAAGGCCTTCCCCTGATGTTGCTTCCTGCAACAAGCTAATGCATTTATATAATGCAGTTTCACTAGAAGTTTCATCTTGAGATCTTTCGGCACCAGGCACCTAGAAAACTCCTCCCACGAAAAGACTAAATGCCTTAAAAACTAGGGGATCAGTTGGTATTCTGCCAAGTTACTCCAAATGTAGGGAGCATTCTTATTCTTCCCACCTCGTAAATACATACAAAGAAGCTTCCCTCTTTCCAGTCTGAGAGCTCACAGCCCAGCTGCAGATTGGGCATTCCATAGATTGGTAGGAGTATGAACATTTCCAGTTCAGAAGTTTTGCTTATTTTAGTTGCATTTGCAATGTATGTTTGTTTTCATTATTGCACTCACTTCTTTCTCCAAGAGTTCCAAAGGGAAATGTTTCCAGCTGTATCCTCTTTGTTTTCCATCTAATTTGGACTGATATTTCAAAGATTGTACCTCTCACCCAAGGGATCATCCATGACAAATTTCAGAGAAATGGGATAAAGAGTTCCAGTTTTATAGGCAATTAAAAGCAAAACAAAGGAAACAAATGGCGTCCATTCATTTGTTGTTTTTTCCTATTCATTTCCATTACCCAAATGAATGTAACAAATAGGGTTTTTTAGGGTTTGTTTTTTAATTAGTTTGGTATTGAATGTATTTCTTTATGACTGAATACCACCCCCTTAAAAAAAACAATCTTTGTCCATGGTTTATGATACACTAAAAGCCAAGGAGCAGGGTCCCCAGCCTACATTCACATTCTAGTTTTTTAAACAGAGACTTTCCTTCCAATGAAGGAACACTGAGACATGTATCTTCTATAGACAAAAGAAGGCTGCTCCAAGAACAACCACATGATGAACTGTTTATCTACACTGGACTCTTCTCAGACCCCTGTCAAGATCCTCAGTGTCCCCTTCTTTACAGTGTGTTCTGATGGAATGAGCTGCCGGAGGAAGTTAGGGCCCTGCGAGAGCTTTCACAGTTCTGTAGGACCTGCAAAACGGCACTCTTTTGCCAGGCATTTTTGAATTAAAATCAACAACAACAGAAAGGCAGAAACTAATCCATCTGGCCCACCTCGAACATCATATTGTGACTGGAGATCTTTTTCTTAGGGCGTTTTCGCACTGACCTTAATCGGCAGCAACGCCCCTCTTCAGCGCGCAGGATCTGCGCGGATTTCACACCAATTGCCGCGGAGCACCCGGAAGAGCCGGAAAGTCCCGCGGCTTTTGCGGTGCAAATGGAAACCGCCAAAAACCAGTTTCCATTTGCGCCGCAAAAGCCGTGGGACTTTCCGGCTCTTCCGGGTGCTCCACGGCAATTGGTGCGAAATCCGCGCAGATCCTGCGCGCTGAAGAGGGGCGTCGCTGCCGATTAAGGTCAGTGCGAAAATGCCCTTACAGAACATCCAGCAGAAATACTTGAATAATAAAATCTAAGCATCGATGGAGTTGGTAGTATCCACCATCTTTAATACATCAATATATCTGATCTAATAGCACCTAACATTGTTTTATCTAATTGTTTTATATGTTTTATTTATGATGTACTTGTATTTTTATCTTTTACCTAATTATATTGAACTTGTGGTCTTTTTTCTTAAAAAGCCTGCTTTGGTGGGGAGAGCAGGATACAAGTTGAATGAGTGAATGAATGAATAAGTGGAGAAAGTCAGTAGACTTAGAAGGGTCTGACACTATTTAGAACTGCATTGTTAGACTAAGGCTGTCATGAGCCCTGACGAGGAGGAGCTGGAAGGGTTAGCAGATCTAGAAGAGTTGCCAGCCAGTTCTTCAGCTGAACAAACAGCAGCTGGCCCATCAACCACTCTCCAGGCACCAGTGTCAGCTGTTGACGATCAATCTCCTCCAAACTCTCCTCCTCCCATCTTAAGAGTTCAAAGTAGGCTCCAGAAAGAACTTTCAGAGCGAAGACATGAGGCACGTCGATGCTTCAGATCTCTCAGTCCTGAGTTCTAGCAGAGTCACTGCCACCCAGGGAGCAGGTTGATTGAGACTCCCATATAGCTCCCACCCAGGACTTGGTAACCTTGTGGAAGCAACAACTCTATTCTCTGGCTTGCATCCACGCTTCTTCCTGATCCTGACCTACTTGATTTCCTTGGCACCCTGACCTTTTGGCTTTTGGACATTGAGTTCTGATTCAGGTTTGTGATTCTGCATTGGTGACTTGGCTCCTGGTTGACTTCCTGGACTTTGACCTTGGACTGGCTTTTGACTCCTGCCTGCCTGCACCCTGAGAACGTGATAAAGGCTTAGAAAAGTCTAACACTATTTAAAATTGCATTGTCAGACTAATCTTAGCTATCTATGAATGTTATCCGGATGCTTTGACAAACAATGACCACTTGTCAGGATAACTATGTCCATTTTTGACCTAACTATATGAAGTGCAATTCCTCTAGACATTGTCCAAAATTTCTGCCTGAGACAGCTACAGAAACAAAAAATGAAAAGTAAGCAGAAAAAAAAATCTCATTGGGAACAAAATAGGGATGAACATATAGTATACTTTTTCAGTTCCCCCCAAAAACTTCTTACTGCTAGCAAAAGATGTGAGGCAGATACAGAGCAAAATGCCACCTCAGGAATCATTCTGAAATTGTTGTATCTAAGATGGTGAGCAGTTTTAACAAGGCTATATGCAAAACCAGTATTACCTAAAGAGCTTTAGCAATTTTTTTTTTTTTGCCTTGAATCAGAGTGCAAAGGACAATAAAAACTAAGTTACTTCACAAATAACCACTTACATTTAGGCTAACTTCCTAGTGTTATCTCTCAAACTTCTAAAGTTAATGCACACTTCCTTAAAAAAATGAAAATCAGAAATACACTTCAGTCTTAAACAGGGCTCCTCCCCACCCCCAGAAAAAGAAAGGCGCTAGAACTCTCAAGAGGAAAATGAAGGAGAAACACATGGGTGTCCCTCAAGAACTCTGAAAATTTTTTTGTTTCCACTAAGGGGTTCTGGAACACAGTTCCACCACATTCCCCCAGGGAAAAAAACGCCCTGGTTTTAAGTCTGAAAGTATTTTAATTTCGGAGACAATGCCCTCTGAGGAACCAACATTATGTGTTTCTGCATGACTCTTTGAGTAAGTGAGAATGCCTTTTAAAGGAGAAAATCCCTGAATGCCGACTCTTGCAGAGAAACAATAGGCAACCTCCTTTATGGGCTGATGTATAATTCTGCTGTAGGATACAGTCTGATGCAGGAATGCAATGGGTTATCTACCCTCACTGGAGGCTAATTGGCACACAGTAAAACATGCAGAGATGCTACGTGTAGCCTCTTCTATGTACAGATGTGCTTTGAGTTCATGGCACCTTTTAATTATTGAATTTTATTTCTCATTGCATGTTAATAGTTTTCTTGTATCACATTAACATCCCCCAGCTTAAAATCCATGAATTACAGTTTTCAGATCTTATTTGCCAGTGCCTAAAATTGTAATGTTGAGGATGCCAGCTGTACATGCCTGTTAGTTACAGCAGACAAATAATTATTCAGCATATCTTCAGTTAGAAATAGCTTTTAATCGTGGTGAAGGACATGTCAAAGACACAGTGACTGCATCCTGTTTTGTGAAACCTCCCACCCAACGCTCCACAAAGAGCTTGGCAGCATAATTGCCTTTAGTAGACTGACTATCTCCAGAGGCAGAATGAATCAGCAAGCCGTGGACGGGAGTTTTGCTGTATTTCCCCATCTTTCTACACGGACAACATCACCGGCTACTGATAGAATCTCCGCATGGTGAATCTGTTATTATGATTGGAGAACTTTTGTGTCTTCTCCAGATATGGAGAATGAATAATGTGACTCTGCCCTTCTTTATGAGTTAAGCAAGCTCCGACTAGCAAAGGGATTTCTTGACAGGCACAATGGAGATGGCTAAAGCCAGGAAGTCATCCATACCATCTCAGCCAAGTAGAGTAATCTTAGCTGCTTTGTCAAAATGCAGTGGAGGAAGCGAGGGGGGAAGGCAGACTCTCCAGCCAGCGGATGTGCCCGGAATCCCTGATTAGTTAGATGCGGCATCCTAATGAGACACTGATTTGAAGAAGCCCATTGACAAAAGGTTGTTGAAGTGCTCCAATTTTTTTTTCTCCCTAAGCAAAAAGGCAGCTGTTTATAATGGTGATCTTTTGCCTTCTTATGCACGCTCATTTGCAGGAGCAAATATAGGCAAAAAAGGGAAAAAACAAGATGACTAAGAGGGGACTTGAGAGAAGTTTTATAAAATTATGAATGGTATTGAGTGAATGGGGAGATTGGATGAGTGGCAGCAATTCAGGAGTGACAAAAGAAAATATGGCACATTGCGGAAGAGGGGGCCACAGCTCAGTGGCTGGCCATGTGCTTTGCATGTAGTAGGATGCCTCTTCAATCCTTGGCGTCTTCAGTTAAAAGTTCCCAGATATGAGGGAGATCTATTGCCTATCTAAGCACATAATATTGAGCAAAATGAGCTAATGGTGTAAGATGGCTTTTTATGTTCAAGTCATGTCGTCAATGCATGGAACTGACTACTATAAAGTGTGCTGACGGTTTTACAAAAGATTATATAAACACATTCGCTCAACAGCTGTTAGCTACCATAGTTAAATAGGGCCTCCATATGTAAAGGCAGGAAACCTCTGAATGCTAAGTTCTTGGAGAAGCAAACATGCCCTGCATGAAGGTGTAGCAGGATTCTGAGCAGCTGCTATGGAGAAGAGCATGGTGGTTTAGATGGACATCAGTGAGATCCAAGAAGCCAGTCCATAGGGGTATCAGCTTTAAAACTCATTGGTCGTTTTCGCACTTAGCGTTTGTTACCATTATTCCGCGGAGGAATTCTGTCCGGACCATTTCCCCCATTTTCGCACTATGGTCTCTTTTGCGCAGTCGGTTTCCATGCAGCCCCGCGTCAAATCGTTTTTGCACTAGCATTGACTTGACTTCGAGGCCCTGTCAATCATTTTTTTTAAGCGCATGGCTGGTTGTGTTACTGTGTAACAACGTAACTCGTCACCGCTGTTCCTCCCCCTTTTTTTCGCGGGCAAACCGCATCACGTGTGCTGCTTATGCTTAAGTATTGGCTGCAGCTGTAGCATCCTCCACAGCCCTTTATGTATTGACAGAAGCATTCGCAATGGAGAATCTGGTTAACAAGACCGTGGCATGTCTTTATTCCATAGTGGAGGTTTTGCTTTTGTGCCTGTACACTGGATGCCAACTCATTAATGCACATGCAAGGAGATCCTCGTACAGCAGTTGCAATTCTCACGAGATCCCCCCCCAACACTTATGTCCGCAGGGATCGACCCTGATGTATGATAATGCTACATTAAGGATATGACGAAATTCCGTAGTTGCGAAATATCACAGTAATGCAATCAAATAGAAGTAGCTGAAAAAAACCAGCAGGCACTGCCTAACCGGCAATGATGCACACTTGCTTCTGACCACTGCCATCAACTTATGTGTGATCTGAAGGATGCATATCAATCAAAGTAGTAGTAAGCAGGATTCCCCAAAACAAGCTGTGGATGCTGCCCTCAGACTTCGATCTAACGGAATGCATCACGCATGTGTTGTGTATGCTGTATGGCACCTCATTAATTCCTTGATTCATTGAAATTTCAGAATTTCGTAGCTGTGAAATATCACTATTACGCAAGAAACTAAAATTAAGGGGAAAAAATGGCCGGGCAGGCACGTTTCGGAAGCACCACGAACACACACTACTAGGTTATATGGCTGATGATTGGCCAGGCCAGCAGCGTACATGATTTGCATTGCATTGCACGTCCCAGGGGGATGGAGTGGGAGGACTGAAAGGCAGAGGAGGGTGCCGCCCCCAAAGCAGTTGATGCGGAACGGGATGAGTTTCCCACAACAAACTCCGTGGAGTGGATCCACAGGTTTTAGGAAACTCCGCTAACATGCACAGCCAGATACTGCGCGGTGAAAGTGCTGAAGCCGCGGATCAAACCGTGACCGCGGAGCAACATGTGCGAAATCAAGCAAAAGATCTGGAGGTAAATGGGATGCCACCTCGGGGTAAACGCTAATGTGAAAACGCCCATTGTCTCTTGCTGAAATCCTTTGGGGTTCGTTGAACCAGGAACCTAGGATGAATTTCCATTCTGGCAAATCTGAACCCTTTTAGCACTCTCTTCACAGGCAAGCAAAAATGTTGCTAGTGTTTAAAGGGCAAAACGTTTAGCAAATTTCAGTTGTGATTCAGTTTCCAGGCTTCATGGTGGAAGTGACAACTGGGAAAAGATGAGAGTCTAATTCCACTTGACTGTGAGGAAACTGAATGATGTGCCTGGGACCAGGAACCTACCACAGCCTCTCTGGAGCTCAACCCATATCAGGTGTTTCTCAACAGGAGTCACTGATAACTGGAAGCAACATAGCTAACAAAAGCACCAGGCTAAGTCTGTTATGGCTGTTGGGCTTTTGTGTTGGAGCTGGACAGTTTATATTTATTTAGTCATTCAAATATTTACATCTTGCCTTTCCCCATGGCTCAAGGCAGCTTACAACACCCCACATTTAAAAAGACACAAAGTGCAATAAATCCCCAAATAAGCCCCTCTGTTCTCCCAGTTGGCCTGAGCTCAGAAGTAAGTAGCCAGGGAAAGACCAAACATGGACAATGGTAAGGCACAAACCCAAAAGGATTACCAGAAACTACTAGTCACAGCTGGTGTGGAAAACTTGTATTGTTTCATTTGGGCTATGACTCCCTCTTTGTGTGCAGGGAATTAGTATAAGAGTCATGGACCAGAACTTGGAGGTTTTCAGGAATGTGATAGGCTTCTTTCCTACCCTTACGTAGAAGTTTGGGTGTCCAGCAGTCTGTTTGGTTATTTACTGGGGCTGTGTCTTCTGAGGCTACCATATCATGGCACCACCAGAATTTACAGTGCTGTTCACAAAAATTGCTACATATCTACACTGCAATTTAAGCTCAGATATTTCTGCATCTGAACTTAAGAAATAAAGTATCCATTGACTATTCTTTGTTTTGTTACCTTGTACATTTTGTGCCATCTTAGTTACCAGCCTTGTTCATGAAAAGGCAAACAAACTCTCTTTTCCCCTTTTATTCGTCATCTCTGGTTTGTACTTTATTGACCTTCTAGGGCCATTATGGTTTACCATATCGAGGTTCGGTCACGAAATTAATGTGCAAGAAAATCTATTTTGTCAACTCAGTATAATCTTTTCAGTTGACAAAGTGATTGAATTTGTTTGTTGGGTGATTTTTCAACAAAATAGCACCCTTTTAATATTTCAAGGAAACACTTGCAGATACCAACCCACAGAATGTTTTAAGCGGTGTAGAAAATATCACTCTGCAAACCAAATGCATTCCCAAGATAGTGAATCAACTCACTGTTAATTTTTGTTTGGTTTCCTTGTTAAAAACAGCCACACGTTTCCCTCTGGCTTTCAAGTGCAAAGCATTGGCAACTGTTAATGTTTCTTTCACCAGAAGTTTTTCTTTTTTAGTAATATGTTAGACAAACAAACATCTGTCATTGGAGAGTAAAGAATATATTTACACAACCGAACTCTGAGTTATGAAAGCCCCTCAACAACCTGTGTTTAAGATCTGCTCTTCAGCTGGTGAAGAAACAATATTTTGATAACTTGTATTAAGAAGATAAGAAGAATCCTACTGGATCAGACCAGTAGGTCTGGATCAGTCCATTCAGCATCCTGTTTCACACCCTGACCAACCAACAACAAGGCATAGAGGCTGACAGCCTTCCCCTGATGTTGCCTCCTGGCTTTGGACATCCAACAGCAAGGCATAGAGACTGAGGCCTTGCCCTGATGTTGCCTCTTGACTCTGAGATTCAGAGGTTTAGTGCCTCTGAATGTGGAAGTTCCCCTCAGTCACTATGGCTAGTAGTCACTGATAGACATCTTCCAGAAAGCCATCTAATACCCCTTTAAAGCTGTTTATTCCTGTGCTTATCATTACATCTTCTGGTGGCAATATCCACAATTTAATCATTCTCTGTGTAAAGCAGTATTTCTTTTTGTCCATCTTAAACCTACTGCCCATCAGCTTCACTGGATGCCCTCAAGTTCTAGTACTTTGGGAGAGGAAGAAAAAATTCTCTTTGTCAGTTCTTTCCACCTCATGCATAATAGTCCCAGTCTCAGTCATCATTATGCCCTCACTCCCAAATCCTATTACATTCCTATCAATATTACCTTGAGTGTTTAACACAATAATCCCTTTGGGCTGACTTGTCCCAAATTGGAGGCTCCCCAAATCCTGTTGGCTTCCCCCCTCCCCTGGGATTAGTTTTAAAGCTACTCTGTCACCTTAATTACAAGCAGCCTGGTTCCCTTATGGTTCAAGTGAAGCCAGTCTCTTTTGCACAGGTTCAGCTTGTCCCAGAAAGTTCCCCAGTGCCTAACAAATCTAAAACCTTCCTCCTGGCATCACTTTCTCATCTGGAGATTGAGATACCAGATCTGTGCCTGTCTATGCACATGAAACCAGCAGCACTTCTGAAAATGCTACCTTTGAGGTCCTGGCCTTTAACTTTCTGCCTAGGAACCTTCCCTCACCCCCCTCCAGGACCTCATGACTGCATTTCTCAATGTCATATGTGTCAATGTGCACTATGACTGCTGACTTCTCCTCAGCACTATCTACCAACCTATCTAGATGGCACATGGTATTCGTAACCTTTGCATCAGGCAGGCAAGAAGATGGTATTGGATTAGGGAGAGAAAGAAAGAGAAAGAAGGGGGAGGAGGAAAGAAGCAAAAGCGGGATAATGCCTCCTCCCCACAGGTTTCTTGTGGGTCCCCACTTGTGTATATATATTTGTTAATATAAGCAGGGAAAGTGAGAGGCATGTTGCATTTTCTCTGTTTATCCCACTACTCTGTAGAAACATTTATTTTTATTTTATTTATTTTATTTTATCAAATTTTTATCTCGCCCTCCCCTAACAGGCTCAGGGCAGCTAACAACAGTTAAAAACAACATAGAATATTTAAAACAATATACAATAAAATCAATTCCCTACATTTTCCAACCTTGAGATTGCTATCAATTATAGAATTCAGTAATCTGTGCCCCTTGCAGCACAAGCCTAACCAAAGGGCCAAAATAGACCTCATCATTGTTATGCAAAACTGTGCAAAATTGAATTATTCAAGAGAGCTTTTCTGTGCAGGCAATAGAGTTGCACAAAAAATTATTCACAAAGTTCGTTGGATAAGGACCACGGTCAACTCTATACTTCTGTGTTTAGTTTACTGAAACTAGGATCCCACTACGTATTTTTTTAAAAATCATTTAATGTGTCATGTTAATACTTATGCTTTATTTTAGTTCTGCTTTTAGATTTTTGATTGGTTCTACACAAGGGTTTTTTGTAGAAAAAGTCCAGAAGGAACTCATTTGCATATTAGACCACACCTCCTGACATCACCATTGTTGCACATAGGGCTTTTTGCAGAAAAAGACTCATTTCCATATTAGGCCACACACCCTGACACCAAGCCAGCCGGAACTGCGTTCCTGTGCGTTCCTGCTTTTTTTTTTTTTTTTTTTTTAAAGCCCTGGTTCTACAACCCCAATTCTTTTGTATTGTTTACTGAATACCCCATCCTCTCAATTTATGGACTTACTCTGGGTGATCTATCTTGAGTTCAGGAAGGACTACAAATGATGTAAATAAAAAAATAAAAATGCAGGTTGGTTCTGAGTGGGCCAACTCAACTTTCATACTGTCAGCAACACATCATACTATAGGGTACTGATTCCAGATGTATAGGGACCCAATTTGGATTGGGAACATGGCAAGGGGGAAGAAGAGGTTTCATCCTCCTCTCTGCAGCAATTTCCTGACCTGAAACAACTGGAATGTGCTATGTATCCTGCAAGGGGGTTATATGTGTATTGCTAGACTATCCATGCAGGTGCCCCAATCAAGCAAATCCCCCACCTCGATGTTTTTTCAGATTAGAAGGGGAGAGGCCGAATACCCTTCTTTCCCTGTGTCACCATCTGAATTCAAATCAGGACTTCACATGCATCAGAAATGACCCAAACCTAATCTGCAAATATTCTCAGGTTCTGGATGACTCTTTATACCCCTTTTGAAGCCCATGGACTTCAGTGGACTTAAGAGTGTAGCTCAACAGTGATCCATGCGACGATCACCTCAAGAATTGACTACTGTAATGCCCTCTACATAGGGCTGCCCTTGACCCAAATTCAGAGACTGCAACTGGTGCAAAATGAAATAGCCAGGTTGTTAATGGAGCTACCTGTACAAGTGCACATTCAACCTGTGCTGGAAGCATTGCACTGGTTGCCTGTGATGTTCCAGATTTGCTTCAAGGTGCTGGTTATAACCTTTAAAGCCCTACATGGCCTTTGACCTGCCTACCTTAGGGACCACCTCTCCCCATATGTGCCCCAGAGAGCACTTCGTTCAGGGTCCCAACATCTCCTCAAGATCCCCGGACCGAAAGATGCTCGACAGTCTACCACCAGAGCCAGAGCATTCTCAGTAATAGTTCCGGTTCTGCGGAACGCCTTGTCTGAAAACATCAGGGCCCTGCGGGACCTGCCGCAGTTCCGCAGGGCATGTAAAACCGAGTTATTTAAACTTGCCTTTAGAGGCTGAAGGGAGGTAGCTATTACCCCACAGCACCGATAATCCCACTGAACCACCATAAGTGAAGCAAGATCATTCAGAGCAATTAGAAATGCACATCTTGGTCTTAAATTATTGTAAACTGTATTGGTTGATTTTATTGTGTAATCTGTTTTTAATGTTTTATATGGTTAATTTGCTGTTGTTAGCCACCCTGAGCCCACGGGATATAAATCTGATAAAATAACAAAAATAAAAAAAATATTTTAAAGTACACTGTTTTCAGTTTTAAAATACACGATTCCAGCTTTCTAGGCCTCATGATATTTTAGTCACGCTTGAAACTGTGTCAACAATGCCAGCTGAAATCTCAGAATTAGAAACAAGCAAATATTGCCATGCAGGAGTTGTTTTGTAGAAAAATAGGTGGTGGAGCTCATTACCATAACTCATTAGCATATGCCACTGCCCCCAGCCAAAAGCAACCTGATGCAAGAAAGGAGAGCCCCAGGCGAGTGAGGCCTGCTTGGGTTGGCAAGAGTAGACCAGGAGAGTCCAAACAGGCCTCGCTCACCTGGGGCTCTCCTGGCCCACCCCCTCCCCCCAATCAAAAGGCCAGCAAGCCACCTGCCACCCAAAATCACATAAAAAGTGGAGAAAGGGTGGCATGTGCTTCTCCAGGGGTTAATGAGGGCTGCAGGGGGCATGGCAAAGCCCCTGGTAGCTGCCTGGCTGCCCGCTCTCCTAATCCAGGGATTGTTATGCACATACTAGTCAATGGACAAGGTAGGTGGGGAGGAGGAACACTCAGAAAGGTTCAGGAGCTGTGCTCCTGTGAGCTCCTGCTGAATCTGAGGCCTGTTGCCATGGCACATTGATATGGACTTTCAGCAATTTGCATAGGGCGTTTTCGCACTGACCTTAATCGGCAGCAACGCCCCTCTTCACCGCGCAGGATCTGCGCGGATTTCGCACCAATTGCCGAGGAGCACCCGGAAGAGCCGCAAAGTCCCGCGGCTTTTGCGGCGCAAATGGAAACCGCCAACAACCAGTTTCCATTTGCACCGCAAAAGCCGCGGGACTTTGCGGCTCTTCCGGGTGCTCCGCGGCAATTGGTGCGAAATCCGCGCAGATCCTGCGCGGTGAAGAGGGGCGTCGCTGCCGATTAAGGTCAGTGCGAAAACGCCCATAGTCTTTCCTGCAGACAAATCCCTAAAAAGCAGCTATGGATGGGGTGGAGGGCTAATATGTATCAGGACTAGAAAGAGAGGATTAACTCTTCCCTCTGTGTCACTTCCACATTTGAAAATCCCTCCACTTAGCTGCTTTATGCCTGGTAGAGAATACAGCCCAGATTAACCCAGTCTATTAGATCTTGGAAGTTAAACAGGATGGGAGACCTCCAAGGAGGGACAGTGACTCAGTGGTAGATCATCTGCTTGGTAAGCAGAAGGTCCCAGGTTCAATCCCCGGCATCTCCAACTAAAAAAAGGTTCAGGCAAATAGGCGTGAAAAACCTCAGCTTGAAACCCTGGAGAGCCACTGCCAGTCTGATTAGACAATACTGACTCTGATGGACTCAGGGTCTGATTCAGTATAAGGCAGCTTCATACGTTCATACCAGGGTTGTGTTGCAAAGGCAAGGGATGGCAAACCAGCTCTGAATATGTCTTGCCTTGAAAACCCTGAGGGGTTACTAGTCAGCTGTGACTTGATGGCAACCCTGCCACAAAAGGAACATGCATGTTATACTTGTCTCCCCCACATACATACACACCTGGGATTGAATCTTAAAGCAGCCTCAGGGGACATTTTTGATCAGGGTAACAGCTCAAGTGGAATAATTAATCCTGTGATTCCCCTCACATCTTCCTGTTTCCCTCTGCCATAGCAGTTTTTCCAGACACCGCCCCCCCCCCCCAAAAAAAGTATGATGTTCCAGTTACTGATTGAGTAGTTTGGCCCTTGGTTCCTATTTCTACAAAGTGTTTTGCACTTAGAATGAAAGCAGGCTCCTTGAAGGATCCCTGGCTACTCAAAATGAATAGTTACTTGTGGACTTTAAGCAAATGTATTTCCTTGCGATTGTTGACTTTCCATCAAATAGTACTCAAAAAAGAAAATAATCACAGTAATTGGAATTTCTCCTGTTGCAAGCTCTTCTCATCCATTCCCCAAAAGTTGCATTTTGCTATTTTTGATCCTATTGCCTCAATGAATATGATTTATTTCACAGTTCCCTAGCGTTGTTAAGAATGGTATTTTTGCCTATGGAGATTTTAATAGATAGGCATAATGAAGAAGAGAGATTGACTTTGCTCAGGAACTTTCTAGTGATGGCTGTAATTCTTATAGCAGCCTCACTAGGGGGAGTTGCAAGCAATATGAGTCTGTGAACAGCACTACATGTTACAAAAAAGAAAGAAAGAAAGAAAGAAAGAAAGAAAGAAAGAAAGAAAGAAAGAAAGAAAGAAAGAAAGAAAGAAAGAAAGAAAGAAAGAAAGAAAGAAAGAAAGGCAGTTTCTTCCCAGATTTTCTAGGCAGAAAGGATCACCCTATCCAGCCTTTCATCACTAACCAGCCACTAATAAACAAAATCAGTTAAGCAGCCACTAATTAACAAAGTCAGTTAAGCAGCAGCTCTTAAACCCTGGGGTGGACTATGATCATGTGTACTAGCTAGGGTTCCCAGTTTCCAGGTGGGGCCTGGAGATTTCCTGCTTTTACAACTGATCTCCAGCTGGCAGAAGTCAGCTCCCCTGGAGAGAATGGCTGCTTTGAGGGGTGAACTCTATGGTATTGTACCATGCTGAGGCCCTTCCCACCCCCAAACCTGCCCTCTCCTGGATCCACCCCCAAAGTCTGCAGGTATTTTCCAACACAGACCCGGCAACCCTATGCAATACTACAAAAATCACATTCTGGATGGGCAGGGCAACCTCAGGGGACTCTTTTGGCAGTGACCAGAGAGCATGCATATGTGGGAAGTAGCTTCATTGGCCTCCCCCAGGAAAGAGGAGCTATACTTTCCTGCTTGACTTGTCTCTGGATTGCCCACTTCCAAGAAATAGTTCATCCTCATCTATAAAGCTGGAATGCTGACCCACTTGGTCAGTATTTGTTTTCCACAAGCAAAAATACAGAACAAGTGCTCATTCAACACAAGGGTGTGTGTGGTAGTCACCACAAAAATAACCATATTTGAGATTAGTATTATTTAGTTTGTAGTATCTTTGTATTGCTTTTCTCCTCAAAGGGGACCCAAAGCAGTGAATAACAGAGAAACCCCACCACACCCCTAAAAAAGTAAAGGTAGTCCCCCTGTGGAAACATCAAGAGGTGAATACTCAAGGGCATACTCAAACAGGTAAAAGGTAAAGGTAGTCCCCAGTGCAAGCACCGAGTCATTACCGACCCATGGGGTGACGTCACAGCAGGACGTTTTCTAGGCAGACTTTTGCAGGGTGGTTTGCCATTGCTTTCCTGAGTCATCTGCACTTTCCCCCCAGCAAGCTAGATACTTATTTTACCGACCTCGGAAGGAATGGAAGGCTGAGTCAACTTTGAGCCGGATACCTGAACCCAGCTTCTGCCAGGATTGAACTCAGGTCGTGAGCAGAACTTGGACTGTGGCACTGCAGCTTACCACTCTGTGCCATGGGGTTCTTCCAAACTACAAAGATACTATATACTAAATAATACTAATCTCAACATTATTTTTATGGCAACTTCCATGCACACTCTTGTTTTGAATGAGCACTCATTCTGTAATTTTTGCTTGTGAATAACAAATAAGTAACACTGACCAAATGGGTCAGCACTGCAGTTTTACAGATGAGGATGAACTATTTGCATTTCTTGGGAGTGGATGGTTGAATAGTCTGGTGCCCTTGTCCCAGATCCAGTCCTGTTCTTTCACTCAAGGTGGTCGCCTGTCTGAGGCTTCTGTCTTAGAACCAAAAGAACTAACAACACACTCCTGAGCAGTGTTACACCCTTCCAATCCCATTGACTTTTACTTACTCTATTTAGAATTGCTATATTATGTATGATGCCAGATCTTTTTAAAATGTATGCTGAACAGAGACAGGGTGGACGGAAGGGCATCTTTTGTTTTCTCCACTGTATGCTCTGACCAGATTTCCTGAATCTCTGGGTGTTGTGGTTTTCAAACACATCAGAGTTTCTAGCTAACTCAAAGGAAACAAGAAGAATGTGGGGAAGCCTGGATAGCCCAGGCAAACCTGAGGTTGTCAGATCTTGGAAGCTAAGTAGGGCCAACCCTGGTAAGTACTTGGATTGAAGACCTCCAAGGAATTCCAGGGCTGGGACACAGAGGCAGGCATATCAATCTACCTCTCTGAAAACATTCCACCACCACTAGGGGTTGCCAGCAATGTTCCCTCTAAGCTATGGAGTCTTGTGAGCAGAAATTCTACTTTGTGAGCCACTAGCATTAAAGTTGTGAGCTACTGCATACATTAGCTTTGTCTGGGGCCATTTTTTGTGAGCTAAGTCTAAAAAACTGTGAGCTAACTCACACTAACTCAGCTTAGAGGGAATACTGGTTGCCAGAAGTCAGCCATGACTTCCAGGCATGCACATGCATGTACACACACAAAAAAATTGAAAAAGAAGAATGTGGGGAAGCATATCACAATTGGGAGTCAGAGGGGATGGAATGTTGGTTGCTCTTCCACTATGTGAATCTTGGTATCTTTTAATTAGTACAGCAGGAGTTATTGAAATCTGAACTACCAGCAAGGGAAAACTTAGTAGATATGGCAGGCCAGCAAAACCTAAGTATGTGCTTTTGCAGTGACACAGTGAAGTAGGACTGAAGTGACGCAGAGAGGATCTGCTGAGTAAACCAGGAACCGACAGAAGCCGTTGCTACTCAGCAGTTTGTTTCCTTCAGCTAGAACAGAAGGTTGTTGGGTTTCAGGAGGTTGTTGGGTTTCAGGACCGTTCTTTTTAAAGAAAAATTGTGTGCTTAGTTAATCATCAGTGAATCAGCAATCTTCTTTCTCCATGACAGACATGGAGAACAACTGAAATCAGTCGTTTAAATCTTTGTTTTATCAATGGGGAAAGGAGCCACGCAGCCTTAGGGCTGGTTTATCACTAGATAACTGTTTGGCCTGGTTTACCGAACTGTATATATACCACTTGAAGGTGACATCATCATCAGTGGATGATTGACTCACATGTGCTTGGAGCCATATATACTCTTTCCCTGTCTTTTCAGAATAAGGGCAGTGAAGCATCTTTTGATGGCAGTGATATTTATTGGTGATTGATGCCATGATGTAATGACATCTTTACGTCAACCAAGTATTTCCTGGTTGTCTGCAACAATTCATGAAAGAATACAGAAGACTTTTAAAAAGTTTCCAAAGTAGCAATATATTGGGCTTTCAAGTTACAGATGTACAAATATACATTTTCATGTCTTTTAGGTATTGAACTGAGACTTTTTGTCTCACCTGTTTTCTTTACTAGTTTTGTCATTGGATATCTTTTTTTTTTTTTTGTAATGACATTTTAAAGCCATTTATATGTTTTATATCATTTTACATCATTTGTATGGTACTTTACAGGTATTTAAACTCTGACTTTGGGTGGGGACATCAAGGTTTGAATCTCCAATTGCCATGAAGTCCACTAGATGACCCTGGACCAGCCCCCCTCTGTCAGCTTAATCTAGTTCACAGGTTGCCCTCCACAGACATCTTGAGAGGTAGGTGTGGCTGAGAGAATTTTGAAAGACCTGCAACTGGCCCAAGCTCCCTCGGGAGGCTTCATGTGGAGGAGGAGTGGGGAAACATACCAGGTTCTCTAGGTTAGAGTCCCCCCCACTCTTAACCACGATGCCACACTGGATTGTAGGGGAGTTACTGAGGAGATTGCCAGACCCCTCAAAGGCCTATGTTTTGTGTTGGAAATCAAAGCTTCACAAAAAGTCATCAGTTTATGATTTAAAATTCCTTTACTCACAAAAGAAAGAAAAGGTCTTCTTAACAAAAAAAGGACAGTGTGGATGGAATGCCTTTGGTATGTTTTTCATGCACATATAAGCTTACATATGGGGCCACTGTAAGTGAACGCTGTTTCAAAATCAAACAACTTTGAAACAAAGCAGCCCAGGAGTGTGACATTTTATTACTGATAACTCTGAGTAGATAAATAACATTGGAAAACATTCTTCCAGTCTAAGGACCCATTATCTCAAGCTATTACATACTCCGTTGTGGATACATTACAGAGTTCAAAAGTCCCATTGAGTGTTCTGGTATATATCCACTTTCCATGATGGCTGTGGGATGGCATGCATATCTAGGAACAGAGCCTGAAAATCAGCACTAAAAAAAAACAGTTTGAAAGCTGGAAATTTTTGATCTGGACAAAAGAATGCACACGCTGCTCTGCAGTGAGAGGGTAGTCATGGATGTTGCTGTGGCTGCAATCTTAAGAATTTTCCTAGGACTAAGCACCAGTGTGAATTAAATGAGATTTACTTCTAAGTAGACCTGACTAGATAGGAGCTTTATTTGTTCTTGTGGTCTGGAAGCACACAAGAGCATAGGCAAGGTAGGGAACAGGAAGGAACAAAATCCTGGGAATGGGAAATGGTTAAATTAATATTCCCCAATTCAGTCCTTTTTTCCATTCATTTTTGTTAATTTTTTTTCTGTGCTTGAATTTTTCACTTTTGGCTTTTAGGTTCATTTTATAGTGTATGTTGCATGGTTTATACAATTAATACTCATGCAATGTACATCATTTATCCATGTAATACATGGATAATGTAGATGTTAACTTCTTGCAGAGCTGTATGAGTATGCCTTTTAAATTTCTTTTTGTTTGTTTTTCCCATTCCATTGTTGTGAACCTTTTTATTTCACTGCTTTTTTGTTGTTTCTAACATTCTTAATTCAATAATTTATTGTATGCTATTTTTATGTATGATGCAACATAATTTACAGGATTTTTTCCCTAAGAAATGAGGAAATTGCATCAAAATCTGTATAAGGAATAAGTAAAATTGAAATGGGGATATTTAAGTTCATACAGTGGGTTTATGAAATCTGGGACCATCCCTAATTTGTTGGTGCTTGCATATAATGTTGTATTTATTAATTTACATATTTACTTTATTTATATCCTCCCTTTGTCCACAAGGGGGATCTAAATCAGCTTACATTATTTTATTTTCTTCCATTTTATCCTCACAACAACCCTGTGAGGTAGGTTGAAGTAACAGTGTGTGACTGGCCTGAGGTTGCCCACGCTTCCACAGCACAATGGAGGTATGAAACTAGGACTCCCAGATCCTAGTTAGATACTCTGTCCATTACACCACATTGGCTTTTAAACAGTACGTTACACCTTTAAACAGAACATGCCTAAGGAAACTTCTCTTCAGGCCGTTTTGTAATATTATAAATGCAGCACTCTGTTGCAACTTCACAGTTCACAGCAGTTTCATAGTTACACACCAGACCAGCAAACCCTGCTGCTTTATTTTAACACCTGATGCCTCCACAGATCTTTAACTTGTTAATGAGTGCAGGGCAGGACCTCCTACTAGATGACATAGGCAATCACCTAGGGCACCACTGGTACAGAGGCACAGAATTTGATCCCCAGGACCAACAGGGCTTTCTTCCTGCTTTTGCACCCTGAGGTACAAAAGCAAGAAAAAGATTCTACCTCCTGCCTCTCAAAGGCTTTGAGAGGTGCAAGCAGTGGAGCTTTCTGGCTGCTTTTGTACCCTGGGGTGCAAAACCAGAAAAAAGATCTCCCCTCCACACACCTCCTAGAGCCTCTGAGAGGCATGGGCTGGCAGGGCAACCCCTTCTCTGGTGTAGGGCAGCAGCAACAGCAGCCCAATCTCTCAATTCTATCCTATGGGCTCATAGGATAGAAAGGAGAGATCAAGTCGCCACTGTGGTGTGACCCTAGAGAAGGGATTTAAAGTTTAAAACTCCTCCTGTAGCATCGCACCTTAGAAGCGGCCTGATCTCTCCATTCTATCCTGTAGGCCCATAGGATAGAATTGGTTATGGGGGGGAGTAGTTAGCCTTGCCTAGGGTGCCAAATAATCTAGGTCCAGCCCTGGATGAGTGGGAAGTGCCATCAAGTCACAGTGGATTTATGGTGACCTCATAGGGTTTTCAAGGCAAGAGATACTCCGAGGTGGTTTGTCATTGCCTGCCTCCATGTCATGACCTTGGTATCCATGGAGATCTCCCATCCAAATACTAGACAGAGCTGACCCTGCTTAGCTTCCAAGATCTGATGAAATTAGGCTAACCTGGGCTATCCAGGTCAGGGCATTTTTAATTTACACCTGTTAATCTAACCCTTCTCTCTCACTTGCACCTTCAAATTGCTATAGCTTTCAACCCACAAAGCCTAACCTTCTATTGGCTGGTTCAGGATGCAGATCTCATTGTTGCTAGAGAACATTTCTGTGCCATATTGTGTGGAGAGCCAATTTGATGTAGTGATTGAGAGCTGCAGACTCTAATCTGGGCTGATTCCGCATTAGCCTTTGTTCCGGCTCCGGCGCTGTGTTTCCCCCGGGGCAGATGTTGGTTTCCGCATATCTTGACCCGGGGCGGCAGTCTGATCCGCCTCCAAAGCGGTGTTGCCCCACATTTAGGAGATCCCCAAAAAGCGAGAAGTTTATTATTGATGCGGTTTTGGGGCTCAAAATTTATGTGCGGAACTCATGACAATGCGCTGTCAAACTTTTTGCATCCGTAGAACACACCCACATAACTCCAGGCCCATGATTCCACCCAGTTATTTTGTCATACTTCCTTAATTTTACTCCCTTTGAAAATTATCCAATATTTTCCTGAAATAAAGTAATTTTTTTAAAACAAATCACGCTTCGCGTTACAACACAAAAAATATATAACGATGTAACATGATTTTCTTTTGCTGAATACATCCCTTGCTTCCACCCACCCCCATTCTTTATGGTATTCCACGTGATTTTGATAATGTGTCATTGCATTGTGATTACTTCCCCCCCCCCATTAAATCACTCCTGACTATTATAATTTTTTTTTCACATAAGATTGTTACAATGCAATTAAATAAATAGCGATGTTACACAAATTACTTGAAAGATGTGCGATTGCCACCTTTATAGATCCCCCCATCCCTGTACGGCCTCAAACGGGAATGGGAATTTGATTATGTTTATAGGTTGATATTTTTGATAGGTTGGGGAAACTTTCTCCCTTAACCCCTCAGCATAAATCTCCCCCCACCACCTTCATGCATCTATTTGTAATTTGTTATAGCTTTTAATGGAAAACTGTGTGCTTAACATTCAGCGTGTGTGGATAAAAATGGTGGATCGCCGACTCAGATTTCCCGGGGTTTAGATAACTTGCTAATGGCAGGGCAAAAGGAAAACACATGACTTTGCCAGTATTATGCCTCTGGCATTATGTTGTAATGCAAACAAAGATGATCGCGTTGTAATGCGAACACACATGCGTGGTAAAAAAAAAAAAGGGAAATGTATGAGGGAGGGGGAAATTGCTACGATTGTGGGGGAAACTCTGGGAGCAGCAGTAATGCAGAATCAGAGCACATGGAACAGATTGGGAATTGAATCGGGGAGAAATCCTCTAGTGAGGAATCGGGAAATCATGCCCGCATGGAACAGCCATGGAGCAAAAGGGAGGCAAATGCCAAATGCGGAATCAGCCCTGGAGAACCATGTTTGATTTCCCCACACCGCTACATGCAGCCAGCTGGGTTATTTTGAGTCAGCCGCAGTTCTCGCAGAGCTATTTCTCTTGCGAACAGTTCTCTCAGAGTTCTTTCAGCCCCACCTACCTCACAGGGTGTCTCTTGTGTTGGGAGAGGAAGAAAAAGGACATTATAAGTCACTCTGAGACTCCAAGTGAAGGGTGGGGTATAAATCCTTCCCCTCCTTACATAGAATTTCTTTTAATAGTGATGATGAAATAGCAGAGATGAGAAACTCAAAAACATCCCTAGACTGGAGCTGAGGGGAATTCAGGAAACCAATAATCCAGCAGGAGAAGGAGGGCCAGACTTGCGAGTGGTCAAGTCCCATGCCCAGCCTCAAACCACACTTTATCAGATTCAGGGAAAACAACAACAATATTAGGCTATTGCATGGAGTCATGCTAGGGCTGAAAGGACATCACAACCTTGGTAACTTTTGAGTTCTCACTACAAAAGGCTGCAGAACAGAAACCAGAAGGTTCCCAAGCTCCTCATTTATGGCTAAGAGAATGAGAGAAGATTGCAGGTTGCTATGAATTACAAAGAGTCTCATATGAAGGGATTTTTCTGACATTGTAATAAGCTACAGAAAGAGACTAAGTGGTTTATTATGTCACTTGGAATACTCATGGTGTACTTACAGCCTTGTTCACATCACTCCACATTTTTAATTCATGTTTCACAAGAAAATAGCTGAAACATTCCTGGTTTGTTCAGTGCCATCTTCCCTAGTGTCCTGCTGTTGATCTCCATTCCTTTTCTTCCCAAGTTCTCCCTCCCTGCTTTGCCTCCATGATCCACTTTGAAAAGAGACGTTGGTGTTAATTTTTAGCTTCTAGAGCTTTCTTTTTATGTCATGTTACAGCTAAGCTAAGATAAGGGCTGGTGCCAGGCTTTCTGGTGCCTAGGCGAGGCTACCTCACCCCACCCGCCTTCCCCTCGAAGGCCTAAAACCTCCACAGCACCTTTCTCACAGAGGCAGCAGCAAAATGCTTGAAAAAACGAGGGACTGACAGGATTGCATTATGCTGGCTTGAGATCCGGTGCCCCCAAAACCAGGCACACCTTTTCTTTTCACTGAGCTGGCAAGAGCAGTTTACAGCCCAGTGGTTTGCCGGGAGCCTTCTTTATGCTGCCTTGGTTCCCAGCACAGCCTGGTCCCCAGCACAACCACAGGGGCCGGTCAGAGGCAGGTGCTCCCAGCAGGAGGTCTGGGGGAATGAGCATTCTAGTGGGGCTCAGCCTTCAAATGCTGCCCATCATCCCTCTGCCAAGACTACTGGGGGAATAGAGCCCATGGCAGCTGGTTGGGGTGATGATGAGCCAGACTGAGGTTGGACTTGTCTGATCCTGCCTGGAAGGAATTCAGAACACTGTGCAGGATCCGTGGCCACTTCAGCCTCCCAACAACGCGGCAAAGTTTCCTTCTCAGGGCCATGCTGTGGGATCTCACTGTCCTGGTGTTTGTGCACCTGGGGCTGCCAGTCCTGCCTGCTGCTGGCAACTTGGCATCAGGATGTCCCTGTTGGCTGAGGTTACAGGGGCATCATTTTTGACTAGAGGTGAGTCAGGGGCCAAGCGAGCAGTGGGCCTCACACTGCACCCAGGCACCTGCCACTTTCGGGCCCAGCAGATAAGCCCTAGACAAAAGCTGCTTGATTGGTGGGCATCTCCCAACCTCCTTAGGGGGACTGATGGGAGCGGGGCCCTTGGCTGCACCTCTGCACCCCACAGAGCCCCACCTCCTCTTCGCAGAAGGCAAGGGGGTTCTGAGAGGCATGGTGTCCCCCCTGGCAGGCAGGCCGGCCAGCTGCTTACTGCTTGGACTTGGTCTTGCCGCCCAATTCCCTGCAGCTGCCTCTGTGGTGGAGGAGCCAGGCTGGGGGTCCTCACCATAAGACAGCCCCACCTCCCACCATGAGTCATGTGGGGGTGCCCAATTTGGCACCTTTTGAGGGCTGCCACCCTAGGCCCTGACTTAGAGGTATGTCGGCATCAGAACACTGTCCAAGGGGGCAAGGGAACAGAGGTGAGGTCAGAAGATGACAGTGGTCTGCTTTTCAAGGATCCAATGAGAATCCAGGGGCTGGAGGGAGAGTGTATCCACTAATTCCCTCCTCTCTTGAACTGAGGCTAACTGATAGTGTAAGACCAGGGCCAAGCTGGTAGAGCCCAGCAGAAGGTAGGTGGGACACCAGTCCTGCTCACAGAAGCACTTGATATGGCCTCAGGTTTCTCAATTGATCATAGGTCGCATGTGCTGAGGCCTAGTCAGGGAATGCCTAAAGCTGTAGTAGAGACTGCAGCCCAGGTGTCTGCATCAGTATGCAAAGAGACACCAGATTCTCCCTGCCTTTTTCACTGCAGCAGAAGCTGTAAGGTCCTGAGGACTGAGTGGAAGAGGATAACCTGAGTCCCACCTGAGCATCTTCTGTGTAGGTATTTGGGGGTCTAGCAGACAGGTCTAGCCTTAGAATGCAAAAGGAAGTCAATACAACGCAGATTGTGGCCACCAGTGTAACCCAGTTATAAGGAGAGGACCAATTGTGCCCATATATCCTTCTGGGCTCCTGTCTTGTTAGCCCCAGCCTTTTGGGGTGACACTGATGTTGTCTAACATGGAAGTTAGTCAGCTCTCAAGCTATAGAAGAAATATTGTCCAGAGCTTGTTTGTGTGCTACCTGGTGGAATGATTTCCACCTCCCATATGCAGAGGTATTGCAGCAGATCACCACTGGGCTGACTGGCTATGGTTGAACTCACAACCAGGAGGTGAATGGCAGATGTAATGGTGGGTAATTGTATCTGTCTTTTTATCAGAGTGAACATCAAGAACATCAAGGATCACTAAAATGCACACTGAAGATCAAGGTCAGAAAGAAAGAAAGATGTGGTTCCCCCTCCCCCTTTTCTTTTTTCAGCATATACCTCCCCCTTCAGAGCTTGGGAATGGATGGCTTCTCCATATAACTTGGGATTCACACAGTTAAAGGACCATCTCTGGTGGTATAAACTTTTTGCACCAACATAGATGCTTTCAGAGCTCTCTCCTAGCTCTGTCCTCTCATAAATTTATCAGGTTTGACACAGTTCAGATACTGTCTCCTTGGTGATAGCGCCAGCCCTCTGGAACCATCTCCCTGAGGAAGTTAGGAGGGCTTCTATGCTGGCCTGGTTTCAGAGGCACTGTAAATCTGCTCAGTTTAACAGGGTACTTGGTAGCTGAGGCTTTTCTCTCACAGACAGTTCAGAGAGGAATAAATATTGAAAAGCTTGTTTTATATATTTAGGCTCATGTTTTAATTGCCTTTGTGTAGTGCTTGGTTTTCAACATTTTGAAAGTCATCTTGAGTCACTGTAGATTGTAGAAAAGGTGAAGTATAAATATTTTAATAGATAAAACTGAATAAAAATATTCATTACATTCCTTTGAGATGTTTCTTCAGCTACGGCTACAAAATGGTCCATATTCATCAAGAAAAAGAATTCTCAACAAAGAACAAAACTGACTCTCCCCCCGTCTCTCTCTCACACACAATTCAGTTGTTCTTGAGACAAGGGAATTTAGTTTTGCTGTTTTCAAGGTGATTTATATTTCAAAAGCCTCAGTGGTTTCAATTATATTTATTATTGGATATGTTTGTTTTGGTTTGTTATATTCACTTCCCCCCATTGATTTTAATAGGAATGATCTCCATTCCCTTTCCCTGCCCTAGCTCTGCCATGTTCCTTCAGCCACTTTCCCACTAAAGTAGATACAGTGATGGCCACAAGTATGGGTGGCTTTAAAAGGGAATTAGATAGGTACATAGAGGATGTCCTTCGATGGCTACTAGCCATGGTGACTAAAGGGGATCTCCGTTATTGTATAGTGGGGTCTGTGCATTGATGAGTCAAAGGATAAGTGATAACAAGCTCTTTATTAGGTACAGCATAGTGGGTGGCTGCACTACAAGGCTGAGAACTAGGCCAATGGGCCCAAACTTATATATATCCCTGGATTCCCGCACAAGCACATTATTGGGTCATTCAAACTGGCGGGGGCTTGTGATTGGTCCAGGGCAGCAGAGATTTAGATCCTGCAGCCCATTGTTCCCAAGTCCCCAAGCTCAGTCCGTATGGCTCCAATGAGCCAGGCAGGAACACCCAAAGTCTTCACTTGAGTCCACATACATAACATCTGTATTCTGAGGTCACAAGCCACCAGTGCTGGGAGGCAACTTCAGGGGAAGGCCTTTAGAATCTATGCCCTGTTTCCCTGAGCAGCCAACCATGTTGCTTAGAAGGCCTGCAAGCAGAGGCACCATGTCCAAACTACCTCTCTGTTGTTCCCCTTAGCAACTCATAATAGAGAGCCAGTGTGGTATAATGGTTAAGACTACCATTTCAGAGGATAATCACATTATTGTGCAGTAAAACAGCTAGATTCAAGTCTAGTAACACCTTAGGGGTCAACAAAGATTTTTTGGGGCATGAGCTTTCAAGAGTCAAAACTCCCTTCATAAAAAAACAAGTGGATGTAGAGATCTCTAAGTCCTTATGTCCCAGTTAGGATGTGGGAGGGGTATTGCAAAGAAGGAACTCAGGGTGCAGAGGTTCAATGTGCATTATAATCAGCTTGATTATCTGGGAAACTTGGATTTAAGCCTGGCACAAGTCAGGCAGAGCCATGGGTGGGTTCCTGAAAGGCAGTCAGAGTCTGAGCAAGCATGGCTGAGTCAAGAATCCAGTCCAAGAGTTCACTGTCAAGAAGGCCATTACTAAGGGGTTGTCTGAGAGGTGTAGTGAAGCAGGAATCAAACAGATCTGAAAGCTATAGCCAGAATCCAGTCCAAGGCCACATAGAAAGGCATGTTCCAAGGCTGTGATCACAGAGTCATTGGGAGAATGATGTGATGCTTCCATGACTAACAGCCTCTCTTGGCTGGTTTTTATAGGCATGTGCCTAAGGGTTAAATTGGCAACCAACTGCTAAGGAATAATTCTGCAACTACTCAAGCAGCTGGCATCAGGCCAGGAGGCAAGCACTCTGTCATCTCTCCTGTAGTTCTGCTCATAGCCTCTGTCTGCAGAACAAAGGGTTTGGGTGATGCTGGAGGGCTGGGAACAATAAATTTAGTTTCACCTGTTGATTCAGGGCTAGAGACTGTCAATGGCTCTGCACCAGCTGTTGGCCTGACCAGCCTGCAGTTCCTCTTCCTTCTTGCTGGCTTTTGCTGACTCAGAGGTCTCCTCCTGAGGAGTCTACTGCTCTCTGAGGAATCCTCACTGAGTCCTGGCTGACCCAAGACCAAACCCCACTTGTGTCATGAAAACTCACTGGATGAGCTTGGGTCAGTCACACACTCTCAGCCTAACACTGCTGCCCAGTTCAAACCAGAAACTGGAAGTCCTTCAGCCCAGAACTTTTTTTTTTCTGGAAAAAAGCATGCTGGAACTCTCAAGAGGGAAATGAAGGAGAAACACATGGGAGCCCCACATGAACTTTTGAACATTTTTTGGGGGGGAGAATTTTGTTTTGATGAAGAGGTTTTAGAACTCCGTTCCACCACATTCCCACAGGAAAAAAGCCCTGCCTCGGCCTAACCTATCTCATGGGGTTGTTGTGAGGCAAAATAGAGGAGAAGAGAATAATGTAAGCTGGGAGAAAAGTGGGGTACAAATGAATTAAATACATAAATAATTGGCATACTACCTCTGACCATGGAGATTCCTTTTAGCCATTCTGGCTAATAGCAATCGAGGGACTACTCCCTCCATTAATCTGTGTAATCCCCCTTTAAAACTATCTATGCTTCCTTCAAGTCAGGTTGGCATATTGTCCCTATATAGATATACATTTTCTGTCATGCAAGGAAGGAGCATAGTTAGTACTGTTTGTATGGACAGATGATTAAAACAGAATGGGTGTGAATGTTTGCTGAGAAGGTACCACTCATGAAATGCATATGGGATATGTACAAGTTACGGGGATTTGACAAACAGTCTGATCTACAGGCTAGCTTCCAGTTTATTCATGTACCACTCTAATTCATGCTTTCAAAAATCTTGTTTAGAAGTGGAGAATTTGGCATGCTCACTGAAAAGGCAAATGTATTGTGCCTTTAATTAGGGCTCAAAAAGCAAGTGGGATTATGGCTGTGTTTGTCTATATATGCAGATCATTAGCTTGCAGGGTGGAGAGATTGAAAAGTTTCTATCTTCTCACACAGCTGCCGATGAACCAGTAAACATAATACAGGAAGGGGAGCGGGGAACCAGAATGACAAAACAACCTTCTATTCATATTTGGATGAACCACTGTGGGGCAGTCACAACAAGAAATTCGTAGGCAAAACAGCCAAGGTCTTTCAACAGACTCTAGATTTGAAAGGAATCTGTACATGGAATGCTAGATTTGAAGTCAGCTTGAATATGCCTGGATGGATTTTCCTAGATTCAGTATCTGAGTAGAGAACTGTATCTCTCTGGCCACTGCTTAGGGCATAATTATTTTTTTTCCAAACAATGGGACAAATATATATTCAATAAAATACAAAAGAAGAATTTCAGATTCACAGTGGTTGCATATTCCAGTTTTCAAAAAACAAAACAAGAGATTCCTATGAAGCCATGAAGATGTTAAATATCATATAAAATCATGATTTGAGTAAAAACGGAAATTATTGATAATTGGTATTACATATGACTGAATCTTTCACTTTGGTTCGGTCTAGAGACTCATGATGCGAGTCAGAGCCATTCACAAAAGCCTGTTACAGTGGATATTCTCTCAATAAGAGTCGGTTGTTAGGCAATGGTCTTCTGAGAGCTGGGATAAGATTCCTGTCACAAAATACATCACCCCACCAGTGGAACTGGGCAGCAGGCAATGTATGTGAAGCACACCTTCGGAAAAAAACAAAAGCCCTTTGTACATGATGCCTTCATGTATTCAGTCAATGCACACAGTTCTGGTCACTGCACTGCACTGCACTGCACAGTTCTGATCACTTCACCTCCCCGAAAGATATTATAACACTAGGAAAGGTGCAGAAAATGACAGCTGAAATTATTAAGAGGATAGAACACGTTTCCTATGAAGAAAAGTTAAAGAGGCTAGGACTCTTTCGCTTGAAGAAACAAAAACTGAGGGGTGACATGATAGAGGTTTACAAAATTATGCCTGGGATAGAGAAGAGAAAGAAATATTTTTCTTCCTTTCTCACAATACAAGATACAATAAAACCAATTGAAATTAATGAGCAGTAAGCTCAAAACAGATAAAAGGAAATACTTCTTCACCCAAAGAGTAATTAACACGTGGAAGTCAGTGCCACAAGAAATGGCGATAGCTACAAACACAGACAGCTTCAAGAGGGGATTGGATAAACATATGGAACAGAGGTCTATTGGTAGCTGTTAGCCACAAGATATAGATAGAACACTATGTCTGGGGCCGTGATGCTCTGTATTCTTGGTGCTTGGGGACCAACAGTAGGAGACCTTCTGGAGTTCTGGCACCATTGATGGACCTCCTGATGGCATCTGAGTTTATTTATTTATTTTAGGGAATGGGGAAGTCTCCTGGCTCCACTCCCAAAGTCCCCAGGTATTTTCTGAGTCATTTTCTGAGTCGGACCCTAACTTCATACCAGGTACCTAGCAGCAGGCAAGACATTCCATAACTGGAACACCACAACAGAGCTAGGAATAATTTCAAGTTTCTTATTTCTGATATTTTGACCAAGAAATCCCTATCTCTTATCATTTCTCGTTTGTGTAAGTAAAATCCAGGCTTCTCTTTTCTGTTTCCTCACACCAACCCCCCCTCCCTTAAAAGGTACACATTTTTCAATGCTATCTTTATGTAAGTAAATCAGGTTTATACATTATGGTTATTAGACATCAAAATTAATTAAGCTGTAGATATAAATGTCATATAAAACCTGTAAAACACATATACACAATATAAAAAAGAAGAATCACACACAAAACGGGGACAAGTTCAGATTCCAAGCTGGGCCATGAAGCTCACAGCATGACTTTAGGCTAATCAGTCTAATCTACTTACTGGGGGAAAATTATGGATCTGCTAATCCATGTATGCCACCCGTGTTCTTTCCCTTCAAGGAAGGGTATGATATAAATGTGAGGATTAAATGAAAGATAAATGAATCTACCAAACCAACAGTGAAAAGCAGAGGAGCAAAGACTCAGATAAAAATAGCATCTTATAAAATTAGGCATGACAGAGGTTCATCAAAGTATGCAGGGGCTAAAGAAAGTCAATATGAAGAACTTTTCCTCCCTGTGTCCTAACTAGAATTCAGATTCAGGATAGACAAAAAGGAAGAAGAAGACGACGACAATGACGACCACAGATTTATGCCCTGCATTTCTCCTGAATCAGAGACTCAGAACGGCTTACAATCTTCTATATCTTCTCCCCACACAACAGACACCCTGTGAGGTGGGTGGGGCTGAGAGGGCTCTCACAGCAGCTGCCCTTTCAAGGAAAACTCCTGCAATAGCTATAGCTAACCCAAGGCCATTCCAGCAGCTGTAAGTGGAGGAGTGGGGAATAAAACCTGGTTCTCCCTGATAAGAGTCTGCACACTTAACCACTATACCAAACTGGCTGAAGAACAATTCTTCAGGCAATAAATAAACGGTGGAATATACTTCCAGTGGATGCAGTGATGGCCTTTAGCATAGGCATTTTAAAAAAAAGATAGCTTCATAGCCTAGAGGTCTATCAATGACTCCTAGCCAGCTTGATTGAAGAAAAAGTCCACATTCAGAAGCACTGAACCTCTGAATATCAGTGCTAGGAGGCAATGGAAAGGCCTTGACCTCATTATGCTATCTGTTGGCCCTCTATGACAACTGGTTGGCTACTATGTGAGAAAGGATGCTGCACTCAATGGATGTCCAGTCTGATCTAGGAAGGCACCTCTTATGTTTCAAAAATATAAGCAAATGTAAAAAAGAATTAAAACACAAAACATTTGTTCATCCTTAAACAAAATACAAAGCAACCCACATTGGTATCAGGTAACCACCTATATTGCTTCTGAATGTCAGGGCTCCCAGAGCAACAGGGTAGGGGTGTTCAACAGCAGAACAAAAAGCACCTTCATTCACATTCTCATTTGAAACTGATCATTTCAAATGTGAAAAATGCATGGAATTGTCAGAACTGCATTTTTTTTTTTTTACAGAGTAGCGTAATTAGAATCAATGAAAGTCCATTGCCCTCAAGCTGACAGTACTGCAACATCTCACTTTTAAGTTTCTCGAGGCAACAATTCAAACATTTGAGTGATTCAAGACGCACGCAGCTACAAAGACAAGGAAGAAATATGGAAGGGAATACCTGATCAGCTTTCATTCCACTTTTAACAATTTACCTGTCAGAGGTTGCTATCATTTTCTGCATCAAAGTTCTGTTTGCCTTTGTTGATTTAAAATCTGTCCTGTAAGAAGAGTTCCATTTGCAATATGCAGGCAAAATTACACTGCTATGTTCAGTCTCCCATAAAAAATGGACTAATACTATTTACTCAAGAAGAATGGGGAGGCAGGTTGCCTGAGGACCACAGCATAGTTAACCTAGAGCACCACTGATATCATTTTAGAGCTACAAAGATTTAGTCTAGGGAAAATGTTGAAGGGGTTCATGGAAAACATGTTGAGAAATCAAAAAGTATTGCATGAAATCACATCTTCTTACATAGTTTTGGTTCACTTCTGTTGGCCCTCCTGTGGTTTGACTTACGGTGCATTCACACTGCACTAAATAATGTGTTTTACATTTGGATTTTTACTGTGTAAGATTAGCAAAAATCCGGATGTAAAACACATTATTTAGCGTAGCGTGAATGCACCATTAGAGTGGCTATAACATCCTGCAACTTCCTCATTTTGGTTAGGACAAACCACGAGGGTACATTCTAGCTTAGCAAGACTCTCCCCCCCCCCTCCTGCTGAGATGCTGCCCCAGGAATATCAGATCTTAAGACTGCAAGCAAGTTTCGTTCCACTTGCAGTTAGCCTGTTTTTCCAGCAGACTCTGACAAATATAGTACATGCTCATCTCATGCTCCTGTACATAGCATCTGTGGAACAAGCCAGGGGCATCATTCCTGACCGTGCTTGGCCTTCCTTCTGAATGAAGCTCAGCTGGAGCTAGGGCTGGTCTGTAATTGGCACCAACACAGGCAGCCTTGCTTTAGTAAATTCCGATTTGAATAATTTGTATGCAATTAAATATTGGTATTATGACAGTGGCTGTTATAATTAGCCCATAATAATAATCACACTTACATTGCACTCTTAATTCAAGAATTCCTTAACAACAAATGTTAATTAAAATCTAACAACGCCCTTGGGAAGGAGAGAAAACGGAAGCCACCCATTTCATATTCAGATGGATAAACAGGCTTTGAGACTAATTCCCATGGTTTATGTTAAGGATAAACCTTTTCGTAATTTTATGTGGTTGTTGGTTTTTTTTTCCAGTTGAGTGTGTAGCGTAAATTAGGATCACACCAGTATTACAAAGACCTCAGGCTGTTGTTGGTATCTGTGCAACACCATGCTGATAGTATAGTTGATGTGTGACAGTAAGAACAAATTGTTAAGGCTGAAAGCAAAATGATAGATTGTTGTAGAGCTTTCCTTAACAAAAAAAATATCCAGAAGTATAAGAATGCAAGTGGGAGGCAATTAATAGATATTTGGTATGTCATGTATAGCCTGCTGCTTCTTAAGTGATCTCCAAGACAGGCAAGCTTATAAGGCCAGACCAATTAGACACAACCACTGAATTTTGTTGTCAGATTATAGACTCTCCTTTGGATGCTCAGTTATATGTAGACATGCTGAGAACTTGGACATGAGCATAATCATCAGGTGAACTTACCCAGAACAGACTCCCTCATTTACATGTGAGGTGAGGTCTGATCAGATCATCTTGATCATTTTAAGACATTTGTCCCCTGCACTGTGCTACAGGGCCTGGCTGTGCTTTTGTAATAGACGACAAATACTAAATTTAATTTAGCCTTCTCCATTACTAGAGAGGAGGCACATATCCTCCAGGGCCGCAGTTGTGTTATCAAACTGACTTATACGTCAAGCATACAATTGCTTACAGTTCATGCCTTCTTTGCACCTGTGCAGTTGCACGCATCCTTTAAACAGCCAGTGATGGGTTGATTTCATTTCCTGATTTTTTTTTTGCACCTGCTCTGACTGAACAATTTGTAAAGTGAGCACAAAAAATCTGTAGCTAGATTTATAGGTAGACGGAAAAGGCACACAGGCCATCTAAGTAGTAAGTGTCAACCGAGATAACTTTATGTCCTTTTAGCAGTGCATTGTTTTACAATTGGAGTTGGCAGCAAATAGTGGACTCAGGGTTTTTTTTTATCCTGCTACTTGATCTTCATGAGCACATTTTTAAAGACTTAAATTGCTCCTGTGAGAGAAGAAGAAGAGATTGGTTTTATACACCACTCTTTACTGCCCAAATGAGTCTTAGAGTGGCATAGAATCTCCCTTCCTTTTCTTTCCCTTCCCCACAACTGAGAACCTGTGAGGTAAGTGGGGCTGAGAGAGCTCTCCCAGAACTGCTCTTGAGCAGAACAGCTCTGAGAGAATTTGTGGTCAGCCCAAGGTCACATCAGCAGGTGCATTTGGAGAAGTGAGGAATCAAACCTGGTTCTCCCAGATAAGAGTCCACGCACTTAACCACTACACCAAACTGATCATGTGGAAGAGAAGATTTACTCAAGGGGTGGCCCATATTTTTGCTTTGCACACTTTTGCTAGATATTGAGGAAGAAGTTTTAAAATCAAAAGCATGATATAGTAGTGCTAAAATTGAGAGGGCCGAGCTGGAAGGCGGCGGCAGGGTGGGGGTGGAATTCTATAATATCGGTTGCTTGTTGCAAAATACAACACCATGTTTTAGAAATACTTTGGATGAGGGAAGAGGTCCGCAAGTGGGGCAAAAATGCTCTCTTACTTAGTGTCAGAGCAGAAAGCACTGGTGTCATTCAGACTGGCTATAATTAATAATTATCATATGACATTGCATGTAATATAGCCAGGAGGCCCAAGATTGTCTGGCAGCCTGCAGTTCTAGCTCTTTTTGAATTATGTACCACTAGGTGGAGATTTCTTTGAGAAAGTGAACAAGCATGTAGACAGTGGTGACCTGATAGACATAATATGCCTGGACTTTCAAAAGCCTTTTGACAAGGTACTTCAACAAAGACTCCTGAATAAATTTGGCAGTCATGGGATAAGAGGACAGATTCTTTTATGGATTAAAAAGGCAAAGAGTAGGAATCCATGGACAGTTCTCACAATGCAGGGAAGTAAACAGTGGGGTTCCGCAAGGATCAGTATTGGGGCTGGTTCTATTTAATTGATTCATCAATGATCTGGAATTAAGGGTGAGCAGTGTAGCAGCCAAGTTTGCAGATGACACGTTATTCAGGATGGTGAATACCAAGGCTGACTCTGAAGAGCTCCAAGAGGACCTCCATAAAGTGGTTGAGTGGGAGACAATGTGGCAAAAAATGAAGTTCAGTGTTGGTAAGCGTAAGACGATGTACATTGAGACAAAAATTCACATCTTCAAATATAGGCTATTGGTGTCTGAACTTGTTATCATCCTGGCATGCCTTCACAAGCCAGGATGGACAGGGATCTAGGGAGCAGGAGGTAGGCTTCACTGCAGCCAGGATCCTGTCTACATCCTCCAATGTGAGTCAACTGAAGCGGTCCAATATTGGACCATTCGACGGCCAAAGGGCTTCCAGTTCACATACTGTATCAACCGTGGCTGGGAGTTGCTGGTGGAGAGTCAAGATTTTATCTGCAAACTATGTTGCAAAAGCCTCAAAGCCATTATCCAATTCCCTATCTTTTTGGTTGCTCGATGGCTAAGTTGTCAGAAACCGAATCACTCTAAATAATTGGGCGGAGCACAACTTTGCAGACACTATGGAGGCCGCATAGAAATTTCTTAGCGTACTTCATAGCCTTCTCATAGACTTTCATAAGCGTTCTATAAGAGGTTCTGGACTCTTCATCATGAGTATGCCGCCACATTTGCTCTAACCATCTGTAAAGTACTGGGGTCGGCGCAGTAAGAGACCAGAGTCGGAGAGTGATTTCAGCAAGCTTTACTTCAGGAACACCAACACAAACTAAACTCTATTCAAACCTCCTGCTCCTTTATACAATTCTTGCCCCCTTCTGATTGGACCTTAACTATGTACATGGATTGGCTATTTACAGAGGCCTAAGGGCCTATCAGGGTACAGTATGAGCCTAGATGTTGATTGGCTACTTATGTTTCAATCCTTCCCCTGATTGGGCACGCTTAGGCCTTCTCTGGAACCCTGGTGTGGAGTACAAGCTTGGCTTGTTCAGCTTCCCTCCAAAAGTAACAGTTCCCTCCAAAAGTAACAGTTCTCCATTTGAACCTAGGACACAACACCCCTCCCCCCATAGTTCCAGCTATCAGGTGACATAGTCCTGGAGATATGCCGGAGGGCGGCGGTCTCGTGTCGAGCGTCGGAGCTCCGAGGGGACTGGGCGTTCCGACTCGGTTTGTGGTTCCGCGGCTGCAGAGCTGGAGACATCTGGGACGGCGGCCCCGGGAGACCTGGGTTCAGCTGCGCGGTCGGGGGTCTCCTCCTGCTGGGCCGAAGCGGGCTCCACGGAACCCTGTTCTGTGTCAGGCTCACGGGGACTTACGTTGTCCGGATCTGGAGCCTCTGACCTTGGCTCTCCGGCAGGCAGGCGACCACGGAGTTGGTCGATGTGTCGCCTCAGGAGATGTCCACCCTCCAAAGTCACTGCATAGGAGACCGGTCCAGTGATGTGGTCCACCTTTCCAGGGAGCCAGGCGGGGCCAGTGGTGGCATAGTTCCGTGCCCACACTGTCTCACCTGGGTAGAACCCTCTGGGGGCTTTAAGGTGTTCCGGCGCCGGTCGCCTGTCTGGGGCTCGGTCAGGGTGCAGCTTGTCCAGCAGGGTGGTGATGCGGCGGCCCATGAGGAGTTCGGCTGGACTGCGACCTGTGGAGGCGGTGGGTGTGGTCCGGTAGGCCATTAGGAAACACGCCAAGTCTTTTGGCCAGTCTGAGGGGCCCAGACGGTTCAAGGCCTCCTTTGCCGTGCGCACCATCCGCTCTGCCTGGCCATTGGTGGCTGGATGAAACGGGGCAGAGCGAATGTGCCTGATGAGGTTCCTGGCTAAGAAGTCCTGGAACACTGCGGACGTGAATGCTGTGCCGTTGTCGGTGACGATGGTCTCCGGCAACCCGTGGGTTGCAAAGATGGCCCTCAGAGCCGTGATGGTCGCCTGCGATGATGGCGAGGGCACCTGGACCACCTCCAACCACTTGGAGTATGAATCCACTAGTATGAGTAGAGTCCGCCCATGGAAGGGGCCAGCAAAGTCCATATGCAGTCTTGACCAGGGGGTTTTGGTGGATTCCCATGGTTGCACTGGGCCACGTGGGGGGTCAGGCCTTGACACCTGGCATGTCGGGCACCTTTTAACCCAAGCCTCAATTTCTGCATCGAGGCCGGGCCACCAGACATAGCTCCGTGCGAGAGCCTTCATGCGGGTGTGCCTCGTGCAGGGCTCTAAGCACTTGGTCTTGCAAGGGTTTGGGGATGACGACTCTGTTGCCCCATAGTAGGCAGCCTTTGTGGGTGGATAGTTCATCTTTCCGGGCTGCAAACGGAGTAAATTCCGGCCCAGTCGAGCCCTTGGGCCACCCCCTCCCCACCCAGTCCAAGACACGGGAGAGGACTGGATCACGAGCGGAGCGGGCAGCAACGTCGCGGGCGAGCAATGGCCTGTCCGGAAGCATGTCCATCAGTAGGATCTGATGAGCCGGGGCTGGATCGGGATCCACGTCAGGCAAGGGCAAGCGGCTCAGGGCGTCAGCATGGCCCATTGCCTTGCCCGGGCGATGCACTAGGGTGTAAGTGTAGCCGGCTAGAAAAATGGACCAACGGAGGACCCGTGGGGACAACACCTGAGGGGTCTGCCGGTCTGATGCAAAGAGGCCCAAGAGGGGTTGGTGGTCCGTATAGAGGGTAAAGGGCCGGACGTAGATGTAATCATGAAATTTTTTGACACCGGCCACAACTGCCAACCCTTCTTTGTCGATTTGGGCGTAGTTCCGCTCCGCCGACGAGAGGGTCCGCGAGTAGTACGCGATAGGGACTTCGGTCCCATCAGGGAGTCGGTGGCCCAGAACTGCCCCCATGCCATAAGGAGATGCGTCGCATGCCAGGACCAAGGGCAGGGTCTCGTCAAAATGGGCAAGGACGGAGTTGGACATCAGGAGGCCCTTGATATCTTGGAAGGCTTTAGCGTGCTGGCGACCCCACGCCCAGGGTCGGTTCTTGTCTAGAAGCCAGTGCAGGGGTTCGGCCACCGCTGCCTTGTGGGGGAGAAAAGCATGATAAAAGTTTAGGAGGCCGAGGAAGGCCTGGAGTTCTTGCTTGTTGGTGGGCGCTGGAGCATCTCTGATGGCACGCAGCTTGGCGTCGGAGGGATGGACCCCCTGGGCATCGATGGAGAACCCCAGGAATTCCACCCGATCCACGCCCAGGAGGCACTTCTCCCGTTTGACCTTGAGGCCGGCTGTTTCAAAACGTTGTAGGACTCCTCTAAGGCGGGCGGCGAATTCTTCAGGCGAGGCTGCCGCGATCAGCACATCATCGAAGAATGGAGTGACTCCGGGAAGTCCTTTTAAAAGAGAGTCCATGAGTTCCTGGAACAACCCCGGAGCCACACTCACGCCAAATTGCAACCGCTTTACTCTAAAGGCCCCCCGGTGGGTCACAATTGTTTGGGCGTTGGCCGTGGCCTCATCCACCGGCAGCTGTTGGTAAGCTTGGGCCAAGTCCAACTTGCCAAAAATTTTTGCGCCGGCTAGGGTGGCTAGAACGTGGCTGACGATGGGCACAGGGTATGCGTGGGCCTGAAGAGCCTTGTTGAGGGTGCACTTATAGTCTGCACAAATCCGCACTTCCCCACTGGGCTTGACTGGAGTCACGATGGGAGTTTCCCAGGTTGCGTGGGTGACAGGCTCTAGTATTCCCTGTGCAATCAGTTTATCCAGTTCCTCCTCAATTTTAGGCTTGAGCGCGAATGGAACTCGCCGCGCTTTAAGCCTAATAGGCCGCACTGTGGGGTCGAGGTGTAGTGTAACCGGGGGACCCGTGTAGCAGCCCAAGGTGCCATCGAAAACGGCCGGGAACTCTTCACAAACCTTGTTAAAGTCCACTCCGACAGTCTTATTGACCCCCCTGATCTCTATTCCCAGGGGCTTGAACCAGTCGAGACCCAAACGGTTTGTAAGGTGGTTCTTGACCACTAGCACTTGTAGCTGGCCCTTGAACCCCTTGTATTGGACTGGGCCCGGGCCCACTCCCAAGATAGGCACCTTATTCTTCTGGAAGTCCACTAAGGTAAACCCCGGGTCCCTGAGACGAGGCCTCAGCCTGGTGGGGATTTTAAAAAATGTCTCTGCCGCTATAATAGATGATGCTGACCCAGAGTCCACCTCCCTTTGGCAGGGCACCCCCCCGATCCCTACATTGACCCGGATTTTGGAGGGCCTGACTGGCGAGGGTAGGTACTGTACCGGGTACGGGTGGGCGTGGAGAGCGTCGGTCTCGAAGTCTGGCTGGCCCTCGGAGTGCGCAGATCTTTGCGGGACGCGTGCTCAGGATGTGGATCTGCAGGCACAGGCGATGTGGCCTTCCTTGTTGCAGAGTCGACAGGTGGCATTCCGGAATCGGCAGGTCTTTCGCTCGTGCTGGCCCCCACAGCTTGCACATGCAGGTGGTGTCTTGTGTCTCATGCCCTGTGGGGCATGGGTGGTCTTCCTTCCTGCTGAACGATAGCCGGTTTGTAGAGCTTTGTCCTCGTCTGAGTCCTCTGTAGATGGTTCAGGGTTGATCTGGTGTGCTGCAGCCTGTCTTGTCAGCCGTGGCTCTGCTGATCTGCCCTTCTCCCAGCTGGTGGCCACATCGATTGCCTTTGTTAGGTCGCACTCGGAGAGGGACAGGAGTTTCTGTACTAGTTTTTCGTCCCTCAAGCCCCATACAAACTGGTCAAGAAGGGCTTCGTTGAGGTCTGCGAAACTGCATCGGCTTGCCACCCGGCGCAGGCTTGTCAAGAACGCCATCGTGGTTTCGCCTGCCTTCTGTGTCCTTTGTCGGAAGTCCCAGTGCCGGGTGAGCTTGGTTGGCTGGGGCTGGAAATACTTCTCCAGAGCGCTGATGATGTCGTCCACCGGCGTCTCTGAGAGCTTCCTGGGTTGGAGAAGAGCCCTGGCTAAGTCCACGGTCTCCGTGCCACATGTACTGATAAGCAGAGCTCTCTGCATGGTAGTCTCTGTAATCTTCCGGAAGGTCAGGTATGACTGGAAGCCTTCGACCCACGAGTCCCACAGCTCGGGGCGATCGATGCTAAAGGGCTGCAGGAGGTTAGCTGAAGCCTCCATTCTTGGCAGCGTGTCTGGGCGGCTTGAGAGATGGGGTGTGCGCAGAGCGGAGGTGCGGACCCAGATGGCTTGGATTTAGCCACCTTTCCGTGTTCCTGGTTCTGTTGCTGGTTCTTACTGGCATCCCATCCTCGTCGCCAGTGTAAAGTACTGGGGTCGGCGCAGTAAGAGACCAGAGTCGGAGAGTGATTTCAGCAAGCTTTACTTCAGGAACACCAACACAAACTAAACTCTATTCAAACCTCCTGCTCCTTTATACAATTCTTGCCCCCTTCTGATTGGACCTTAACTATGTACATGGATTGGCTATTTACAGAGGCCTAAGGGCCTATCAGGGTACAGTATGAGCCTAGATGTTGATTGGCTACTTATGTTTCAATCCTTCCCCTGATTGGGCACGCTTAGGCCTTCTCTGGAACCCTGGTGTGGAGTACAAGCTTGGCTTGTTCAGCTTCCCTCCAAAAGTAACAGTTCCCTCCAAAAGTAACAGTTCTCCATTTGAACCTAGGACACAACACCATCTAAGCTGCCATTTCCTCCTTAGCAGGTCCAAGGAATACTAGGGAGCTGCTTTGGAAAGGCAGTGAAGAGGACGTTTGGGGGGATGATGTCTTCAATGGCAGTGGAGTGTTGGGAGTGCCAGTCCTCCACAAGCTCATCTAACGACCCACCAGAGGGCATCAGATCCTGCTCTGGGTCCATTTGGCTCCTTGGGCGAGCGTAAATCCACTCACTGCCTAAACAGAGTGTAAGTTGCAGGTCCAGCCGGACTTTCAAGGCATAGTGGTCTGATCATGGGACAGCATTCATTGCCATCAGACCCACTGATATCCCTGCCCTTGATATCCAAGATGATTACAGGGTTGGAACACCTTCCTTATGAGGAAAGGCTAAAGAGTCTGAGATTTCAGTTCAGAAAATATATGAATAAGGGGGGACGTGGTAAAGATGTATAAAATAATGCATGTGGTGGATAAAGTTGACAAAGAGAACCACTCTCCCCAAATACTAGAACTTGAGGGCATCTAATGAAGCTGATGTACAGTAGGTTCAGGATGAACAAAAGGAAATACTGCTTTACCCAGAGAGTGATTAAAATGTGGAATTCACAGCCAGAGGATGTAGTGATGGCTACAGGAATAAAGAGCATTCAAAGGGGCTTGCATAGATTCATGAAGGAGAAGTCTTATCAGTAGGCATTCGCCATGGTGACTGAGGGAAACCTCCACATTCAGAGGCACTAAACCTCTGAATGCCAGTCAGAAAGCAGCATCAGGGGAAGGCTTTAGCTTCTATGTCCTGTTGTTGGCCCTCCAGGGGAACTGGTTGGTCACTGTGTGTGACAGGATGCTGGACTAGATGGACCATAAGAAGAAGAGTCCAGCAGGACTCTTCTTCTTATGTTCTATCTACAAGTACCTCTATGTTGCCGGCTTTCCTTCCTTCCTTCCTTTTTTTTTTAAAGAAACATCTAACCCTTTTCATGGTGAAGATATACCTTGTCCCTTATATCTCTGCAAGGAAAGAGAGACATAAATTTTGTAAAATATGAATTTGGGAATTTATAGGCTACAACATTAGAATGTTATACTCCTCTAGATAGATGTCAATTGCCAATTTTGTAAAAATGCCCCCCAGAACTGCGAGGAGCAGAGGCATGGAAAGTGTTGGTGCAACTGCCGTGTGGACCCTCAGTTGCTATCGTAAATGCCTCTGAATTTGCAGTAGCAACAAAAACTACACAGCGGATTTATGTCATGAAGCAGCAACCAACAAAACCACTGAGATAGTACAAAAAGGAAAGGTTTTTAAGAGGGGTGGTCCTTTGGAAACATTTTGGATCCCTTAAAGTTTCCTTTTTCATATAAAAATGTTCATACAGACAGTATTTATACTGAGTATTTTTATTTGTACCTATATTCAGGCCTGAGCCAAAGTTCTGTACAGTCATGTGAAATATATGAGGGTGCAGAAAACTACAAGAGCAGAACAAAGGGTAAGTGGCAGAACAGCCATCTGCATAATTACACATATGCTGTCATGAGACACTCAGTAGAACTTGGCTAATAAGATGGCATTTCATTGGCTGATCTCATCTATCACTTTCCCATGCTACCAAACAACTATAAAGGCCTCCTGCAGATGGAAAGACATTCCATATTTTCAGAAAGAAGCAGATCTCTGACAAATATTGACAAAGTTGCTGCAGTTTGTATTGCTTGCAGTAAATCGCAATAAATGTAAAGCAACGGGAGTTGCAGGTGTTACAGCACCTGTTAGAAGAACAATTGCTGTTTTTCAACTCTTAATGTATGTGTGCTCAAGCAAATGTGAAGGTAAAGAGAAACCATTGTGGCTTATGGATTCTTATTTAAGGAGAACCAAGAGTGTTTGTAACGGTCACAATATAATTAGAAGTGGCAAGATGGTGTGTTTACAGAGACTTTTCAGAATGGTAGTTTTACTTCTGTGTCACTATCGGAAGTAAACTACCTCACTTCTGTAGAAGTGGCACATTGTCTTTGCAGTAGAAATCACTGCTACCAATCCTCTTGGCTTCATTCAAGTATCTGAATTATTTGTATCCCACCTTTCCATAATGACAATACTACAAGAATCTCAGTAACAGTTACATAATACTTAAAGTCAACTTTACATCATAAACTGTGTAGCAGCAACCTTAGCTCTTGGTGGTCAGGCAGTAACGAGGCCACAGGCGAAATCAGGAAGAAACAGCCATTTATTTAACATGTACACGGACCCCAGACCAGACTCATGGCTAAATGAATCTGGGAGCCCTGATTTCAGGAAGTTCTACAGTTTTATAGTCACAGACAATCATTTCCAGTAAACAATTGCACAATTACAGGAAAGGACCATCCCATATCCCATACATCATCACAAGCTTCATATTACTAAAGGAACAAGGAGGAGACAGGAAGGGTCTTTCCATACATGGCATTGATGTTGCTAACACTCTTGCAGCAATATCCTTCATAAAAAACACATTTGCACCTTTGACCTGCTCCCAAGACATTTTCCAAGGTATATTACTCAATGCTTATTCCAGCCAGTTTCTACTTTCTCTTTTAGGCAGCTGCGGCAAAGTCAGTGGGTGAAGGAGTAACTTCCTCTTTTCCTTACTTTCGCAATCTAGAAGGATTATTTCACAGAGGCACCTAGCAAGCACTTTCAAAATCTCTTTGACCTTTTGTTTTCTTGCCCTTGTGCTTAATTAATGGCTTTCAATTTACCTTATTTAATATCTTTTTATTTCAGCCCTGCTTCTACTGCACTTCTCCAACCAATCATCCAGTAACTGTGCTGTCACCTTCAAAAAGTTCATGGCAAACCTCCGATGACCATCCATGCAAGGGATGCATAAATCTCTTTGAGAACTTTATCAAAGATGCTTGGGCGTTCCTGAAAAATTGGCTTCAAATCATATTCCAGGGGAAATCTGATGATAACTTCAAGACATGGGAATCTTATTGGGGGGGGGGGGTGTTGTCAGTTTGATCTTCTTGGCTTCCCTTTTTCATGAAGAGCACATGCCATGTTCTTTTCCTTTGAGAGCCAATGTTGTATAGTGGAGATACCCAGTCCTCTAGATGAAGCCTGCCGGGTGACCTTGGACCTCTCCCAGAACTCTCTCAGCCTCACCTACCACGCAAGCAGTGTTCCCTCTAAGGCTGTGCTCAGGATGTGAACTGCATCACTCAGTAGGGTAGGAAATTAGAGGGAATTTTGCTCAAAGATGCCTGTTGTACAGAGACAAAGGGAAGGTGACTGTAAGCCTCTTTGAGTTACCTTAAGTTAAAGAAAACTGGGATATAAAAACAATTCTTCTTTTTCTGTTGCTGCTGCTGCTTTAGGTGGAATTCCACTGGCAACTTTGGTCTGTGTCTCTTCATTTAAGCCTCCCTGAGGTAAGATCAGTGAATTCTGGTTGGTTCTTGGAACAATAATGTAACTCTGAAGTTCTATAAATCAACTATGATTCTACATGCGACTAGTGCTATACAACCATGCTGCAAAGGAGGATGGGAACCGAGCAGTGAATCATGTGCTTACTGGTCATGGATATCTATCCCAAATGCACCAGCAGTTCCATCTCCTTGATGACTTTCTTGAGGCAAATGAGGACATTTCATGCTGCATTCTTTGAACTAACATGACTTTGAATGCCTTTTCCCCCTGTGCACAAAAATAGACTTCCCAAGCTTCTCATTAACCACACAATATATTTTTCATGGTTTTGTAATATTTTCTGTGCAGTTACAATTCATATATCTCGTCTCCAACTGAACCGATTCAACAAAGCTGGGAGCTCTGTATTATTTATAACCCAAAATAAACTTACTAAAAAGACAAGCAGTCACCCACAAAGTAAGACATACATTTTTGATCGAGAGCTTTACTGTACACTTATTGCTTTTCCTCCTGAGTTTTAATTAAAATCTGAAATACTTGCAATTTTGTAACTCACTTAAGAAATTAAAACGGTAATTACAATCTGCTAGCAGGCTTAGGTGTCATTTCTGGCGGATAGCAGTTGTTCGAAAGGTTGACAAATGAAAAGGATTAGATTGGCTGAAATGTGAGTTAGTGATTTTTAATTAGAATTTTTACTCTTTCTCAATTCCATGTCACTGATTAAGCAGTAAGAGAACTAACGTCTAATTTTAGAGTTTCCACTTTGGAAATCATTGTTTCTAGCTTTGATTTCTGTCATGCTGTATTCTAAATGGTGCCTTATACATGTTGCTATTTTAAGTGGTTGAAAATGCAGCTAGTTGGACTGTTAGAAGGAGAACAATCTAATATGTGCTGCTCATTGATGTCTAGAGTTAGGATTTTTTAAACGGTGGCTCATTATTCATGTTAGACGCGCTGTAGTCCTGATGACATTACTTTTTCTTTTTTGTTTGTTTCAAGGGAAACATGTCTTAAGAAAGTGGCCAGTTCCATATAATGGCAACTGGTATTTGTTTACTGTATTAGGGAGAGATTCCCTGATTAGGGAGGGGCATGGCAAAGGAAAATGGCGTTTGGTTCATTGTGTACCCAGTTTGTGCATCATGAACCATCACAAACTTGTAGGGGCTAAATGACCTGGTTTGGTTCATGACTTTAGAGATACAGTAGAATGCCCCCCCCACCTTGACTCACCCTTATCTATCAGCTGCAAGATGAGCCCTCAGCTGGGGTTTAAACTGAGCTGCAACAGGAGCCAGCCCCAGCCAACGTGGTATGGAGATGTCAGCTTCCATCTCACCAGCTGATCCTCTCTTGGCCCGCTTCTCCTGTGGCACAGTTTAAACCATGCTGCAGAAGAAGCCCTCCCAGCTAGGTCTGCATGCGGTGGGGAGAGACCTCCTGCCACACATAGATCCTGGGGCCAGCTTCTTCTGCAGCACAGTTTAAACCGCACCACAGGAGAAGCCAAGCCAGCCCCATGGGCCCCATGGGCTGACTACCTTTTTTTCTTTTTACACTGGTATTTTTCTTAGGTCTTTTGATATTTCTGAAAAATCCTGGTATTGGGATCCAAGTTTTTTTGGTGACTTCTGCATTAAGAAAAGGTTAGAAGGTTGGTCTAGAGAAGTTGGGCCCTGCCGGGATTCTTGGCAACCGTTTTTCTCCTGCAGTTTTTAGAGGTTTACGATCGGTCTGGGGCCAGGTGTGTGTGTCAGAGTATGAAACGCTGCTCATTCACGCTGCCTCTCTCATGGCATTTTTCAGGGCTCTTTGGGTGAGTGAGTGGGTGGCTCAGTCCAAAAGGGACATGTCGGGGAGGGCCTTGATGGCCCATGACATTTGTCTGGCTGGCGGATCTGTATATGTTACAGTTCGTCGTTCCAAGACCGATCACCTGCAACTGGGGGATACTATTAGTTTGGGTTCCTGTTCTGATGTCAAGATCTGTCCTGTAGCGGCTTTAACACTTTGACAAAGAATCAGTTTTGGACTGTGATGTGCAAGGCCCTTGCTATGCTGGGCCTGTAGGGGGTTAAGTTCAGCACCCATTCCTTCCGTATAGGAGTAGCATCTACTGTGGCTGCCCCAGGGTATTACCTGCCTTCCATTCAGAAGCTGGGTAGGTGGTGTTCCTCGGCCTATAAGGGCTATGTTCGCCCTCTTGCACTGCAGTAATTGGCACCGTGTTATTAAGGGGCCATGTTATTCATCATTTCTTCTTTTCTCAGGTAATGTGGTCCATGGAGAGAGATGACGCATCCTCATATGCGGACTCAGCTTAGTGTTTTGGGCTGCCCATTGGGCCAGGAGGACTTCGGCCAGGTTATAGCTGGGGCTCAGCAACTGGGCCACCACTGAATGGCGTGGACGGCGGGGTCTCCATTGGCTGGGCTTGTGGCCCCTCTTGTTTGAAGATGTGCATGTGTTGCTGCCACATGTTGTGGTGATACATCTGAGTGGTAATGATTTAGGCCTGCTCAAGGGAAAAGCCCTTGTGTTGCAAGCCAAAGATGACTTTAGAGTTATCAAGAGGTGTTGGCCACAGGCTTTGATCGTGTGGTTAGCCATGATCCCACGCAGGGTATGGCGTGCGGCTTGGGACCCACAAGTGATTGAGAAAGCTTGCCACAAAGCCAATTTAGAACTTAAAAGAGCCCTCGAGTGGGGTTTGGGCCACTTTCTTCCTCACCCTTGGATCCAAGCTGATTGTGCGGATTTATACAGGAGCAATGGTGTACATCTGTCAGACAAGGGTAGTGACGCCTTTTTAGAGGATTTGAAACTTGGGCTTCAGGAAGTATTAGGCGTTTGGTGGGTGCGGCTGCCTAAGCAGAGGCTTGGCCTTGCGGTGGCTGGGTTTTGTCCTAAACTTCCATTATGCAGCTCGGTGAGCACCTGTAGTACCCCAGTTTTGGGGTACAAGGTCTCGCTAAATCATTCCTGGACCGTGTGGGATGGTTGAGTGATGAAGTGGACTGCCTTGGGTTTGCATGGGTTGATTCGCCCATTAGCCGTGTGGCTGGGGGTTGGAACTCCAGGGCATAACCTTTGCTAGGCTGACTGGGTACAAGCCATGTATTGTGGCCAGACCTAGGGGCAGGGTGGCTCGCCCGTCATGTGGCAGGGGAGGGGTATTTCGTCCCCTGGCCCTGCCGTGCTGCCTGTTACGTTACAGCCCTTGTGTTAATGTAATAAATAAAGAAAGTGACCCTTTAGTTACCCAAACCCTTGTGTCCGACTCTTTCTTCTGTCTGGGGGGGGGCAATGTGGCTCCCATCCAGAAGCAGGCTGCACAGCCTTGCTTCTGGGGGCCATTTTGCCTCCTTGCATGGAGGAGGAACAGACAGGGCAGCATCAGAGGTGGGGGCAGAGCAGGCACGCCTAGGTGCGGGCTTCGCTCCCTCCTCTCAGTCTTCGCCTCGTGCTCAGCCCTCCCTCCCGCCCTTGATGCAGTGTGGGTGACTGCTGGTTGCTCAGTTTTTGGGGACCAGGTAGGAATTTTTTTCGCCACTTCTGTTTTGGCTGTAGGATGTGGTGTTTTTCACCTACTTCACATTGCTTGTAGAAGGGATTGTGGAATTGGCTGGGGTGTGGCTGGTTAAATAGGTCGGTCACTTTGAGGTTGGCTGGGCTTTGGCCTAAACTTCCGTTATGCAGCTCGGTGAGCACCTGCAGCACCCCAGTTTTGGGGTACGGGGTCTCGTTAAATCATTCCTGGACCATGCGGGACGGTTGAGTGATGGGTTTGCATGGATTTATTCACCCATTAGCCATGCGGCTGGGGGTTGGAACTCCAGGGCATAACCTTTGCTAGGCTGCCTGGGCATGAGCCATGTATTGTGGCCAGACCTAGGGGCAGGGTGGCTCACCCATCATGCGGCAGGGGAGGGGTATTTCGTCCCCTGGCCCTGCCGTGCTGCCTGTTATGTTATAGCCCTTGTGTTAATGTAATAAAGAAAGTGGCCCTTTAGTTACCCAGACCCTTGTGTCCGAGTCTTCCTTCCATCTGGGGGGCAATGGGATCCAATTTTTTTTTTGGAAATATTGAAATTTTTTTGGGGGGTCCAATAGACTCAAACCCCAAATACTTCACCCCAAATCTCTAATAGGCGTCTTGAACCATACATGAGCCCTTAACATATGAGCCTTTTCTATTCATAACCTACTAATTAGTTAGGGGGGAAAGTACCTTATGGGACTGATATAGTTTTGGGAAGCACATTGTACTGGCTGAAGCTAAGCAGATGTGGGCTCCAGTACATTATCTAGGAACTTTACTGTCTATGGTGTCTTGAGTTGCATGGATGAAAAGTGCAACTGAAATGTAACAAATTAAATAATAATAATAATAATAATAATAATAATAATAATAATAATAATAATAATAATAATAATAATAATAATAATAATAATAATAATAATAATAATAATCTTTTATTTATATCCCGCCCTCCCCGCTGAGGCAGGCTCAGGGTGGCTCACAAGACATGGTGTGTACCATGATTATAATAATACAATCCATACAATAAAATGCAATTAATAAATACGGTTAAAAACAGTTACATAAATATTTAAAAAACCACAATAATTAGAGGTGCTACATTACAGTAATATATATATATATATATATATATCCAGATGGCCAGATGTCACTTTCAGGGTTCCACCTTATAGGCTTGTTGAAAGAGGACAGTTTTACAAGCCCTGCCCTGCCCTCCACATGGGTAAGGAAAATTGTACATGGCCTTCCATGCAATTGTCATTTTCCCTGGCCCTGTGCAAAGTAAACAGAAAGGACCTACCGGTATATGACTGACCCCATTCACATAGTTTCAAGCTCAAAACTGTGATGGCATAAAAATGATGAGGGCTGAGTTTTGGTGCTGAAGCCCCAAAGTTTAGGCTTTAGCATCCAGATTTAAAGTATTTTCAGGCAAAGACTTTGCCTGAGAACTTGGAGAGCCCCTGCCAGTCAGAGTACAAACAGATGGACCAGCCTTCTCTAGCTGAGTAGCGAAGTGTTTCTTGAGATAATGCAGTAACGTACAAAAGGTGACAATATTACATACTGTTGGTAAGTTTAAAATAATACTCTCCTATTCAACAGGGAGAGGAGAAATAATAAATTACACATGTTGACACCATGAAACTCTCAACATCATCTTCAGATCTGAGTACAGAATATTCATTTGGGTGGTGGTGATCACTGTATTAAGTAGCGAAATTCTATTGCCTCTTCAATGTATATTCTTTTTGTAGTACCAAATCACTCAGCACACAATGCCCCAGTTATTCATCATTCCTGCCCTTTTTTCTATTGAACTACATAAACCACTTATCTGTGCCATTGTGAACTGCAGAGCCCTTCTACTTTTGTAGCATTTCTTTGTCTTTTCAAGCACATTTTTTGTGTCACCTTAATCCAAGTGACATTTTTCTAAGTTGTTTGAGAAGTATTGTAAAGGGAAAGAAAACGGAGCCTTTTTACTCCCTAGTCCTATTAGGAACCCTTCCCACCGACAAGTTTTCTTTGATATTGAACTTGTATCTTTTAAAATACTTCAATAAGTCATCTCTTCTAAGCAAGTCTTGAGCCCTTCGTATTGTGTGGAATCAAAAAGATGATTAAAATTCCAGTAAAGTGTATATCCGACACTTATTTTTTCCCCTTTGCTCTTCTATTCGTTTTATTGTTATTATTATTACTTTTTTTTTTTTAAAAAATGTTTTGTTAATAGGGTAAAGCAGCTGCAAGAGGAAATGTGATTGCTTGGTACTTTGAGAAGCTACCGTAAGTGGATGGGAACGTCAGGCTGCAATATCAAAAAGACTCAAGGAGAGTTTTTCATGGTTACCTACCCACCTATTGCATTTTAACCTGCCATTCTTACATGATGGTGATAGTATATAAGGGTTTCATCTTCTCCATTTTGTCCTCACACATCAACCTTATGAAATAGGTTAAGTTGAAATAGTTCAAGATAATTTAGTGAGCTTCATGATCAATTGAGGATTTGAACCTCAGACTCCTAGACCAATTTTGCACTCACCCTACGCCATGCTGACGTTCCTCTTTTCAGTGCGGTGTCCTTACAATTTCCCACTATCTGCCCTGGGGCTTCAGCTTGAGTCGGCATTTTTGTGCAGCAAAGAGAAACTGGTTTTTAGCAGTTCCTCTTTGCTGCACAAAAATGCCAACGCAAACTGAAGCCCCGGGGCAGATAGTGGGAAATTGGAAGGACGCTGCACTGAAAAGAGGAACCTCAGAGCGGAGTAGGGTGAGTGCAAAATCAGCCCAAGATTCCATGACTACACTCACACACACATACACGAGTCCCTACACTACACATGCTCTCAGGAAGAATTACTGTCCTATGAGATGGAGAGCCTAACTATGTGTAATACTTTCCCTAGTTCGGTCCCTGCAACCAGTCAACAGATAGGGTCTGGGAGTTCTGTGCTAGGAACTCAGTTCTCAGGCATGCAGGAAGCCAAATGAGATTGGGACTGAAGTATGCATGGAAAGGGGGCTTATGCCTTCCCCTCATGTCTTTTTACTTGACCTTTAACATATCCAGGGAACTACTTCCCTTGTTGAGGAAACAGGGTTGTCAGCTTGAGGCTGGCATTGAGTGGGAGAGACCAACCAGCAGGGGGAAGCTCTCTTTTGACATGGTCATGTTACTTCCGGCATGACCCAGAAGTGATGTCATCATGCAAATATGATATACTAGCATTCATCCCAAACTCTATGGTTGAATCATAGGGTTTTGGGAGAATGCTAGTTTTGGGAGAATAGTGCTCCTGTGTGGTAACATCACTTCTGGATTGCACTGGAAATTATGTTATCATATTGCTGGTAGCTGGGTATCCCCCAAAAATTCTTCCTCCACTGGTCCACTGAGTGTTAGCAGAGGAATAGGGCTATAGTAGAAAGTCTTCCACTAATCCAAGAGACCTGGAAGCCCTGTGGGGAAACTTATACTGATTCCTCACTAGCAGTCACTCTGCCCCTGGGCTTCTGCTTTTCACAGAGCAATGACCAATTCCCCACAAGTCACTGCATTGGCTGCATTTTGACTCGCGGTTCCCTCCAATTTCCCCCACAGCTTCTGCATCTCCAAAAAACAAGGCCAAGTTGCAGTGGGGGAAATGCAACTACACAGTGATTAGTGGGGAACTGGTCACTTGCTCCAAGGAGAGCAAAACCCTGGGGGCGGAGTGACTGCTAGTGAGGAATTGGTATTATTGTGTACTGGTATGCTGCGTATGTACTGTAGGTATGTTTCCCCATGCAATTAGCAGTTCCATAGGCTGTTTCTGATTAGGAAAACAGTGCAATGGGAAAGCTTAGACCCCCTCTCCAATGGTCCCAATCTAAATTGGATCCAGAGGCGTCACTAGGATGGGTTGCACCCTGGGGTGTAACTGATTCAAGTCACCCCTCCCCCCGCCCTGCACCCAGGGGGCACCGACTCACCCAGGTAGCGCACCCACGTGTCCCTGTACAGATCAGCAGGAGGAGGCTCCCCAACGGGAGACCCCATCGCTGGCCAGCCTCGATTGAGCCGATCGCAGCTGCCGCCACTGGGCCAGAAGTGGCGCCTGCAAAGCTAAAGCAGGCCCGGAAGCCCGGGTCTCCCCCAACCCGCGCCGCATGGCGCGCCGCTCTGGGAAGCGGGCAGCCAATGAAACAGGCTGAGACCGAGCCGGGTCGTCCGAGCCGCCTTCCCACTGGCCGCCTCCTTAATAGAAGGGTGGGGAGAGCCCGCAGGAGGCCCAGCGTCGAAACTTCCTCTCCGAGTCCTGCAGCAGCAGAAACTCAATGTTGCGAGGATTTCTAGAGGCTGCTAGCTTGGGGCTGCGCTAAGCCCTACGGTGAAATGCATGGCCTGCGGAAGAGTTTTCCTGGCAGCGGTTGTTAAAAGTCGTAAATATAGAAAGTTGCCAGACCTGTGCTGCATGCCTGTAAGAGACGCTAATCAGACAGCCATTCAAGAGGTGCCGTTGTTCCTGATGCTCGCACTCGCAGGCAGCAACGGGAACAAACAGCTGTACCAGGGCCAGCCCCTTCATGTTGTGGGGGGCCATGGGTCAGTGCCTCAGTGCCTGGGGCCAATGAGAATGCTCTGGGAGAGGGCCAATGGCCCCCTTGGCCCCGCCCTAGAGACGCTGCTGATTGGATCTATGCATCAGGGAATTAAGATATGAGCATTTCACTCCCAGGCAGTATCTATAAATGGATCTGAGAATGGACCCAGGAAAAGTATAACATGTAGTTATGTCATGAGGAATGGAAAAATAACCTCTTTTGTACAACCAAGTATGAACAAGGTTTGTATTTCCGGGGGGGGGGGGGGCAGGGGGACTAAACATCCAATATCCATAGCAAAGACGACTAAACAAAATATGTTTTAAAAAAAAAACACCTGATCAATATCCTGGCAAAAACAAAATGGCTGCTTTGTCTAAGGTTGGTTTAAGTAATAGCTGCCTCCTTGCAACAATTGTTTATGTCAGCTGTCTGCCATAGGGATGTGCTTTTGTTCCCAAGGAAATGAACTCTCCCCCTTTTAAAAAAATACACATTAATTGGTAATGAACACAAAGGCAAATACAAAACAAGAAAGAAAAACAATCACAACCAGATGAATAAATGAAATGAAGGAAATTAACAGAATGCCATAGGGGACAACCCTAAGTTTCTTTGAAGAAGGATGGGATACAATGTAATGCATTCATTCACTTATTGTGCTTCCTTCTACATTCTTCTTCTCTTCCATCCTGCCCCCTGCCAAGCTCTTATTGTGGCTGTTTCTGCTGCTATGGGCCAGCTGTTTCTCCAGCACTGACCTGCACAGTGGCAGTCTAAATGACCAGCCACGCAGTGGGAAAAGAGATGCCAGAAGTAAGTATTTCTTTTTTTTTTCCGGGGGGGGGGGAGAGAAAGAGGTTCTGGAGGTCTGCTCCTTTGAGCTTCTGCCTAAAATCAGATGCCAAAATGTGAGTGTGTGTGTTTGTGTTTGTGTGAGTGTGTGTGTGTTTGTGAGTGTGTGTGTGTGTGAGAGAGACTGCTCCTGCCCCCACAGTCCATCAGAGGACTGCTTGGCTTCCTTCTGCATCAACCACCGCATGGAGTGATAGCCATCCAAAAGCAGTAGCTTGCTGTGGAGAAACAGCAACATCACAGTAAGAGCTGTCGCAGGAGAGGAAGGAAGGCTTCATATTTGTTCCCAGTGGGAATGGAGATGAATATCAGTTAGAAGAAATGTGTGTAATCACAAATTAAATGGAATTGAAAACATTTTTAAAGAGCAAAGCCAAAAAAGATCTCCCTTAAACAACTTACTTGCTCCTGATCTCATCATGATGAAATCAGGAACTTTCTGCCACACCGTCTATTTCAGTGTGGGTCCATTATCAAATTTATGGTGCAGGACTGGTGTTCAGTCTTGAGTATTTGTAATCACTTAGGCCTATTTTTTGTTTTCACCACAAGCAGCTGTTCATGTTCTGTTGGTACCCACTGAGCATGTAGAAATCTTGCTTTGGCCTAGGGTAGCCTCTCACCTTCTATACATTTTACAGTGTCCAGCAAGGGCAGCTCTGTCTACTCAGCTGGCTTGTTTTGTGTATCTGTGCTAGGAATTAATGACTTTTCCAAGAAATGTTCAGTGCAACATGAAGACATCCAAACAGAACAAAACAGAAGAAAAGAAAAACTATACAAAAACATGAGCAATTAAAAGTAATATTGCAAAAAAAAAATCACAACACTGACCTCCAGCATAACACTGCTTCAGGAGTTAAGTATTGAATGCAAAAAATATGGCAAATTGTCATTGGTCTGCATTCATCCTTATTTTATTATCTGCAGGTTCCAAGTGCTATTCCTGTAAATGCTTTTTGCTACCCCAGCTTGCCCCTTGGTAAGACCTTGTGATATCTTCCATACATTTTGGAGTGATACTCATAAATCCATACAACTTCTCTGCCGGAGGAGAGCAATAAATTGATTGATTTACATATTTATTAAACAATGAGCTCCAGGACGTGGCAGGCACCTGCCATACATCATTGTGTTTTATTTTTCCAAAAGTTACCCTTTTTGAATGGACTTATTAAATGGGGGAAAAAACTGATAAAAAAAACACCCTTGCTCTCAAATAGCTGCCAATTTTAAAGGCTTATAAAGAGAAAGGTGCAACACCAGCGAGGTTTACTGTATTAACAGGTGCAAGAAAAAGCCAACAGAGGAGGTGTATTGAATTTAAACCATGGGAGCTGAAAGGGGGGTATATATTATTTAAAGACTCCAGTCTGATTCGGCAGCCTTCCTGCTTTTAATTTAATATTAGTCTAAAATATCACCAGTGAAGTGTGAATGATGCTTTTTGTTCCCTTGACATCGAACAAGAAAAAAGCACCCAAGCAGAGCATGTTCCTAACCTGTCTTTAATTATGCAGCTCTGTTTAGACATTGTTTTCCAGCGACTGTTGTCATTTTAGTGATGACGGGATTGTGACTGGTCAAAGAATAGTTTCTAGAAAGGAGTGTTGGGCTTCTTTGATCACATGGACTACAGAATGTGGCTTCCACGGGTGCTCTGAAATAGCTCACAAACTCTCCAGATTTCTCATATTTCCAGTGAACCTAGACCTCTAGGTTTAGCAGGGCTGAGGACAACTATTACCCAAGCCAGAAGCACCTGCAGCTTTTGCTGGTAGCAGTAGCATCATGAGGTTGGTGGGGAGATGGCATTTTTAAAAACACATCATTTAAAAAAATCAGCTACACTTGGTTCAATAAAGGAGGCGATTCAATGAAGAATCCAGTGTGCTAACTGATAAAAGATCTATTCAAACAATGCCTGATCGTTGTGTTTACATTTACTAACCCGATGGTCCCCAAGTTGTAAAATAATACGTGTTTAGTTTGTCGAGCTTTGCCTGTCATTTCTGCTTCAGTCATCCCCAAAACGTTATTTAATTTCCACTGGCTTCTGAGTTGCAAACCTGACTACAGGAGCTCGCCACAGGCAATCAGCAGGCAGGGGAAAAAAACCAAAAGTCTAAAGAGATTAAGGCTGAAACCCAGAGCCTTAGCTGAAGAAAGCTCAGTAAAATTTGGTGGTTACCCAGGAGAACAGAAGGCGCAGCAGAAAGGTGTGGTTTGCAAACAGCAAGAGATATCAGTTTGTTTCAGATAAACATTTTGAAAAGGCTAGCTATCACCCCAGGGTCTACTGGAGTATGCAAAAGTCCCCAACAAAAGTCACGGAGGAGTTCATATCCATGTTCAGGCCAGCTGGGTGTATGTGAGGACTACCATACACCAACTTCAGAAGGTACCTATGAGGTCAACGAAAAATTAGACGCTTCTGTTTGGGAGCTATAACAAATTTTGTAATGGAAATAGCTATGGGATGTGAGAATCCCGAATGCAAAATGTGTGGACAGGGAGCTTCCCAACCTTTCCCCCCTTGGATTGTTTTGTGTACAAAATCTCTTTCCCAAACAGCTTTTCTCACTGCAGAGGAAAGAGAGGATCTTCATATTTTCCAGGCATGAGCAGAAAAGCATCTCAGGAGATTTTATGTGGGAGAACTGATGGAGAGGATGGGTTAAGAAGAAGAGTTGGTTTTTATACTCAACTTTTCTTGACCCTAAGGAGTCTCAAAGAGGCTTACAATTGCCTTTCCTTCCTCTCCCCACAACAAGCACCTTGTGAGGTAGGTGGTGCTGAGAGAGCTCTGGGAGAGCCATGTCTGGCCCAAGATCACTCAGCAGGCTTCATGTGGAGGAGTATGGAATCAAACCTGGTTTGCCAGATTGGAGTCTGCCACTCTTAACCACTATACCACACTGGCTCTCTTGTTGTTAAACAGCATACATTAAGCAGCCCTTAAATTCCACTAGTCCTTTGCTGAGGACCCCTGCAAACTTAAAGCATTGCTGAAAGATTACAAGTAAACAAGTGGAACATGCAGCTTGGCCAGAGAAGAACTTTTTTCACCCCAAACACAATAATGCTGCATTTGTTATGTAATTGTGTAGGTTTTTTAAACTGTAAACTTGAGGAAAGACTTTGTTATTTTCAATAATAGTACAGCACAGCGTAGGGATGGTCTTCATGATTCTGGGTCCCTGGGCTAAAGTCCACAATGGAGCTCCAGAATCACTCCCCACATACACTGGTGTCAAGCAAAGGGTAGTCCCCATGCCATGTGAGGAAGATGGGAGCTGTCAGAAGAAGGAGGAGGAGAAGAGGAGGAGGAAGAAGAAATTGGATTTATACCCCTCACTTGGAGTCTCAGAGTCAGGGGGCAAGGCAATGAATGACTGGAAGCCCCCAGGCAGGTCAGTCCAGGCAGCTCCCTCTGTTGCCCAATGGTTAAGACCACCCCTGATACAGCACCCATATTAGAGATATTTATCACAATCTTTAGAGATATTTATCACTATCTTTTGTGATGTGATGCCCCTTTAGGGGAGCATACCATCTCTATTGGTCTTTAGGTCTACCAGTTATATTTTCTCAGGCATTTCTAGGGGAATATAAGCACACAGTGCCCTGTTCTTCCCTGCAGAATTGCAGGCATCTGTGCTTTGAGATGAACCCCAGTCTTGTTAAACAGCACACATTAAAAACAATACAGTCTTCTATAAATCCTACAAAAAGCAATGCTGATTTTTGCTAAAATCAACATCTTAATATGGGAAGCTATTAGAATTGAGCCTCTAAGTGCATAAGAAACCTTCTAGAAACCTTATCCCAGACATTTCCTTGGCATTCAACCAGCACAGAATCCTACGGCAGCTGCCCATTAAAATTCATATTAATCAAACGTAGCTGTATAATGATCTCCCCATACCAATGAAATTCCAAATGGGGGCTGCCAATTTGGCATTTGCAAACGTCTGCATTTTTCGCTATTGCCTCAGACTCCTTCTGCTCTAGCAGGTTGTGTGTAGACTTCAGTGCAGCAGAACCTCACGTAGAATATTTTATTGTGAGCGCACACTACAATTCTCCACTGTGTTAAACCCTTTCATCTTGAAAAGAAATAAGGCTCTAAGAGAGTCAGTCGCATAAACAGTTATTTAGGTTCTTCTGTTCCCCTAAAATTGATCCGCTTTGGTCTGTAGTTGGACTGATATTGCTTTTGTTGGAGACTTCCTAATTTGTGAGTGCAACCCCCCTACCCCTGAATACATTATGTTAGCATAGAAAGCAACAGCAACAACTGAAATGTGGTTCATGAAATCTACCTTACCAAGGCAAACAGAATTGACGTAAAGCAAAGCAGGGGATGAATTTGCAAAAATAATTTAGTTGTTGTATAACTCACTCCCCCTCCCCAACACATACTAGCCAATTTCAGAGACATAGTACAAGAAGAGCCCTATCAGATAATGCCCATCTAGTCTACCTTCTTTCCTCTCTGCATAGTGCTCTACCAGATGTCTCTGGGAAGTCCACAAGCCGAGCACAAAGGCAATAGCCTTCCCTCACTGTCGTACACTCCCCTGCAAGTGGCACTCAGATACACTGCCACTGAATAAGAAGAATCTCTTCAATAGCCAGTAATAGATTTCTCCCCATGAAATTGACCAGTTGTCTTTCAGAGCTCTCTAAGACAATGGCTGCTCTTATCTGGATAGTCCAGGCTATCCTGATCTCATCAAGACCTCAAAAGCTAAACAGGGTCAGCCCTGGTCAGTATTTGAATAGGAAACCGCTAAGGAATGCCAGAGTTGCCATGGAGAGGCAGGTAATGGAAAACCACCCCTGAACATCTCTTGTCTTGAAAACCCTACTGGGTCACCATAAGCTGGCTGCAATTTGACAGCAAAAGGGGAGGGGGGAAGATAGCTATCAAGATATAGTAGCTATAATGTTTAAGAAGAAAATTATCTAAGAACTGTTCTCCCTTCTAATACCATCTTCTCTCTTCATTTGGCTGTGATAAATCACAAAGTTTGTCTACTTTGTTCACCAGTCTGCAAAATAAGACCATGTCGGGAGGTGCTTTTAATATTAGTGCTGGATATTATGAACTGTCTGATACATTAAGTCTGAAGATGGTTGTGTGTTAAGAGCCAAGCCTAAATAAATTGATGCAGAGTAAGATCAAATAAATGTTGACATCACCATGTGTTCATGTAAGGAAACAGACATGTGGGTTTGTCATACGCTGTGGGATACGCATGATGTGTGAGTATTGTTAGGACCAGGGGTCATTACATAGAAAAAGGGGTGCCGAAGCTCATTAGCACAACCCATTTGCATATGCCACATACCCCTGACATCACAGGAAAATGTACTAAATTATATCAGCTCAGCATCTACCTTAAAATGCTTCTTGAATTATAATTGTCATAATAAAACCTTATCCCCATCATACTTTTAAAATTACTTTCTCCTATGTGGCCACAGTGACATGATGGAAATTTCCATCTGTCTGCTTTATATGTTTTGGTTATTTTTCTGTGGGCTTTTTTGGTGGGGAAAACATATTCAAAAGTTTGTCAAATCTTAAGAGTTCAGCAAAATTCTCACAGGGGGTTTGGACAATGGAGCCCAGAAACAAGCATAATGAGAGTTAGAAGTTCTGGAGCTTTGCTCCTGTGAGTTCTACCCCAAAAAGGCCTGGTTAGGACTGGATTTCAGAAGAACTTTGGTTTGATTAGAAAGTTGGAGCTTTTGTCATGGTTTCTCAGAATAATGTGTGTTTTTTTTTTTTAAATTCCAAACAAAGTAGCACTGTTTGACAGATGGATGCAAACATTGATGGCTGTTTTGTGCATAAATGGTGTAAAATGGCACATAACACACACTAGACATAAAATGGTTAAAAAGTCATAAAAGAAACAAACATAATGGGAAAACTAGCAAAGAAAATAGGCAGGATGAAAATGCTCATAACTACTAGTATGAAAACTAAAGTAAATAAAAGAGAATATTTATACATTCCCATATGTAGGTTGCCCTGACCAGGCTAGACCAGGTAGGCCTGATCTTATCAGATCCCAGAAGCTAAGCAGGGTTAGTATTTGGATGGGAGACCTCCAAGGAATATCAGGATTGTGATGTGGAGATAGGCAGTGGCAAACCTGACTACATGGTGTAGTGGTTAAGAACCACAGGCTGTAATCCAGAGACCTACGTTTTATTCCACACTCCTCCACATGAAGCCTGCCAGCCTCCCTGCCACATGAGGTCAGTCACAGTTCTCTCGGAATTCTCTCAGACTCACCTGCCTCACAAGGTGCCTCTTGTAGGGAGAAGAAAGGAAGGTGATTGTAAGCCACTCTAAGACTCCTTGGGGGAAAGCAGGGTACTAAAAACTAAGACCAATTTCCCACTAGCCTTATGCCACTGCTCCCCTTCTCTGTGGAAACTTCCGCTGGATTTCACACTACCTGCCCCGAGGCTGCAACTAGCTTCGCCTTTTTTGCGCAGCAAACAGAAACTGGTTTTTAGAAGATCTTGTTTGCTGCTCAAAAGAGGTGGAGCGAGTTGCAGCCCCGGGGCAGATAGTATGAAATCCAATGGAAGCCCTGCGGAGAACAGAAGCGTGAGAGCAGCATAAGGCTAGTGGAAAATTGGTCTAACTCTTCTTCAGACTGCCTCTGAACATCTCTTGCCTTGAAAACCCTATGGGGTTGTCATAAGTTGGCTGTGGCTTTTTGTCCAAAAAAAGAGTAGGCGATTTTCCTAAATTGGCATTAGATCTATATTGGAAAATCAAGTTGGGTGAAAGAAGCAGCTCCCAGCCAGCCTCTTTGATCATTGTGCTGGTAGAACTGGTTCTACTCAAACCCTTGCATGCCTTTGCAAGGCAGCAGAATTCCATTCCATTCCATTCCATTTTTTTTCCCTTTTGCCTCTGTAGAGACACACAAGAGGCTTGTGCTAAAGAGATTGCTTCATCGTGGAAGGCTATATGTTGGCTCTTATAATTAAGAGGAATTGCCTACCTGTCTTACCCAGGAGACCAATCTTCCCTTGTTTCTGTGACTGTGATAGAAGGATCTTTGCATTTCTGTTGGGGAATAAGGTGTGTGTGGGGGGGAACAATACAGAGAAGCAATACCATGCTGCACAGTATATCTTAAGAAGAAACAACAGGACTGTCTAAAAGCTGGATGCTGGTTTGGAACTCTGTTGTTACACTGATCTTTATTCCTCCCTTGAGGGCTTGTTTCAATGAACCAAGTTCTAAGAGAAATAGGGCAGCGGCTGCCCTCCAACTAAGGGGGGGGAGGGCTTCACAAAGGGTGCCCTTAGAATTAAGTCAAAATGTTACAAGCAAACTTTTAAAATCAGACATTGTGCTGAGCACAATAGAGCAGCTTATTTGCCATCATGGGTTTCTCATGCCTGTGTATTCATCCCCCTAGCTCCTGTCTCTTTTCTTCTCACAAGCAGCACTATTTAGTTAGTTAAATTTTTATCCTGCCCTCTCCACAAGCAGGCTCAGGGTGGCTTACAAGTCATAGAAGTAATAATATAGATATAAATAATTAAAACGATATTTCAGTTAAGACATAAGCAGATACAGTCAGAATGGATTCAGGTTGACACTGAGCAATACTCAATTTGGGGTGGCTCCATTTGGCAGCATTGTGAGCAAGGGACACTGAGATAGATTTGGATGTCCACCACCTCGACCAAAGGTCCGGCTGAACAGTTCTATCTTGCTGGCCTTGTGGAATTGTACCAGATCCTGCAGGGCCCTGACCAAGAGGGAGACCTGGCCTTGCCAAGGCTAGCTGGAGATCCTTGAGATGATGGACAACCAGAAGGTGTTGCGTCAACTGAGCACAATGCTCTGTGAGGAACATATGGGGAGAGGCGGTCCTGAAGATATGCAAGTCCCAGACTGCACAGGTCCTTGACTGTATCCAGTGTTCTATTGGGTGTTCTATTGGCAACCAGTGCAGTTGGAGCAGCACTGGCTGAATATAAGTCTGCAGAGGTGTCACCATCAGCACATGGGCTGCTGCATTCTGCACTAGCTGCAGTTTCTGGGTCAAGTTCAAGGGTAGCCACGCATAGAGTGAGTTACAATAATTTAATTTGGAAGTGACCACTGCATGGATCACTATAGCTAAGTCCTGGGAACTGACCAACTGCAGATGGTAAAAGGCCAATACAGCAATGGTGGCAACCTCCATTTAAGCGAAGCATCCATAAGCGCTCCCAAGGTCTTCACCCTTCTCACTGGCTTCAGTGATGTCTCATCAAGGCCTGGGAGCTGGATTCCCAAGCTCAAGTCCATATGACTCAGGTACAGGACCTCCAACTTCACTGCATTTATTTTCAGTTTTCTCTGTTGAAGCCAAACAATCACAGCCTGTAAAGCCCTGTCCAAAACCTCTGGGGCAGAATGCTGCATCAGTATACCGATGACAACCCAGCCCATACCTCGGGACCAACTGGCAAGGGGGCACATATAAATGTTAAACAACACTGGGGAGAGAACAGCCCCTTGCAGCACTGCCCAAAGCATCACACTCTGTCTCCAACTGTGAAGAAAGGAGGAAAGCCATTGCAAAGCTGACCCCCATAATCCAATGTTGGATTAAGGAGGGTTCTTTTGGGGAGGAGGGAACATTTTGGCAGTCGCTGGAAGCCTAACATTAAAATAGCTGTTGAGCTACATGGTCTTTCTGCAAACCAGTGAATTTAAGAATTGCTTGGGATTGATCCTTTTGGAGGAAGAGTACAATCTGCACAGGACAGGCTTTTAAAAAAATGCTAAGATCATAACCAGTGTGCAGGATCAAATTACAGAATCACAAAGAGAAAACCATGCAAAATTTGCAAAGAAGGGCTGAAAATTAGTGTTACTATGCTACTGTGCTAGGGTATCACTCAAAACACTCCTCTATATTTTTAAAAAATAAAAAAATAGTGTCACAAGAGTAAAAAAGCTCTCCAGAGCTTCTGCCAAAGGACTCCTCCCACATACAAATTGCAGGCCTGTGCAAAACATGGTGGAGCTGCAGCTAACATTTCATAGCTGTGCATGCACACACACATGCAAAAGTTGCCAATGATCACAGCTTGCAATATCAGTGGGTTCTATTGTGCATTCTGCACACTCAAAGTGTCCCCCAATATGAGATCATGTGACTCTGTTCCATTTTTCACAGTGGCCAATAAACTCAGCAGAGAATCCCCTAGGGCTCAGCAATTTAGAAAACGGGGATTCACAGCTGCTTGTCAGTTTCAGAAAAAAAATCTGGTCAGTTTCAAAAGTGGGGTTTCCCCCTTTGCCTAAATTCCTTTCTGTTTCCTTTCATTCAATAAACTAATGCTTAAAATGCATGCACAAAACCTGTGGATTTAAATGCATGAAACCTGTGAGGATTTAAAAGGAAGTTTTTACTGGACACTACTACACAACTGTGATAAAGCAATTGTGTAATTTTTAAAAAAAAAAACCCTTTGGATGCCACTCCCCACACATCACAAGTGACGTTCCACCCTGTTTTAGAAAAGTGTGTTTTTAAAATTGTAGCTGCAGAATGAATAGGAAAAAGAATGGCATGTAAGGCAGGCACAGAATCTGCAGTCAAGATTAAAGGCTTACTGCTCTGCAGTAATATGTGTGTAATGGGCCTAAGAACCCTCACTTATGCTCTATGTGAGAAGGAAAAATAAAGAAGGGAAAAGACGGAGGAACAGCCAATATCATTTTGAGATCCCTAAACTATTCTTTGAATAATCCTCACTGTTTCACAATTTCACTCCTGTTTGCTGCCTCGGTTGTTGACTGATTTTTAAAACAAAAATTAAAAAGGTTTCTGTTTTGTTGCTATGTGATCCAGCCTATCAGGAACCATTTAGCCAGCATGATACTGTCATGATGCTGTATAGCAAATCATATTTGGCTACATGGTAACACTACCAAACTAAATGAGATCAATATTTCTTGTTCTCGCTCTGAAAAGCTGAATAGTCTTGCTGAATTGATGGATATGGCAGTCATATTTCATAGGTAGCACAATTTGTCATGAAATGTACCCCACATTTTCTTTTAGCTTAAGTGCCCCTTATCCTCTGGACTCCCTGTAAGAGCCATACATTACCAAAGGAGCCACAGATTCTATCATGTTCTCAGGGTGCAGGCAGGCAGGAGTCCAAAGCCAGTCCAAGGTTAAAGTCCAGAAATTCAAGCAGGAGCCAAGTCACCAATGCAGAATCACAAACCGGAATCAGAACTCAATGTCCAAAAGCCAAAAGGTCAGGGTGTCAAGGAAATCAAGCCGGCCAGGATCAGGAAGGAGCGTGGATGCAAGCCAGAGAATAGACTTGTTGCTTCCACAAGGTTACCAGGTCCTGGGTGGGAGCTATATAGGAGCCTCAATCAGCCTGCTCCCTGGGTGGCAGTGACTCTGCTAGAACTCAGGGCTGAGAGATCTGAAGCCTCAGCGTGCCTCATGTCTTCACTCTGAAAGTTCTTTCTGGAGCCTGCTTCGAACTCTTGAGATGGGTGGACGAGAGCTTGGAGGAGATTGATCGTCAACAGCTGACGCTGGTGCCTGGAGAGTGATTGATGGGCCAACTGCTGTTTGTTCAGCTGAGGAACTGGCTGGCAACTCTTCCAGGTCTGTTAACCCTTCCAGTGCCCCTTCATCAGGGCTCATGACAGATTCCCACTGAAGGACAATCCAGATGTCCTTATGTAAAGGATAGGATAGCTATATCTCAATTTCATATAAAACAACAATTAGGAAGAAGGCTTAGTAAAAGAATGCCACCAGTGGCAGTGGCAGCTAAGAGGGACGGGCACTGCTTTGCGCTTGTCGGTGGCTTTCCAGGCGGCCATTGATGTGGAGACACAGCATGAGTAGGCCTTGCAACGTGGCCGGTCGGTCTACTCGTGCCAGCTCATCAAGGACTTTGTCAGCCAGCTCCTCCATATACTGGTCCATGAGGGGAGCCTCCTTCCAGGCCAGGTCTTGGGCCAGAAGCTTGAACTTAGTGGAGTACTGGGAAACTGGAAAACTCTACCCTGCTTCAGGGTTCGGATCTTCCAATTGGCAGTGGCTGCTTGCTGGGGGTTAGCTGTCAAGCATGGCATTTCTATATGCTATTCTTAATGGCGTTTTGTAGACAGGCCAGATACAAAGCAGAACTCTCTTCATGCTCTCTTCCTGTCCCCCCCCCCCCCGCTTTCTCCTTCTGACCCAAGGGTGCATAATAAATCCATCTGGGTCCAGAATGTTTAGAATAACCTTGTGTTAATGGTGTAGAGTGCCTCTCCCCCATATTTACACTGCCAGGTCTTATCGGTTCCCAGAGAATGTGTGAGAAAGGAGATGTTTTTATTAGCGGACATTCCTTAGTCACAAAGAGATACTAGTGAGTAGCCTTTGAACCCTCAACTCAATTTGCATCTTTATGTTATCCTTTTGAAGTTATCTGTAACCTATCCCTTTGAAGTATGCCTATAAGTTACTTTGCAATACTATGTATGTCATTACTTACAAGGAGGCTGTCCTTGTTAAGCTATGGAGTTTCAACAATAAAGCAACTTTTGATTGAAGAACAAAAGCTTGATTATTGCAAAATATCGATGCTTGACATTTTGGAAGTAATCTTATTTGGGGACGTAACCGAATTGGCAACTTTCTGACCATATGGAGGAGAGAACTCCAGACAACAGAAAACTCCCCATAACTCCAGTGAGACCACGAGGTGAACTGAGAGGAGATGGTGCCGGGGTGCAAACACCTCCGTGGCACATCCTTGACGCTTGGAGAGTTACAGGGAGAGGATCTCCCCTGCACATCCAACAGCTGTTTATCACCCCTAAAGTGTGGGTTCCCTGAACATCCACCTCCTTGATGGACAAAGCAACAGCTCAAATAGAAGCGATCCTGGCACTGCCCTCTCTACGCTTGAGAGCAGGGGAGGAAAGCGACCAGAGCCCTTCGGAGGTGAGCGGGAGAGACCATGCCCTGATGAAGAGGAAGAAGATGGGGGAGACTGAGAACGGCCATGCCCAGATGACAAGGAGGAAGATCCAGATCTCAACATCCGGGAATTTCTCCAAACGGTGAGTACCAAGATGGCTGAGATGGCCAAAGGGCTGAGAGATGAGATGCAAGCTAATGCTACCTTCATGGACCAAGAGATGAGAAGGCAATTGGAGAGAGTGCTGCAGCCGCCAGATCCCAGAGGGGGACCAATACCCCCTCCAGTAAGGCAACAACCACTACCTCCACCTCCTTTACCACTCCTACCCCGCGATTACGGGAGAGGACGAGACCTAGATGCTACCTTCGATGGGGATCCAGAAGAGATAGAGTACTTCTCAATTCAAGTGAATAGCTTCATGCATTATTGGGGAAATACCTTCCCTGACGAATTCAGCAGAGTGGATTATCTGGGGTCGAAACTGAAAGGAGCAGCGAAGAGGTGGTACGTGAGTTTATATGAGACCAGAAGCCCCAAGCTAGATACTGTGGCCGCATTCCTTCGAGCTCTACTGACCCAGTACGAAGATCCCCTGCAAGAAACGAGAGCCCTCACGACCTTTAGGGACCTGCAACAACGGTTCAAAACCGTGAGTGAGTATGCTGCTGAGTTCCGGGCCAACATGGCCAAGATTCGGGGGTGGAACAAACAAATGAAAATAGAGCAATTCTAGCAGGGCTTGAATGCGAGCCTACTGGATCAGGCCCTTCAACAAGACCGGCCTACTATGCTGGTAGGGTGGGTGCAACTAGCAGGTGAAGTAGAAACCAACATGAAGCGAGTGGCCTTACAACGTCAACAGCAGCAAGGAAGAAAGGGGGGATGTGAGTCTCGGTCAGGGGCGAAACCAGAGGGGAAGAAGACCAGCCAAACTGGGGGAGCTACTAAACCAACTACCCCTAGATGCTGCTTTTGGTGTGGTGACTTAAACCACTTGGCTGCCAACTGCCTGGAACGACCTTGAGGACCTCCCTTACTCCGAAACCCAGCACACCCAAGGCGAAGAAGACGGGTTGATAAAAGGAGTTGGTGAAGGAGAGCACCACGACCCCTCTAAGGAAGGAAATTATTGTCGTTGATGAGCTGAGTGAAACATCATGGGATGACGAACCAGCAGGAAACGGGGATGACCTGCACTGAGAGGTGCCGAGCAGCAGGTCGTGGAATTAACGACACCACTGAGGGTGAGAATAGCTAGGACTTTATTTTTCGTCCCTTTGACTTTACTAAATCATAAACTAAAGAGATTCATTCACGCCCGAGCCCTACTCGATTCGGGATGTACTAGAGACATAATCACACCCGAGTTAGTGGAAGCTCTGGGGCTCCCTGAGAGTCCATTATATTACCCCATACAGTTTGAGCAAATGGATGGAACTATAATGAGAGGGGAGCCCTGCACCGAGCAAACCCAAGAAGTACCCTTGGGAAGAGAAGACCATTGGGATACTGAGATATTTGTGATAGCTCCCTCCTCGTCCTTTGACATTGTTCTAGGGGTGGGATGAGTAGCCAAACACGAACCTGACATAAGGTGGGGAGACCAGATCATAGACTTTAAAGATTAAAGGTGTGAACATCACCGCTGGAACGGGGACTGGGGTCCAGAACCACCCCCTAGGAATGAGAAACTAAGCTTAAATCATGGAAGAAGTAAAATCAATTCCCAAGGAATACAGGGATTTAAAACAATTGTTTAGCAAGGAGGAAGCCAATGAACTCCCCCCCCCCCCCGCATAGGAATACTGACTATGCCTTTGAATTAATCCCGGGACAGGAACTCCCGAAAGCTAAACTATATTCGATGGGGTGGGCTGAGAAAGTTGCAAAAATTTTTGGATACGAATTTAAAAAGGGGTTTCATAAGACCCGCTACTGCACCCCATGCTGCACCCATAACTGTTTCGGAAAAAGAATGATGAGGGGCTTCGGCTTTGCTTGTATTTTAGGGGGATTAATGGGATTTCCACGTCCAACGCGTACCCCATACCATTGATAAAGGACTTACTCAGCACAGTATCAGAAGGAAAAAAATTCACAAAGTTAGACTTGCGAGATGCCTATTTCCGGGTGCGCATAAAAGAGGGAGATGAATGGAAGACCGCATTTAACACACCTATAATAATAATAATAATAATAATAATAATAATAATAAAAATTTATTTGTATCCCGCCCTCTCCGCCTCGGCAGGCTCAGGGCGGCTAACAACATTTCTTAATAACATACAGTAATAATAAAACCTTTAAATTTAACAATATAAAACAATATAAAACATTATTTAACAACATTAAAAACCAGTCAATACAATTAGATAATTTAGTCTGACAGTGCTGGTGATGTTTGACGCTAGTTCTGCCAGTTTATACACAGCGGTCTAGGTCTTTAAGCCGCATTGGCGGATCCTTATTAACAGCCTTCTTTAGCAGTCTGAGTAAGCAAGTTTAAAAAGGGCGGTCTTGCAGGCCCTGCGGAACTGGTCAAGGTTCCGCAGGGCCCACACCTCCTCAGGGAGTTGATTCCATAGGGCAGGGGCCGCGGTTGAAAAGGCCCGTGCTCTGATATTTTGATGTTTAATCTCTTTCGGCCCAGGGATAGCCATTAGATTTTTCCCGGCTGACCTCAGTGCTCTCTGGGGTTCATATGGGGAAAGACGGTCCCTCAGGTAGGCGGGTCCTCGGCCATATAAGGCTTTAAAGGTAATGACCAACACTTTGTACTGGACCCGGTATATAATCGGCAGCCAGTGCAGTCCACGTAGCCCCAGCCGTATATGTTCCCATTTCGGGAGTCCCAACAACACCCTGGCCGCCGCGTTCTGCACTAGCTGCAGCTTTCGGGTCCGGCACAAAGGTAGCCCCAAGTAGAGGGCATTACAGTAGTCCAATCTTGAGGTGACCATTGCATGGATCACTGTTGCGAGGTCCCGGCGCTCAAGGAAAGGGGCCAACTGCCTTGCCCGCTTCAGGTGGAAGAATGCTGACTTGGCAGTGGCCGCTATCTGGGCCTCCATGGATAATGAAGGCTCCAGTAGAACACCCAGGCTCTTTACCTGGTGTGCTGCTTTCAATGGCGCACCGTCGAAGGCCGGGAGAGCTATTCCCCCTCCCAGAGCGCCGCGACCCACACAAAGGACCTCTGTCTTCGCTGGGTTCAACTTCAGCCCACTCAGCCTAAGCCACGTTGCAACAGCCTGTAAAGCCCGGTCGAGGTTCCCTGGGGCGGAGTCGGGCCGGCTGTCCATTAACAGATAGAGCTGGGTGTCATCTGCATATTGATGGCAACCCAGCCCAAACCGCCGGGCAATCTGGGCAAGGGGGCGCATATAGATGTTGAACAACATTGGGGAGAGAACTGCTCCCTGAGGCACCCCACAATCCAGTGTGTCTCCGGGACCGCTCACCCCCGATGGCCACCCTCTGTCCCCGACCCAGGAGAAAGGAGGAAAGCCATTGTAAGGCCGACCCCCCAACCCCAATGTCGGCGAGGCGGCGCATCAGTAGCTGATGGTCGACTGTGTCGAATGCCGCCAACAGGTCTAACAGCATCAGCACCGCAACGCCGCCTCGATCCAGTTGCCGCTGGAGGTCATCCATCAAGGCGACCAACACCGTCTCCGTCCCATGGCCCGGCCGGAAGCCAGACTGGCAAGGGTCTAGGACGGAAGTGTCATCCAGAAATCTCTGTAGCTGCAACGCCACAGCCCTCTCAATAATTTTACCTAAAAATGGTAAATTAGACAATTTGAATATCTAGTCATGCCTTTTGGGTTGCAAGGAGCCCCTGGAGTATTCATAAACTTTATAAATGAAGTTCTGCACAAGTACCTGTGAAAAGGGGTAGTGGTGTACCTGGATGATATAATTATTTATTCACAAAATGCACAATCCCATGTGAAATTAGTCAGAGAAGTTCTGAAAACCCTCTATGAAAATCAATTGTATGCAAAGTTGTCCAAGTGTGAGTTCTATAAAACAGAATTGGACTACTTAGGGTATCGAGTGTTGGGGAAGGGGCTAGCAATGGACCCAGCTAAAATCCAAGCCGTAATAGATTGGGAACCCCGGAGGACATGTAGACAGCTCCAATCTTTTATCAGATTCACATTTTTTTAAGCGTAATTTTATACAAGGGTTCGCACACACTATGCTGCCATTAACTGATCTTCTGAAAACGAAAGGGAAGGACCCAGAGGCAAAATGGCCGGGGCTAAGTTAGAATAGACAGCCAAATGCCAAGAGGCATTCAATAAACTGAAAAGACTATTCACTAGCAAACCTATTTTAATTCACCCCAATGAGTTAAAGCCCTTCGTAGTATAATGTGACGTTGCCAGCGACGTTGCTGTGGGGGCAATTCTGATGCAACCTGATGAAGTAGGGGCAGCTGTTCAGCTGAGGAACTGGCTGGCAACTCTTCCAGGTCTGTTAACCCTTCCAGCTCCCCCTCATCAGGGCTCATGACAGATTCCCACTGAAGGACAACCCAGATGTCCTTATGTAAAGGATAGGATAGCTATATCTCAATTTCATATAAAACAACAATTAGGAAAAAGGCTTAATAAAAGAATACCAAGTGAAATAAAAGTCATAAGATAATGGTAGAGGAGAACAGTTGAATTGCCCGGGGGGTGGGGAAGGGGTGCAGATTCCACAGTTTTGTTGCCATGACCAAGAAGGCCCCTTTTCAGATTGTCAGCCATCTAAGCTCATATAATGGGGTCCTTGAAGCAGACCCCCGAAGATTACTGTAATGGACAGGTAGGATCGCATGGGAGTTAGCAATCCTTATGGCATGATGGTCCTTATAGGGTTTTAAAGATCAATGTTAGCACCTTGAGTTGGATCCAGAAACAAATTAGAAGACATTGTAGATGGAACAGGACTTGAGTGATTTAGTATGGTTCTTATGATGTATTCTAGCCATCACTCTTGCATTGTGCACTAGTTGTAGTTTATGAATACTCTTTAAGGGCAGCCCCACATCGAGTGCATTGCATTAATCTAACAATCTGTTTTGACAGGTCCAACAGATAATACACAGGCTTAGAACCTATGTAAATGCTACTTGATGATAAGGGAGGCATGACAGAAACATGGGAGACCCATTCCATAAGATTATAAAGCATACAAGCAAGTTACCAAACAAAGATGCTTTGATGAAAATCTGAGCCACTGCTTGTGCTGGAATGCACGGCTGAAACAAACATTTGTATGCACCCAGACTGCAGCGACTTTTCAAAAATCAAAGACATAATTTTGATTTTTAAAATTTGAAGTTAAAAGGCATGTTAGGACTAAACTGGCAAATCTCATGTGATCTTTCAAAGATCCAAGTCTAAAGTGCCTAGCTTCCCATTAGAATCTCCATATCCTGTTGCATGTTTAACTCAAAATATTGGTAAAAGATACCATTAGGGAAATATATATGGGAATGTTGCGATAGAATTTGCTTGAGGACTCCCCCCCACACCCCGAGGCAGCAGTCCTTATGTACACCTACCTCACCAATAATTCACACAGAAATTGAATTTCCCCTGCTTGTAATACCTCTTTTTTTAGTTCAGTCCAGTCCCCCATATTACCCAATTGCTGTCAGGTGTGCAGCTTTAACTTCACTGTATTTCAAGTGAATGTGCTGCTTTTGAGTCTGTGCAGTAGGCAGCATTCAAACTCAATGACTATTCAGGTAGTAAGGCAATAATCTGCTGTTGACATGTGTTCAGAACTTTTGGGATTGTTGGTAAAGTCACAGATGCTTGATGGTAGTTTTTATTGATGCGTTAACCTGAAAAATGTCCATTTCTATTATGCTTCTTTGTGTGAATTAACTCATGACCAGGGCTTTTCTTTTTTTGTAGCAGGAACTCCTTTGCATATTAGGCTCCATCGCTCTGATGTAACCAATCCTCCAAAAGCTTACAGGGCTCTTTTTACAGGGCCTATTGTAAGCTCTTGGAGGATTGGCTACATCAGGTGGGTGTAGCCTAATATGCAAAGGAATTCCTGCTACAAAAAAAAATCCCTGCTCATGACTATTTTTGCACCTTTTTTATATCATTACACAAAAATGACCCTGTAAAATCACATTTGCAATGTGATTTGTGCATTGGTAAATCAGTTTTGTACACACAGTGTACGTATAAAGGATATTTTATGTATAAGTGGCATGTAAAAATATACTGTGCTCTCAATATGAAGCTATAAAACCAACAGCAAAAAAGACAGGACTGAAACCACTGACAGAAACATAAATAAATATGAAAAATAAAATGAAAAGAAAAGAAACGTTTGCTCATCCCTAAAAATGAGATCTATTTCAAATTTATATGCTGTGTTCAAATCTGTTTATCCAGCTGAGGAGAAAACTTGGGAGAAAGTTGCAGCAACAGAACTGCACTAACATGTCTCTTCTTGATTGGTAACTATAGCTGTTCTCCAAAAGGAGTTCATAAGAACATAACAAGAGCTGTGTTGGATCAGACCAGTGGCCCATCCAGTCCAGCATTCTCTTTCACACAGGGCCAACCAGTTACTGAGGGCCATCATCAGAGCATAAAAATCAAGGCCTGTCCCTGTTATTGTCTCCTAGCACCCATATCCAGAGATTTCCCACCTGTGATCGTGGAAGTTCCCTTTAGTCCCCATGGATAGTAGCATACATGGACCTATCCTTCATGAATTTGTCTAATCCTCTTATAATTTCATCTATGCTTGTGACCATGACTACATCCTGTTGTTGAGTAAAGAAGTACTTCCTTTTTTCCATCCTGAAACTATTCAGGATCCATGTTTCCATTATCCAAACACAGACATGCAATACCAGATGGAACATATTTGCATATTAGGCCACACTCCCTGATGCCAAGCCAGCCGGAACTGTGTTCCTGTGCATTCTTGCTAAAAAAAAAAAAAAAAAACGCTGTGCAATACAATGTGTGATGTAGACTGGGCACCATATGGTTGCCTAGAAATTGCAACACCTTCCTCCACTACCACATGATCCACAGTTCTCAAGTGCTGAACACTGATGTGCAAAGTCTTTGTAATTCAATTTAGAACATCTGATTGAAAAGCAAACTCTTTTCCAAGTGCTGAAGGATGCTGCTTGCAATTTGTCATAAAATTATGATTCAAATTCCAAATACTTGGAAAGAAGCTGTAATCTCATTGATTCCAAAGGAAGATAGAGATGTCACAAATGTAAAGAACTATAGACCAATTTCATTATTAAACATCTTGTATAAGATATATACAAGAATCTTGGCAGAACGACTCAAGCAATATTTGATTAATTTTATAAAGGAAGATCAAGTGGGATTTCTCCCTAAAAGGCAAATAAGAGACAATGTAAGAACTGTTGTAAATATTGTAGAATATTATGAGAAACATCCAGAAAAAGAGGCGGCGTTATTTTTTGTAGATGCAGAAGAAGCCTTTGATAATCTGAATTGGGACTTTATGTTTGCAGTAATGGAGAAAATGAATCTGGGAGAGTATTTTATAAGAATGACAAAAGCAATATATATGGATCAATACGCAAAACTGTGTATAAATACAGACCTTACAAATGAAACGAAGGTGAGCAAAGGTACAAGACAAGGATGTCTGCTTTCACCATTGTTGTTTATAATGACTCTTGAAATTCTGCTAATGCAAATACAAGATGACAAAGAGATAGAAGAATTGAAAATTAGAGGATTTTCTTATAAATATAAAGCATTTGCAGATGATAGTGTGTTTATAACTGAAAATCCGATACAAGTGGTATCTTTGTTGCTAGCTAAGATAAAAGAATATGGAGAAATGGCAGAATTCTATATAAATAAAGAGAAATCAAAATTTTTATGTAAAAATATGCAACTAAATAAAAAGAAAGAATTGCAGAGTTTGACGGGATGTGAAGTCACTTCTAAAGTTAAATATTTAGGTCTAGAAATAACAACGAAGAATATTGATTTGTACAAAAACAACTATGAAAAGTTATGGCGTAAGATGGATGAAGATATGATGAAATGGAATAGACTTAATCTGTCTTTGTTGGGTAGGATTGCTGCAATTAAGATGAACATTTTGCCAAGAATAATGTATTTGTTCCAAACTATTCCGATTGTGAAAGATAGTAAACAATTTAATAAATGGCAAAGGAAGATCTCAGAATTTGTATGGGCTGGGAAAAAACCAAGGATTAAGATGAAAATTTTAACGGATGCTAAAGAAAGGGGAGGATTTCAACTTCCAGATTTAAGATTATATCATGATGCAGTTTGTTTGACGTGGATAAAGGATTGGATGATACTGTTAAATAAAAAGCTTTTATTGTTAGAAGCTCATGGAAATAAATTCGGCTGGCATGCTTATATGTACGATGGGGAAAAAAAAGATGGATGGTCTTTTTTCTCACCATTATATTAGAAACAACTTGTTAAATACATGGATAAAGTACAAGAAATATGGTGATGAAAGAAAGCCGTTATGGATAGTGCCAGCAGAAGTAATAAAAATAACAGTTGAATCTGATGAAGAGAGAGGGTTGTCATATATTCAACTGCTAAAGATCCAAGGTGATAAAATTGAATTAAAATCTGCTGAAGAGCTAAATAACAAGTATGACTGGTTTCAAATGCAACAAATAAAAAGTTTGATGGAGAATGATATTAAAACTGTTGGAATTAGTTGTGAGCAAACGGAATTGGAAAAGGTTCTGTTTGGAGATAATGAAAAATTAATATCAAAAATATATAAATTACTGTTGAAATGGTCTACAGAAGAAGAAGTAGTAAAATCTCAAATGATTAAATGGGCAATTAATGTAAATAAGGAAATACAGATGGGTACATGGGAATATCTTTGGAAGAACTCTATGAGAATATCAACATGTCAGAGCATTAAAGAGAATTGTTTCAAGATGATGTATAGGTGGTATATGACTCCGAAAAAACTGGCAAAGATGAGTAGAAAGATGTCGGATAGATGTTGGAAATGTAAGAAACATGAAGGTTCTTTTTATCATATGTGGTGGGCTTGTGGAAAAGCGAAAAAGTTTTGGCAGATTACAACAAGAAATATCTAAAATTTTGGAATATGATTTTAAGAAAGTTGCAGGGACTTTTCTGTAGGGATTACAAATGGAAAAATTTCCAAAAGAAGATAGAACTCTAATTTGGTACTTGCTCTCAGCTACTAGGACATTGTATGTGCAGTTGTGGAAGCAAGAAAAAATACCAGAAAAATGGGACTGGATTGTGAAAGTTTTATCGTGGAGTGAGATGGACAAACTAACAAGAACTTTAAAAGACTATGATTTGGAAGTGTTTAAAAGGGAGTGGAAAAAATTTAGAGGATATATAGAGAAAGAGTGGAATGTAAAAAGACATTGGACAATTTTTTAATAATAAGTATGAGAAAAGGGAGAAATTGAACTTTGATTGGTTAAGGGTACATTTATAAGTGAACTTAAATATACAACTTCAGCGGGGGTCTAATAACGAAGGGAGGGGGGATTAGAAAATATCATATGGGTTAGGGATAGTAATGATATAAACAGACATTGTTACCATATGTTATTAATAAAATTGTTTAAACACAAAATTACGATTCAAGAAAGGTGAGTTAATATATTTAACGTAATATTTAAATAAATATTGATCACAACTTGTAAGTTTCACAAAACACATTAAGTCTGTGATATAAAGATATTTCATATCTGGTAATGATTTACACCAGTTTGTATGACTGGCAACCATTGGTCAAGAAGCAAAGGGAAAGGCACTCTAGATTATTCCAACAGCCAGCTATGCATTGGAAAGTTGTAGCCCTTATTTTCCAGAAAGAGCATCATTTCAAGGAAATGCCCATATAATGAGTCCACCACAAGATTTTCCCCTGCTTCTTAGCCAGACTCCAGAAGTGATTGGAAGGAAAGCTGGGATTCTGTATCAGACAAAGGGGGGGGGGTTGCACCACCACATCCAAGCTAGAACACTAGGAAAAATAGATCAACCTGGCCCCAAGTGCTATATATTTCTAACTTCATTATAGCACTGTCAAGATGATCTTCCTCATCTGTCTCCCCCAACCTTCCTGTTTGTTGTATCTATAGTACCTTAGCTGTAAGCTAGCTTAATCAGGTCTCTGGAGAGGCAAGATATACATTAGACAGACAGACAGACAGACAGACAGACAGACAGACAGACAGACAGACAGACAGACAGACAGACAGACAGACAGATAGATAGATAGATAGATAGATAGATAGATAGATAGATAGATAGATAGATAGATAGATAGATAGATAGATAGATAGATAGATGTTTAGTCCGTAAGCTTGAAGGCAGGGACTAGTGCCTCTGGAGTGAAACAAGCCTCTTTGGGAAAACCCTTGTTCATCCTCCCAACAGAAGAAAATCACTAATGCTGCCATTTAATGGAAGGGGACTGAACATTCTGTGACCGAGCCAAGCCTACCCAGAGACTCATGGCCTGACCTGAGCAAAAATAATAATAATAATTCAGATCTTACAGCCTAATGCCCACCATTCCATTGTTAACACAAACTGACTGCACAGATAATATTTGTGGTTTATTTTTCCCACTCCCCTTGGGATGACATAATTAACATTTCATTTTCTTTGATTTTTTGCCAGCATTCCTTTTTATAACTAAGGGGGGGGGAATCAAAGCCCGACAGACAAGCTGTTGAGAACAACCTGTGGTTTCTTTGCTTTTGTTCTGTGATGCCCTTTGTCAGGGGATGCTGCTAAACATCTTTCGATCATGCCAGCTGGGTCCGTTTTTCAGGCCCAAAGAAGCCTCAGTTTTAACCTCTGAAATATGAACACCGTTTCAGGTTTCATTATTTCCGCAACTGAAGGGATGGAACGCAAAGTACTTGGACAGCTTCCTGAATGTTACATGATAGCTGTTTTGATAACAGTTGTAGGTCTTATTTTATTTCACCACTAATATGAGCTCTAGGGAATTCTGTCAGGGGAAAAAAATCATTATGGTGATCTTGGTTCCTTGAGACAAAAGGGTGGGGGGAGCATAATATCAACATAAAACACTGGTGAGGTACCGCAAAAAAAAAAAAAACCCCTTCAATGGGCTTTTAAAAAACTATATCAAATGCAAGCTGTTTTATTGTGTTCCAAGCATCTTCTCTCTTAGGATATATGTCGTGGATTCTGTTACTTCAAGTTTATAGCTAATCTGCATATAACATCTTTTAACATGCTACTCCACAAGCAATTATGCAAGCCATTCCAGAAGTGGAACTTTCCCTTGAGAACATCTTTACATGGGCTACAGATTTCCATTGCCTGTGCTACTCCAATTATTAATTACCATAGGAATGAAGGGTGCCAGTGTGCACTTAAATTCTCTGTTTGTGTGTTCTGCAATGGCTGATCAAATAACATATCCAAGTAAAATAAATCAATCCTCTTATTTGCAAGTTAGAGCTGTATAAATATGACATATTATGAGCCATGGCTTTTAAAGCCCTTAACGGTCTGGGGCCATCAAACTTTAAGGACTGACTCTCCTGTTACAACCCACCATGGGGCTAGCATTCTGCTTCACACAGACTCAGTGGTGCCTGGCCCTTGGATAGCTCATTTAATTTCAATCAGAACAAAGGGTCTCTTTGATTGTGGCCCCAACCTGGTGGAATACTCTGTCTGAATGCCCTGCAGGACCTGTCTAAATTCTGCAGGGCCTGTAAGATAGAATTGTTCCCACAGACATTCCATTGAGACAGTCTTACTGGGCCTACTACCAGTTTCTCTGATTGTCATGCCAGAGTGCCGGTGTATTAAATTGTTTTATAGAATATTTGTATTTTTTTGTTACGTCTTGTATTTATGTTGCTAACTACCCCACCCTCATTGCCGGGGAGGGAGTGGAATAAAATCTGAAATAAATAAACCAACAAATGGCAGTGGTTAGATTTGAATTCTTATTTGTTTGTTGGCTTGTTTGTGGGAGGAAGGATTTTTTTTTCTGTTCTGAAGTGACCAAACTTGACCACTAAGAGGCAATGTTGTGCCTAGGATCTGGAAGACCCAAGTCTGAATACTCAGCTAGTGTGGCCAATCCCCAGTTAGAGGCAGGGAATCTCCTGGTTTGGAGGCCCTCTCCCCTGCTTCAGGGTTATCAGAAACCAGAGCAGGGGAATGTCCACTGAGCACTCCATTATATCCTATGGAGTCTGGTCCTCATAGGGTATAATGGAGAATTGATCTGTGAGTATCTGGGGCTCTGTGAGGTGGGGGGGGCTGTGTTTTGAGGCAGAGACACCAATTTTTCAGCATAGCATCTGGTGCCTCTCCTAAAAAAAAGTTTCAAAAAGATTGGACAAAGGGGTCCAATTTTATGAGCCCCCCAAAAAGGTGCCTCGTTTGGGGTAGTGGTTAAGTGTGCGGACTCTTATCTGGGAGAACCAGGTTTGATTCCCCGCTCCTCCACTTGCACCTGCTGGAATGGCCTTGGGTCAGCCATAGCTCTGGCAGAGGTTGTCCTTGACAGGGCAGCTGCTGTGAGAGCCCTCTCCAGCTCCACCCACCTCGCAGGGTGCTTGCTGTGGGGGAGGAAGATAAAGGAGATTGTGAGCCACTCTGAGACTCTGAGATTCGAAGTGGAGGGCAGGATATAAATCCAATATCTTCTTCTTCTTGTCCTCCATAATTTCCCACAGAAGAAAGGCATTTAAAAGGTGCACGGTCCCTTTAAAAGCAATGGCCAGAACTCTCTTTGGAGTTCAATCTTGTTTGTCACAACCTTGCTCCTGGCTCTATCCCAAAGCCTCCTGGCTTAACCTCCAAAGTTCCCAGATCATAGAATTGTAGAATCATAGAGTTAGAAGGGACCTCCAGGGTTATCTAGTCCAACTCCCTGCACAATGCAGGAAATTCACAAATACCACCCCCTAAATTCACAGGATCCTTAATGCTGTCAGATGATCACCTAGCCTCTGTTTAAAAACCTCCAAGAAAGGAGAGCCACCACCTCCTAAGGAAGCCTGTTCCGCTGAAGAATCACTCTAACGGTCAGGAAGTGCTTTCTGTTGTTGAGCCGAAAACTCTTTTGATTTAATTTCAATCCACTGGTTCTGGTTCTACCTTCTGGGGCCACAGAAAACAATTCCACACTATCCTCTATATGACAGCCCTTCAAGTACTTAAAGATGGTGATCATATCACCTCTCAGCCTCCTCCTCTCCAGGCTAAACATGCCAACTCCTTCAACTTTTCTTCATAGGACTTGGTCCCCAGACCCCTCACTATCTTCATCGCCCTCCTCTGGACCTAGATCTTTTTTGCACATACTACTGCTAAGACAAGTCTCTCCCATCCTATAACCATGCATTGGATTTTTCCTACCTAAATGCAGAACTTTATATTTATCCCTGTTAAAATTCATTTTATTTGTTTTAGCCCAGTTTTCCAGCCTGTCAAGATCATCCTGTATCCTTTGTCTGTCTACTGTATTTGCAACTCCTCCCAATTTAGTATCATCTGCAAATTTAATAAGTATTCCCTCTATTCCTTCATCCAAATCATTTATAAAGATGTTGCACAGAACAGGTCCCAGGACAGATCCTTGAGGCCCTCTACTTGTCAATCCTCTCCAAGAGGATGAGGAACCATTCACAAGCACTCTTTAGGTGCAATTCGTCAACCAGTTACAGATTCACCTAATGGTAACAGGATCCAAACCACATTTTACCAACTTGTCAACAAGGATAGTATGTGGAACCTTATCAAAAGCCTTACTGAAATCAAAATTCCCCTGATTCAGCATGGTAGTAACTTCCTCAGCTTTCTGAGAGAGATCAGGTTAGTCTGACATGACTTGTTCTTGAGAAAACCATTCTGGCTCTTAGTAATCACAACCATCCTTTCTAAATGTTCCAGGACTGACTGTTTGATGATTTGTTCTAAAACTTTTCCAGGTATTGATGTCAAGCTGATGGGTCGGTAGTTACCTGGATCCTCCTTTCCCCCCTTCTTGAAGATGGGGACAACCCACCTCCAATCTTCTGGCACCTCTCCAAGAATTCTCAAAAAAAATAGCCAGAGGCTCAGAAATTACATCTGCAAGCTCTTTTAGTACCCTCAATGTTCCCTCTATTTTTTTCTCTCCTGCTGAGCAGAGCAGTTCACATCCTGACCAGAATATAACTGCTGTAATCTTAAAATGGGCCTGGCAACAGGCAGTGCAAGACCCTGCACAGCTCCAGATTGCTGCTGAATGAGGCTTCCAGTTTTAATGGTAGGGTTACCATGGTAGGGTTACCAGGTAGGGTTACCAGTGTTAATGGTAGGGTTACCATATGAGTTACCATATGGTCGAGGACCTGTCTACCTTAGGGACCGTCTTTCCCCATATGAACCCCAGAGAGCACTGAGGTCAGCTGGAAAAAACTTGTTGACCACCCCCGGACCAAGAGAGGTGAAACTGCAATGCACCCGCAATCGGGCCTTCTCCTCTGTAGCCCCGAACCTATGGAACCAACTTCCAGAGGAAATGCGGGCCCTGCGGGACCTTGATCAATTCCGCAGGGCCTGCAAAACTTTCCTCTTTCGACTGGCTTTCGCTGACGAAGAAAGTAGTTGCTAATGATTACCGCCATCATAAAAAAGAACAAGCAGCATTAGCACTTTTATTATTAATTAATTAATTAATTTTAAATTTATCAGAATTTTAATGTTAAATGTAACTTTGTTTTTTGTATAACTGAATGATGTTGTTAGCCGCCCTGAGCCTGCTCCGGCGGGGAGGGCGGGATATAAATAAAATTACCTACCTACCTACCTACCATGTCTGTGTTGGAAAATTCCTGGAAACTTTGGGGGTGGATCCAAGTAGGGTGTGGGGAAGGGAGGAGCCTCAGCATGGTACAATGCCATAGTTCACCCTTTAAAGCAGCCATTTTCTCCAGGGGAACTGATCTCTGCTAGCTGGAGATCAGTTGTGAAAGTGGGAGATCTTCAGGCCCCACCTGGAGACTGGCAACCCTGGTTAATGAGCATCTACTCTAGCACACAGCTTAAAGGGAACACTGCCCCAGATATTTCCTGGAAGCTTGTTTGGTGGCCTTGAGCTAGTCACCTGCACTCAACCTACCTCACTGGGATGTTGCCATGAGGACAAAATGGGGGAAGAGAGAACTATGTTGTAAGTCAATTTGGGATGCCATAAGAAAGGAAAGTGGGGTATAAATGTTAAAATAAATAAATAAATAGGTGTCCCATTAGGTCAAACAAACATATGCTTGTTTAGTATGGAAAATTATAGTTTTGTAGAAGTCATGTCAGGTATAGGAAAATAGCCATCTACTCCTCCACTGCTGTGTTGCTCTGACCTGGAATACCACACACCATTAATTTAAAAGGGGGGGGGGGTGGAATCACATGGAGAATCCATTGCCTTGCCTATTTTGATCCTGAGTTACTTTGTTGTTTTTAAGAAGCAGGCCTTGAATTCAGCAGGAGCTCACAGGAGTGCAGCTCCTGAACCTTTCTGAGGGTTCCCCCTCCTCCTCCCCACCTACCTACTTTGTCCATTGAATAGTAGGTGAAGCTGCATAACAATCCCTGGATGAGCTCCACCACCTATTTTTCTACAAAATGACCCCTGTTAAGAAGCAAACTTTATGTTGTATCACTGCTGTACATGACACATTGGATCCAGCCAGTCTTACCAGATCTTCCTCCTAACTATAGCTCCTCTCCCGTATGGCTTTTAAACATGCAGACTCAATGACTTCTGCATCTAGCATAGTCTTCACAGGTCTTCTTCCTTCTTCTACAGCAGAACAGAACAAATCAAAAGTGCTTGGTTCGAATCCACTGAAGATAGATCTAGGTGGGCAATAGAATGAATTTTCCAGTGGCACCTTTAAGACCAACAGTTTTATTTAAGATGTGAGCTTTCATGCACACACACATTTCCTCATACACATTGGAATGGAGGTTAGTATATGAACTGTTAACTTCCATTTCAACGTGTCTGAGGAAGTTTGCACGGATACTTTGAATAAAATGTTGTTGGTCTTAAAGGTGCCACTGGACTCAACATTTGTTCCAACCCACTGAAGCTTGAGCAGCTTCTTCTCAATTGCCATGTGCCTTCAGAAGGGGGCGCTATGCCCTGAGAATGGTTACCCCTACCTTGCAAACCTATCTGGAAGTTCAGATGGCAAAAAGCAAGTGGTTGAGAAATTTCAGGGAGAAAGCAGTCGCTGGAAGGGGTAACCATTCTTGATGTAAATTACCACCTCCCTGGAACTTTTTGCAATGAAAAGGATCCATCAAGACTTTGTCAGATGTGGCTGCAATGTAGTGAGTTGTTTGCCCGTAAGATATGGATACTTGCATGAAACAAAACGACTTTATCCATGCTTTCCTTTCTTGCGTCTTAGAAAAAAATTTCCTCTGTTTCAACAGACCTTTATCAACTTGCTTTAAAATGGCTTAAAGTGGAATACTTCCTCCCTCCCCCCTCCATCAGCTTCAAAGGTCAGGGTTTAGACAGTCCTTCCTGAGCCCCATGGATAATGTTTACAGTACTCTCAAATGACTTAAAATAGACTAAATTGTTTTGAGCTGACAGTCGAAAAGGTCACCAAGGAAATCAGTTTAGTCAGTCCTGCCTGCTTTCCAAAGCTTTCCTCCCCCCTCACCCCACCTGCTCTGTACTAGCTCTGTGGACAGGGTTTTCCTGCAATTAAACAGGCCTGGTTATAAAACTGGTTAGACTACAACTAGTTGGCAGGTGTAAGGCAGGTTGCTCAGGATAGGCAGGGCTAACTGGCAGACATCTGGTGAGGGAGGGTCTCTGGAGCAGGACATCACATGCCTTGCAGCTGGAAGCATTGTGCTGGGAGGCATCTTTTAAACCTGGTAGGAGCCTTGTGGCACATCAATAGAAAGGTATGAAGCTGGGCATCTTTCTGTACACTGATAAATGAGTCTGGCAGAAGCATTGGCCAAGTTTGGAGCTGGGATGGATATGTTCCAAAGCCAGACAAGGTTAATGCTTAGCTCAGTTTAAAAAAATATGTTATTTATAGTCTACCTTTCTTACAGAGACTCAAGGCGGATTACACATAGTGTACAGACAGTTTACTACTGATTTCCACTGAAGCTGGGTTGGTTGCATTCTGCACCGTTTTTCTCTCTCCAATTTCTCTTGGGAACTGAGAAGTATATATTCTGTATACCAATGAGAAAACCCCAATAGTGCTGTGGATTGGTCTTTCCTGAGAGGTTAATTTAACACTGGGTGTGTCTTTTGAAATAGGAGATTCTTCCAGCTGAATTTACTGTGGGGTTGCATTAGTGTCCTCCCTCCCTTTATCAGTAATTAAGGAGTTTAACGCTAAGCTGGGATGGTTGGGGGAAAAAAATAATTGTCAAGGAATGTTTTAAAAATTTAGTGAGAAGAGATGCCAACCACTTGGCCAGAAAGGCAATGAGGAAGCTGCTGTGCAGCAGATTTGTAGAGGTGGTTCACATGGGGGGGGGGGGAGGTGGAGACGTCACCATTTTGTGACCTGAGCTCCCTCCCCCCTGCCCGCCAAAGTGTTATTTGGAAATGAGAAAACAGGAGAGGAATACCAGATGTTGAGATGGACCAAACTTAAAAGAAAATAACTTTCCCCCCTCAAGGACAAAATTGCCTAAATGGGGAATCAAACCAAGAACCTTGCAGTTAATAGCATTGTACCTTAATCAACTGAGCTAACTGGCCATTCCTGCAAACAAGTCAGACAATGGTAATTACTTTCCTAATCTATTTCAAAAGACATGCCTAGTGCAAAACTGACCAATAAGGAGAGACCAACTAGCCTCTGAGGGGAGGGAGGAGGAAAAGCCAGAGGAAATGTATATGCTTGTCTTGGAAGCAATTTAAGAACTCATCACTAAAGGACTCTGAGAAGACTCAAGAGAAAAGTAGACTGAAAGTGGCCTCAGAGCTGAAGGGGGGAATCAATGCAGAAAGTCCTGGGGAATGCAGAAGGGAAGAACCCCTCCCCCCTGCCCCATGGTGATGCACAGTGAAAGCAAGGGAAACATAGGTGTAGAAGGGACTATAGTTAGTCAGTACAATCAACAAAATGGGACATTCAATAATGTGCATTAGGATTTTAGAAAACTGGAACCACCTAACTAAAACATAGCATAGGTATTGATGTGATATATTAAGCAGTAAAGAGAGTACGTATATTGAAATAAGCAGAGACATCAGCTATTTAATTTAAATAATTCAAAATAAATTAGTTGAACCCACTCTTGTTGTCTTGAATGATCATTGAGGAGAGGGGCGCTGGGGCAAGTATAGTCAAAAGTTTGGCTGATTAAATCAAAGGAATACCTGAAGGATCCTCTTATGAATCTGTCTGCTAGTTGGATTGTTCTTGGTGGCCTTTTCTTGTGAACCCTGATCTTCAGAAATTACTTGTTTACTAGAAAGGAAAGGCATTTTTAGTGATTGCACCCCATTTGTAGACCTCTCTCTTAAGATGTTCACCTTGTTCCAGCCAGTGACTGACTGGTAGATACTTTTTGCTGAGCACTCAGTGTAAGCATTGGAGTTGAAAGGGTTAGTGCAAGCCTTTATAAGAAGATATTGGATTTATATCCCACCCTCCACTCTGAAGAGTCTCTGAGCGGCTCACAATCTCCTTTACCTTCCTCCCCCACAACAGACACCCTGTGAGGTGGGTGGGGCTGGAGAGGGCTCTCACAGCAGCTACTCTTTCAAGGACAACCTCTGCCAGAGCTATGGCTGACCCAAGGCCATTCCAGCAGGTGCAAGTGGAGGAGTGGGGAATCAAACCCAGTTCTCCCAGATAAGAGTCCACACACTTAACCACTACACCAAACTGGCTTTATACCAAGATGGATGCCTGGCTGAGGCTTTATGTGCTCTAGTTCAAATAAAGTAGATTTATAACCCCGGTGTGAACTTCCGCTTACACTGGCAGTGAGGATTAACTAGCTGCTGCAACCTGGCCAGCTTCTCCACACTCCATAAGCAGAAGTGAAGAATGGCTGCCTATTGTAGGGTTGCCAACTCCAAGCTGGGGAATTCCTGGAGATTCTGGAGGTGGAGCCTGAGGAGAGTGGAATTTTGGGAGGGAAGGAAGCTCCCATAGAATCCACTCTTCAAAGCAGCTCTTTTGTACAGGGGAACTGATCTGTGTGATCTGAAGTTCAGTTGTAATTCCAGGAGATTTCCAGGCTGGAAGATGGTAACCTTGTGAAGGAATCTGATGCTGATAAGAAAGACTAGGTCTAGTATGCAGAGATGTTCTACCAGTATTTCATTGCTAATGACATTAATGCTGACGATAAAACGTGTGCAATTTTGCTGCGTATCTGTGGAGCAAAAATGTATGGCTTACCCGAAAAGCCGAGAGCTGCATCTTTACAGCTCCAAGCCTTCAGAGCCTGCATAACACTTTTTCCATGTCCACCTGGAATTCGAGTCACTGTTTTTGTAACAGAACTGTGCCACCTTTGACCACATCATAATTTTGGAGGAACACTGAATGCTATGCTGAAGGACAAGCTGCTCTGTGACATCAATGATGAGAGGGTGCAGAGATGCTTACGGGCAGAATCCATCTTGGACTTTAAAACAGCTCTGGACATTGCACAAAGCAGAGGGATGGCAGCCTTGCATGCTTTACATTTGCAAGGGACCTCAAAACCACCCCAGGGGAAGCCTAGGCACTTGCAGCTGCTAGGCATATGCTATTCAAAGCCACAGTTGCTGCAAAGAAGCTGCCAAGGGAACAGAGTAAAGTATAACTCCTTGTGGAGGGAAACAAAATGGTCAGCCATGCTCCTCCAGGAATAACAAGTGCTAAATATACTATATACTATATATGTGGTTTTGGTAATAATTTTTGTTAGATTTTTGGGACTGAGACTGAGGGGAGTTTTTTGCTGGGAGAGCATATGTGATGCTACAATAAATAGCAATAAATGATATTTGATTGCTCTGTATTTCAGCTTGTTTTATGACTTCCATCTCTGCTTATTTTTAATCTCATGCTTCTCTTTTAACTGCAGTTCTGTCATCCTAATAGACATGTGTGTTGTACTGGTCAGGATAAAGGCAGAGATCAGGGAGTCCCAGGTTGAGTCCCTCACTCAGCTATGAAGCTCCTGGGGTCATCGTTAGGTAGACCTTCTTCACAAAGTTGTTGCATGGAGAAATAAGGAAAAGGGGCAAAGCGTATATGCTCCTAGAGCTCTTTGGAAGTGGGTTAAAGCTACAGTAACAATATGTAGGTGTTATTACGTATTCACTGTTTTGTGTGAGCCACCATGATAGGGTTGCCAGCTTTGACTCAAGAAATATCTGGGGACTTTGGGGGTAAGCCAGAAGACTTTGGGGGTGGAGCCAGAAGCAAGGTTGTGACAAGCATGATTGAACTTTGAAGGGAGTTCTGGCAATCACATTTAAAGGGGCCACACACCTTTTAAATGTCTTCCCTCCATTAGCAAATAATGAAGGATAGAGGCACCTTCTTTTGGGGCTCATAGAAGTGGACCCCCTGGTTCAATCCTTTTGAAACTTGGGGGGGGGGGGTGTTTTGAGGAGAAGCACAGGATGTGATACTGAAAATTGGTACCTCTACCTAAAAACACACACACACACACACCCAAGCCCCAGATACCCACAGATCAATTCTCCATTTATACTCTATGGGAATTGGCCTCCAAAGGGTATAACGGAATACTCAGCAGACATCCCCCCCCCCTATATTGGCAACCCTATACCATGAATGCCCATCCAAGTAGAAAGAAAGTTGACATATTTCAATACATATATTAACATGTGGATTTCAATCCCCATTCTTTGTGAAGTCCTGCTTTCCTGGATTTGCAGTCCATCGTCTTCATTCCATCAAACCTCTTTGTAGTCTTTTCTTTTCTTCCATGGTACACAACCCATCTTCCAATGTTGTTTTCCAAGAAAAACATTTTCTCTTCCCTTTAGTATGTAGTAGTATTTCGTTCACCTTTATCTCAGAGACTCACAATACTCCTAAATATTCTGCGACACCATATGTCAGTCAGTGACTGTGTATGTGTGTGTGATACAGTCTAAGGTTAACAAACAAGTTACAGATGATCTCTAGTTTTTATTAAAAGAAAAATCTGCCAAAATGTTATTCATGTATACGATATTCCGCCCCCCCCTCATTTCTTACCTTGATGGTTTATGTTACCCTAAGGGTTTAGCCCTCTGGTAGATTTTGGGAGAGGTTTTTTTTATTCCAGCAGGGGCCTGTAAGAATTGGCAGAGGGAAATGAAGGGAGAGAGATTTCTGAGGAGAAAAGAAATTTCTGAGAGTGCAATAGAAAGAAATATGTTTGAGGAAAGGGAAGTATTCTCAATATACAGAAACAGTGTGGCCTTGTGAGCAGCATAAAAGTGATCTTTAGCCTACAGCAACACTGCCTCAGAAAGCTAGCCAACTTTGAGGAAAAATTGAGAAAGGCTTTCAGAAGGCCTACTAGAAAAACAGTGAAGGGACTCTTATCACCTCTCTAGTTTTAGCTTCGAGTGTGTTGCCTGAGTCTGAGTCATACACATTTTTCCTGCCTTGATTTCCCACCCTGGCTGTATTTGAAATACTATTTCTTGAGGGGAAAGGTTTACATTCCCAAAATAAAAAGACCTATGTGTTTGTTTTAAAACTGTATTTTTCCTCTTGCCTCCTGGTCATTCCACTCCCTTGTTAGCAGAAGCCAAAGGTCTAGAGGTACCATTTATTTTTTTCTCCTCCATTCCCCTTATCTTCCCATTAACCAACATAGATTCCATATTTTCTTCCCTCAGCTGGAGTTGGAAAGTAGGGTTACACTTAGGGCAACTGAAATATAACTGGAATGTGAGCACACACACACACATACTATAAGGTTTTCCTTCATTGCTTTTATCCCTCCCCCCATTTTGTTTATAGGTTTGAAAATCTTATATAAACATCCAAAGTGTTATAATATAAAGATAAGGGAGATTTCCCTGGGGACAACCATCCCAGGTTCTCAATAAAGAAGAAACTGCATTTGCTGATGTCACAGTTCTGTGTTATATTTGGACTCATGAAATATATTCAGAAGAACTTTAAAAGTTTTTTCCCCAGCACAGTACTTTGTTTGGAATGAAATTTGCTAGAGATCGTTAAGGTGAACCAGTAAGGAATTTGCCTCATATGGGAGCAGGGCTGAGTACAAACTGGGAAATGCAGATCATGGTTTGTGATGAGCCCCATCCGTGAACTATGGACCATCATGAACATTTGGGGGCTAAATGAACTGGTTCAGTTTGTAAGGATTTTGATGTGGTAGAAGTCCCCCCTGTCCCCAAAGTGCTAGACACACCAAACTCATAGAGGATCTCTGGCTGACTCTCCACTACCTGCCTTCCATTTCTGGTGAGGATTGGATTTTCCAAGTCCAAGTTACTTCCCCCCCCCCCCCCTCAAAGAAAGTGCCCCTTAGGAAGTGCTTTCTGGGGAAATGGCAGAAACCACAAGTGCAGTTTCAGGAGGTATAGAACAGACTATGTGCGAGCTAGAGGCATTAAACTTGCAAGGGATCTCAGCTGACTCCTCTGTACATCCCTTCCAAGTTATGTGCAGATTGAGCTGGCTAGACCACCCTCACGTCTCCAAAGGCTGGTTCTAAATGACAGAAAGGCAGATGTTTCCAGAGTTTTGATAGAGGCTCCCCAAAATAACCCCAGGGCAGCTTGCCAGGCACCCTTGGTAAGAATAGGAACCTAGTGACGTGTTCCCCCCAGGCCCAAACACATAGATCCTCTGCTCACAGTCCAATCCTAGTTGAAATTCCTGGTTATTCATCATAACAAATTTCTGGTCATTGTAAAGATAAGTGATCACCTGTTATGAATTGTACAAACACTATGGAAAGGGATAGTCAAACAGGGGCTTGTTTGTACAGGCAGATGTTTGTTGAGGTAGATGTTTGCTGAGGTGGAGGTTTTCACAGGAAGGTGTTGTGTTATGAGGTAGATGCTGTTTCATGAGATAGGTGTTGTCTATTGAGGTAGATGTTTCATGAGGCATGTGTTAGGTGAGGGACCCCATCCACCCCTCTGGCAGAGGTGGCCATCCTCCTACCCAAGCACCAAGGGTGCAATCTGCAGGCCACATGCAAGATCAGCCAGAGAGGAGGTGGAATGTGGGGACACATAGGGAGACAACGGGAGGCCTAGATCTTACTCTGTGAGGTCCAGAGAAGGGTAGCTCAGCAAGGTTGACTTTGATGACAGCCAACTTGTCCACCATGGCTGGGTCCAGGCAGGAGTGGTGGGGCCTGATAATGTCTCACAGGTGGGAAAACATCTGGCCATTCTGGACAATGGTGGGAGGGCAGGAGAGAAGACTCATGGCTACACAAGAGAGGTTGGGTCAGATGGGAACCTTGTTTAACCAGGGGATTGGCAGAGGCAGGCTCAGGAGAACTGCTGATGTGCTCCCTCAACATTACCTCTAATGAATCCTTGGCCATCACACACCCAGCTTCCCCACCAATGCTGACCCACCAGTTTATCACTGACAACCAGTAGCAGGGCTTCCTCCTGATTGTGCTCTTTGAGGCAGAAGTGCTGGGCTGTAGCTCCTTCTCCTCTTCCAACTGCTGTTCCCTCTGGCCATGTCTTTTGGCCTCCACCCTCCACACTTCCATTGCATTAGCTCCACATTTTGCAATACTGCCTTTTATCAGAGGTCACAGATAGAGCCTGGCTCCAGTGTGGAGGCCAGCTCCTGATCCAGCCCTTGAATCAGGAAGATGTCATGCCTTAGACTGGCTGAATGGGTGCATAGCACATCAGTGGTATCTGGAAGGGCTTGACAACACACACCATTTGAGAGAGGGTCAGCCAGTCACTGGAGCTGATACTGAACTCCCCTTTCCCATGGAGGAGATGGCATCCTGCATCGTGCTATTCCATGTGTTGGTGTTGGTGGAGTTCCAGTGGGTGGGTAAGTCCAGGATGAGCTGATGTTCAGGATCATCTGCCTCCCCCTGCCTCTTGCACAGCAGATGGGCAGACTTAATTCTACATGAGAAATAAGCAGTCAAGTGCTAGCAGGTCTCTAGCAAGGCTTGCATCTCAAGGGTGGCAGCAACCCAGGTGGCTTTGACAATGCTCCTCAGCCTCAGAACATCCTTCACCACCAGGCAGACAATGTCCTTGAGGTGTAGACCCTTCACTGCTGCCATGATGGCACCAGCATCTGTGACTATGTAGCCATGGACAATGTTGTTACTGTCCACCCACTCTCTCTGGCTACTCTGTATGATGCCAGTGATCTTTTTGCACTGTGTGGTCTTCTACCATCCACTGTGCATGGAGCAGAACCATTTTGTAGCTTGATTACAGGATTGCTCCCTCCTGGGGCCTGGGCTCTTTGACTGGTCTCTGACTGTCCAAACTGAGAGGTTCTCTGATTGACATCAGTGGGCAGTGAGAGAGATGATCCAGAGGTGTGCCATGAAGTGCATAGTTCTGTCTTGTGTTCGGGAGCCTTGGCCATTGCCACTGCAGAGCAGTGCATAGCAAGCAAGATGCATTGGCTCCTGGTCATCCCTGGAACTCTGTTGCAGTAGCAGGAAGAAAGCTATGTTCTCCACGAGGGAGAAGAGTTTGTCATTCACATCAATCATCTCACTCTTGAGGCAAATGACTGCTTCCTAGTCCCTCCATGTAGCCCTTCTGAATGGTACTATTAGTGTCCTGAGGGAATGACCTCTTGGAGGGTGGTGTGCCTTGATGTCCCATCCTCAACCCTCCAAGTGCAGGGAGCCTTTCTTGCAGGGGCTTCTGGTCCCCCTCAACTTCTACCTGCTGAGGGGGAATGAGCCTCTTCTTCCTCCTATTGGCCACCACTCTTTCCTCTGGTAGCAACAGAGTGGGGTGCACCCTTTGCAGGTGCCTGCAGAGGACAAGTATTGGAGGTTTGCTCCCCTCTGGACACAAGCATAGAGCACCTGGTAATCTGCCACACATGGATCAACTGTGGAGGGTGCAGAAGTGTTTCAAAAGTGTGGGCTGGAAATGGGGACACAGGACTGGAGAAGCTAGAAGGGACAGCTACTTTTGGGTGCTGGGCTGAGGGAGCACAGAGGGGTGTATTTGAGGTGGGAGCAGTAACAAGGAGTTGTGATGTGGAAGCAGAGGATGCTTTCTCTCCCTCTGAATCACTGCTGTCAGAGTCCTCCTTTCCAAAAACTTCTGATGTTTGGGTAGTTCTAACAAGTCTTTTCCCTCTGCTCAGCATGAGCAGAGAGATGAGGTGGCTCAGACTCCTGGGTCCACTTAACACCCAAAGCCCCAACAGGGAAGAAATGTTCACAATCAAGAGGGTATAAATGTGGGTTCTCAACTAAGGCACCCAGTTGCTAAGCCCCTCTAGGCATAAGCAGAGAGACAAGGTGGCTCAGAGTCTTGAGTCCACTTATACCTAAACCCTAACAGAGGAGAAGAGTTCACAATCAGGATGGTATGGGCCCTGAGCTAAGGCACCCAGTAACTAAGCCCCTCTGCTCAGTGAGAGAAGAGAGAAAGGATGGCTCAGAGCCCTGAATCAAATTAACATGAAACCGCAGCAAAGGTGAAGAGTTCACAATCAGAATGAATGTGCTGTGCTTTTGACAAGTTCCCTGCCTCTCTGTATAACCGACAAAAGCCATCAGAGGAGAGGGAGTGAAGCTGATCTGTGGGTATACATAGCCAGGGCTTCTTTTGATCAAGAATAAGAGGGAACTCACAGGAATGCACAGTTCTGGCTGGCTTAGCATCAGGGAGTGTGGGCTAATATGCAAATGAGTTCCTGCTGGGCTTTTACTACAAAAAAGCCCTGTGTGAAACAATGGTGATGTCAGGGGATGTGGCCTAATATGCAATAAGTTCCTGCTGGGCTTTTCTTTTAAAAAGCCCTTTATATAGCATCCTGATCCCGTAGAGCAGAATGGTAACTCTTATGTTGGCAGCCAGCAGTGCCTGTCAAGCTTTGGAGGGCCCCTGTTGGTGTTTCCAAGGCTGGAGAAGCCCAATCCCCTGTTGCTTTGAAGTTATGTGAACAGTGTAACTGAGTGGAGACAGTCTGCCTGAAAATGCATCCATTCGTGAACTGCTACAAACAGCATGGAAGTTATAAAATGTTTGTGCCAGCCACCCACTGTTCCATGAAAATCACTTTGCAAACCACGAACCATCTAAACTTCATGATGAGCTGGTTGTCTGAACAAGTTATGTTTGTCTGGTAATTGTTTTTTGAGTAGAATTCCTAGTATGCCTATATTTGCATAAGAAACCAAGGATATAATAGAAGTTTTCATGCCTTCTTTGACCTAACAGTTTGGATTCTTCTTCACCTAGTTAATGATGAGCTTAGTTTGTGCCTTACTGATCACAGCACGTTTTCTGACCCAGGATGTGCAAGTTCATAAAGAAGTATCTAAGGTCATGTAGAACCATAGTTGCAGCTATCATGAACATCATGGATTTGTACATCCAGGTGGATGGCCATGTTGGTCTGAAGCAATAGAACAAAGTTGGAGTCCAGTAGCACCTTTAAAACCTACAAAATTTTATTCAGAATGTAAGCTTTCATGTGCATGCACACAAGGACAAAATAAAAAAACCCCAAATCTTGGACTTGTAACTTTACAAATAAAGATCTGTATCTTTATTTTCCCCACATTGTCTGATGAATCCATAGGTGTGATTGGGAAGGACTATACTTGTGAAGGAGAGCCCTATAAAAATGTTTTAGGCACATTACCCAAAAAAGCAAATCGGTGTCTAGGATAAGACATTGGAGATCCACTGAAAATCTGAAAACTGTATTTAAAAAGTTCAAACCTGCTCCGAGTTAGCATTGATGGTGTTCACCCATTCCTAATTACCACAAGGTTATTTATGCAAAGTAATTTATGCAAAAATCAGAGGCCAAATGTAGACCGAAATATCCCTTGTTGTGAAGCCTACTAGCATTTGTGAAGGTTGAGAGCCATAGCCAGTCCCGGCCTGTTCTGTGCTATTCTCCATTATGAACCTGCCTTTATTCAGAGATCATCTGGATAAGCTTTACTTTGTGTTCCACTGTCTTCAGAGGTCTGGTGACCTAACACAGGGGTGGGGAACGTCAGGCCCGAGGGCTGTTTACAGCCCTTGAGATCACTTGGTCTGGTCCTCGGGGATTGCTGGGCTGAGCCCCCCCTTCTCTCGTGGACATTGTGAAGGACTGCTGCTGGTGTATGTGGGTGCCTTTAAAGGTCTTCTGGGAGCAGCTGAATGGAGGGAGGAAGGGCTGGCAGGGGTGGGAGCCAGCTACCACCAGTTCAGTTTGCACATGATTATCCCAGATGGTGTGGCCTAATATGCTAATGAGTATGTGACCTAATATCCTATTATTAGGGGATGTGGTCTAATATGCCTTGACCTAGACATTTGCCTAGGGCGGCAGGCCAATATATGTGTGTGTGTGTGTGCTGAATTAGGCTCTCCCCATGTGACTTCAAATAGAAAAAACAATTATTTGCATTAATTTTGCTGGCCTAAATTATTCTCCCTCAGAGGAGCACTGTTTTTAAAGATAATTTTGTATGGCCCACAAATGATGTTACAAATATCAAAATGGCCCTTGGCAGAAAAAAGGTTCCCCACCCCTGACCTGACATAACGGGGTTTTCTCAGTGGTGGTGCCTCTTCATGGGGCTCATCTGATACTATCTTTGGTAGCCTTTCTCTAAATATCTAAAGTCAGTTTTGTTTAGCAGGGTGTTATAACCTTATTTATTGCATCTGAATCTCTGCTTTAATTTCTGTGGACATTTTTTTTCAGTGGTTGGACACTGTTCATTTTATGTCTGTATTTTATTTTGATTTCATTTTAGTAAACTGTCAGGGGTTCTTTTTTTTTAGACTGAAAGGTGAAGCTTAAATATTGTAACACACTTACATAGATTAGATAAAAGGAATTTTATTTGCATTTAATTAATTTTGGCATCTGGGTATGGGAATGTTGAGAACAGCCTGCTTAGCAGCGCTCATCTATGGCGGAGCAGAATAGCTGTCACTAAAATGCCTCTGTTTGAAGCATAATTCTGCATAAAGCAATGAGCCTTGAGGGACAATTTGGCCAGAACACCCCTTGAAGAAATGAATCACAGAAGAACACAGATGTCAAAGCTTAACACCACATATCCAAGCTATGACAAAATTAATTTTCTTGCAGCCTCAGTTCTGAACAGCAGATAAACCAGTAAGAGATGACTATACCAACATTGATGAAAGGATCTAAGAATGTGCCCTTTCAGTCTGACTATTGAACTGGGATGTGTAACTGAATAGCGTTTTCATTAGTGAGGTCACCTATTGATCTCTCCCAATCAATAAAACCGGAAACATAAGGAAACAAAGTACTAGACAGAAAAAAAAAATACTCCTGCTTTTAATTTTTCTCCCTCCTCCTCTTTTCCTTAACAGTCTTAATGATTTTAGCTTTTAGTTTAGCATACATTGGACCAATCCTTAGTGCAATGTCTAATTGAATATAAGGAACACATTTGGGGTCATTAAAAAAAGCAACGGTTGGCAAAATAAACTATGCAAAATAACTATGCAGGACAGACTATGGCTCAGTGATAGAGGATACGCTTTGCAGGCAGAAGGTGCCAGGTTTACTGCCTGGTACCTCTAGTTCAAGGATTTCAGATAGCAGGTGTTGGGAAAGCCCTTCCTCTGCCTGAAAAACTGTAGAGAAGCTGACAATCAAGAGTAGATAGTTAGATGGACCAATGGCCTGACTTGGTAGAAGGCAGCTATGGAAAGCAATAGACTTCTGTTTCTTGGATCAAAACTGCTGAATCAAGGAACTGGAGGAACAATATCTACAAGTCTTGGTCAACTTGGGAGGCTTCGGCAAGGTGCAGCTAATCAGCAAAATCAGTGGCCCTTGAGAGGCAGGGAAGGAGGGTATGTAACTTTGACAATGGCACTCTCAGTCTGACTTACTTCATAGAATCATTGTGAGGATAACATGGGGAACACACACACTTGCCTGAACTCCTTGGAGGTAGGGTGGGATGAAATGGGAACAATGTACACAGAGATAGTCACATATTTATGTTGAGATGGGGTTTGTGTGGTGGTAGTGTGTCTGTGGGGCAGAGGGAATCTTTCCCAGTTTGGGGTGGTCCTTGGCAGCCCTGTTTGGACTTCAGTACAGCATGAGAAGCTCCTGGTGAAACATGAAGTGTGATTTCTTACATGGGATTTGAGCTCTGCCAATACAGAGAAAAACAACAGAACAACTTTATGGAGCAGCTCCCTGAATTGAACTGGATAGAAAGATCATCATTAGTGGCAGAACTCTTTTCTGATAAGTCTTTGCCTCCTGTCTCCAAAGGCTAGGTCAAAATTCAGTCTCCTGAAATGGCAAACATAATACTGGAAAAGATGAGCATATTTTCTCTCACTTCTGCCTGTCTATTTATCTGCTGATCAGTCTGTCTTGCAGAACAGTCACTATTTGCTCCATCATCTTCTCCTGTAACATCAAGTTGTTTCAGTTAATTAACATCAGTTGGGTCAATGCTTAGTTGCAAATGAATAATTTCCCACTGTTAAAACTATGACCCTTGGAAATGCTTTTTTTACAAACTAAAAACAACAATCAAAGAAGGGAGGGGAAACACCACCACCCTAACCAGCTTGTCACTTCATTGTAGCAATCTATTAAAAGCCTAAATGTGTCAGACATTCTCAGCAGTAAGGCAGACACATTTCAAGTCAAGAGTGAAAATATTTGGATCTCGTTACATAAACTCAATCTAAGCTTCGTCTATATTTTGCTGATAGAGACTCTATGAACTGACTTGGTTACCCTTCTATTACACATCACTGAGCCACATTTCTAAGGGAAACCAGCTTGTTCCTTATAGCTAATGCCATTGTGCATGTTCAACATTTGGTCATTTTAGAATTCGAATATTATTATTTTGAGAGCTATTGCTAGAAACTACAGTTCCCAAGGACAATATGATAATGCATGTGGCACCACCAGTGTTAATGTGCTAACATTATTGGGCAAGAGAAAAACCTTGAGAAATAAGTGGGCTTTTTTGAAATGCTCACCAACAAACCTTGTAAATATTGACTTCATTCCAAATGGAACAAAAGAGGATTCTCATCCCTAGTGAGCACAAATAGCCACAAAGTTGACATCCTGAGATATCCTTATCAAATATGATGAGGGCTCTCTTTTTTTGACAACCATATGCATGTGTATATTGTCTGGTGATAGTTTCAGACTGCCTCCCTCACTGCTGAAGCCCTATCTGACTGTGTCCTTCCTGGTGCCCCTAGTGGGGCAAAGGCCAAAGCAGCTAACAGCAACCTCACCCAAAATGGCCAGCAGCAAAGGGAAGTCCCTGGTTTGGCAGGGGGGGACAGTTGACAGGGAAGTGTACTTGCTGCAAGGTAGCAAAGGCCCAGAGACCTAGTAGTCTTGCCTTCTGGCTATCCTGCTCGATTGTGAGGATGAATCAGGAGTCAGAGAAGAGTATGGCAAGCGCCAGGTATAGGCAAGGAGATGAGGTCATTAAGGTACCTGGCCTCTTAGGCCAGGGATTGGCCAAGGCACTGACTGGGGCAGAACTTGGCCCAGGACTGGGTACCATTGGGGAAGGAATGGAGACAATATAGGTTAAAAGAGAGACTCCCAATGATGGCTGGTTAGGCAAAGCAGGCTCAGCTCAAGGCTGTGAGAATGGCTGCCTGTGGAATAGAGGAACAAGGTGAAGCAACTCACCTCACCTTCCAGTTCTGAGGCCTTGGGAGGCCACAGAGCTCATGTCAAGAAGCTGGAGAGAGGGCGGGGAGAGACTGGCAGGATGAGCATCACAAATGCACGCACACACACACACACATGTATTTATTTGATGTAACACTAAATATCTATATGTGCTATAACACTTTGATCTTAAAGATAGCTGTTATCTACATTTGGGACAGGTCACTTTGATAGCTATCTCTTTATTAGCCTATCACTAAAACCCAAACAAATTGGCATTCAGCTGTCATGTCATGAAACGATATTACACAAGACTTTTTTTGTTCTTGGGCAACCAGTCAGGAATGTATTTCTCACTATATAATAAATTGGGGATATGTCTGAAATGAAGAACACCTGATAGGCAATCAAATGTCAATGAAATTTTTTGTTGATGTTGTTATTTGAAGCCTGAACCTAAAATAGCATTTCGATGCTCTTTGATAGGGAACACCATTAGAGGAATCTAAATGTCAGCACACCAGAGTCTCTCGGCCTTTCACTTCACAGAATACCGGCAAAAGAATTTGTGCACAGGCAATTGAGGATTTTAAGGGTTATTCTTGTCTAAAGGGAAACTCCAGGAAATAGTAAAGAAAAACACACAATAAATAAGAAGTAATGGCTCCCCCCCCCAACCTAAGACAAAGATGTGGAATCATTTTTTAAAAAAATTATGACAGCATTCAGCATGCTACATACATACCTGAAATATTTCTTTAAACTATGGAAGGGACTACCGAGCACAATAAACACTTTACAATCTATTGATAAAAAAGGCAACTCACTTTGATAAGGAGGGATCTTTCCAACAGGAGACTGTCTATAATTTCACACTAGACCTTTAATCCTGGTTTAGCCCTGTCCCCAAGCTGACATTCTAAACTAAAATCATAGAATCATAAAGTCATAGAGTTGGTTTCCTTGATTATCTGATTCTAGTGTAGAATTTCAGTTTGGGGACAGGGCTAAACCAGGATTAAAGGTCTAGCGCAAAATGTTCTGTTCACATTCTTTATCCAAGTAATATTAATGGATTGGGTTTAGAATGTGGACTGACAGCTCTTGTTTTGACCATGAGTGAGGCAAGAAGTCATATATTTATGTACATAGCATAGCCAGCGAGGGCCATTCTGTGTACAACAAAAGAAAAAGAAAGTTGAGTTGTTGGTACCTGTTCTCATTCTTCTGCAGTATGTCCAAGAGGGAACATACACACATCCTCCATGGAGTATGTGCATTGAGGGGGTGAACAAACATGTGGACAAAGGGTACACAGTAGATGTTGTTTACCTTGACTTCCAGAAAGCTTTTGATAAAGTTCCTCATCAAAGGCTCCTTAGTAAGCTCGAGAGTCATGGAGTAAAAGGACAGGTCCTCTTGTGGATCAAAAACTGGCTAATTAATAGGAAGCAGAGAGTGAGCATAAATGGGCAGTCTTCACAGTGGAGGACGGTAAGCAGTGGGGTGCCGCAGGGCTCAGTACTGGGTCCCATGCTCTTTAACTTGTTCATTAATGATCTGGAATTGGGAGTAAGCAGTGAAGTGGCCAAGTTTGCTGATGACACTAAATTGTTCAGAGAGAGCCAGAGAGGATTGTGAGGCACTCCAAAGGGATCTGTTGAGACTGGGTGAGTGGGCATCAACGTGGCAGATGAGGTTCAGTGTGGCCAAGTGCAAAGTAATGCACATTGGGGCCAAGAATCCTAGCTACAAATACTAGTTGATGGGTTGTGAACTGGCAGAGACTGACCAAGAGAGAGATCTTGGGGTCATGATAGATAACTCACTGAAAATGTCAAGACAGTGTGTGATTGCAATAAAAAAGGCCAATGCTATGCTGGGAATTATTAGGAAGGGAATTGAAAACAAATCAGCCAGTATCATAATGCCCCTGTATAAATCGATGGTGTGGTATCATTTGGAATACTGTGCACAATTCTGGTCACCGCACCTCAAAAAGAATATTATAGCATTGGAAAAAGTGCAGAAAAGGGCAACTAGAATGATTAAAGGTTTGGAACACTTTCCCTATGAAGAAAGGTTAAAACGCTTGGGGCTCTTTAGCTTGGAGAAACGTCAACTGAGGGATGACATGATAGAGGTTTACAAGATTATGCATGGGATGGAGAAAGTAAAGAAGTACTTTTCTCCCTTTCTCACAATACAAGAACTCGTGGGCATTCAATGAAATTGCTGAGCAGTCAGGATACACACACACACACACACACATATTGGCCACTGTGTGACACAGAGTGTTGGACTGGATGGGCCATTGGCCTGATCCAACATGGCTTCTCTTATGTTCTTAGCTTCTTCCTTCAGGATGCAACTTGAGTTATCAACCTCAGTTCTCCAGACTACAGAGATCCATTCCCCTGAAGGAAATGACACCTTTGGAGGAGAAAGAGGAGACCAAGAGTGACATTACATTCACACTGAGCATCCCTCCCAAACCCCACCCTCCCCTAAATCTCCTTCCCAAACTCCAATTACCTTCCCTATATTTCCAGGTATTTGCCAAGCTATAGTTGGCAATTCTTGGCATGAATTAGAATCATGGAACTAGAAGAAGATATTTCATGGTGATGAGGTCTCCAGGTATACTACAGTGAAGCGATGGATCAGAGGTTGAGAGAGGAATGGAGGAACTACTGCTACTTTGTCTTCTGCTTTAACAGAAAGCTCAAAAGTCCATGCCCAGTGTCTATGGGGGAGCATTTTAAGGGATGAACAATGTTCCTTATTTTGTTATTTTTTTAATACTTGCTTATATTTCAGTCAACATTTCTTACTATCTGCTTTTCACTGTTGGTTTTGTAGATTTTTGTGTGCGCAGTGCCTGAATTTTGTATGGCTTTTATAACAACGTATATATTTTTATGCATCAGATATATGCTATTTATATCTATAACATTTGTATAATACTGATTTATTAATGCACAGATAACATTACAATGCATAAATTTTATAGGGAAAATTTAGTGCAAGAAAACAAAGAGTGAAAAACTGAAGAAGGATGTATTTGACTTACGAGACAGAGAAACAAATTAGAATAGGGATTTTTCAGGTGGAAACAGCAAAGATGAGAAACCCAAAATCATTCCTAAATATATTTGCATTTGTGTGAGTCTGAAATGCGGTCCTATCAGCCTCTTAGGGCACAAGTGCCTCACAGCCTCACTGAAGTGTCTATCTGAAAAACAACAACACTCCACTTGTGTATGTATAATGGGAGAAGAAATCAATGCAACTAAAACTCTGAAAAAAGGAGTTGATTTTCCATAAGTATCAACTATTTTTAAAAAAAACTTCTCTAAAGAAGAGAACCAAGGCTAGGACTGTTCTATGTGGTAGTGGTGGAATGTCCTTCAAGTTGCAGCCAATGTATGGTGGCCCTGTAGGGTTTTCAAGGTACAAGACAAACAGAGGTGGTTTGTCACTGCCTGCCTCTGTGTAAAAAAGGTAAAGGTAGTCCCCTGTGCAAGCACCAGTCGTTTTCGACTCTGGGGTGACGTTGCTTTCACAGCGTTTTCAGGGCAGACTTGTAGCAACCCTGAATTTCATTGGATGTCTCCCATTCAGAGCTTTTTTTTGGGGGGGGGGGAGAAAAAGGCCAGCAGGGACTCATTTGCATACTAGGCTACACCCCTTGATGCCAAGCCAGCCGGAACTGCATTCCTTTGTATTCCTGCTTTAAAAAAGCCCTGCTCCCATCCAAATAGTAACTAGGGCCACCCTGCCTAGCTTCCAAGATCTGATGAAACTGGGCTAGCCTGGGCCACCCAGGTCAGATAACTATTATATATGGATTAGTATCATCTGACTTATTACAATCAAGTAAATTTTTTTTTAAAAAGTGTTTTTTTTCCTGACAACAGTACAAAACAGAATATTGCGGTACCAATTCCTTGCTTTACTTTTGCATGCTTAACTTTAGAGGATATTATCTTTGGTGGATTCAAAAGTTACCCCCCTTCCCCATATGTATTTAAATGCATATGTATTTAAATGCAAATGATGTCCATCTCTTGATGGACTCCAAACCCCTTTCCTGGTGCTGCTTAGCACTATGCCCAAAGAAATCATTCAGAATATATTTATGTGTATTTTAATGTGTTTTAGGACATTTGAAGGTAAATGTATTTTCTATTACTTTCTGCTTTACAAATTCCAGGAGAGATGTAGCTAGATAGATCACCACTTCATATTGTAATAAAAACTCCATTATATAAAGCTGATAACAGGAAAAGGGGGAGGTGGAAATCTCTGTGCATTTAAAGCATCACAATAGGTGATAAATGTACATTTAAGCTGGAAATTCTATCTGGATCATTATCTGTGCTGTGCAACATATGTTCTTGCCATCCTTCCCTAGTCTGTTTCAATTGAGGTTTACAGTGCATGCTTCAAGCTATTGTTAGGATGCTGAAGATTATCTGGGAAATGTTGTGGCTGGTGGTTTGGGCTTGAGTACAGATTGATTATATTAATACTAGTGCAGAAGCAAAGACTTTGGGATATGGACGCATTTTTTAAAGTGTAATGCTATAGCCTACACTGTGCCTTTGGATACCAGCTCAACCAACCAGGAAGGGGCAGGGGGGACCCTGCCCTGCTTAGGTTTAATAATTTTCTCATTTTTCCAGTTACCAGAAATGACAGTTTTCTCTGATGTAATATTTGGCATCATAGTTGAAAGTGATTGATTTAGATAGGGTGCCATTCTGCTATTTGTTTTGAGGAGGGCAGGCACAATAAAGCGTCAAGACCATGGATGGTGGTAACCAACTCTAGACATGGAGCGTAGGTTCTTCAGCCCAGGATCCCTGAGGCCAGTGGCTGTGGGCTGAAGCAGTAGGTGGGAGATTTGATTTTGAAGCGAAACAGGCAGAACTGTTCAGCTGACCAGTATCCTCGTGCTAAGCATGACAAATCCAGAGGCTTCATATTGCCTGATTACCGGAGCTACTCTTGCACCATCTGTTTTTGAAGAGAGTTCCACTGCCTGAAGTAAAATAATCTCAAGCAATGAGATTTCTGGTTGAAGGCCCAGAATTCCTGACACCAAGTTATAAACTAGGTCCTTAGTTGTTTTTTTAAAAAAATCTCTCTCTTAGACTATGCTCAAGGCATAACACTTCTAAGGTGATTTCCAAGATAAAGGCACCAATAAAGCAATATTTATGATACAACAAACTTACATTAATACATGAAATCAGGAGCCTGAAAAGAATCTTTAAAAATGACCAATAAAAGCAGACATGAGTTTCCCCCCCCCATAAGGTTACATGGAGGTTTCCCCTATAGTTTGGTTGCTGTTGTATAGTGGATTGTCTCCGAGCATTCTCACATCCTCCATTTCCATTTGATGCCCTCCCATATTTCCCTCATCATTTCTCTGTGCTCAGATCATACCACCTTTGGTCCAATATGATAAAGCAGAAAGGAATGATAAAGAAACTACAAAGGGACAGCCAAAGGAAAACAAGGATGCAAAGAAGCTTGGAGAAAAACTGCTGCAGGTTGGTACCAGAACTTCTAGGTGAGATGATCCTAGATCGATAGAAGAAACAGGTGCAAAAAAAGCTAATCATAGCAATTAATTAAAGCAGTCAAGGATTCAAGTCTATTAAAAACAAATCTCCCTAAACCTGGTTAAAAAGAAAAGGAGTGACTGTGAACCACTGGCAGACTCTCTGCTTGTCATGCAGAAGGTCCCAGGTTCAATCCCAAGCATCTCCAGTTAAAAGGACCAGGCATTAGGTGATGTGAAAGACTCCAGCCCAAGACTTTGGAGAGCTGCTGCCAGTCAGAGTAGACAGTAGGCTTTGATGGACCAACTTCATTCATTCATGTGCATTCACATGCTGCTATGTAAGTTTGTCACCAGCTGAACCTCTAAGAGAAGAGAGTTCCAGAATGGACATGGCTCCTTACTGCAACCTACCTCACCTCTGAGGTGGGGGGACATATGAAGCAGGGGCTCACCTATAGATCCCCGTGGATCAGGTTCACAGGAGAGTGAATGTTCCTTTCTCAAACACAGCTTATTTGCTCTATCGAGTTCTCCATCTGCTAAGCAGAAGAGCTGTATGCATTATTAATTTGGTTAAAGGTGCCTTGATTAGGATAGAGTTTTAAAAAATATCAAGGCGAAAAAATAGAGATCATTTAAAAAAATAGTCTTCTTGTATGTAACATAACACTGAAACTATTAAACATTGCAATAAAACCCCAGCTCTTCCAGAAAATTGAAAAGACAGATGATATTGACTGTTGCGTCCCTGAAACCAGACATTCAGACTCCCCGATGTTTTAATTTTTGATTTAATTTTTTGATAACACATCTCAGTTGCAGCTATGTGTCTGAAAAGAAGCAGATAAAAATGACAAGCCGAATCATTAGAGACTTTTATTTTTTTACAGCTGTTTACCTTTTCCCTTTTTTAATAGAACCACAGTTCTTCTTTAATATCCTCATCTCCTTTTCTCCCTCATTTACAAGATATTACAGGGGTTTTCCTTTAAAAAAACAACAACAACATGGCAGTAGCAGCCCCGTGTCCAGAATCTTATGGAATGCTCTATTCTGTGATGCCTACATATACAAACTTTACAGTTTGACTATGTTTACCCGGGGCCTGGAGTTCTCCTGGAATTACAACCACTCTCTAGGCTACAGAGATTGCTTCCTGTAGAGCAGTGTTTCCCATTTGCAAGGTCGTAACCGGTACCGGGCCACGGAAGCCTCACTACCGGGTCATAATAAAAGCCAAAACTAGCCCTGCCCCATCTCTGTGTTGTGCAGAGAGGAGCTGGGCTGCCTCTCCTTCCTTCACCCCCACTCTCAGTGTTTGAGAGAAAAGATAGCATCCACTGGCACTTTAGACCCATGAAGTGTTCTTCAGGGTATGAGCTTTCATGTGCCTTGCAGTATGTTCTTTTTGGGAGATTTCCCCGAGAGGCCTGGGCGGCAAAGAAGGGTGTGTGTGTGTTTTTCAGCCGGGAAGGGCAGGGAGTGGGCATTCCAGTAGCTATTTTTTTTTTTTACCAAATGACCCCTGGGCAGAATTTTTGCTGGCTGGGGTCATCTGATGGTGAGGAAGGCTTTTATTTCTTTGCCCCCTTCCTTCCTTCCCTGCAAGTTAATCTCTGTCTGTATTCTTGGTGCTGGGAGGTGGGGGGAGCAACAGTGGGAGGGCTTTTAGTGCCCTGGCCCCACTGGTGGACATTCTGGTGCCTTTTGGGCATTGTATGAAGGAATTTTGGACTGGATAGTCCACTGGCCTGATCCAACATGGCTCCTCTTAAGTTTATGTTCTTTCTTCCCATGTCTTTCCTTTCCTTTCCTTTCCTTTCCTTTCCTTTCCTTTCCTTTCCTTTCCTTTCCTTTCCTTTCCTTTCCTTTCCTTTCCTTCCATGTCTTTCTTTCTTTCTTTCTTTCTTTCTTTCTTTCTTTCTTTCTTTCTTTCTTTCTTTCTTTCTTTCTTTCTTTCTTTCTTTCTTTCTTTCTTTCTTTCTTTCTTTCTTTCTTTCCCTGTATTTCAACCAAAGAAAAGTATGAAAAATAGCTGTTGAAAGATTTTCTTGAAACCAAGCAAGCTTCATTGTAGCTTGAGGCAGGGTTCCAGTAGTAGCAGCTGAAGGAAGGGCCTATTAAATGTGTCAGTATATTTTGAGGTAGAGCAGCTGCCAGGCCCCAATGTGGGTGGTACACAGTGCTGGCATTCCTGATGGCAATGGCAACAGCACTCCCAACTGCATACACTGGCCAGTACTGTTGAGGAAGGGATGTGTAGATGGTGCAGGCAATTGAACATGGGCATTAGGAGTGCTTGCAAGCTGGAGAAAAACACATAAACAGAAAGGTGCATGCAGGTGTGGGGGTGAAAAGAGAGGACCACCCACTTTCCACCCCCATTTTGGCTCAGCATGAGTTTTAGAAAGATTTTTCGGAAAATGAATTTGCTTCCGAAGAAGAGACAGGTTTGGGGGAGTGCCCTGGAAGTGACATCCCAGGAAAAGGTGGAGTTTTGCCCTGAAAGTGACATCACTTGGTCCTTGACACCACAGGAAATGACATAATTCCTGTATCCCGGCTCCACCCTAAAGTCTCCTAGCTCCACCCCCTAATTTTACTGGGCCATGAAGAAGTGTAAAAATAACTGGGCCATGGGAAAGAAAAGTTTGGGAAACCCTGCTGTAGAGGAATCAGAAGTTTCAGAGGGTAGACTCTATGGCACTACATCTCCAATGAGGTTTCTCCCTTCCCTAAACTCCATCCCCTCCATTAACCATCCCTAAATCTCATAGCCAGAGTTTGTAATCCTAAATAGGAGAGAAAAAGGAAATTCCATAATTAGTTACGTGTACATGTGGTCTGTCCTCATCCAGATTGCCTAGGCTAGACTGGTCTTGACAGATCTCAGAAGGCAAATGGGATTAGCCCCTTCAGTACTTTCAGAGCCAGTTTGGTGTAGTGGTTAAGTGCATGGACTCTTATCTGGGAGAACCTGGTTTGATTCCCTACTCCTCCACTTGCAGGAATGGCCTTGGCTCAGCCATGGAACTGGCTTTGAAATGGCAGCTTCTGTGAGAGCTCTCTGAGCTCCACCCAACTCACAGGGTGTCTGTTGTGGGGGAAGAAGATAAAGGAGATTGTAAGCTGCTCTGAGACTGATTCAGAGAAAAGGGTGAAGTATAAATCTACAGTCTTCTTCTTCTTTATGGCAGACCACCCAGAATGTCCAGCATTGCTACTCAGAAGCAGGCAATAGGGTTGTCAGACCCCTGCCTGAGGCAGGGGAGCCCCCATGATGGTGTCCAATCGGGGGGGGGGGAGTGGGTTACCAGGAGCAAAAGAAGGCCTAAGCTGACATTGCTGGCAATGCAGCAAAGTCACTTCCAGTGCATCATCACATCACTGGCAACACAAGGATGCTCTAGTGTTTGGGACAAAACAATCTGGTAAAAATGACTTCTACTGTACAGGTTTGCACAAATACCAGAATATTCCCACATCACTTGTAGTCTGATTATATCACTACTGGTGCACACTTAGGGTTGCCAAGTCCTCTTCATCCCCCAGTGGGGGAAAGTCGTGTGTGCGCTGTGTGCCGAAATGACATTGCCTGGAAGTGATGCCATCAAAATGGCAGCAACAGTGTGGGGCTGCTCTAGGCATTTCCAGGAAAACTCTATGGTTTTCCCAGGCGCTCTAGTCATTTGGGAGGTTAAAACTCTATGGCACCCATTGCACCATAGAATTTTACCTCCCAAATGGCTAGAGCATCCGGGAAAACCATAGAGTTTTCCTAGAAACTCCTAGAGCGGCCCCACATAAGTGATGCCATTTTGATGACATCACTTTTGGGTGACATCATCGCACCAGCGACACAGAGGGAGGTTCCCCCTGTCAGCCCAGTGTGGGCTGACGGGTTGAGAACCTCCCGAGCAGGAGATTCCCCGCCCAGATCGGGGGGGGGGGGTGGCAGCCCTATGCACACTGGAAGTGATATTGCCATATTGCTGGCAATGCTGGCCTAGGCCTCTTTTGCCCTCCCCACCCCCCATTCCCTGCTGGTTGTTAGGAGGTATCTGGGAACCCTGGACAAACCACTTCTGTTCCTCTGTTACCTTGAAAACCCTATGGGGTCATTGTAAATCAGCTACAACTTGACTGTACTTTCCACCACCAAATCTGGTCTGTCATGCAGAAACTGCTTCTAATATCCCCCACGTAGTGGCTAAGCCAGGTTGCCAGTGTAACGTTCAGTATAGTTCTTTTCATGGTTACTATTTGTAAAAGAAACAGTAGCTTGGAATCCTTTGTGTGTTGACCACCCTATAAACTTACTTAAATTCACAATGAAGATTGAGTGGCTCTTGCCTGTATATTAGACTTTTAATCTTCTTCCTGGAGTTCATCTTCACAGTACTATAGAAATATTTCTAAATCACAAAGAAATATAGAACAATGGTGTGCTGGTAAATTAGTATGTAAGGCTCCACTCTGTGGAGATGTTGTTAAGTTGAGAGGGGAGATTTAAATACTGGGACAGGATTTGTCAGTTTTAACTGCTTTGGCCCTTACCTAATGATGCTTGGAATGGGGCCAGAAATGGTGCCACTCATAGCCTCAGAGGACTGATGAAGGAGGCTGGATCAGGATGAGGCAGGATACCCCAAGTGGCAGATCTGGAGGTATTGCTCAATATTTATTTTGTTTTTACTGCCCTCAAGAACTTCATTCAGTTATTTTAAGCCATCTGCTACAGCAACATTAGCATCAGCAGGGTAGTCCTTGAGATAGCATGTTTGACTGTAACCTTTTCTGTGAGGATTATCAGACTGACAGCATCACAGAATGGATTGATCCCATTTTCCATGTGCGGGATCTGGCTGAAGCCACCTGGCAAAAGTCCCTCATTACAGTTGCACTTATCTGTGAGATCACAGTGTCAGAAGATAAAACATTTTGTCTGTTCCTTCAAGGCATTTTGTTTTCCTCTTCAAGTGTGCTTGCACGAGTGGGTGACAGTTTTAGTAAAAACCATACTAGTGCAAGCCAGCACAGTTTGTTACCAAAATGGGTTGTATAAAGTCATAAATCTTTGAAGGGTGGGATATGTCTAATACATGAGTGTGCTCTGGAAGCTGTCAAGGACACTGCAAGTCAGCAAGGGCTGCACGTGGGGAATAATAGAAGAAGACATCATCACAAAGGACCTGCGGATTTGCCCAGGTTTATTTGCAACATATTTTTTTTTTAAAAAAAATACATTGAATGGAACAGGAGGATATTCTGAGCAAGGGAAGAGGAATCGTGAGGAGCAGAAATCAGACAAGAGGTTGTTTGGGAGGATTCGTTTTAATTAAATTCTATTTACTCCATATTGAAGACCTGGTTTGAGTTGAGATTTACAATCTGAGCTCAGAGGGAACAGACAACAATAGAACTGGAGAGATATATTACAAGATTTCTTGCTTTCTTTTGGAAGGCAAGCTACCTTGTTGACCTTCCTGAATGACAAAAGCGAGCTTGGAACAGGGACCTGGATGACGGGGAGGATTTGAAAAGAGAGGAGGGGAAATGTTCCACCCCCATCTCTGCCCTTCAGAAAATACCATTTTTCCTGCCATCTCTGTTGACTGAGAAAAGTTTCTATTCAATGCAACATGTTTCTTGTTTTGTAAGTTTTCTGCTTGTTTCTCAGAGTTATGTACGATTTGTAGCATGTAGTTACTTTTAGCAACTTCCTGCCTATAGTTTTAGGAGAGGAATCATGTGTTGGTTGGGTTGCCAAGTCCAATTCAAGAAATATCTGGGGACTTTTGGGGTGGAACCAGGAGACTTTGGGGGTGGAGCCAGGAGCAAGGGTGTGACAAGCATAATTGAACTCCAAAGGGTGTTCTGGCCATCACATTTAAAGGGACCACACACCTTTTTAAATGCCTTCCTTCCATAGGAAATAATGAAGTACAGGGGCACCTTCTTTGGGGGCTCATAGAATTGAACCCCCTGGTCCAATCTTTTTGAAACTTGGGAGGTATTTTGGGGAGAGATGCTGGCTGCCATATTGAAAATTTGGTGCCTCTACCTCAAAACACAGCCCCCCCCCGAGCCCCAGATACACGCGACTTAATTCTCCATTATTTTCTATGGGAATAAGTCTCCATAGGGAATAATAGAGTTCCCAGCAGACATTTCCCTCCATTCCCCCCACTTTCTGATGACTCTGAAGTGAGGGGAGGGCCTCCAAACCGGGGGATCCCCTGCCTCCACCTGGGGATTGGCAACCCTATGTGTCGGTCTGCTGTAGAAGAGCTAGACTCAAGTCCAGTAGTATCTCAGAGACCAACAAGATTTTCAGAGTAGAAGAAAAAGAGTATGTTAGCAGTCAAACCCCTCCTCTTTGAGGGGCAGTTTATTGCATATAGAGAGATAAACATCCTTCTTTAATATCACCCCACCCTAAAGTGATGCATAATTTAAAACAATGGGTCTCTCAAGAAAACTTTCCCTCACCTTGGAATAATCCTGTCACATGTCCAGCCTTACTTCCTCCTTACCCATTTACCCCAATTTTGCAACACTTAATACTATTCATAAGAACCTGATAGTTTTGCTGTCTGGTACTCAAAGGGTCATCAAGGAACATTAACGTCTATAGCAGGGGTGGCCAACGGTAGCTCTCCAGATGCATTTTGCCTACAACTCCCATCAGCCCCAGCCAGCATGGCCAATGGCTGGGGCTGATGGGAGTTGTAGGCAAAAAACATCTGGAGAGCTAGCGTTGGCCACCCCTGGTCTATAGTTCAATCCCCAGCAATCTCATCAAAGTTTCCCAAGATCATTGTTCATCCCTGGACAAGTCATTGTTTTGTGGGGCAAACATGTCAGCATAGCCCTAAGGAACATTTTTCCTGCGTCAAGTGTACCTAGACACCAGTCCAGTGTGTGTGTGTTGTTGAAGTTAAACCTCACATCTCCACTAGCACATGGATCCTCTCCTCTTCTCTATGATACACCAGCCATTTCACTGCCTCTGTGGGCGTTAATCTTCTAGACTGGTAAATATCACCTCTCCAAAATCTCTTTCCACACTCCCTCCCTAATTTTCCTCTTAGCTAGTTTGTGTGTCTACTGTGTGTGCGCACATGCTTTGCTCTTTTATTCTTTTTCAATAAAAACTTTCTGGGTAAACCTCTGGTTTATTTTGATAGTTCTATGAAGGGAGAATCCTATGAAGGTATAGATCCTAGTTATTCACTTCTTGCTCCACCTTCATAAAAAGCTATAATTTTCCCAATTAAATAGGAGACTGCTTCTTTGGGTAACAAGTAAGTTTTTATACCCTGCTTTTCTGTATCTTCAGTCAAAGCTCCCTTTGTCAGTCATGTTGCTCCTATGATTCTAGTTCTTTTTCCTGACTTTAGTAATTATGGTATAACTCATCAACTCAGACCTTGATGGTTGCCAACAAGATTTGGAGTCTCTTGGAGGAATGAAAACAAACAAACAGACATAAAACAGAAGGATGCCAAGCACCTAATAGTCCACATCCACAAGAAATGGATGGTGAATGGCTTTTGTCTTGCTGGATCATGCATTATTCACAGTTCTCCTGTAGAAACAATGGAACATGCGGTTATACTTCCTGACAGAGTCCAACCTGGAGAAAATGGCTGCTTTGGAGTGTGAACTGCTGATGACCCTCCCTCCCCAAACCCCACCCTCTCCAAACTCTACCCTCAAAAGTATTAAACCCAGAGCTGGCTACCCTTTGTGGAACAGGGTACCTTGAAGAAGTGAAGGCTTAGCCAGGCAGCACTGCTTTATTACATTGTTAAGACTCTAAACTTTGTACTTAAACAAGGGGGGGGGGCACAACCTGTGTGCCTTGACCCTGCCCCATCAGACTTGGCATTTGAGGAGGGGATAGGATGAAGCTAATTTATGCAACCCTGCTCCCCACACACCCCTCAACACTGTCACTGACATTACACTGGCTCCAGTTCATTTTGTTCCCCTTGCATAATCTGTAACTGGTCTTTTAGCCTATGGTATGTGCAATTTCAAAACAGGATGACCTTCTAGAAGCACAGGACACATACATACAGAAATACATTCCATTTTCAGATGTGGATTTCAGTGTATGGTTTTTTTTTTGTATTTGACAAAGAGCATAACAGTCCAATTTGAGGCTGATTTCTCTTGCCCTTGACAAACCACTGCTTTGCTCATATTAATAGGAACCAGCTGCCCTCTGGAAACCTAGGAATCCTTGGTGGGAAACCACAGGCCTAAAGCAGCAAGATAGGTTCTGTGGTGTGTTTGCTTGAATGTCAGCCATTTCGAGCCAGTTCAGTTTCTGTTGAAGATTTTCATGTTTGCTCTTTCTTCTGGTTTTACAACATCTAGTTCACTCAGGGGGCCGCGGCTGATCATTTAGAAAGTGAACAAACACAGATGTTTCTGCAGAATGTGCAAGCAAAGGATGTGTAGGCAACTGGATTAAGCTTATAGTCTGTGTACCCAGGAATCTTTCGCTAACTGGTTGGCTAGGGAAACAAAACAAGAGAGAGAGAGAGACTTAGTGGGGAATGCAACAGGAAGAAGAACCCCTTGAGTGCATTCAGATTTACAAACTAAGGCACCATTTGTCACAAAGGGAATGAACATGACTTTTTTTCTTTTGAGCACATGCTCTCCTTGGTTCTTTCTCCTGTGCCCCTCTTCTTATACCAAGTACAATCAAGAATTTCTGGTCAAGAACTCTGGTCCCCAGTAATGTATGAGTACTAGCTTCCAGGGGAATTGGAGCTTTTCTATTCATCACAAAACAATATTCCACAGAAGAATTAAACTGTAGTTTAGAATCACCATTCCAACATGTAAAGGTGTAATTGAAGCAATGTGCAACATACAAAGCCTGTGAAATCAACCATGATTAGAACTCACAAATCAGTTTTGAAACCTGAGTTTCCTGATTGGTCAGCAAAGGAACATCAAAGGCAAAGCACAGCGTGATTTTTTTCAAAAATAATGCATCAGTTGATTTCACTGGATCAACAAGAGTTTAAACATTTGACACCTTTGTCACTACTAAACTGCTTACCCTAACTAGGTATGCTATATTATCTATCACAGTTGTTGTGAATGGTTATTGTACTGTTCTTGCACACTTTTGAGTTTTGCATAAGAAACAATTTCTTTTTCATTATATGGCCTTTGTTCTGAGAATCTACATGCCTCCTGCCATCTTTCTGTCTCCATGCTAAAATTTTGCTTCATGTATCTGATGAAACCATAAAAGCATATGCTACAGTAAATCTGTTAGTCTTAATGGTGCTACAGGACTTTGTGTTCAGATCTATAGAAAATCCTAAAAAAACATGAGTATGAAATTAAATGAAGAAATGTGGGGTTTCAGTTCACATTAAATATGTTCCTGAATGACCAAATTTTGGCCAGTTGATGAAGAGGGAAGTGGCAAGAGATATGTCTGATAATGATATAAATAGATTCCAGAATTGGTATACCGCCATAGAGAAAATTGACTCTATGCTCTCGGAGATTTCATTTCTGTGCAAGTTAGGACAGGTGTATTTTAGAGTAAACTGCAAGAGGTGTGTGTGTGTGTGTGTGGGGGGGAAACAAAAGTAATGAGATATTCTTAAGTAGCTACAATTAAAAACTGAAAAAAGAACTATAAGGTGAACATTCATAATATGGGTACTTGTAATTCCATTTTAGAGATGTGTGAAATTTTTATAGCAATGTTTGTGTCCCCTCTCAATACTCTCAAAGGAGTTTTCATTTTTTCCCCCCTTAAGAGATGTACCTGATTGTACATTCTCTTTGATAGGTATCAGATCTCTCTTGAAATAACAATTTTTTTTGTAGAAGTCAGTAATGATACATTATTTAAGGCTGCAATAATAGTATGGTGGCATTGTTAGTTTTCCAGGACACTTGTAAACAGATGGAGGGTTTTCCACATCAAAGTAGCTTCTGTCTTTAAAATTAAATGTTCTAATGAAAGTGTGAAATGTGCTGCATTCTGGAAGACCTATGGAGGGGGAAAACTCTTCACTGCTACATGGCCAAGAGATCTATAATCTCTGCTTGACAGAAGAATCCCATTACTTCACAGCTCTTTCAGATATTCTGTTGTTCTGCTGGAACTACAACTGATGTCCAGACTACAGAAATCAGTACACATGGCTGCTTTGGAGGGTAGATTCCATGGCATTATACCCTGCTGCAGGGCTTTTTTGTAGACAAAGCCCAGCAGGAACTCATTTACATATTAGGCCACATCCCCTGTCACCATTGTTTCACACAATGCTTTTTTGTAGAAAAAGCCCAGCAGGAATTCATTTGCATATTAGGCCACACCCCCTGATGCCAAGCCAGCCGGAACTGCGTTCCTGTTTGTTCCTGCTAAAAAAAAGCCCTGCCATGCTGAGGTCTCTCCCCTCTCTAAACTCTGCCCTCCTCTGTTTCTACCTCCAGGAATTTCCCAACCTAGAGTTGGCAACCCTGCATTCTGTGATCAAAACATTAACATTTATTTCTCAGATTTGTAAATAAAATTCTGCCCAATCAGGGTTATCAAAGCATATAATGGTCAAAAGAAATCATTATTAAAAAACATAAAAAACGAAGTGTGGAGGGGCAGAAACCCAACAATGATCTCCATTCCACAGGAAACTTAACCCCTTAGAAAATTTATTCTCTGGTTTTAGAAAAATGATAATGCATCTTGGCTGTTACAGTCCTAGCACTGTTTCTCCAGATCATGCATGCAAAGGGTACACAGATAACAGTTTTGTATGCATGGGGGAAAGTCTGTTTACAAATTATACTTGATGTGCATAGATCAAAGGGGGGAACCTCTGGCCACAATCTCACATCTATTCCTATCTTCACTCAGTCTCTCCGAATCTGTCATCTGAAGAGAGTTAATGCATTGTAATATTCCTGGTTATCACTTGTTTACCATGAATTTAGTGTCCTTCCTTCTGTGATTCTGTGCTATAAGGAGACATGACAAATAGCCAAAGATCCAGTGTCTAGAGCTGCATGGTTTGACAAGCTCATGAATTTGAATCATCCTTGTTTACTCTGCTGGCTAATGTGCTATGGAATTAGTTCTGCAGATGTGTAATATTGTTTGTTTCATTATGTGTCTGGGAGTCCAGCTTGCTTGATTCTTTCAATCCAGTGAGCATCATGAAAAAGTGTTAATATATTGCGACTTGCAATATCTCATTTGAAAGCCAGTAACACTTTGTAGTTCTTTGTATTTTTGGATTTAAAAAAGCAAAGCAAAACTGCTGTAACCCAGAATATGAAGTTTCTAAAAATGTGCACCGTCTAGATCAGGGATTCACACCAGCAACACTTTATATGGCTACCAGAACACTGGTTATTCCTTTATGAGAGACATGGCTGCATTGTGACTTTATCTGCAGCCTACCACACTTGTGACCTCAGCTTAAGCTAAAGACATTTTTGAGAACCACTAAGCTAGCAATGGGCCACTGTGACCTGTGCAAGGAAAATAAAACATGAGGGAGGCAGAAAAGACACTTTAAAGGGAGATAAATTTGAATCTGCACATCAAAAATGTCATTGTACTATGGTATCTGGAGGCCCATGCTCCCTTCTTGGATTTCACCATTTGCCTGCCTTGTAACAGAAAAGAATTGCAGCAACTAAATTGTCAAGGATTGGACAGGCAGGAAGGGAGAAGTAGGGAGAAGAAGCAGAGTTGCAAGTAGAGAGATGGGACAGAGTCAGGTTGACCAACTAAACATTGGGAAACAATTGCAAGGGGCAGAGCCACAGCAGAGCCTTAAAGAGCCTGGTAAGACCAGCCTAGACTGGAGGCATCCCATGCCAGAGGTGAAGAAAGAGAAAGCTTTCATGGAATTTAGCCCAGCCTGTGGGGTGGATTGCCATTGTAACGACAGGGAAAAGATTGACTAGGTCCTAGTGAAATAATTCAGAGCCTGTAGCTTTGTTACTGTTTATCCAAAGCATAATGATGCATGATTCATGGGTTTCTTGCTGGGACCACCTGAAGATCAAAGTCATCATGAATGCTGGAGCCCAATGAAATGTCTTGGGATCTACAACATTTTCCAGTCTCTTCATCATGACACTTCCTCTTCTGGCAGTGTTTGCAGCATTCCTAGTACACAACAGTCTGATAAGAGAGATGATAAAGTGAAATTTTAGCTGTGAGTTTAGAGAGACATGTGTAGGAGGAGACTGGAATGAGACAAGTTTCTGGCTTCCATGCTTAATTAACAACATGGTCTATCCAGCTGAAGACATCCTTTAAATTCCTGAAAAAGAAGAGGTGCAGTGAGGGATTGAATATGGTGTTTATATATAATGGCAAGAGCTGAGCTGTTATATTCTTTCTGTTTCTCGTGAAGCATCTGACATAAGCCCTGACCTGGATGCCCCAGGCTAGTCTGATCTTGTCAGATCTCAGAAGCTACACACACTTAGCCCTGGTTAATATTTGAATGAGAGACCACTCAGGAAGTCCGGGGTTGTGATGTGGAGGTGAGCAATGGCAAACCACTGCTGAACATGTCTTGCCTTGAAAACCCTATGGGACTCTATAAGTTGGCTGGGACTTGATGGTACTTTCCATCACCATCTGACATTAAAGAAGCCAAAGAAACTCAGAGCCTGGTTGCCTTACAGTCAACTTCTGAATATTTTTTTAAAAAGGCCTCTGCTATTTTCTTTTCTTTCTTTTTTGCTGAACCGAACACCATAACGTTTTATATGGCAAAGGTTAAACAGATGAGGTATTTCGAATAATGTATCTCACTTCAATTGTAGGTTCTGCTTACACTTTTTTTTTTGGCTGATGCTCATGCTGTCTTTTGAGTTTGAACTGTAGAGTGTTTGGATGAGAATTTTAAAATGACTTAATTGGACTATTGACAGCTTCTTGACAGCTTCAGAGTGATGGTAAGGAACCAGCCAGGAACCATTATAATCCCAACCTTTCCTTATTTCTCCTTTGCTCTCCTCATTAACAACTGTGTGAGGTAGGTTAGGCTGACAGATGCTGACTGTTCCAATGAGTTTCATGATTGAGTGGGGATTTGATGATGTTATTGTTGTTGATGATGACGATGTAACATCTAGTTGCAGCTGGCTCACAGTGACCCCAATTCTGTGGGGTTTTCAAGGCAAGATATCAGTAGATGTGGTTTGCCATTTCCTTCCACTGCGTAGCAACCACAGACAGACTGATTTCCTACTCACCTTGTTTCGGTCTAGTTGCTCCTTTTCCCTGTGGAGCTGCTGCTGGATTTCGCACAAGGTGCCCCAATCCAGTGAGTTGCCCCACCCCTTTTCAAATTCCCTCTGTGGCAGACAGAAACTGGTTTTCAGAGGATCCTGCCTGCCTCGGAGGAAACCTGGAGAGAGGCAGAGCAAGTTGCTGGTCCGGGGCAGTTTGTTCGAAATCCAGCAGCAGCCCTGCAGAGAATCGGGTGCCTGCAGCCCGCCGCGCAGCGGCTGGGCTGCAAAGGCACGAGTTTGCCTCCCCGGACGGGGAGAGACAGAGGGCGCCCGTTCTGGCGCGCAGGCTGGGAAGCGAGGTCTGGCTGATTGACAGCCAGACCTGCGCTCCTCTCAGTCTGCGTTGCACAAACCCATATGGGGTCACTATAGTCCCCCAAATCCAGTCCACCCAATGTTCATATTATACAAATTATTTGCTCACTATTTGCATATTATGCAAATTGTTTGCATTATCTATCTGTTCATTTGTGTCTTCTTTGAATAACTACCACAAAAAAGTTGGGGAAGGATCACAAAAACACACACACACTTCTGCCTGACATTTGCTCGTGCTAAGAATTGTTGAAGTTCTCATCCGAGGCAACAGCAAAGCTTGTCAGGGAAACATAAAGACAGAGCAAGGCCATGTGCTCCAACAATACATGGTTCTGCATCTGTTCAATTAATGTGCAAGTAGAAGTTCCTTTGTAGAAGTTTCAATTTGGTTTTCTCCCTCTTGAAAACCTTGACTTAATTAACATACTCTCTCTCTCTCTCTCTTACACACACATACTTTCATGTAACTACAGTTGCCAACCTCCGGGGGGGGGGGGGGGCTGGAGATCTCTTGAAATTTCAGATTTTCCGATTACAGAAATCAGTTTCTATAGAGAAAATGGCTGTTTTGCATCCTGCTGAGGTCCCTCCCCTCCCCAAACCTTGCCCTTCCCAGGATCCAAGCCCCCCCCCCCCCCCCAATTTCTGGGAGTTTCCCCAATCCAGAGCTAGCAACCCTGCTTTGTAGTATTTAACCTTCGCCAGTAGAAATAGAAAGTACTTATATGATGCAATCTTAAACCCTGGTGACGAAAACGAGACTTACATATGAGTAGAACTATTTAGAATTGCTCTTATATCATGTAGTGTATTTACCTTCCTGGCGTGCCACACTAGGAAGTGCTCAAATTAGGTCTCTTAGCAAGAACAGTTTTATTTTTTCCAGTTCTAGTTCACTTTTGCATTGTTTCATCATAGGGCTTTCAAGGAAGAGTTGGTTGGAAGTGAACTGACGTTGCCTTCTGTGTTGTTCTAGGCAGGGTTAGCTGAAGTGGCACTACCATTGCCATTTGGGGAGAGATGGTGGCTCAGTGGTAGAGCATCTGCTTCGTAAGCAGAAGGTCCCAGGTTCAGTCCCTGGCATCTCCAACTAAAAAGGGTCCAGACAAGTAGGCATGAAAAACCTCAGCTTGAGACCCTGGAGACCCGCTGCCAGTCTGAGCAGACAATACTGACTTTGAAGGACTGATGGTCTGATTCAGTATAAGGCAGCTTTATATGTTCATATGCCTACAAAAGATCCTCCATAAGTGCCACCTTCAACTACAGTGGCTGCCCAGTAGCTACCTTTCAAGGAATCCTATCCCCCACCCCCATTGGAACTGTCTGTTCTCTTCTGCTGGCACAGCTGCTGATCCCTGAAGTCGGTGCATTTTAGTCTGGTGTCTCAGCTGAAGATGAAGTTAATTCATGCCATGATATTCCGATTACTACGTATGTGTGTGAAAGTTGGACAATGAAGAAAGCTGACAAGAAGAAAACTGATTTATTTGAAATGTGGTCCTGGAAGAAGGTTTTATGGATACCCTGGATTTCCAAAAAGATAAACAAGTGGGTTCTAGATCAGATCAAACCTGAATGCTACCTAGAAGCTAAAATGACTAAACCGAAGTTTTTGTACTTTGGTCACATTATGAGAAGACATGAGTCACTAGAAAAGATAATAATGTAAAGCTGAAGGCAGTAGGAAAAGAGGAAGACTGAACATGAGGTGCTCTCACGGGTGGAATTCTAGCAGGAGCTCCTCTGCATATTAGGTCACACCTCTCCAATGTAGCCAATCCTCAAGAGCTTACAAGGCTCTTTTTTGTAAGCTCTTGGAGGATTGGCTACATCAGGGGTGCGTGGCCTAATATGCAGAGGAGCTCCTGCTAGAATTCCACCCCTGGATGCACTGATTCAATCAAGAAAGCCATGGCCCTCAGTTTACCAGAGTTGAGCATGGCTATTAATGATGGGAGGTTCTGGAGAATGTTAATTCATAGGGTTGCCATAAGTCAGAAGTGACTTGACAGCACTGAACACTCACAGTTTATTTGGCTCTTGATAGCCAATGTTCAGTTCAAGGTCTCATCCTGATACACCTTTGTAGTTATAGTAAAGTTATACAAGGTGAGTTTTCAATGCAAAGTTATTGAATCCTGGCTAAAGCAAAAGACAAAAACCAAAACCCTTCAAAATACAGAGTTTGAAACTAGGTTGTATAAAAAGAAAATAAATACAAAACAGTCACTTTGATTTAGATTCATAGATATGCCGGATTCTCTCCAATCAACACAGCTTCCAAAGACAAATATCAGAGTTGCAATATGTGAAAAATCACTTTGTTTTTCTGCTTCTCTCAGACTTACATACAAGCTGGGGAAGGAATTGAAAAATGCTGCCTGTTTGTATTTTTAAAGAGGAACTTATTTTTATTCCATTACTGTTGTGTGTGTGTGTTTGTGGGGGGTGCTTTGACAATTCACAAAAGTTGTGAGGCACTTTTCCTTAAAAAAAATATTTATATTTAGAAACCAGTTAAAGCCTAGCAACAAGCAGACAACACAAAGCTGTTGTAGGCTCTCAACTAAGCTATTATATGTGGATGTTTTCCCTCACTTTTACTGTGCGTGTCCATTGGGTTTTCTTTTTCATTCTGCATTGATTTGCCTCCCTTCAGTGACCACTAACTGTTTTTCAGTGCCTTTGTGGTGGTTTTTCCCTCACTTCACTTCCAAGCCAAAGGTAATTCAGAAACTCTCTTTTTCTGCCCCATTTCCTGCCCCTCGAAGGCCAGTCCACTGTTCACATTGAGGTTGTCACTTTCACTCTGCACCTTCTGCCATCCTCCCCACTTCATTGGTGAACAAGCTCAATGTTATCCTCATTTTAGAATCATCATCATTATTATTATTATTGAAAAGTGGCATGAGACTATTACTGGTTGCTGATTGATGATTTTTAAAGAAAAAAAACAATGAGGAAGTGAAATTTAAAAGAACTGGGCTAGGTTTTGTTTCCTGTTGGTATTGACTTGAAAGAGGGGAGAGGAGGAGGTAAACAGCAATATCCCCAGTGCTAAAAGGGGGGTGGGTGGAAGATTGCCGAGCTGCATGCAAACAAAATAAAAGGGTGGGGGGGGGAGAGAGAGAGAGAGACTGGCTTGGAAAACCTTCATATTTGAAAACATTTTTTTTTCCCTTTAATGCTTTAGTGAACAAAGTTCTTTGGGAAACCATTTTGGCAGACTCTAGAAGTCTAACATTAAAATGGTAGCTGAGCCCTATTTGCAAATTTGCAAGATACGGCAGGAAATTAGCATTACTATGCAGCTGTGCTAGGGCATCCCGTCCTCTCTCTCTCTCCGTCCCCCTCCCTCCCTCTCCTTTGACTACTTAAGCCAGGGAAAATCCCCTTTTCAGCTGGCCAGAGCTCCAATTCCTTCTTCTTTTCCACTTTTCCATTCTTCATCCATTCAATTCTTCTCTGGGCCTCTCCAAATTACAACAGAAGCCTTTAGATTTCATAATCCCAAAGCAAAGTGGTAATACAAGCACCTCCACACTTAGAATCTGACTTCTGGAAATTAATCAGTAGTTTTGAGATGCAAATGGCAATTAATTTGAATTAAAATCCCTCTCCTCGACTGGACTGAATCTTGCTGGGAAGCCCTCCTCCCATAAAAACCAAAAACCAAGATATTCAGGAGAAAAGCATACTGGGGCAGAGGTCCTCAGTGAATCAGAAGAACTGGCCATTAGGAAGGAGTGGGACATCTGGCAAGTTCAAACCTTGTTTCCCCTCCTCTTGTGGCAAATTGGGGCGAAGGGGAGGCTTTTATGAAGGCATAAGAAAATATTTATTTAGCAAATGTTAACTTGGATCAAGCTATTTGGGATCAAGCTGCTTGATCATCATATCTGACAGTCTGGTATTATTTCCAAAATTTCTTAAGTGAGCTGATATGTTTGCTGAATGGCTTACAAGCTTGGATTTAGGGTGATCTCATGGAGTCGGTATTCAAGTCTATACTCTATAGGCAGAGGAATTGAAGTGTTCCTGGTTATCTCATTGGGAGACAGGCTTTGATTTGATTTCCTCAAATAAATTTCCTTGACCAGGCTGAGGTGAAGTCCTCCAGCACTCATGTTTGCTATCGGCCATGGGATTGTATGGTACTGGAGCAAGAATGTTTGAATCACCATGTTATCTACTATATTTCTGGGGAGTTAAAGTTTCAAGTCAGTTAAAGTTACAATTCTTCAAGTTCAGGGGCAGCCAATGACTGACTCCAGACTCTGGAACCTAGAAACATTTCACTGTCCAGGGGCAGATTCTGGCCTGCAAACTTTCAGTGAGTTATCATCCAGGTGGCAGCAACACAGAGACACGTGGGTTCTTGTTTTTATTCCTAGCAGCTTCTGCAAAGTCAAGATGTACGTGGGCATTGAATAGTGGCTGAGAAGAGGCCCAGTTGAAAGAGGAGACAGGCAGGGAAGCTCAGTTTACAGATTACTGTCCTGGGCTGGACTTACGGAGGACTTTGCCTCCCAAGTTGGAATAAAGAGTCAGACGCAAGGTATTGGGTATAACTAAGGGCCACTTTATTAAAGTACAAGTAACAAATGGCAAGGGCTAACCGAAACTGTGTCTTGGTCAGGGCCAAGGGTCTCAACAGACACCTCCCTGCCATTCCACAGTCGATGGACCCAGCCCCCAGCCGAAGCTGACTTCACAGCTCCCACCAGGTCAGCTCAGCAAGAAGGCAGTCCCCAGAGGGTCCATCCACTAGATGCATGTCTCAATGGAAGGCACCCTCCAGTACTGAAACTGTGGCCTGGTCAGGGCCAGGAGTCTCAACAGACCCCTCCCCTGCCATTCAATGGGTGAGGGACCCAGCCCCAGCTGGAGTTGTATGGCATAGCTCCCACCAGGCCAGCCCAGCAAGAAGGCAAGCCCCAGAGGGTCCACCCACCAGACGCACGTCTCAATGGAAGGCTCCCTCCAGTTCAGCCTTAAAGGAAGGTCTGCATTTTCCCACCCCGGGTCATCAAACTCCAAGGTTGATCCTGCCAGACCCCTAACCCCCCAAGAGGGGATGCTTTCTGGTCCTCCTGTGGCCACAGAGTACCATAAGCGCAGTAAAACCTGCCACCACTAAGGCCAAGCCTCTGCACCCACCAGAAGGCCCAATGCCACCTGCAGCCTTTCCCGAATGTCTCTCAAGAAAAGCATATTACTCTTTTCAGAGAGATGCCCCATCCCCTCTGTAGGGGTAAGGGAATTTAAGAGAAATATCCAGATGGGGCAGATAGTGGACCAACCCCCCCTTGTAAGGCTTTCCTAATCTCCTTGCTAGCCTTGTGACGGGCCCTCTCGATGCCTGCAGAATCCCAAACACTACGCCAAACAAAGTAAGGAATCATATCTGGCCATATTATAATATTCCCAGGCCATCTCACCTTAATGGCCCTAAACTCGTCCCTGGCCTGCAAGGCCAACACCTTGCTTTTTACTACCCTGAGATCATTCCCACACAGGTGAATAACTAGGACCTGGGGAGGAGGGCCAGTAGAATAACAATGGCAGCAGGCCAGGCCAATGAAGATCCTGGCACCCACGTCATTCAATAGTGACCCATTGGCTGAGTCCCAGCTAAGAGCCGACCAAAGTTCTCCGAGCCTGATGTGCAGCCCAAAACACATAACTGTGTCCACAGATGAGAACTCGGCTCCTCTGGCCAGGAACAACAGCATCTAAAAAGAAAAAAAAACAGTCAAGCTAGAAACAATAACCATTAAATTCATGTTACAAACCACACAAAGTTATGGATTAAGTTAGAGAGTTAAGGCAGTTTAGCTAAAGCCCGAGAAGTCACAACTCAAAACTGATGTTTTGTCAGCGGACTGCTGTTGAGGTGACAAAACAAAATCCATCCCTAGGACTGTGTACTGCCAAATAGACAGCTAAAGTGGAAGCAGGACACAAGTCCTGCTCAGAGCATGTGCCTAGCTCCAAAATGGTTCCCTTGCGACACCGGTCAGTCTTAGAGCGTCGAACGGTAACGACCGCCTCACTCTCCACCAACTTCAGGACCTGTGGCAACAAAGCACTACCAGAAACCATTTCAGGAGCGTGCCACTAGCTCACTGACTCTGAGGGCCCCAAAGAAGGCAACCAAGGAAGCAGCATGAAACAGGGTGGATTCAAAATAGAATGCACACACTGTGCCCCAAACCCCCTTCAAGCCCCTAAGAATCAAAGGGGAAATAGACCTCCTAGTATCAGGATTAGGCCCGGCCTCTCTAGCCCAGCCCTCCAGCATCTTGTGCTGATGAAAGTCTGTGGTTTCCTCTTTATACCCCAACGCCTTACTAGCAAAAGCCAGAGTAGACAGGCATCCCCTAATGGATCGCACAGCCAATCCCCTACCTTTTAAAGAAACACAGTAATGGAGCAACTGCTACACCGGGAGGGGCCAAACAATGCAATACCCTACCCCTAACCTAAAACTTCCTGGTACTGTGTTCTATGGCTAGGCCTATCGCTCTCCAATCAGCCACGGCTCCGGCTCTCTATTGGCTTCTGGGGCCACCTGATGACACCTCTCCATCTGTTCATGAGAGAGAGTGTCAACCACTCCATTATTCACCCTAGAAACATGCTTGGCTAAAAACAGTTTGTTAAGCTGCAGACAACGCAGAGTGAGGGCCCACACCTATTTCATAACCTGTTGAGATTTGGATGAAAGGGAATTAATGACATGTGCCACTGCCATGTAATCACACCAAAAGTGAATTGTGTGATTGGCCATATAACTCCCCCACAACCAAACAGCAACGAGAATGGGAAAGAATTCAAGAACCATAAGATCTCGGTTCACACCCGCCTGAACCCATGAATCTGGCCATATATCTGTGCACCAATGTCCGTGAAAATAAACCTCAAAACCTAAAGACCCAGCAGCATCAGACATGACCTGAAGCTCTGCTTCAAGTTTCATGTCTGCCTTTTAAAATGAAATCCCATTAAAGGACTCCAAAAACTCCTGCAGCCAGATGGACAGGGAGAAAGAGGTCCCACCTTTATCGAACAGGGCCTCTTTTCCAGCTTGTAATTACCTCCACCTCCCGTCCTGCCTCTTTTGGCCCTTATGTGGCTGGGCTCTGGGGCAGTTACTAAAGGAGTGAGAGCCACCCCACATGGGGCCTTCATGCCTGTACTGGCAAGCCTTCCTATGGCTCACTCCCTGGGACCCAAACTCCCAGCAAAGCAAGCGGGTCTGAATCGCCTGCCCCGCTGAACTGCAGAAAGAAGATGAAGAAGTCACAAATGTTCTGGCAACCAAATAGCTGCTATCAGAGCAGTCGCCCAAGTTTGGTCACGCAGGGGACAAGACCTGGAGCCAAAGCTGCTGGTGGATGCGGTTCCACTGCAGGGAAGGGTATAAGGCAGCTCACTTTCGGAATTCCTAGTCATATTGAAGCCAAGTGGACCCATTAAACATTGTATACTCCTTATGAATAATATCCATATACTGGATCAATGAATCACCCCTCCAAGGCTGAGAGCATGCTATCAACCAGCATATATGAAAAACCCAGGAAGCCAATTGGCCGAGGTCCTGTCTACTCTCTGCTTCTTCAGCTTCTCTTTCTCCTTATCATCTAAATCCTCCTTGTCTTTCCTCTCCAGCTCACGGAACAGGAGGGAGAAAATATCCACATATTCACCCTTTAAAATGTTATCTTTTGTTGCAGGCAACAAATGACCACCTAAGGGTAAAGCTAAGTCCCCAAAAGGCAACGCAGTAAAAGGGGGCAGTCCCATAAGAAGCACTCAAAGGAGAAGGAAAGTCTCATCCCCACAACATGGGAACTGGCATACCTTGCTGCCCAGCTACTGGCCAAGCCCCGTAGGAGCCAAACTGCCCAGCTGGCCAAGACCAAGCTTGCTATGTACCCATGCCAGGAGAGGGGAAGCTACCAGAAGCCCCTGTGGCAACACTGGGTGCTGCCGCAGCGGCAGGGCCCAGTGGGTCCCCACGGCCAAGCCAGTCCAGGGTATGAATGCATAGTGTTACCAGCCTTACCCTTAGATCCAACCAATACCAGTGCTGACCCTGTTCCAGCATCCATACAAAGTGGACCGGCACCCCAGTCCGAGCCATCAGACCCTCTAGCTCCTCCAGCGACATTTCCAGCAAACCCGCCCTTAAGGATAAACAACCTGGTTAAAATATCCACTTGAAACATAGCCTTAGGGTTTTTCCCATCATCTGAGCCCTGTGGGTAAGGAATGCCAGATGCCTGCTCCAGCATCGTAAGCCGCTGCAAAATGGCCTTATTTACCACCTCATCACCCTTGTCAGCTGGATGATAAAGGGGGGAGATGGCCTTTTAGGTGGGGCCTTAGGTGCAGGATGTTTTCCCTTGGATCTCCCTGTGCCTTTTTTTTTTAACCAGGCATTTTAACAATACCCGCAACCCAACTAAGAGCAAAGCCACTCAAAAATTGGCACTAAAATGGCTGCTGCTACACAGCACTCAAAATGGCTTTTCCCTTTGTTCCTGAAATAAAGCCAACAGAGAAACTGATAATGCCTGCTGCTCTACTGCCCCTAAAATGGCTGCCTTCTTACCCAAGAAAGAAAAACCACAAGGGGAGCCTAAAATGGCCAACACAGTCCCACTAAGCCTCAGAAGGCCAAAGATGCCTATCCAGCAAGGCAGCTAAGGTCCTCTGCAAACCAAGAAGAAGAAAACGGCACTGGATCTATATCCCACCCTCCACTCTGAATCTCAGTCTCAGAGCGGCTCACAATCTCCATTATCTTCCTCCCTCACAACAGACGCCCTGTGAGGTGGGTGGGGCTGAGAGAGCTCTTACAGCAGCTGCCCTGTCAAGGACAACCTCTGCCAGAGCTTTGGTTGACCCAAGGCCATTTCAGCAGGCACAAGTGGAGGAGTGGGGAATCAAACCTGGTTCTCCCAGAAAAGAGTCTGCACACTTAACCACTACATCAAACTGGTGTTTGGCTTTTCACAGCACACACTACCCAATCCTTTAACAAAGGAAGGAGAGCGAAAAAATGGCAATGACCCAGAACCCCCCCCCCAAAAAAGGGGGGGAATGATAACCCACAAGCAATGAGGTAGCAAAGGAGCCGCCAAAAATCCAGCCTCCCCACCCCTTTAAGAAGAGTTTCAAAAAGAGTTTAAGAAGAAAAAAGGGGGGGGGAGGGAAGAAAGGGTGCGTGAAGTTTGAACAGGCCGTTAATTAGAGAGCCATCTCTCCTGTGCTGATCCCACACTGTCGCATTAGCAGGGGCCTTATCAGCAGCCCCCATCTCCAGCTCACTGTAACAATGCAGAGAAAAGAAAGGCCTCTGGGGCCTTATCAGACACCCGATCAGTACAGCTTGCAGGAAAGCAGGGAGTGAAACTGACAAGCCAAAGCAGGAGCAAGCCAAAAGTGCTCCTGCCCAGCCCTCTCAGCCACCCGATCTTTGCTTAAGGGAAACTGAGACGATCCAAGCAGGAATGAGCTAAAAGCGCAAAGACTGAGATAGGGGGCGGATGGTTACAGCAGCAAGCTCCGCCCCCTCAGAATTGCACCCAAAGGGGCAGCAGAAGTCCTCTCTTTTCCTTCCAGGGAGGCAAAGACATCCCTGCAACCAAGCAGCTATGCTGCTGGCTGCTAGAGATGAAATCTATTCTTCCCCATCTCTATAACTTTCAGCATGCTCCCATCAATGAGCAGGTAACTCCAGTTTATCCTGTGAGGTCCTGCAATAGTTTCAATAATAGTCAAGGTGATGATTGCATTGCATAGAGAAATCCCACTCAAGGTGATTACATACCTTAATTTTCCCAGCAGCTTCTAATACATGAAGCATTTTTTCCCCTTCCTGTTGTTTTGCATCACCATGGTCTGCAAAACAGCTGCCCTGTTTACCTGGGATTCTCTGTGGCCCAGTGGGGAAAGATGCACACCCTGCACTTGCGTAAGACCAGGTACAGACTTGTCATTCTTTTCCGAAGTGGTGGCATCCATCCCATTTCCCTTCTATAAACAGCAGGAAAAAGCCAAGAGACACAGGTTTTCTTATTTAAAACTGGGTCCTTTCCGTACAGCAGCAAATGAATGTTCTGTATGTGTTGAGCCAAGCTTGAAGCTTCACTGAATGCAGTTGTTTCCGACTGAGTGTTTATCATCCAAATTGTTGAGAACAACAGCAATCCAAAAGCCCACTGGGGAGAAAAGAGCTGGCACCGTCCCTTCCTCCTATCTTGCAAATGCTGCAAGGGAAATCTAACGAGGAAGCTTCCAGGGAGGCAACTCACAGTTGCAAACATCTGGATGCCAAGTAAGTACAGCTCAGACAGCTGCTAATCTGCCTGCAGGACATACAGCTTGTCAGCATCTTTTCTTATGAGGGGAGGGAGAGTTGGCCTACAGCATAAAGAAGAAATGTGTTTGCTTCTTCCCTCTTTTCCATTTCATACTGATGGTGCAGCCATTAATGTACCCCACAATGACTTTTTTGGCGTACTGTCTGCCTCTTGTACTGTTCCAGGAGGCTGCATTAAACTGGAACTTAATCATGTACCCTCTCCCATTTGGCAGCAAAAGCCACACCATCTCCAGTCTCCAAATGTTCAGAGTTCTGAACGCACCTTGAGAAATGGGGGTGGGGGGGTGGGGAGGGGGCGGCAAGAAACACAATCAAGTGTTCCATCTATGTTTTGAACAGTGAGTTCTGTGAATTCAGCAGTGGGAAATCATGCTCAAATTTTGAAAGTGTGAAACAAGGTAAATAATACACTGTATATCAAAAGATTATGCAAAGTACGGATGACAGACTGGAAGAGAAATTGAATTCCTGTAGGTGTAAACCTACTAAACATGTAAAACTGGGAATGGATAGTGAAAGAGAATTTCCCTTGACTTGTCACTTAGAAAGAAGCACAGGCTTTATAAATCAGTCACGTATTTCCAAATATGATTTTTAAAAACAAAACAAAACAGAAAAACAAAAACCAAGGCAATTTCAAAACTGGATGAAAACTGAATTTGGCTTTGGTTCAATCAGGATGAAGTTGTTCTGCAGGACTGATTGCTGCAGTAGTGGGAGCTCTGCTTTCACAGGCTCTTGCCCACCTCTGGCCAGCTGGTTGGTGAGGAGAAAATCCCATCCTAACTAACTTTTTGGGGCCTACTTCCAGTTTCAGGCCTACTTCTGGTTGAAGGTGACACTCTGGTTTTTGGGCAAAACTCTATGGTTTGAAGATGTATTTACCATAGAGATTTGCCCAAAAACCAGAGTGTCACCCATGATGACTGGAAGTAGGCCCAAAAGCAGAAGTAGGCCTGCAAATGCCCAATGTCACTTCCAGTCTCCTGGGCGGATGTCAGGTAAGTCAATTTGGCAACTCTGTGATACACTAAGCAAATGCTGATGGCAAATAGCTTTCAGGTGGTGATCCATCTCCACTCCCATCTCTTCAACCTAAGGTACAACTTTTCATTTGTTTTTAAATCTATGTATGCTTCATTTGCATGCAAAAGATTCATAGTCCGTATAGGTATTGTGTCGGTATGCTATTTAGGTCCAGATTTAAATGAGATCCATACCCCATGCCACTTCATACAGGGAAGTTGTTTTGCCTCACCAGCTTCATGTTTAGATTGAGAGATAGACTGAATGACCAGCAATGCTGCCATCACCCTGATACTAGGACATAAGAACATGGAAAGAGCCCTGCTGAATCAGACCAGTGGTTGATCAAGGTCAGATTCTGTCTCACAAGCTGGCCAACCAGTTCCCATGGACTGTCACCAATAAGGCATAGAGGCTTAGGCCTTCCCCTGACATTGCCTCCTGCCTCTGGGATTCAAAGGCTTAGTGCCTCTGAATGTGAAGATTCCTCTCAATCACCATGGCTAGCAGTCATTGATAGACCCACCCTCTAGGAATCTATCTAATCCCCTTTTATAGCTGTTTCTTCCTGTGGTCATCACTGCATCTTCTGGCAGAGACTTCCACATTTTAATTATTCTCTAGGCAAAGAGGTAATATGTCCTTTTGTTTGTCTTCAGTCCATTGCCCATCAACTTCATTGGATGCCCTCAAGTATTTTGGGAGAAAGATTAAAATTTCTCATTGTCAGCTCTCTCTACCCCATACATAATTTTATAAACCTCTATCATGTACCCACTTAGTCATCTTTTTTAAACTGAAAAGTTCCAGACTCTTCAGCCTTTCTTCATAGGGAAGGTGCTCCAACCCCCTTAATCTCCTCTGTATGTTGTTGTTGTTTTTTTTAAAGGAGGAATAGTAATGAACGTCATAACTATTTTGGCTCAATTTGAAATTTGGAGTATGTTTCATGGCTTCTTGATAGTAAAATCGTTAGTTCCTGGGTTTGCCATAAAATAGTATATCTCGTATAAATGGTATAAAAATGGCATAAAAGTGCCATTAAAAAACCCAATGGGGAAACTCATAAAGAAAATAAGAGGGATGAAAACATTCAACATGTGCAATTGAAATATATTAAAAATGACATCTTTGTACTCACTGTGTAAGTGGAGGCTCTTGTTTACTCCCTTGGTGCTGTTGTTTCTCTGTGCTTCTCAGGGTTTAATTTTTAATTTCATTATTCGTTTGTTTTCTGTAAGCCTTCAGAAATCCCGTATATCATTTACAGACGAAAACCATGTGCGACCATTAGGAGCCCGAGATAAAAGAACCACTGGCTCCAGCAAAATTGAATAAAGTTATTTTTTTATAGTATATATTTTCCAATACCAGTGCCTATTGCTGATTCCCACTTTTCTCATGAGCCCCCCGCCCCCTTTTTTTTGGTCAATGGCGGCTCCCATGATCTTTGCAGCATTTTAATTTAAAAGCCAGACGTTCTCTTTTGGTACCACCGAACAAGCAATCAGTTAATTATTCAATAAAGATTAAAAGATGTGTGCAATACAAAATTCAATTAAAATGAGTACGATTGGTTAATACGTTGAGCACTGTTTCTACAGGCAACCAAAATTATAATTATGCGTAGCTAACAAAGTATTGTTTTATCTTCTTTATCTGTATTTTTCACTGACTGTGTTTCCTTCTCTTCTTCCATACTCTCTAATGCAATCCCAGCTGTTATCAAAAGTAAATTTGGAAATCCTTCCCTAGTGTAACCATACTTGGTAGAGCTGGTTTATTGCGGGGGGGGGGGGTGAAGCAAATTTTTAGTCATCTGGATATTTTTTTTTATGCAAGCTTTCCTACAGAAATTTAAACTGGATTACAATTCTATATGTGTGCGTTTTTAAAACAAAACTGATATTTATTGTAGTGCTCAGATGGAATGCTACTGGTAGGTAGAACTGTAAAGGAACCATTTACCCATGATTTTTTGTGGGGAGATATAATTCAAAGAAGGAGCCCTGTGACACAGAGTGGTAAACTGCAGTACAAGTTCTGCTCATGACCTGAGTTCAATCCCGGAGGAAGCTGTGTTCAGGTAGCCGGCTCAAGGTTGACTCAGCCTTCCGTCCTTCTGAGGTTGGTAAAATGAGTACCCAGCTTGCTGGGAGTAAAGTGTAGATGACTTGGGAAGGCAATGGCAAACCACCCCGTAAAAAGTCTAGGGTGGTGACACTACTTCCACACCAAAAGATGCATTCAGTTAGTTCAGTTTGGCGTGGACAATCATCTGTAGCAGCAGTGGTGGCTGTGCACACAGCATCTGTTTGTGCATGTTGTTCTACCATGGTGGTAGGCTTCCCAGTCTCTCACTGGAGGTGAGTTTCCCCCCAATTTTGGAGCCTCCAACCCACTACCACAGAGCTGCCCTTTGGGGGGAGCCTGACCTCCAAAGAGCACTGGCGTGCCAAAATATGTTCAGCGCCATGACGTCACCCAGAAGTGACGCTATTGCAACAGGCACATTGCTGGGAGGACGCTCTATCAGGAAAAAACTCTGTCCACCACCTAGAGCCAGGTAGACCTGGCAACCCTACATGGGGGCTGGAATACATTTTTGATTATGCTTTTAATAGATAAGCTTTAAAGTCTTTTGGAAGAGATAAGTTTGCTTTAAAGACTATGTATAAATAATATGTATAATTAATCTTTAAAATTTCAGTAGCAGTATTTATTTCTTCTCTTCCTGCTTGGTTTCAGCATTAAGACCAGCTTTACATCTTCTTCATAGCTGGCATCATGACTGCTTTCATGTTAATGTGGGTACTTTGTTTACTCAAAGGGCAACATGTTGGACCCAGTGAGTGATTTCTAATAGTTATCTAATAAAGAACATCTTACCAGCAGCAAGCCAGCTGGCTCCTGATAAATGATTAGCTACATTCTTCAGCCTTGCAAGCTGGCTGGCATGCAATATTAGAACGATAGCTGAGGAATTGGACAGGCACAGTGCAAGTGCCTTTTGGGGTTTATTTTCCCCTCCAAAATGCTGGATTATCTGTGTTTTCAGTTTCTCGCTTTGAAAGTGAGGGGCTACAATCTGTGCTTGCTGTCAGTTGAACCATAAATTGGAGACTCACTACGAGTTTGTAAAGTGCCATCAAGTCGCAGTCAACTGATGGTGACCCCAGCAAGGTGAATGAGAAACAGAGGTGGTTTGCCATTCCCTTCCTCTGCAGAGTCTTCCTTGGTGATCTCCCTTCCAAGCACTGACCCTGCTTATGTTCTTTCTTTCTTTGTGTGTGTGTGTGTATTTTTGTGTCTGTGTGCATGCCTGAAAGCCATGGTTGACTTCTGATTGTTCAGAAAGGTGGTTTGCATCCCTGCCCTGGTATTCCATGGAGGTCTCCCATCCAAGTACTTGCCAAGGTTGACCCTGTTTAGATTTGATGAGATTGGGCTATCTGGGTCAGGATGACCCTACTTATCTTCTGAGATCTTATGAGTCTGGCCAATACCATGCTGCCCTCCATCCAGAAACTCACTATATCTAGCAGCAAAAGACCTGTCTGCCATGTTAATTGTGGAGGCACCAAAAAATCTCATGTGCAAGAGTGAGGTTTTGGTCTGCTCAGGACATATTCCAAGAATGTCAAAATTATCACTGTCCCCTTGAATCCCATCTTGAGGACCTCCTAAAAACTGTGATAAAGAGGACAGCGCAAGTGCCATTATACTATAGAAATCTGGCAGCTCAGTGAAGTCAAAATACAGATACAAACCCTCAGTCTTCATGCTGACTATTAGCAGCCCCATTCTACTCTGCCGTCCATTCCAAGGATGTAGGAATGGATTTCAGAAGGGGATGGCATTGGCAACATGCATGTGAAAGATCAAGAAATGGGTGCACTCATTGGCAATGAGGGGAAGCCTTCAAAGGTGCAGTGAAGGGAAGCCCTTTCTACTTTCTTACTCTCCTCTTCCCTTCTACTGAGCCTCAAATTACTTTGCAGCTGAGTGTTGACTGCAGGATTGGACATCATGAGATTTGCCTGTCATGTGCAACACAATAAACAGCTCTAATGATCCTAAGTACAGCTACACCATTGACTTCAGTGAGCTTTGCAGGGTATAACTCCATTTAGAATGGCACTATGATTGTCCATCTGGGTCCCAAGCAGGGCTTGAATTCAGCAGGCAATCACAGGACATAGCTCCTGAACCTCCAGCCAGGGTCTGCATGCAGTGGGGAGTTCTTTTCCCGCTACACACAGATCCCAGGACATATGCTAATGATGTATGCTACTGAGCTCCTGAACCTTTTTTCCCTACAAAATGACCCCTGGTCCCAAGTAATGTTATTAGGCTGTTCGCTTTGGAATCATTAGAAGCAAGAGAACAAATGAGAGCATGGTCATGGCTATCTCTTACCTACAATTTCTCACCCAAATATGGTAGGCAGAAAGCTCCTGCTATACCAGTAGAGAAAGTCCAAGGGTAGAAGAGGAAAAAAGAGGGATCCTCTTTCCTTTACCATTCCTTATGAACCACCTCTTTGTTTCTGCTGGGTAAGGATCTCATACCAACATAAAAGTAGATTTAAAAATGGAATTCTGTGAACAGTCTCCCACTTCTGATTGTTTGAAATGCTCAGTTTCATTGAGTAACTGTGATGGAAATTGATACTATAAGCCATTAGGAGCTTCGGTCTATGGATTCTGGTTGCCATCTTACTCTTCACCACCATGGATGCTTGCTGTAGGAGAGGCATGCTGGCGGGCTATTTATTGTGCATTGATGACACCAGGATAGCTGGCCAGATGTTGTTACTGAAGCATCTCACAATCCAGGGGGACAGTTAGCCTGACCTTATTGTTTTATTCACATCATTTATTTTATTTCTTTATTTGATTTGATTTATATCCTGCCCTCTCCATCGAAGCAGGCTTAGCAATTTGTACCTTACTGTTCTTCTCAAAGAGTACCCAAGCCAACTAACCCTCATCCTACAAATTAAGGTTGCCAGTCCCCAGGTGGGGGCAGGGGATCCCCCGATTTGGAGGCCCTCCACCAGCTTAAGGGTCATCAGAAAGTGGGGGGGGGGCGGGATGTCTGCTGGGTACTCCATATTCCGTATGGCAGGGGTGGCCAACGGTAGCTCACCAGATGTTTTTGCCTACAACTTCCATCAGCCCCAGCCATTGGCTGTCTGGGGCTGATGGGAGTTGTAGGCAAAAAACATCTGGAGAGCTACCATTGGCCACCCCTGTGAATTCCCATGAGTTATAATGGAGAATTGACTTGCGGGGCTCTAGGGGGGCTGTTTTTTAGACAGAGGTACCAAGTTTGCAGCATTGCATCCAGTGCCACTCCACAAAACACCCTCCAAGTTTCAAAAAGATTGGACCATGGGGTCCAATTCTATGAGCCCCAAAAGAAGGTGCTTTTATCCTTCATGATTTCCAATGGAGGGAAGACATTTAAAAGGTGTGTGGTCCCTTTAAATGTGATGGCCGGAACTCTCTTTGGAGTTCAATTATGCTTGTTACAACCTTGCTCCTGGCTCCATCCCAAAGTCTCCTGGCTCCATTCCCAAAGTCCCCAGTTATTTCTTGAACTGGATTTAGTCACAATTATTACCCAGACAAAGCTGCTAACATCCTGCCTGTGCCTACTTGCTAGTACCTGTCTGCCTACATTTTGTCCCTGTCTCATCCATTTGATCATCTAGCACATTGTTATTCTGCCCTTCCTCTAAGGAGCTCAGAGTGATGTTCTGTTATCTTATCCATAAGAATTGTCCATGTACCTGGTCTTTAATCCAGAAACCCATTTTCTTCCACACATGCTTGTATGGTTCACAGATCTTTCAACCTTATTTCCTGTTCTACTTAAAAATTACCTGGGTGACATATTTCTTTTTGTCATATTTGTATGTACATATCTCAACAATAAAGGGCATCCATGTGAAAGAAAAAGTGACCTTTGCACAGGAAATTTAACACTACCCACTTAACTGCTTTTCTGCACTGGTAGAAAGTTCCTGGAACAATTAAAATAGACAGTCTATAATCTCTGATATGAATGCCTTAAAACAGATGACATATTTGGACAAATAGCAGTGTTTTGTTCCTTAAAACACACACAATATGCATGACAGTAAGACATTGCAAGCATCAGAAACTGCGAAGAAAAATGTGTTTCAGGGAAGAAAATCTTTTTGACTGAGTTATTCACTTTTTTCATCGGGAAAATCCCCCCCCCCCCCCAAAGTCAGTTAAAGGAAAACAACTGTTATCAAGTTTGTCTGTGTTGACTTGAATGTTCTTTTCTCATAGGCTATGAACTTCAACACAAAATGTGATTACCTGGCCAGCTTACCTTGCTTGACTCTCTCAATTACACATGAGACAAGCTTCTGTTTGGATCAATTCAATGGTTGTTGTTGAATGTTGTCTCAAGCAACTTTGTGCCCGTGCAGTGTAACTGCTTGTTGTAGCTTGTGGCTGCTTTTGCCTAGCTGGAATGCTACATTTCTTAGCTTGACATCTAAGGGATGCTTCTCCCTCAGTCATGGTTGTGTCATGGAAGTGACCTACTAATGTAAATCAGGGATTAGCTTGCAGTTTGTCCCTCTGTGCACCTGCACAGTCAGATGCTTTCTTTCAGTGACCAATACTGACTAGATTGCAGTGTCTGTTTCATTTGTTAGTTTGTTTTACACCTGCAGGATCAGGATCAGGCCTTGAATTCAGTTGGAGCTCACAGGAGCTCTGCTCCTGAACCTTTTTGAGGGTCCCCCCTCCTCCTCCCACCTACCTACCTACCTTGTCCATTGAGTAGTAGGTGCAGCTGCATAACAATCCCTGGATTAGGAGAGCGGGCAGCCAGCCAGATACCAGGAGCTTTGCCACACCCTCAGCAGCCCTCATTAACACCTGGAGAAGCCTGCATCACCCTTTCTCTACTTCTTATGTGATCGGGGGGGGGGGGGGGGCAGGTGGCTTGCTGCCCTTTTGATTGTGTGTGGGGGAGGGGTGGCCAAGGAGAGTCCCAGGTGAGTGAGGCCCAAGCAGGCCTTGCTCACCCACGGCTCTCCTTTCTTGCATCAGGTTGCTTTTGGCTGGTGGGGGGCTGTCATATGCTAATGAGTTATGCCAATGAGCTCCACCACCTATTTTTCTACAAAATGACCCCTGATCAGGAGTATTTAGTCAAGAAAAGGTCATAAGAAATGCAAGATTAACTGGGTTCATGGGAAGACACTAATGGAACAAAGAGACTCTAGTAGTAAGTCTTTAAAAAAAAGCACCTGAACACGCATAGAATCTGTGTGTGTTTCCAATAAATGTGCACATATTACAGTAATTTATCACCATAATCCTACTCTTCTCCCTGCTAAATTCATTCATTTCCCCCTGCACTGAACATCTGAAAAGGTTTAGTCATGAAACTGCAATCTGGATTACCATGTCTCAGAGCCTGATTTGGTCAAGGTGTTCTCCAGATCCATTTCTGATCAGCCATGAACTTACTGGATATGCAGTGATCTAAAACAGAAGGAGAAAAGGCCTTGGGGCAGCTCAGGTATCTTGAATCCCTGACATGCCAGAATGATATGATTGGCATGTGCCAAGTCCTAAAAAAAAACACTGCAAGACTATGTGGCCTGAAAAACTGAAGGTGGTCCTGTTCCATAGCCTCCTACAATGGCTTTGTGGATATAGTGGGAAAGCAGAGTGGGTGTAATATTCAGGCTGCAGCCTGCTCTGCGAATCATGATTGTACTGAGCATGCTTCAGCCTCTCAGCAGCATCGAGAACTGAATTCCTACATGCCCTAAATTGTGAATTAGTTATAAATCATAAACAATTCAGGAAAACACATAAATTAAGGATCAGAACCAGCAGATTCTTCTCATCCCCATCCTACTGATTTACTTGCCATGTCATACAGTTCTTCATGTGGATTTCATTCCACTGAACTATGTAAGCCTCCATCAGCAGCATGAGGAACAGTAACCAAGCAATACAATTGGCATTAGCAGCCTGTTGCATTCAAGGGCAAGTCTGCTATTGACTCTCTGGTGTGCAACAACACGATTAGCTTCAGTAAATAAATGTCATTTTTAGGGCACAATCTGACTCTTTTTCTCTACTTGGAAATTCCAGGAGGCACCAATGCAAACACAACAATTGGGCAAGAAATAAGAAGAGGTAACTGACTGGCTCATGACACCATCTCATATGTATTTGTTGCTGGGATGCCCAACTGGATGGCACTTACGAAGATCCAGTTTTAAAACTTGGTGTCTGATGTGAACTTATTAGGGCTCAGTCCAGTCTGGCAGCCTTGCGTGACAGTGTCCTGGCTCAGAAGAAAGTCAGCACAGTGGAAAGCGACTCCAGGATGGTCAGACAGTGTGTGTCCCATTGTGGGGAGAGGGACAGGCCGCATGTACTCTGGAGGAGTGGTCAGACTACTCAGGTACTTGAGATGTACTTCCCAGGTGCTCCCTGGTCATGCAGACGGCCAAGAAAGGTAGCAGGAAAGCACTTGGGAGATCTTTTATGTGACACTAGAGACACTGGGGGATGGGTGAGTATGGAAGCGGGACAACTGACAGATGTGTGCATCTGAACTTCAATTTTTAATCTGCTCTAACTGGCCATCTGGATCCAGCCTAGGAGTCTAGGACACCTTGAGCAAGGCATCATAGCCAAGTCATCATGCTCACTCTGCCATGGAAGCTCTGCATGACCTTGGGCCGGTCATAATCTCTGAGCCTAACCTACCTCACAGAGTTGTTGTGAGGATAAAATGGAGGAGATGAGAATGGTAAAAAGCCCTTTGGGTCCCAAGTGGGGAGAAAGGTAGGTAGGAAAGCTGGGGAAGCTGCCCCCTCTACAATATGGAGATGACAGTAAAAGTGACACATCTTGCAGGATTATTCAGAAAGTATGTGAAGAATTTGGAACACATGGCATAAATGTGAAGCATGCTTGTATCCATTTAAAAAAATTTGTTTCTTCAACCTGTAGGACCAATCTTTGGTGAGACTAAGTGATTGGCCTCCAAACAAAAGACAAAATGATTAGGACTCTCTTTCACTTCTTCAGGACAGCAGTGAGGATGTCCTCTAATCTGAGCAAAGTTGGAGCAGATCCCACAGGGCCCAGACCTCCAAGGGCAGCTCATTCCACCAGGCAGTGACCACAGCCAAAAAGGTCCTGATCCTAGTTGAGGCAAGTGGACGTCTCTGGAACCAGGGACCACCAGAAGATGTAGAGTTGCTGATCATAAGGATGTATGGGGCTCATATGAGGAGAGGCAGTCCCAAAGGTATGCTGGCCCCTGGCCCCTGATCCTTAAGTATAAGAAGAAGATAAGAAGAAGAAGATATTGGATTTATATCCCGCCCTCCACTCCAAAGAGTCTCAGAGCGGCTCACAATCTCCTTTATCTCCCTCCCCCACAACAGACACCCTGTGAGGTGGGTGGGGCTGGAGAGGGCTCACAGCAGCTGCCCTTTCAAGGACAACCTCTGCCAGAGCTATGGCTGACCCAAGGCCATGCCAGCAGGTGCAAGTGGAGGAGTGGGGAATCAAACCCGGTTCTCCCAGATAAGAGTCCGCACACTTAACCACTACACCAAACTGGCTCTATAAGGATGTTTCACTATCAACCAAAATCTAGATAATCTGTATCATGGCATTCCCCATTACTAGGTATAGGTGTTGAAGCTGGACATTGAAGAAAACCGACAGGAAGAAAGTTGATTTGAAATGTGATGTTGGTGGAGAGTTTTATGGATACCTATTACCATCAAAAAGACAAATAATAAGATTCTAGATTAAATTAACCTCAAACTCTCACTAGACGCTAAAATGACTAAACTAGCACTATAGTACTTTGGACACATTATGATATGAGTCATTGGAAAAGACAATAAAGCTAGGAAAAATTGATGGCAGCAGGAAAAGAAATGTATTGAGTCAATCAAGGAAGCCATGGGTCTCAGATGCAAGACCTGAGCAAAGCTGTTAATGACAGGGTGTTTTGGAGGTTATTAACCCATAAAGGCACTATCAGCCAGTTCAGTCAATTTTATTACAGTCAGTGATGAGATCCACCTATCAATAACATTATCAAGTACACAGGTATTCAAGTTAAGCTCCAGTTAAAACAGAAACAGAAAATTTAGCAAAAATCTAAATAAAATAACATAGTAGAAATGGAAGAAAATGTAAAATACATAAAATAACATTATAGATAACTATATTTAAAATCTGAACCTGGAATCTAAAAATCCAGAGCTACCTTATTTGCCGGCGTATAAGACGACTGGGCGTATAAGACGACCCCCCCTTGGTGGCATGTTTTTCAGGGCAAAAAAGTCATCTTATACGCCGGCAAATATGGAAAGTATCTCTGCAGAGCCTGCTGGGTTAACTCTCTGACCCGGAGAGTTACCGTAACCACTATCCCTGTCTTGCCAAAACACACTGTCACTTTCATCTCATCGACCCTCCTTCTCTTCAGGTGCTTCCCCTCAGGCGGCGGCAAAAGCAGGAAGGGGGGAAAGAAAAGGCGGGGGGAGGAGAAAAAAGCCACACAGGCTGCGCTGAGGGGGCGCGAGAGTGGCAGTTGGTGCCCTCGCACCTCTCCGGGGAGGGGAGAAGAACCCTGCCGCTCAATGCACGCCCCCGAGGCGACGGCTTCACCTCGTTCCCCGTGCCCCCTCTGCTGCTCCTTCGCCTTCTCCTCAGCCCTTGCGAGTGCGCTCCCGCTGCCGCACTGTGGGAAATCGGTGGAGGGGGCAGTGGGGAAGAGGAACGGCCAAACAGGGCCGGCGGCGGGGTTGGTTTCCTTGCGGCCGCTCCAGGAGAGCCCAGCTGGCTCTTAAAGGGGCCGCCCCCCTCGCGAGGAACGCCTGGAGAGGGCAACTGCCGCCACTCCCCTCACTTGCCTCCCGCCCGCCGTGGAGTTCTCTCTCTTCCTTATCCTCACCTCCAATAAACTAAATGGTGAAGCGCGGGGTTAAAAGATTGTGGTTGCTCAAAAGTCAGTGTTCCTGGAGGAGATTCAGCAGAGACTGGCTCAAGAGCAGCAGGCGAGGCTGGTGGCACCTTTAAGACCAAGAAAGTTTGATTCTGCGCCCAAGTTTTCATGCGCAAGCACACTTGGGCAGATATTTGCCGGCATATAAAACGACTGGGCGTATAAGACGACCCCCCCACTTGGAGGCATGTTTTTCAGGGCAAAAAAGTCATCTTATACGCCGGCAAATACGGTATATAATAGACCTTGTCTAAGTCAAGGCAGGACTGGAATTTATTGCACATATTGATCACCTGTGCACAGAATCTAGAAGTTAGCTTGGTTAAAACTGAGATTTCATCTGATAGTAATTTATCTAAGCATATCTGGTCTGTCCCTATTATGGGACTGTCTACAAGGGAAATAATTTGTCTCATCTCAAATTTGTCAGCCATAGCTCTGGCAGAGGTTGTCCTTGAAAAGGCAGCTGCTGTGAGAGCCCTCTCCAGCCCCACCCGCCTCACAGGGTGTCTGTTGTGGGGGAGGAAGGTAAAGGAGATTGTGAACCGCTCTGAGACTCTTCGGAGTGGAGGGCAGGATATAAATCCAATATCTTCTTCTTCAAATTTGTTGATAGACGGGGCAGCAGAAAAACACATGCCCCATTGTTTCCACCTCCACTAGAGGGAAGGGGCAAATCCTCTCAGGGTATGTAATCTTATATCTGTCTTCCAAAATCATGGATGGCATGGCATCACATCTGGACACACTGTAAGTCAAAAGCAATTTGATAGTGCAAACACCCTGTTCTAGCCCTGTAGCCAACATCACTTGTAGCCCATTCTTGTGTACACCTGGGTGGGGTGACCTTGCTTCAGCCTCAACAAGCACCCTGTTGTAAGATGAAGTATTATACACTGTTTTGTAACTTTCACAACTTCCATCTGAAGTTGTTCTTTGTAATTTTTCCAAATAGAGGTTCTTCATCAACGTATAGTTTGTCATATTTTTTCCTCTTCCTGGAAAACTACATATATTCCATCTTGAATGTTAAATGTCACCTGTTTTTCACCCGTGCCAGTTTAATGCGAAGTGATCTCTTTTTGTAGACGGCTGCCCAGATAAATTTCATCAGCATCTCTCACTGCAGATGCCAGTTTTGGGCATAGAACCAGTTGTTAAGCCTCTACATAAGAAACAGTGTTTCTGATAGAATGGCTGTCATACCCATAACTACTGTGGTTGTGGCCATTGAAAAAACTCTAATAAAAAACATGGCCCAAAAGTCTTGGCAGACACAAATCTCTACTTTTGGTTATGTGTATTGATGGATTTCTTTGAAATGAAAACTTTTGAAAATAGCACAAAGATGAGCGTCTCAGCTGAGCTATAAATCAATCAACAAGGAAGCTGTATTTCTCCACGGCAATGTTTGGTTCCTGAAAAACACTCATCACGCATCAGGTAATGGACAGAGCTTTGCTTTGCTTGGTGTTCAGGATACAGTAATTGTTACATGCCGTACATCTTGTTGACAGTAAATGGCAAGAAAAACCCTCCACTCACTCAAGCACCATCATCAGAAACACTAGAAGAGAGAGGCCTCGCTTATAATCTGCCATCCAGGTGATCTTATGACAAGTTGCCAGCCTTTCTCTCTATCAAAGCAAATCACCATTTCATTGATTACAGATGAAACCTACAGATAAAGCAGGTCAATAACCACATTGTGGCATATAGCAATAACTCCTTTCATGTCAGCTGTGAAGACCAGCTCACTTGGTATTTTTCCCAAGAAGACTTTGCATGATCAAATCCAGATCCTTTGAGTTCATTACTATTAGCTACGATTCAGTTTTTACAAAGAACATCCTTGGAACCTGTCTTGCATTGTCCATTTTTTTCTTAAGCTGAGTACACCACATGGTCTCATAAGTAACTTGCAGCTTCAAACAAACAATGTTTTGAGTGGCTTTGCACTGATGCTATTGGTAGTTTTCAGCCTAAATCCAATTCCCTTGTGTCTGTGAGCTGTCTTTGTCTTCCCTTTCCAAAAAAGGGGAAATGCTAAGCTTTCTCAAAGGTGGGCATGCTGGCAAACATGGGTGAGGAGCAAGGAAGTCTTATAAGCTTGCTCCTGTCTCATAATGGACCTTGCCATTTGGAGCTGCCTGCTCCCTCCTCCATCCCTGTACTTGGAAAAGTGGGAAATGTAGACTCAACCTGGTAACTTTTCACCTTGCTACTTCATCAGTGTGGGTTTTCTAGCTCAACCTGGTTAAGACCAATTCATTCCTAATGGTGTTGGAACAATGTTGGATTTTGCTTAAGTTAGAAACTTTGCTGAGTGCCCTGAGGCATCTTATGCTTGGAAGATACTTTCTGAATTGGCTCTCATGGTTCACCAGTTAGGCAGGTTGACAAATGGGCCTCCTCAAGTTCAACCCCTAGTGATTGCCAGCATAGAAGGAGGGTGGTGAACAGGAAGAGTATGCAGGCCAGCTAAAGGCATGGTGAAGGCCAGGAGAAGGCATGGTATAGAGGCCAGAAAAAAATCTTTTGGTGGACTGAGGTCACTTCATCCTTGTAGCCAATCTGGGATTCCTTATTAATGCGGACAAGGGAGGCCACATTTTCTGCTGTAGACATCTTGGCATCAGCCCTTATTCACTGCTGCTGCTTCACAGGCTAGTGGAGGGGAAATGGGGGAGGAGTTTCAATCCAATTTAGGATATTTGATAAACACAATCAGTTCAGTTTTGGAAGTTAGACAGGAACAATGGGCAATGAACATAAGAGAAATGAGCCACACAGCTTCATACCTCCCACCCCTGTGAATTTCCTTCCACCACTGCACTCCCACAAGGAAAGTTTATTTTAACATTTGTGATGTTATATTAGATAATGTGATGGTGGCACCCATCAGATAGTGAGAACATTTGAAATGAGCAAAATAAACCAACTTGCCAACAGAAGAGAGGGTAGTAGAGGAGGTTGGTTTACAGGCTGCTGATCGTATGGGTCTTTAAATCGGCACTGAGAGAACCTTGATCTTACTGCTATAAGATGAAATGGGGTGCTGGTGGTTAGGAGGAGAATCAACACAATTTCCCCAAATACCTTCCGCTTCTTTGGTTCCTGGGGGTATGAAGTGAATTGAGAGGAAGTAGAGAAAATTTCAGACATGCTCACCCCCAGGCATTTAAAACATTATAGAGATTTTACATAATTGATTTTAAAACCACGTGATCAGCAAAAGGCAATACACCTCATTACATATCTCTTAGTGGAAAAGTCATCAAGTCACAACCAACTTATGGTGACTCCACCGCGTTTTCAAGGCAAGAGATTAACAGAGGTGGTTTGCCTTTGCCTGCCTCTGCATAGCACCACTGGACTTCCTTGGTACTCTGCTCTCCAAGAACTGAAGAGGGCTGACCTTGCTTAGGTTCTGAGATCTTATGAGCCTGGACTAGACTGGGCCATCTAGGTCAGAGCATTATAAAAAGGTTGTCCCCTGGGCAAGCACCAGTCGTTTTTCGACTCTGAGGTGACGTTGCTTTCACAACGTTTTCACGGCAGACTTTTTACGGGGTGGTTTGCAATTGCCTTCCCCAGTCATCTACACTCCCCCCCCCCGCCCCAGCAAGTTGGGTACTCATTTTACCGACCTTGGAAGGATGGAAGGCTGAGTCAACCTGGAGCCGGCTATTCGAACCAGCTTCTGCTGGGATCGAACTCAGGTCGTGAGCAGAAGGCTCCAACTGCAGTATTGCAGCTTTACCACTCTGCGCCATGGGGCTCAGTCAGAGCATTATAGGATATCTTTTTTTGTGATATTTGTATTCAGAAGAGATTTCATGGCAAATGTTGTAATGGAAAAATTAACCACAGCTGAGTCACAAGAAAGCCACTTTTAATTTAATGTTGTTGTTTTCTTCATGCATACTAACATGATGAAAGATTCCTCACTAGGAAGGACTGGAGGTTAACTCTTTCTGTTTTCAGTCCATATCCCGCTTCCCCTCATTCTTGTAACATAATATCTGCAGGAGTCCAAAGTGATGGAAGGCTTTGCTCATCTGTCAAAGAATATTATCAATAGAGCCACAAAGAGTTCCAGATCCATGAATCCAAACACATAAGCTATGCCAAGAGGAAAAAATACTGCAGTAAACACACATTTAGCTTGCATAAAGTAAAGCTGGGAAGTAGTATTAGATTCTATTCTATATTCCTATATATGGAATAACAAAAATGTAAATCAGATGCATCAAATCATTGATGGTGGATTTAAACCAACTATATTTCAAGGTATAGCCAGTTGGAAGTTTCTGAGACCTTTTCCGCACCTCAATGTTGCTGCTGTTTCCCGGTGAGTTGAATCCCCAGCCGATGCACTGACTTTGCAGCACCCCTTCCACAAAAGGGCATTTATGTGGGCATTTTCCTTGAATTTGGATCTGACCCTCCCCATGTGTTCCACATTTCCTATGTAAAAGGGTTGTGCATCCATGTGCTCATGTACTTCATCAGCAATGGAACCCCATTTTTGGCACATGCTCAATAATGTTATAACATCATAACATTGCGAAAGAAGCTGGATGCATAGTGGAGAACAGCATGGTTGCTGCCATTTCAAAGGTCCCCCACTCCTCCTTAGTCACCAAATAAGAAAATGGCTGGTGATCATTGAACTGGATACACTAATACATAACACTGTTATTTATTCATTCTGAAGCATGCTAATGAACCTTCCTCTTTTTTTTTGCAAATGCAGTAAAGTTATAACATCATAACAAAGTCTGGTTGTATTGTAGGAGACAGCATGATTGCCACCAGGGCTTTTTTTTTTTTAGCAGGAACGCAGTTCTAGCTGTCTTGGTGTCAGGTGTGTGTAGCCTAATGTGCAAATGAGTTCCTGCTGGGCTTTTGCTACCAAAAAAGCCCTGGTTGCCACCATTTCAAAGATCCCCTGCTCCTCCTTAGTTGCCAACGAAGGGAATGGGAGGCAAAGATCCCCACAAAATCCTAATAAAATAGTATTCCATTTGTGCTGATTGAACTGGATACATCAATTATTAACAGTGTTATTCAATAATTATGAAGCACGCTAAATGTGTTGTCATGTGCTTCATTAGCGATGGAAGCTCCCTTTTTTTTGCAAATGCAGTAAAGTTACAACATCATAGCAAAGTCTGGTTGTATTGTGGGGGACAGCATGGTTGCCACGATATTCAATAATTATGAGGCACACTAAATGTGTTAAGTATGGAACCTCCATTTTTACATATGCACTAATGTTATAACATCATAACGTTGTTAAAAAGAAGAAAGGAAATACACCAGGAGCTATAGTGGAAGGAAAAGTGGGGGGGGAGAGAAAATGAAGAAACACAAGTACATGGGGTCAAAAAAACCCTGCTGAAAAAAGAAAAGAAAATAACTTAATGGATGAGTAATTACATGGAGAAGGCTACATGAAACCTCACTACCCATTTTGTCCCAACGTTATAACATTGCTATATTATAACAAAACACATTGCATTCTAACATAATCAACAATATACTTTAAACATTCAGTGGATTGCTCAGGGGACAACCTAAGATGGAGCAGGAAGATGGTGTGTGTGTGTGTGAATTGTTTTATATTGATCAATTATGGAGCAGAAGGATGGTGTGTGTGTGTGAATTGTTTTATATTGATGAATTGATGAATTTTATTCTTTGTGTTGTGATCTGCCCTAAGCCTGCTTTCGGAGGTAGGGCAGAATATCAATTTGAATAATAAATAAATAATAAAATAAATTCTTTCTAGCTTATGACAATTTTCACACAACAAGTCCTTTTATAAATTTACCCAGTAGGGCCACCTCACTAAAGCCTATGTGTGTAATCGTCTCATATGTCACCTGACTAGGTACATGAATAACCGCAAAATCATGTGGTACTCTTGTTAGTAAGCTATGAAAATGACTGAATCCCTAAATCAAAGAACAAAATTAGGTTCTGTGTTCCTATAATTTAATGTAAATAGGAAGAGCCATTCTTATGCTCCATCTCTCCCACCTCCATTTCTTTCTTCATTGTTCCATTCAGAAATGTTTAGGAGGAAAGCTTATGGATTAATTTTTGAAGGACATGAACAAAAGAAGGAAACCTTGCATTGCTCTGTCTCTTGAAATGGCGCCTAGACCCCCGCTGACTGGATGAGATTTTTAGTGATGATCGGACACATAATATAACCCCTCTTTTACTCTCTAATTGGTAACCATTCTAAGAGGGTCTCTCTCTCTCTTTTTGTTTTAAGCTTCGTAAAGTATTCATAACCATAATTGCATCTTTGCCATTGTAAAGTCTAGACTTCATAAAGCACAGTTCATTATTGATTTATAAAATTTCCCTTAAGCATATCCTCATACGCTCATGTGGCCTTGTCCTATGAGTGACTTTTAGATGTCAAAAAATGACACACCTTTCAGTCTTAGACACTATGTGTGCTGATTTTGTTTACAAAATTGATAACCCACCTTTCTGCCCTCATCAAGGCCACCGAGGCAGCTGATGGTGTTATCAAAGCACCTCATAAAATTTTCAAACCAGAACTAAAACACATTTTTTAAAAGCACAGGAAACAAGAATTAAAGCACTGTGTTGCTTAGCTAATTGTCTAATGCAAGGATGACTCTGTGATATGTAGGATAACATCCCGTAAGCATGCAGTTAGATGCAGTTAGGGAGGAGATTGAATCTGCATGGCAAAATTTGTCCAATCAATCATCTCTTGATGCTGAAGTCATCAGACCAGGCCTCATTTTGGACAGCAGCTCTCAGGAGCAGAGCTCCAGAACCTCTAAATTTTATTGTGCTCTTTCTTTTTTAAACCCCCACCCCCCAAAAATACTTGTTTCTGGGCTCCATCGTTCAACCCCCCTGTGAGAATTTTGCTAAACTCTAAGATTTGACAAACTTTCTAATATTTTTCCACAAAAAAAATAAATAAATGGGAAAATAACCAAAACATAAAAAGCAGACAGATGGAAATCTTCCTCATGCCACTTTGGCCACAAAGGAGAAAGTAATTTAAGAAGTATGATGGGAATAAGGTTTTATTATGATAATTATAATTCAAGAAGCATTTTAAGGTAGGTGCTGAGCTGATATAATTAGTACACCTTCCAGTGATATTGGGTGTGTGGCGTATGCAAATAAGTTATGCAAATGAATCATGCTAATGAGCTCCGGAACGTCTTTTTCTACTAAATGACCCCTGCATCAGATGATAGGCAATCTGTGCCATGCTGCTTTGGCAAAGGGTGAACTGACTTTAAGTGTGTGGTTAAGTGCATGGACTCTTATCTGGGAGGACCGGGTTTGATTCACCACTCCTCCACTTGCACCTGCTGGAATGGACTTGGGTTAGCCATAGCTATCACAGAGGTTATCCTTGAAAGGGCAGCTTCTGGGAGAGCTTTCTCAGCCCCACCCACCTCACAGGGTGTCTGTTGTGGGGGGAAAAGATTTAGGAGATTGTAAGTCGCTCTGAGTCTCTGATTCAGAGAGAAGGGCAGGGTATAAATCTGCAGTCGTCTTCTTCTTGTGTTTCTGAAGGAAATGTGGGCACTCCAGTCTTTAAAAGAAACAGCACATTTTTGCTAAGCTATTCCTACAAGCCGCGTGACAAGAATGCTGCTTGTGTCTCGGGTTGTTTCAGATGCCTTCCACATTCTAGACAATTTTGGGAGCATAATGTGGAAGGAATGCTCTTCAGCAGGTTATGCTTCAACATCCATTTCCATTACCCTTTTGCTGAACTATCTGTATTATCCCTCAACATTTTCCTGATCTTTTCTGTCTAGACTTTCCTGAAGGTTGTGCCCTGTCTTACCAAACACCACAATACTCCAAGCAAATCAAATACAAGGGACTCCCAGTCTGATGCTCGAAGCTTACTGTATGCAGGGAAACCTATTCCAACCTTAACAAAACTTCGCTTCATCCAAAATGCAGCATCTGCTTTCTTTTTTCTCTTCCCTTTTTGTCAAAGGAGTTATGAGGAAATTAGTGTTCTGTTGCAGTAGGACTGTGGGCTGAATTCAGGGCCTGCATGCTGCTCTTCAAAGTGCTAGATGACAGTGGTATTAAAGGTCATTTCTATTTCTGTGCTTGCGGCTTTCAAAATGGCTCATTCCTCATAAGCTGGGAAGCTGTCAACCTCAACAAAAAAAACAGGAGAAAGGGTACCAGGGATGCATGGTTGAGGCCTTGGCACTCATTACCCAAGAAGTTTAAGATGACATCCAATCTTTTGGCTTTCTGGAGGCAATGTAAAACTTATTTCTTCACTTTGACTCCCTCACAACCATTTCCTATCTTATCCTCTCTGTTCATTTAACCAATCTGTTCCCTCACCCTCCATCTTTATCTTGTCCATTTCAGTAGAGTGCTGCATGGCAGGTTCCTGCATATCTGGAGAAAAACTGTAGTTTGGACTGAGAGACAACACTGGAAATGTCCATGGAAAACTTTCCTGCATACTCTAGTGCAGGTCAGCATCATCATCTACTCCAGGTCTCAGGCTTTGATTCTGAGATGTAGGCTTGGGTGTTCGCTTTCCAGAGAAGCTAAGGACAATTAGAAATGTGGAGCTGTGCTTGATCCTTGGAGATATGCAGAGCAGTGCCAAAATTGAAATTGTGTCCCTTGATGAGCTGCCCAAAGAAGGATTCTCTGAAAGTGGATGGAAGCAGCAGTCCAGTTGCAGCCACACCAGTTTGGAAACTGCAATCACACCTGCATTGGACATCAGGAAGTCCTACAAACGAAGAAGAACATTGTACATTGTAAAATGGACTGTAAAATAATTCCAAAATAATATGTGAAAAATACTGTGGTTTAAAATTTTGTTTTCAATATATGTATTAGTTAAAGCTCTCACAGAGTGTTTTAAGTTATATACCTTTGTCATACCCATACCTTCACAAGGTCTCATTTATGTTAGATCTGGCCCTCATAACAAACGACTTCAACACCCCTGGCCTAGTGTGTGGTAAATGCTTTTCAGACCTGCAGCTGGTTCCTTAGAATCTACCTGATTTTTTTTTTGAGGGGGGGACAATTCCAGAATTTTCCATCAACATATTCCAGAATTTCCAGAATAGTGAAGGGTAGAGTGGAGATAGTAGAAGTAACTAGGAATAGTAAGCAAGTCAAATATACTCAAGAAGCTTTGAGTTCGCTATGAGGACCATGTGAGGTCCCTAAAGATATATTCAACTATCAGGTGTTGTGAAACCAAATTGTGTGCTTGCATGTATGTATAGTCAGTGTGGTGTGATGGTTAGAATGTCATACTAGGATCTGGGAGACCCAGACTGGAAGCTACACTTTGCCATAGGAGCTTGTGCTAGTCACATACTCTCAGCAAAACTTACCACACAGGGTAGTGAGGATAAAATGGAGGGAGGGAAGAAGAGAACAAAAGGCAGGATATAAATAAAGGATTTTTTTTAAAGTAAACAAATTAACAATTGGCATTGAGTTTAAATTAGGATGTGATATTTGTACGGTAGTTGAAAGTGTAGGCTTCCCAACCCTCCCGCCCTGGTGGGGGACCCCAGGATTTCCACTGTCTTCCCCCGCTCCTCAAAAAAACGGAAGCTGGGGGGGGGAACAGCGACGGGGAGCATGGCGAGCCGCCCGATCCTGGAGCGGGCGAGGCCGCCGCGCCGCTGCCGCCCCCTCCCCGCCCACCGCAGCTATTCCTCCGAGATGGGCCCTGGCTGAGCCAATCTCAGAGGAGCAGCCAAGAGCAGCGCAGCCAAAAACAGAGAAGGGGAAGGCGAGGCAGGCCAGGAGCATGGCGAGCCGCGAATCCGGGCCCTTCTAGGACCCGGACTTGCAGCTTGCCACGCCCCCGGCCCACCTCCACCCCCCCTCCGCTTCCACCCCAGAGGCGGAGCGGGCGAGGCCGCCGCGCCGCTTCTGCCTCTTCTCTGCTCGCCGTGGCTGCTCCTCCGAGATGAGGAGCAGCCACGGCGAGCGGAGAAGAGACGGCAGCTGCGGGGCGGCTTGCCACGCTCCCTGGCGCCATTTCCCCCCTCCCCCCTAGCTCCACCCCAGTGTCTCCTGGCTCCACCCCAGTATCTCCTGGCTCCACCCCCAAAGTCCCCAGATATTTCTGGGGTTGGACTTGGCAACCCTATGAAAGTGTCATCAAGTTGCAACTCACTCAGAGATACCTCTTTGGAGTTTTCAAGGCAAGAAACTTTCAGAGGTGATTTACCATTGCCTGCCTTTGCATAGCAGCCCTGAGCTTTCTTGGCAATCTTCCACTCAAATACTAACCAGAGCCAATCTTGCTTAGCTTCTGAGATCTGGCTAGCCTGGGCCATCCAGATCAAGGCGAGATTTATAAATCTGCTGTTTATTGTTCCAGGATTAAACATGGCTAAAGGTACAAAACTAGATGTTGTAATTTTTCTATGCCCCCCCCCAAGCCGGATTCACACAGTTTTTCTCGTAAAGGGGGGAAGAAGTCCCCTGTGACTACCCTTACAGGCTATACCGGGGGTCACGTGTGATGCTTCTTTGAAAGTCATGTGGAACAGTGGCTACATTAAGCAGGGGTATGAGGTGAGATTGAGTGAAAAAGCTGGCTGAATCACATCCACTGTTTTTCTCTGCACTTTCCATGGTAAACACATAAAAAAAGAATTCAAATTGGACAGTAAGCATAAGGCTTCCCATCCTGTTTGAGGTCCTATTTTTAGATTCACAGACATCATGACAACTTTTTAATGGACATTTTGCAAACATAAACTTTTGGATTGATTGTTTTGTTTTTTTAAGCCCAATTAACGCAATGGTAGTGTCTGTGTTTTCATAATTAAACTCAAGCAAAGGATTTTTTTTCTTCAAAAAAATTCTTCTAAAATCTTGTCGGATGTTCCTGTTTTTTTCACCCTTCTTTTTCTCACATATTGTAACAGTAATTAATGTTCATCTCACACATTTATTTCATAGTTAACTTTCACCCCATACTTTAATAAAAGATTGAAGAATTAGCATACAGATTTTAATATAGTCTGAACTATTAACACCCTGTTGCTCCAATCTCTCCTGCTTTCCAGTATTCACTGTTTTTACACTGCATTGTAGGAACACATATTCAAAAACCACTACTTGTCATGTCAACTGTATCTAAATGACATAGCATCTATCACATTCCTTTTTGAGCTGCAGGAGATTTCCTTGCCCCAAATCATGTTTCATAAACTGTCTTAAACAGATTCAGCCTGGTGCTATCTATCGACATGAAGTAGAGTTTCAGCGTGAAAGTAAAACCAACAGACAAACTGCTGAAATAATGGGAGCACAACAGGGTACCCAAATACTCATTCAAGGCTTTATATACTTCTTAAATCCTTCCAAATATAACAATATTTATCTTTAAATATGCATGTATGATAATCAAAGCACTCAGTCCCATATGCCTAACTTCTTTCTCCTCCTGGAAAAACTGAAAGAGTGACAATTCCCATTGTTCATTCGCCACGACAGAGCCTTTTAGGCGCAGTTCTTTCTTGCTCCCACGGTTCAATTTCCTCTCACAATTAAATGGTCCCAAAGGTACCGATTACCTTTTCTTCAATTGGTAAGTCACTTCAATATGTACAAATAAAGACTGAAATTCATCACAAAAATGATGGACACACCTTCTGGTTAGACAGGCAGTTTTGATGCTACTTTCTCAATGTTTTACATTATACAGAAATCTTATTTGGAGCCACATGATTGATTTTTACATGGGTCTATGCTTCACTTTTTTGGTTTGTTTTCCAGTCCCAAAGGCTCTCTACCAGCTTGAATCTATGCAGCTACCCCCATGGTCATAGAGCAGAAGATCTAAAGAGGTTTTACTGACATCCAACATTTTCCTGGCCATCTTGAGAGTCCTCCCACATCATCTGCAGGGATTAAGTGAATCAATGAAGAGCCTTCAGATGGATTTATACCATTGGTCCAGATAGTCCAGAGAGCCATTGTAGTGTGGTGGTCAGATTAGGATCTGAAAGACTCAGATTCAACCCCCGCCCCCATTTTGCCATGGAAGTTTTCTGGGAGACCTAGGACAGTGACAATGATTAACCTATTTTACAGGTTTGTTTTGAAGATACAATGGAGGGAAAAAAGAACAATGTAAGATGTTTTGGATCCCCATTGTGGAGAGAGTTGTGGTACAAAGGAAGTGAACAAATAAGTAAACTGTTTAACGTTGTCTACTGTAAACTGTACCAGCTCTCCAGGGTCTCAGTCAGAGAAGGACCTTTTCCAGTGTTTAAAAATGCCAGGGACTGGACATGGGACCTTCTGCATACTACAATATTGTGCTGCACTGGGCTTTTGCATTTGATCTCTCTTCCTCTCTGCTAATTTTGTTGCCCCATGAATCTATATTAGGTCTCCTCCTCAATAATGGTGGTAAAGGTTTTGACAACTCAAGAACCCAGCTTGGTCAGACATGGGCATAATGGTATCTTTCAATGGAATAATTTTTTGTCAGATAGAGTCTTCCAATAAAAAAGACTTGTCATTTAAGTGAAGGAGATATTTGAATATAATCACAAATTAGATCCCAGGGAATAATTGGGTCTACCTCTAGGTTCCAGTTGTTAAGACCTACAGATACAGAATTTGTAAAATAGTTAGTACCTGGCTGTATATCTCTTGAAAGAAATTAGAATGATGCAACAGTTGATGTAATTTATACAGCAGTATGGTAGGGAAAGGACTTAGGTGATTCCATAGGTTTTTCAAGGAAAGAGATGAACGTAGGCGATTTGCCATTGTCTGTCTCTGCATAAATACCCTGTATATCCTTGGTGGTCTCCCTTCCAAGTATTAACAACAACAAAAAGAAGACCACAGATTTATACCCCACCCTTCTCTCTGAATCGGAGTCTCAGAGCAATTTACAATCTTCTTTATCTCTTTCCCCCACATCCTGTGAGGTGGGTAGGGCTGAGAGAGCTCTCCCAGAAGCTGCCCTTTTAAGGACATCTCCTACAAGAGCTATGGCTGACCCAAGACCATTCCAGCAGCTTCAAGTGGAGGAGTGGGGAATCAAACCCGGTTCTCCCAGATAAGAGTCCATGCACTTAACCACTACACCAAACTAGAGCTAACCCTGCTTAGTTTCGAGGACATGATCTGATGAGTTTGGAATAACTTGTGCCATCCAGATAAGGCATGCAAGTATATATTACAACAAACAAGATAAACACTGCATACATTTACAATAAATTTTGACTGTGCAGAATGCTAAAAACGTAAAGTGTAAGAACAGTTGTTACATTTTGGTCGAATTGCTGAACATGGGTTTTTGGATGCACAATTCAGGAAGTGGCATATTAGGACATACTGAACATTAAAGAGTTTATAAACTAAAAATTGACAGTCTTGTGCACCCTTAGCAAGGAAAGCTGCTTATTTGCTGCATCTCCAAGGAGGTTTATAAAACCTTCACTTTAAAAAATCTAGAATCTGTATTTCTTGCAGGAACTACTGAATTTTCTCTTTATTCCACTGGAATTCAAAAGTTTGTAGTCTGACCAAAATAATGAAATACATTAGTAAAACAGTTGTTAACACTAGGGATGGCTATGAATTGCATTTTTGTGATTTGTTTTGGTTTGTGGTTCATGGCTGAACACAAACCAATACGAACCTGGAAGCTGGTTGTGAGCCAAACTACTTTGTATCAGTTTGACCCCTGCTTTCTGTTCCCCACCACTTTTCACTTTTGGCGGGGAGCAGAAAACAGGGAATTAAATGACTCTGAATCATTTAATCCCCTGCTTTCTGTTCCCTTCCAAAAGCAGGGGAACTTCAGTTTTTGAATCATGAACTGGTCAAAATTCTTCACAAACTTTCATTTATGAGCTGGTTTGTGCCCATCCCTAGTTAAAACTTATACCAGCTTTTGTATGTCAATGGTGTAAAATGGCATAAAATGGTATAAAGAGATTAATGGAATGGGAAACTTAGCAATGAAACTGCTTGTGACAAATATGAACAAAAACAAAATAAATTTTGTCATTGGCACTTTTGGAGGGCAGAGTCCATGATACCATATCCCCTTTGAGCTCCTTTCCCTCCCCAAACTTCAGCCTTCCCTGGCAGTGACTCCAAATCTCTATGAATTTTCCAAGCCAGAGTTGGCAATCCTATATAGATATCAGTATTCTATGCATCCAAACCTGGTAAGACTAACAATGACATCACTTTCCTGGATAGAAGCCCATTGAATAAACTTGAATAGGATTCTGAGTAGACCTCTTTAGAATTGTTCTCTGAACTCCTTGGTCCATACATTAGAAATACACACAAGTTTACTAGCCATTCAGGGATGTGGATTGCAGAGCTGAATCATGACCAAACCCTTAGAGAAAAGAAACTGTGATGTGAAAATTTTGATTACTTTCCTGCATCAGCACTGGGATGTCTGGATTCCTTCGGTGGCTTGATCATTAGCATCGAGTTATGATTCCATCAGAATGCAAGGAGCAGTTTAATGTAAACTGTCACTGCTGACACGTTTATGCTCTAACTAACTTGGCATCACAATGGGATGGTAATTGCATGTTATGCTAATTACATTTTCCTTTCTTTCATTCATTCTCTTTGCTAACAGGAAGGGACCCCTTGTGCCTCCACTTACAACTGAACATGTGTTCATCAAGTAAACTTCATCAGTGTTATTGAAATGTGTGATTTTTTTTAAAAAAAATCTAGATTTAGCTCACAGTCATCAAATGTGACAAGTGTAATGCCCAAGAGTAATCTCCCTTAGAAGGATGTGCAGTGCTCTGCTGTTTTTATAAATCTATCCTCTTTCATGCATTGATCTGAATCTGATGCAATGTGACTATCATCTTCACTACTTCAATGTGCTGTCTGCACATCTTTTCTTCGGAACAGTGATACACAGTGGTGCGGGAGCCACATGTGACTCTAGATCATGTCATCTGTGGTTCCTCTGAGTACCATTCTCCAATGTGGCACATGCCTGATGTTCCAGAAAAGTAGGCAAATGGAGGCTTCCTACTAACAGGTGGTTCCCTCCTTGAAATCTCTACCACCAGAGGGACAGAAGGATGGGTAAACTCTAGACTCTGTACTAGGGACACAAGTAAAAGGCCTGGAATATTGTTATAGTTACATATGTAATAGTCATATTACAGTATGTGTCTATTTTTTATAGGGAGATGTATAGGTTTGGTGTAATGGTTAAGTGCGCGGACTCTTATCTGGGAGAATTGGGTTTGATTCCCCACTCCTCCACTTGCACTTGCTGGAATGGCTTTGGGTCAGCCATAGCTTTCATAGGAGTTGTCTTGAAAGGGCAGCTGCTGTAAAAGCTCTCTCGTTCCCACCTACCTCACAGGGTGTCTGTTGGGGGGGGGTAAGGAGATTGTGACCACTCTGAGATTCAGAGTATAGGGTGGGATATAAATCCAATATCGTCGTCTTCTTCTTTTGTTTTCTGATAATTGTGAATGTGGCTGTCTGTAAGCCACAGCCTAAGTACTACTCCTTTAAGATGATCTGGATGTATCTATCTGCCTGTGAAACACAATGACAATGAACATCAGAACTGGTGGGATGTCAGGTCACAGTTGTCCAAGACATGGGAAGATTCATTTTACAAACCCCTCACTTAAAATTCACCAGTTCTGACAGTGTGAGCCAATGTTCCCTCTATGCTCCACAATGTTGTGAGTAGAAATTCTACATCATGAGTAGAAAAAGCTAGTAGCATTTAAAGTTGTGAGCGAGTCAACATTGGACTACCATGTAAATTAGTTTTAGAAGATTCCCAGAATAAATTCATTTAAATTATATTTAAACTACATGTTAAGCCTAATTTAAACATTTAAAAACCCCAACAGAATCAAGTCAAATTTCACCCACCCTTTCCCACTATATTAGTAGACTTGACCTCAGACTGTCACCCTGTGCTGAGCCTTAGAAAACATACAAGCCCTTGGTGAAGGGGGCGGAGGGGAGACTCTTGCAGCCTACTTTATTTTTTAAGCAAAATATGACAACCAGCATTACAGTTCAAGGAAGAACAATCACTATCAGAACCAAAGAAGAAGTCGCTTAAATGTTATCAACCTGTCCAAACTACTAATTTATTCAAATATTTATATCCCACTTTTCCCTGTGACTCAAGACAGCTTACAAATCACACTGAAAAACATAATAGGGGTATGCAAAATCACTTTTTTCTAGCTCCATTGTAGCCTTTGAAGACTGTTATAGTCAATGGGCCCAATAATGGAGAATCAATCCAAGGGCATCTGGGGCTTGGTGTGTGTGTTTTGATGTAGAGGCTCCAAATTTGCATCACAGCTGCTAGTGCCTCTCCTCAAAAACCTCAAGTTTCAAAACAATTAGGCCATGGGGTCCATTTCTATGGATCTCAGAAGGAGGTGCCATCATCCCCCATTGTTTCCAACAGAGGGGAAATGCCTTGTGAGCAGAGAATAGAAGTCTGTGAGCAGCCTTTTAAAAATTGTACACCATTGGCCTCTAGCACAGTTTAGCGAGAACTGTGGTGTGAGCTAGGGTTGATCTTGAAATTTGATGTGGATGGATTTTGTTATCAAATCAGCCCCTACCCCTTCTGGGACTTCTTATCAGATCAGCTCTTAATCCATGGAACTTCAATGAGCAGACCAACAAATGGCACATATTTCCAAAGCAATACACATACATCTGCCCAAACAGAGGCAAGAGTTTTGCTCCCACTCTCCAGTAGAGTACAGCAAGCACTAGACCTTGGAGCAGCAGAAGAAATAGTGGCTGCCAAATGGTGCAGTCAGTGAGGTGGCCGTGAAAGGAAGGCTATTCAAAATTGACCCACCTTATCTGGCATACTTTTTTTTCTGCAGAGCTCCTCACCCTTCCCTACATATGTATCAGCTTTGTGGGGTTAGCAGGATGCTTTGTGGCCAAGCAGAAATTTTGGGTCCATATCTGACTTAGTGGAATAATGGACCTTTTCTCACCTGCTTTGCATTTGTAGTTGCAAATTGGTTGCATTGATATAAATAGGCCTCATCCTGAGGAGCTGGTGAGGCCCTAATTGAAACCGGCAGTATTTATGTGAGTTTGGTGCTTGTTATTTAATTAGACTGCTGAGCACCTTGAGACGTGAGGATGCGGGGAAGAAGCACTCAAACCAGCCATTGATAGCTGAATAATCTCAGGGAGGTGGATTTAGGGGTCCATCACTTGGTGCTGTGTCTCAGCATTTGAACTTTTGCACTTTATTGGTGTGTGGTTGGTTGGAAGTGATGGGCATCATTGCTCTGCCTAAGCTTGCTGCAGGCATGGAAAAGTAGGGTGTGGCCTGTGACTATATTGAGCTCAGAACCGTGGTGGAATTGCCCATACTCTGGTAGCCTGTTAGGACAGTGTTTCCCAGTGGGGCCCAACCCCCCAAAGGTGGTTTAAAAAAAGTGGGTCACCATACCAAGTAAATTTAGTCTTGTGGGTCACCATACTTAAAGGTCCAGGACCCAATGTTTTAGGGACCCCACGCAATAAAGACAGCAAGTTCAATTATTTGCATAGTTCAGATTGCAATTAATAAAGCTTAGTTTAGCTGATGGGAGGCAAGCTGGCATGGTGCAGCCTGGTCTTCTCAGATCTTGGAAACAAATCATGGTTGTACTTAGATAGGAAACCACCAAGGAAGACTTTGCAGAGGAAGTCAGTGCTTCTCACATGGCTTGAAATCTGTTGCTGGGGTGTCTGTAAGTCAGTTGCTATTTGACAGCACTTGCATACATACATAGTTTAACCCACACATTTTGTTTGGTGTCCTCTTTTCAAGGTATGGGTGTGGCAATGCAGTTGACCATCACTTTCTTAGCTGCTGAAAGTTTCCATTTCTGAAAGGTTTAGATGCTGAATGCCTTAGTTCATTTTATTTTCCAAAAGCATTTTATTTGAAAAAAGCAGCCAGTGTATTAAGGCTGCATGGTTGCACTTCTTTAAGCCTAGGAGTGTGAACCTTTAGTGTGCACCTTTAGGGAAGAAAAAAAAGAAAAGAACACATACAAACAAATGATTCCTGACAGTGGACAAGAGAACAGGAAAGAAAAAACCTTTTCACCCTATCCTTTATCTGCTTCAGGGGGTTGATTTTAATTTTTAAAAAATGAAGGTTATGTAGAATGAATTATCTGCAGTTTTAGAGCAACCCAACTGTTAAGGGGATGGATCTTTAGGAATTCAACAATCCCTAGTTTGCAGGATCCCAAGGACACAGAATGTTTGTTCACCAGACTTAGAACACTTCTCAACTTTCACCTTTGGTGCTGTGTTCAGATGTCACTGGCAATTAGGGAAGTTCTTTCATTAGCTTCCCCCCAATTATGATGATGATGATGAAGAAGATATTTAATTTATACCCCGCCCTTCACTCTGATTCCCAGAGTCCCAGAGTGACTTACAATATCCTTTACCTTCCTGTCCCACAACAGACACCCTGTGAGGTGGGGGAGAAGGACAGAGAGCTATGACTGTCCCAGGGCCATTCCAGCAGTTGCAAGTGAAGGAGTGGGGGATCAAACCCGATGTAGCTTTCCAAAAGACACAAAGACGTTAACTTCCACCTATGAGGGCTAGACTTGCATTGATGCTGGGTCTAACCATACTTTAGATGGTGGTTGACATTCTGTTGTCCCTTTTTCTATGTGCATGGTGGTGATTTGTGTGCTAGGTAAAAGTACCAGCTCTGCATTTATTGCTAAATGATAGATTGCCTGGTAGAAACTTTGGAGACTCTAAGGTACAAAACTGACCAGCTTTGAGGAGCATTCTTAAATCTGGTTCCCTTCATGGATGAAATGACATGATTAGATTAGTAAACAGTATATGAACTGGTTCACATAGTCAAGTTCTTCACTAGATGACTAGATGTGTGAATGAGCTATTGCAGACCAAACATCATAGACATCATCTCAAACACATTGCCCATCAATGAATACAGCTCACAAATTCTGCTGTCATTACTGAGCTATCAAATGACAAACACAGAGATATGGGTTTGCCTTATAACTTACAGATGAGCAAGCTTAATGACACCATTGACAAGCATAGCATTTCAGGTGAGGTGATGGGAAGGTTCTGTTTGTTGTGCATTTATCGGTAATGACTCATTCATAAATGCTGCAGTTATTATCATGAGCATGCATGGTTGAGCTACCCGTAAGATGTCTCTATCTGAGCTTGCACTTTAGAACCATAAAAGCTGAAGTAACTATAGGTTTAAGATGTTAGATAGTACCAAGCTATATATTTGTGGTAAAGACTTTCTTCAGAGCAAAATAATCCAATAGTGATATAGCTTAGAACAAGGCAGGTTTAATAGCAGAGGATAAAAATATTTTTTTCTGCTTTGCAATTGGAAAACAGCAAGTTTTCTGAAATAGAACTGAGTTTTGGTGACATTGATTTGTCCAACATGAAACAGCAACTATTTCAGTCCTCATGCTTATGGAAAAAATGTTGACAATTTCCTTAAATCTTCAGTCTTAGGTTGCTTCTCCTATAATACCTTTCATAAACCCAAAGTCTTTAGATGTAATACACCACTCTGTTATCTCAGAATGTTTTCAGGAAGAAAGGGAATTGAGTTTCGTGTAACTAAAGTGCATGCAGAAATACCATAGCAAGTTTTTTCTCTCTCCTGAAGCTGGAAGATAATTTGGCAAAACTGCTTTCCACCCCCCAAAAAACTGAAACATCAAAGTAATATATCTGTTGGTCTTCTCCCCACCCCTTGGATCCCTGAACAGGAGCCACATATGTGTTTTTTCATCTCTGCACCTGGTTGATATATGCAGGTTTTTGCTCATTCTCAGGCATGATAAAGCTCCAAAAGTTATGAGGCACCTGAGACCAGTTTTGTACCATCAATTTTTAAGCAGAAGACCCCACAGAAATCAATGAGTTCTGCCACAGAAATCAATGATGCAATATGGCCCCAAGGGCTCTCTAACTTTTTGTAGCCTCTTAAGGGTAAGATGTACGCACAGACTCTCTTTTCCATGGCTGAATATATAGAGACACAAAGCCTGTGGGATGGATCTATCTCACCATAATGGTTCTCCGAGGAAAGCTGCCTTCTTGGCCAAGACATTGGTTCATCTAGATCAGTATTGTTTACTCTGACTGGCAGCAGCTTTCCAGGTCTCAGGAACAGAAATGTCTTTTCAACTTCCTATCTGAGTTATTTTGAGATGGCAGGATCAGATCTGGGATGTATGCAAAGTTCTACAACTGAACTACAGTTTGTCCCACACTGCTTTTAATGTCCCTTTCAATGATTTATTAATCTGAACTTAAAGTTCTTGTTTAATTAAATGGAGGACAAAAAGTTACAAAATAAGTCCCATGCTTTTGAATATATGGAGTTGCATTATATAATCTCATCCATCTAGTTCAGTATCATCTACTTGACTGGAAGAAGGTGTTCAGCATGTGGGGCAGGAAAAATCACCACCCTTGCCCACATTTCTGTGGCTTGGACTCACAGAACTGCTTCCTGCACATGTGGTAGGGTCACTGAACCAATGGTTCAGCAGCTGCACATAGAAAAGAGGCTCTTACAGAGACTGGGAACTAAGAAACCTAGAGTGGGGTGTGCAGATGAAGGTATAGGGGATGGAAATGAAAAACAAACAAACACTTCTTAATGGTTCTCATTCTGCTCGATGGGATCAAGTAAAAGGATAGCAAAACTTGACCCCTCTATCACCGCATGCAAGAAATTGCATTCAAATGGCATCCAGAAGTACAGCTTATTACATTTTTTCCAAATAAGCAAATGGCTGTTGTTGTGGGGTTAAGGAGGTATAAGGGGTGAGGCGACAGAAGGAATAACTCACAGGAAAACATAATATTTTCGTGAAAACATGGCTTCAGCTTATTTTATTGAATATAGCCAAAGAAGCATTGGTGGAGCATGGGGATGGATCCAACATTAGGTGGCCAATCTGCCACCCAATAACCTCATCCCTAGTCCATAGGGATAAATCATAGAGTGTGTGCTGGCCTGTGCATGAACCCCTTCTCACCTTGTGCTGGCAGCCCATGCCTGAGCATTTAGCTGAGTAGCTCCACCCCCAAGACCACTTAAGGGAGCAGAGGTGGGCACATAGGCATGGCCTCTCCCCACAAAGATCAGTCCCATTGCCTAAACTGCCTAAGCTGTAACAAAAGAGACAACAAATTAAAATATACACAAGAATACAACCCGTAACAAATGAATTGCAAATTAAAGGGAAGGTGGAAAGGTAAGCCCGTGAGAGAAAATACAGAGGGTGTACTGACCACTGCAGGTTACTTAAATAGCTGCTGGGACATCCTGCCTCTCTGCCCTCAGAAGCTGACTTGATTGACATTGCTGGCTGATGAGGCAGCAGCCAATCCCACCCCTGTCTAGCCTGAGGGCACCGTGAGGCAGGCAGACTGCCCTCCTTCCAGCCTCTTCCGGTTCCTGAACCACAAACAACAGCACAGGTAAGTCTCAGCCATGCTTCACTCATATGACTAAAAGCAAAATAGAATGAGTTGGGCCCTGCTAGCTTTTCCAATCAATTCTGCCCCTTCTCCTACTTGTTGCAACTGCTGTCCCATTCAGCTCTTCTTGATGGAAATCCCACAATCCCTATTATAGCCTTTTTGATGGCCAAAAGAGCCCTCTTGTGCTGTTGGGAAAGCTGAAAGGATCCAATTAGTTTGCAGAAGGTATGGTACTCCATAGCACATAAATACAGGGCAAGAACTCACTGAGAAGTATTGCAGACCCTGCCCCCTTGGTTCCTGCAATGCAGGTCTTCATACTGCCAATCCCTAACTGAGAGATCAAAGCATTTCAAACATACTATCTCAGGAATCCTTATTTCAATGTCTTATATCAACTAAAATCAGTGGTTTAATTCCCATATTGCAATTGAGAACAGAGAGATAATGGCTCATGGTGAGCGGATTTACTGAGGTTAGATTTAAAGTGGGTTTTTCCTGGCTCATAGCTCATATGCTTAACTGCATGGCACTACAGTCCAATATGGTGATAAAAGTGACCATTAAAAAGATCAATGATAGATGGCATATTTAGATGCAGAAGATTACAGGCAGAGGTGCTGGGAAAACAGCTGTTGGGAAGGACCTTTCTTTGCCTAAGACCCTAGAGAGTTGCTGTCAGTCAGATTAGGCAATATTGTGTCATGAACAACTGACTCAGTATTAGGCAGTTTTATTTTTATTTTTTGTGAATTCTGCCTAGGGATGTATGAGCTGTCCCTTTCTTATCGCCATAGTTCAATGAAAAAGCTCATGCTTGACACGCAAAAGATCAGATCCAGTCCCTAATATCTTCCATTACAAGGTTATCAAGTAGCTTGAGTTGGGGAAGACTTGTCTTTGCCAGAGACCTTGGAGAGCTGCTGCTGACCAGAGAAGAAAATGCTGCTAAACTGACACAGTATAACCCAACATGAAATTATCATGCAACTGGGAACAAACACCTCCCCAGGACTGAACAGGGATATTGTTTTTTTTTTAATCTCATTAGAGATACTAAACCAACTCTCACTGAGCATAGCTGTGCATCCACAGTGTTCCAATGTATTTCTCTTTTAGAACAGTGTATCAGAATAATGTTTTTTTTGTGTTGACAAGCTTAAATAAGGGATGTGGGTTGTTTGTCTCATTACATATAATAACTCATCTTCCACTATACTTTAATGCACCCTGTTTTTCTAAGGGCTAACCTATATTATTTCTCTTTTAGAACAGTGTATCAGAATATTTGGGTTTTTTATTTATTTATTTTTTTGTATTGACATACTCAAATGGGGGATATTGTCTGTTTGTCTTATTGCATATACCAACCCATCCTATGACAAACTATATGGATGTTATAATCTCTTGAGTAAACATGCCCTCAGTTTAAACTAACAAAGCCAGAATGTCACCTAGATTTATGGCATCCCTATAACAGCAGTCTGCTTTTTATCATCTAGTGTTTTTTCAGCCGTTTTGTCCTACACTAACAAACCCAGATCCTATTTATGATTCTTTTAATCTGCTAAAAACATTCCCATGTTTCCATACTGCACACTTATATGAAGAATTGCTGTGTCCATTCCCATATGTCTGATAAAGTCTGCTTAAGATCATACGAAAGCTTACATTCTGAATAAAACTTAGTTGGTCTTAAAGGTGCACTTGTCTACTGCTTTGTTCTATTGCTTCAGACCAACATGGCTGCCTACTGGGATCTATCTACAGTATAACCCAGTTTCCTGTGTTTATGATTGCCTTTCAGTTCCTTTAATACCTGGCAACACCTTTTGATCCTTGCAATTAATCTGTCCAAGACATGCAAAGCAGCTAAAACCTGATGCTGAAGGCAAATAGGGGAGAAAAAAAGTCTGCCACCCAGTGGAATAAATCTGTTCCCTTGGGCAGCATTCACAAATAATTATCACTGCACTTCATCTTTGCTTAAACAGAGAAGATGGGCAGGATGAGATATAGGGGAGAGATCCAAATTGTGTGTGGAGGACAGAAGGGATATCACCCTGTATAGAGCAGAAGGATACACATATTCACCAGCATGGCAAAACTGTAAAGGCAAATGAAAAACAAATGAGAGAGAGAGAGAGGTGTAAATATTATGTTCTGAGCAGAGCTGTATAATTTGCTTTGTTTGCTCATTTTGATGAAGACCAGAAAATATTGTGGTGAAGAAAAGCAACGACGAGCTAAGAATATGACTTAGTCTGGTTGATAGATAATTGGTACTCTCCAAGTTTGCTTCTGATTTAAAAGCAGAGATTTTTACCTCAGTTTTCTAACTGGATGTGGAATATAACCTTTCCACAATGTTCTACAGGGTGATACAGACATATGGCTGATATAGTAGCTACATACAAACTGTGGAATGCTATAATTTAGTGAGTGGTTATGTGTAGAGCTGAGCCCAAATTGGTCACATGGTTTGTGTTTAAAGCAATGCTGCAGTGTTTGCAAATAAGATGCTTGGAAAATGAACTTTTGCTCAAAATGACCATTTTTGTTCAAACTGAGTGTTCTACACTGACAATATGGCTGATTACAGATTGGCACTTTGGGTTGATTCAGAGATGACTCTGAAGTCAACCCCAAAAACCCTCCAGACGGCAACATCTGCCGCCCACCCCTGCCGCCCACCCCGCCCACCCCTGCCGCCCACCCCGTACTCACCCCGTCCTCTGGGCCGATCCACCCAGCTCAAAAAGGCACCACTTCAAAAATGGTGCCTTTTCGCTACAGCACCTCTGAGGTGCCTCCCAGCCATCTGAAAGGTCAGGAAGCCCCTGGAGAGCACCCGGGGAGCTGCGGCTGGGATGCATGAGCTTTCCTGATGCTCCCGAGGCACCCACGGCCCACCACTTTCCCCAAGTGCCGTCTGGAAGCTCCGGGGCATTTTATTTCTGGCTGGTTCTCTTTGGGGCAGCTGCAAGCCACTCCAAACCAGCCGTCTGGTTTCAGCCTATGTTTGGCATTTGAAAAAAGCAAGTATATTTGTGCCTGTGTAGCTGGTGGTTGGCTGAGCTAGACTCAGTTGCATGGCTGAGGAACCTAAAAGGACTTTGAAGAAGAAGAAGAAGATATTGGATTTATATCCCGCCCTCCACTCCGAAGAGTCTCAGAGCGGCTCACAATCTCCTTCACCTTCCTCCTCCACAAAAGACACCCTGTGAGGTGGGTGGGGCTGGAGAGGGCTCTCACAGCAGCTGCCCTTTCAAGGACAACCTCTGCCAGAGCTATGGCTGACCCAAGGCCATGCTAGCAGGTGCAAGTGGAGGAGTGGGGAATCAAACCCGGTTCTCCCAGATAAGAGTCCACAAACTTAACTACTACACCAAACTGGCTTTGGGGAAGGGCATCTCACTTTATCCTCACTTTCTCTTTTCTCTCCACCTCTTTTCCTCTTCTAAGGAAAACTCTGTATTATTTTGACCAGTGGGCCCAGTTGCATGGTGCTGGCTGCTGGACTGAGCCAATTTCATGATAAGAAGTTTCCCTCAGCGAATCTCTGATCCAGTTGTGAAGTGCTGGCTGAGCCTGGCTCAGTTCCATGGTTGGGGAACTTGCAAGGACTTGTAGGGGGGATTTCACTTTCCCCTGCATCCCTCTGTCTGTACTATTTCCTCTTTTCATCCTCCTGGTAGCTTTCATATCCTCATCTTTTCCTTCCTTCCTTCCTTCCTTCCTTCCTTCCTTCCTTCCTTCCTTCCTTCCTTCCTTCCTTCCTTCCTTCCTTCCTTCCTTCCTTCCTTCCTTCTTTGCCACCCACCAACCTGCCTTTTATCTGCTTCTTCCATCTTCTAGGGTTGCCAAGTCCAATTAAAGAAAAATCTGGGGACTTTGGGGCCGGAGCCAGGAGACTTTGGGGGTGGAGCCAGGAGACATTGGGGGTGGAGCCAGGAACAAGGATGTGACAAGCATAATTGAACTCCAAGGGAGTTCTGGCCATCACATTTAAAGGGACAGCACACCTTTTTAAATGCCTTTATTCCATAGGAAATAATTAAGGATAAGGGCACCATCTTTGGGGGCTCATAGAATTGGACCCCCTGGTCCAATAGTTTTGAAACTTGGGGGGTATTTTGGGGAGAGGCACTAGATGCTGTACTGAAAATCTGGTGCCTCTACCTCAAAAAATAGCGCCCCAGAGCCCCCAATACCCACGGATCAATTCCCTATTATTCCCTATGGGAATCGTTCTCCATAGGGAATAATAGAGTGCTCAGTAGACATTTCCCTCCCCCCCACGCTTTCTTAAGGGGGGGAGGGCCTCCAAACCAGGGAATCCCCTGCCCCTCCCTCTCACACACACACAAATACTTACCGATTTTCTTCCAGAGAACTCTACTTGCTGTGAAAACAAAAGGAAAAAAAGGGAGGGGCTGTTCTCCGAAGCCCTTCCTGTTTCCTGCTTCCTGCCCAGCCTTAAAGGGGCACACATTTTACAAATGACTCAGGAGCTCTACAACAATATGAAGCCTACACGTATGTTCTCCCCCCTCCCCCCCGCCGCTTCCCGATTTTTAAAGAGCGGGAGATAAGGCTGCGAACCCAGGAGTCCCCCGCCAGGGCGGGGGGGTTGGGAAGCCTATCATCTTTAGCTATATTTATTATTGATTTCATTTATTTTTCATTCATTTTCTGCACAATGGGGACCCAAAGCAACTCACATCATTATCCTCTCCTCCATTCTAACCTCATAGCTATCCTGTGAAGTATGAATGTGTGACTGGCCTGAAGTCAGTTGGTGAACTTCCACAACTGAGGAGGAATTCATGTGTTGGTCTCCCAGATACTAGTCTGAAACTCTGACCACTGCACAGACTTTTGTTGAGTGGCTGCTTTTGAACAGTAGCTAGTGGCCAGCTTTAGATGAGTTCTGTAAGTCATGTGGTGGGAAATCACCCTGGCCCCTTTCAATCTTCCCTCAAAGGACAAAACAGCCTTGGAAGGGCCCCTGCCTTTTTCTCTGTCCCCTTCACACTGACAGAAGCCAAGGCTGGAAAGCTGGCAATACTGCTATGATTGCCTAGCAATGGCCACTGAGAGCATCTATTTCTTAAAGCTATAGGTGCTCCTTTTATCGTTTGGTGAGGTTTAATCATTGTTTTCTTTTTTAAAGATTTCAGATTATTCTGCAAAACTGGGACCATTCTCAGATCGGTAGACAGATCTGCTGTTTGTCAATGGCCCTGATCTCCACAGATAGAGCCACACTGGGAATTAGATATGTTGATGTTTCATATTTGTTAGCTACTTTTGGTGTTATTTTAAACAGATATGTGGGATGTGAAGGAATAAATAAGAAATGTGCAAGGATCTGTTCTGATGGTTTACTGAACATGTGACGTTTGGGAGCAGGGCCTACCACTGAACTCCTTGACTCCCTCACTTGCATTCTGTATATAGTTTTGTTCGAAAAGCTCTCTTAAGCTCCTCACAACTGTAGTCTGATTCAGCACCTCTGACCAGCTTGACCTGGTTTGAAAAGGTAACATACGAAAGGCCCTTCAGCATCTGAATGCCTTGTGATGTTTTATTTGGTTTCCAAAGAGATAGGCCTTCATTTTCTAGAGCTGTTCCTTTAGCTTTCTTGATAAAAGGTGAGGGCAGTAGACAGCTGGGCATCCATGCCAGCTCTGTGTGTGTGTGTGTGTGTGTGTGTGTGTGAGAGAGAGAGAGAGAGAGAGAGAGATTAACAGCAATACTAAATTTTATTCTTCTCCACCAAGAACTCCTTTTCTTTAATTTTTCAGATTACTTTAGATGATGGCCTTGTTATCTTGAAATGGAAGGCTTGCCACCAACCACAAATGTCCTCATGCTGTACAGTTGACAGCTAATGTAAAAGGTATCCAGTTCTAATCTCCCTGTTTCCCCTCTCCCTCATTCAGAAGGGTTGGTGGGTTTTGTTTCTGAACATTCTAGTACCTCAAGCTGAGTGCCTCTAAGAATGAGCACAGTCTCTTTTGTACTTTATATATATATATATATATATATATATATATATATATATATATATATATATATATATATATGAAGTATGAAGAAAGAGTTATCCATTGTCTTACCCACTACATACTGGTCCCATAACTTATCATACTACATTTCAATCGTGGGAGTATGTGGGGGTTTCCAATTTTTAGCAATCGTCATACGAGCTATCGCCAACATGAAAGTTTACATTCTGAATAAAACTAAGTTGGTCTTAAAGGTGACTCCTATTTTGTTCTACTACTTCAGACCAACACGGTTAACTACTTGGATCTATTGCCAACATTGTCGAGGTTAAAGATTTTTTATTTTTACTCACCAATTTATTAGGCCAGATAGCAAACAGAAGAAGTTTGAAGTCTACTGGAATGGTAAAATCGAATATAAGTTTTATTTGCTCTACCACTTTATGTCATGGGTGCTGGGGACCCTGCAGAAGAAGCTGAGCCTGCAGAAGAAACTGTGCCCCTGCCACCTGCACCAGTGCCCCTGCCTCCTGCTGGAGAAGATCCAAGCCCCCCTGCCTCGCCCTCTCGGGTGGCTCGTGTGCGTGACCGCCTTCGTCAGGACCTCAGAGATCGGAGGAGGGCGGCACGCTCATGAGCAATACGCTCCCTGAGCCCTGAGTTTTGAAAGGATTCTGGCCCTTCTAGGAGTGAGGATGCTTGAGTCTCAGCAGGATCCTGGCTGCCTCTCTGAGCCAGCAATTAGCCCAAATGGGCAACAGACAGCAGAGGGCTATATAGCTGTGGGCTTTGGGAGGAGGCTTTGTGGAAGCAACTAGTCACTTACCTGATGTTCTAGCATCCACTTTGGCTTTTGACTTTGGCTTCTGGACCCCCTGACTTTGGCTTTGACTTCTGGACCCCCTGAGTTTGGTTTCTGAACCTCTGCCCTGCGATACCTGGACTGTGATTTGGTTTTGGTGCCTTGGACTCTCTTTGCTCACCAGCTATAGACCTTGGACTGCCCCTGGACTTTGCCTGACCCGGCCCCAGCCTGTGACACTTTATTCCAAAAGTTTGACACTGTTGGACATTCCCACCACATATGATACGGGGAGCCTTTAGTTTTACAATTCCTCCAACAATCTGGACTGGAGGCCCTAGAGATTTTACTCATTGTGACAGGGTTTAAATACCAAAGTGAATACATTTTTAAAAATTGGAGTTCAATATAAATGCTTTTAGCCTTAATGGAAGGGGAGTTCTAGATCCTTTTTAGTCTCTTTTGTACCTGAGAGAAACATTTTAAAAAGTAAGAAGGGAAGATCTGGGAAAATGTATTTGAATGAAAGAAGTGCTTTTTAAAATTAAAAATAGCATTCACAATTTTCAAAATATTAGCAAACTGCTCATTATGGTAATGGATGGGATGTGTATGGAGGGACAAAAACCCTCCATTGGAGATTGTTAGTAAGGGTCATAAGGGCTGTAATCCATGCAAGGTAGAACTGGTAATGGAATGCTGAGGTGGCAAACATTCATCTATTTGGGAGAAACTGTGGCTGGGTAGCTGGAGATACTACTGGAATGTGGAAAATCCATTTCCCCCCTAGAGGACCATGGCTTTTAAAAATTAAGCCCATGACAATGGCTGTTTTTGTCTAAATTGTTTTGTGATAGGATATGTTCCTTGGCCATGGCAGAGTGTGTCATAACACAGAAAAACAGAAAGAAATGGGATGTTGGCCATTGACTTCTTTAGAGAGCTAGGAAAAATAGCATTGAAAACAGGGATGTAGAAATAGATCTTTTGTTCTCCCCCTCCCCGCCCCTGTATGTTTTCATTGTGGGTTTTTCACTGCATCCATTTTCATTCTTTATATTCACATTTGTTCATTTGTTACTTTTATGCCATTTTACTGACTTGCCCTTTGTATATTATATGCCATTTACAGAACAACATAATGCTGACTGCTCCCCAGTTAATATGTATAAATTTAATGCCCATAAATTTGACCCATAGGTTTGAATTGGATGAGGAAGAAATGATTCTTTTTAGTTCAAAACAAACAGGCTGTGAAATCTGGTGGCATCCCTGCATGAAAACAATGAACACGCAATATATGTTTGGCTTTTCATTTATCAGTTCTGTCAAGTGACCAAGACAATAACATTCCTGGTGGGCTAGTACAATTCTGGTTGTTGATAATCTTCCCCTTGAGGCCTTCCAAACAGATTGATCTCTCCCCCATCTGAATTCCTTATAGCAAGACTCTGTCACTGGCCTTCAGCTTGCCACTTTGACAGCAGTCTGCTTTGATCTTGCATCACTGTCTTCAGGCCCAGTATCTGGTAGAAATTTTCCACCAATGCTGCCACCAAGTTTCCACTGTGTACAACTCATAGTATACATGGGCTTTTTTTGATAGAAGGAACTCCTTTGCATATTAGGCTGTACCCACCCACCCCCGATGTAGCCAACCTTCCTGGCGCTTACAATAGGCCCTGTACTAAGAGCCCTGTAAGCTCTTGGAAAATTGGCTACCTTGGGGGAGGGGTGTAGCCTAATATAGAAAGGAGTTCCTGCCACAAAAAAGCCCTGATTAGTACATATGAGTTTCCTCCATTGAAGGAGGGGGAAGACAGATATTTATTTTGAGGGATCTACATTGTTTCTTCATGTTCTGATACATGTGTGTTCCCACAATGTCAAAACTAATGCAGATAAGAAGCAGGATGTCATGTACACAACAATTCAGAGCTACTATTATAAGAACCTTGGATAAAAATGGATCAAATCCATAGTTCTTTAGCAGTTCAGACTCTGGTCTCTTTAAATACCTTCCCTTCCCTCACGGAGGCAGGCTGCCACAGCATCATGACAGGAAGGGAAGGTATTTCTCTTTAAATATCTCCCCTTCCCTTGCTGAGGTGTGCCACTGCTTTCCCTTTAAATGACTTTGCCTTCACATTTTCTTTAACTTTCCCTTTAAATGGCTTTTGTAAAGCCAAGTCATAGGTGAGGAACTCGGAAGTGGTGAGAGTTCACCTAGAAGGTGGGTGAACTTGTGTCACTTTGGATGAGCCCGAATAAAAGCCAAATAATATTTGCTTTTATTTGGGCTCAGCTAAATCAGTAGCTAAATCAGATTATAAAATCTGGTTCAGCTGAATAAATACCCCAAAGTGTCAATAAGGTATTTTTGGGCATTTTTTTGATTTGGTATATACCAAGCGCATATCCCTACCAGTGTTCCCTCTAAGCTGAGTTAGCATGAGCTAGCTCACAGATTTTTAGTCTCCAGCTCACACATTTTTGTCTTAGCTCAGGAAAAATGGCCCCATAAGAACATAAGAGAAGCCATGTTAGATCAGGCCAATGGCCCATCCAGTCCAACATTCTGTGCCACACAGCGGCCAAATACACACACACACACACACACACACTGTGGCTAATAGCCATTGATGGACCTCTGCTCCATATTTTTATCTAACCCCCTCTTGAAGGTGGCCATGCTTGTGGCCGCCACCACCTCCTGTGGCAGTGAATTCCACATGTTAATCACCTTTTGGGTGAAGAAGTACTTCCTTTTATCCGTTTTAACCTGTCTGCTCAGCAATTTCATCGAATGCCCACGAGTTCTTGTATTGTGAGAAAGGGAGAAAAGTACTTCTTTCTCTACTTTCTCCTTCCCATGCATTATCTTGTAAACCTCTATCATGTCACCCCTCAGTCGACGTTTCTCCAAGCTAAAGAGCCCTAAGCGTTTCAACCTTTCTTCATAGGGAAGGTGTTCCAGCCCTTTAATCATTCTAGTTGCCCTTTTCTGAACTTTCTCCAATGCTATAATATCCTTTTTGAGGTGCGGCGACCAGAACTGCACACAGTACTCCAAATGAGACCGCACCATCGATTTATACAGGGGCATTATGATACTGGCTGATTTGTTTTCAATTGTGTCATCCGCAAATTTGGCCACTTCACTGCTCACTCCCAACTCTAAATCATTTATGAACAAGTTAAAGAGCATGGGACCCAGTACCGAGCCCTGCGGCACCCCACTGCTTACCGTCCTCCACTGCAAAGACTGCCCATTTATATTCACTCTCTGCTTCCTATTACTCAGCCAGTTTTTGATCCACAAGAGGACCTGTCCTTTTACTCCATGACTCTCAAGCTTTCTAAGGTGCCTTTGATGAGGAACTTTATCAAAAGCTTTCTGGAAGTCAAGGTAAACAACATCTATTGTGTACCCTTTGTCCACATGTTTGTTCACCCCCTCAAAGAAATGTAACAGGTTAGTGAGGCAAGATCTTCCCCTACAGAACCCATGCTGAGTCTTCCTCAATAACCTGTGTTCATCAATGTGCCTACTCATTCTGTCCTTGATAATGGTTTCTACCAACTTTCCCGGTATTGAAGTCAGACTGACTGGCCTGTAATTTCCCGGATCTCCTCTGGAACCCTTTTAAAAGATGGGGGTGACATTTGCTACCTTCCAGTCCTCAGGAACAGAGGCAGATTTCAATGAAAGATTACAGATTTTTGTTAGAAGATCCACAAGTTCAACTTTGAGTTCTTTCAGAACTCTCGGATGTATGCCATCCGGACCCGGTGACTTATTAGTTTTTAATTTGTCTATTAGTTGTAGGACCTCCTCTTTTGCCACCTCAATCTGACTCAGGTCTTTCAACACCCCTTCCAATATTAGTGGTTCTGGGGCGGGCAAACACTTCTCATCTTCCACGGTGAAGACAGAGGCAAAAAATGCATTCAGCTTCTCAGCCATTTCCCCATCCTCCTTCAGTAATCCTTTTACCCCATGGTCATCCAAGGGCCCCACTGCTTCCCTGGCTGGTTTCCTACTTCTAATATATTTGAAGAAATTTTTATTGTTGGTCTTTATGTTTTTTGCAATATGCTCCTCATAGTCCCTTTTTGCCTGCCTGATCACAGTCTTGCATTTGATTTGCCACTGCCTGTGTTCCCTTTTACTAATCTCACTTGGACTGGTTTTCCACCGCTTAAAGGAGTCCTTCTTACCTTTTACAGCTTCCAGAGCACAATAATTTATGCAGTAGCTCACAACTTTAATGCCAGTAGCTGACAAAGTAGAATTTTTGCTCATAAGACTCTGCAGCTTCATCCCTAGTTCATTCATCCCTACATTCATCCCTAGTTACCGTATTTATACTCTATGCCCATTTAAATCAGAAGTCTTAGAATGGAGAAACTCTGAGCAGAACTGCACTGTATGTCACAGTGCAGGGGGACATAAAAAAAGCAGAGACTCTTCTAGTGATCTGAACTAAGAAGGTATTAAAACAATCAATTTCTGAGCAATAAAGGGCTGCTTGATCTGATGAATGCCAGTTAGATGAATGAAGAAGTGGAACATCAATACACAACACATGATTAGATACAGTAAGAATTTCAAGAGTGCGCAAGTTATCATACAATTGTGTAGTATGGTGAAAAATCATGTTCTGAGCCTGTTATTTGCAAAGAGGTCAGTCTTACCACTTCCCAATTTCAGGTTCTGGGTTGGGTTGTCTCTGAAATAGTTAATAACTTTGCTGCTGCATTAGGGAAAAAAAATAAATCCTACATATCAAAGTGTCTTTCCAAGAGAAACAGCAGCAGCAGCAGCGGCTCAGGAGCACAACTGCAATGATTGAGTTTTATTTGCAGTGTATGGATGATGCCCTGTTTAGTCTACATTTGGGAAGGGGAAATCAGAGTGTTCTCCGCTGACCCATTTAGCGAGAGGGTGATGGAGCCATAAGGTCAGCAGAGCATTGCCTAGTTTTGTATAAAAGGCATATGTGGCCGCTGGGAGCCATCAAGGGCTTAGCTTGGCATGGATTCTGTGAGCAATTTATTCCGGACCTTATTCTCATTCACAGAACACTGCTCAACAGGACACCTTTGATTCCCTGAAATCAAAAGGTGAGCAGAATGAGAACATCATGCCCAGCCCTTTGCTGGGCAGAAACCTAGGCAGTTCACATGGTGGCAGGTTTTAAGGATGAAAGCCTTCAATTATTAGATTCACAGGCCTTATTTGATCATTTGTTCCCCATGCATAATTAAGCGTGGTTTATTTTTCTTTCCCAGCCAAGGCTCTGTAATCGTACATGAATTTAATAGTCTAAAGAATAGTTGCAACCTGTCTGAGAACAGAAGGGGAAATCTGAAAGAGGCAGGAGGAACTAGAACTGTATTGGTGAGAACCAAGTATACTGAATTTATTCAAAATGAAAATGACTTTTGAAAAACCTTATTTGGCTTTCTAAAAAGGGGGGAGTTGTCATGATAGAGTCATGCTAGAGCAAGGACATGTGTGTGCATGCATGTGTCTGAGAGGTCATTTTCCCACTTCTTTCCCTTGGCCCAAATGGTCCTCAGATCCCTACCATCCCCTGCTTCCACTCCCCCTTCTCTTGTGTGCATGGACAAGCAGCTAGGCATATAGGGAAGCACTTTGAACACAGCCTCCTTTTTTCAAAGAAACAGGTCTTTATTCACTACAGCACAGCTTTACTTTCTAGAGCATGGTATATAGGGTAAAGGGATACCAGACCAAAAGGACTTTTGCAGATCTAAGGGAAGAAAGTAAAATGCTTTAACTAGTCTAACTTTAGAGTCACAGATGTTGCTTCATCATTCATGTGGTGGGGGGACAGTAGGATGGGAACAAGCCAATGGCACTTAGAAAACAGGAGGAGGAAGTTGGATTTATACCTCACCCTTTACTACCCAAAGGAGTGTCAGAGTGGATCTCCTTTCTCTTCCCCTCCCCACAACACACCCTGTGAGGTAGGTGGGGTTGAGAGAGCTCCGACAGAAACTGCCCTTGAGCAGAACAGCTTCTAACAGAGTTATGATGACTGACCCAAGATCATTCCAGCAGGTGCATGTGAAGGAGTGGGGAATCAAATCTGGTTCTCCCAGATAAGAGTTAATCATGCAGTTAACCACTACACCAAACTCACTAATGTCCTTCTATTCCCACTCTTGCTTCCAGTCCAGCCTTGAATACACATAGCTTGCATGTTGTCATATGATCGCTTGGTTTGAATGAATGGCTTGGACCCTGTTAACAGTGTATTCAGATCTTTTAATCCTTCCTGCCTTAGCTGGGTGAAAGTTTCTTATTGAATCCTGAGTTTGGGAACGGATGCCCTTGTGGCACTCCTCCCCCAATCAGTTCAGAGTGCATGTCTTACAGTTTTTCTGCCCAGCTCATGTTTTTGCAATTATCATCCATCTTGCCCCTTCCTGGAAATTGGGCAAATGGTTATCTTCTTGTCAGAATCTTATCTGAGACCCAGTTTGGTGTAGTGGTTAAGAGTGCTGGATTCTAATCTGGAGAACCAGGTTTGATTTCCCCACTACTCCTCCACATGCAGCCAGCTGAGTGACCTTGGGTCAGTCACAGTTCTTTCAGAACTCTCTCAGCCCCACCTACTTTACAGGGTGTCTGTTGTAGGGAAAGGAAGGGAAGGTGAATATAAGATTCTCTAAGACTCCTTTGGGTAGTGAACTTGTTTGTTGTTGCTGTCAAGTCACAACTGGCTTATGGTGACCCCGTAGGGTTTCCTAGGCAAGAGGCATTCAGAGGTTGTTTGCCATTGCCAGCCTCTGTGTCATGACCTTGGTATTCCTTGGTGGTTTCCTTTCTAAATGCTAGCCAGGGCCCACCCTGCTTAGCTTCTGAGATCTGACAATATCAGGCTAGCCTAGGCTCAATGGACTTAGAAGGATATAATTCTGTTTAAGATTGCACTGCCAGACAGTTAGTTACCATCTCAGGCTTTGCCTAGCAGTTTGTCTGGGGGTGAGGTGGGGTAAAAAGCCAGTCTCTTGCCTATTCAGATTTGAAGCAGTGTGATCCAATGCTATTTGTGAAGTGTTGCAATGTAAAGAGATGTAAGAAAATGAAAATATTTTCTTCTGTTGTCTATATTGCCTATTGTATATTGATTACTATGCAATGAAAACATTCTACTGCTACTTTTTGTGGAAGGGTTGTTTTACATTCAGGTGCATCTAATTTTGTGTGTAACCTTTTCCTTTTTTTTTTGAGCGGGGGGAGTCATCTTCCTTCCAAGTAAATGGAAGTGTTTCTTCAGAGTTCTTAGAAAAGAGAGGTGGGTGGCATTTGCTTATCTTTTCTGGTTGGGGTTATTAATGCTCAAACTTCCACCAGTAAGGCTCATGTTTCGTTTGCTGGTTTGTTTATTTACTTATTTCATTTATTCCTTGTCTTTTTCCACAGTGAGGACTCAAAGTGGCTAATATCATTCTCCTCTCCTCCATTTTATCCCCACAACACCCCTGTGAGGTAGGTTAGGCTGTGAGAACGTGGCTACAATGAGAGGCCTGATTTACTGATGACTGGTTCAGTAGTTTGTCACTCTGTTCCTGTTTGTCCAGCAGGTTGCTTCGCTGTATTCCTAACCATGCAGCATTTGCAATTGGCTTCTGACAGATATGTGCTCTCGTGGAATGCTCTCATGCCCCCCCCTCCTTGCTGCATAAATGCTCTGCTCATCGGGCAATTGTTTAAGTAGACAATTAGATCATTCTTACATCATACAAGTCAGTCAAAAGTAAATTCTGTATCTCAGTCACATCCTATCTGTTGGCATTCATCCAAGTAGTTATCAGGGATGCTAATGGCTCCCGATCAGTTTGAACCAGTGGTATCTTTATGTATGCACTGTTTTATGGGGAACGGATGCAAACTGGTTTGGCGGGTGTTTGCAGCTGCTCAGCATGAACCAAAGAGGCCAAATGACCAGTGCATGTCTGATCAAACATCACTTTGACTGTTGAATGTGTACTTAATGAAATTCACAGCACATGCATACATTGTTAACTAGATCTTCTTAAACAGGATGACTCTGTTACAGCAGGTCCATATCACCCCAGTGATATGCAAACTAAAATGAATGGGAGAAGAACTTTACTTTCTGTCCTTTTCAGCAGCAGAGGTGCCATGATCAGGTTTTTTAAAATCACCAATGATGATTGGTCACTGAGGTTTCACCCCCTGCTTTGACCATTTCTACAAAATCCATATCACAGACAGGGCTTTTTTTGAGCAGGAACACACAGGGATGCAATTCCAGCTGGCTTGGTGTCAGGAGGTGTGACCTAATATGCAAATGAGTCCCTGCTGGGCTTTTTCTACAAAAAAGTCCTGTGTGAAGCAATGGTGATGTCAGGGAATGTGGCCTAATGTGCAAATGAGTTCCTGCTGGGTTTTTTCTACAAAAACAGCCCTGATCACAGATGTACATTTTCCTAGTCCAGCTATATTCTTGGTCAGTCCAGCATGCATGTGACAGTCCAAGTCATCTAGTTCATTATTTCCCTCTTTCTATTATCAATGAGGCAAGCAAAGGCAAGTGTTGAAACTGCTTTGCCTCTTGCTACATTAATGCCATGCTTAGGACAACTCATCAGCTCCCTTTATAAAACTAATCAAACTTTGCTGCTCCCAGTGTTTAGCAATTGCATCACTCATTAGAGATGTTCACTTTGGCAATTTTCTAATGAAATGAGGATGCTGCAGTATCAGCGGTTGGGACTAATGGAGGTTAGGAAAGAGCCGAAGGTTTTAACAGCTCAGACAACTAACATTCTGTCATTCAGCATTACGTCTGGCCTCAAACGATAATAATGAAGTTTCTAACTACAGCCGGGCAGTCAGTAGAATCAAGCAGCCATTTTTATTCGCTTTGGCATAAGGGACAAACTTATCATTTCTTTGTGGTATTACTTATTAAATCCCTGAAAGAACTCAAGTTGATTTATCATTGGTCTGCTGTTTTATGAAATTGCTGCAAACATAGTGAAAAAGCAATCATATTTCGAGGTGCACCTGCATTATTGAGGCTAATTTGCTTTCTTAGAGTGGCAAAGATCTTGTCTTTTTATCTCCCCCCACACAAAATGGTCTCCTGTGTAGTGTCTAGTATGGTCCAGAAAACAGGGAAACAAATATGGGTAGAGAGGAGAATGGGTTTTATTCAAAGTTGTTGTTTCTTTGTGGACCTCCTCCTTTTCAGCTTTGTTCTTCCTTAAAAATGGGGATGGGCACAAACCAGCTGTTCATCATGAATTTTTACTGGTTCATGGTTCATGAAGCAATGTTCGTGAACTGAAGAACCACCATGAACTCACATGCATTTTGATGGAGTTCATGGTGGTTCATAAAGAGCAGAAAGAAGGGGGTTAAACTCCTGCTTTCAGCTCTTCATAAAAACAGCTGAGCAGTGGGCAGCTCCACAGTGCTCGACTGTTTGGTTTAAATGACTTGGAGCCATTGCTTTCTGCTCTCTTCAAAAACCCACATGAAGCAGAAAGAAGAAGTTTAAATAGCTCCCAATCATTTCAGCCAAACAGCTGAGTGGCTCAGAGCTCCCTGGTGCTCAGCGGTTTGGTTTCAATGGCTAGGAGCTAGGAGCCATTGAAAAGCCACGGGGTGTGAGAAAAAGATCCCTAATTTCAGAACATCGTAGTCACCTGTTTGGTTGCCAGGGTGCCTGGAGATTCAACTTACACACATCTGCCAGGAGAACGTGGGTTTTGTCTTCCAGACTGTAAGGGACTTATGTGAGTACAAACAGCCACAATGTTGCAGCAACACTTTGTGTCTCAGGAAGAGTGCTAACCAGGAGAACAGATGGGTTTCCAGTCGCTCCATGCGATCACCATCTTGGCCGTTGCAGCGGAAGAAGGTGCGCCGCCAGGAACTGTCCAGACAAGCGGTTTCTAGCCTTGACCATAGAATCCATATGGGAAGGCTAACATCACCAGCAGTTATCTTCCTGCAGTGCCAGACTCCATTACAGCGAAGCAGGAGGCTCACGTACTCAACAGATGTCACCTATGCATAAGGCAATCAAGCTTATCTTAGGCGTGGATCCTGTCAGACTGCCTAAGCCTTTGTCCAACGGAACCCAAGACAAAGGATGGTGCCAGTAGAGGAATGAAGAAGAGGAAGAACATCTTCACCCAGAGCCAAGTTTCTTTGTATAGATTGGGTGTTACCTTAGGTAACAATTTGGCCATCTTTTGTCACCTTTTAGATAAGTTTTGATAGCCTTAATCACCTCCACCCCAATAATTTCTCCCATTTTTCCCTTAATGGTCATCCTAGAGCCTCCCCCTTTGGCCCATTGTTACCTGGAAGTCCAATCAGGTAACAAGGGCCAGGTCTGCTCATTGGCCAGGTATGGGCATCCAATCAGGTGCCCCCAATAAACTGGCTATTGGCTACCGCATAAGTCCAGTCCTTATGGTCATTGCGGAGCCTCCCCTTTTTTTGAGGTCATGTATCAGCTGACCACCTCTCATCCGCCCCTGCACCTCCCATCCCCTGAGGGCTCAAGGTAGTCCTTATAACCTGTGACCCAGCTCCCCACAGGTGTGCATCTAGCAGTACCCCATTCCTGCTGTTTCGATACATCCTCGATTCCTAATCAGTTGAGGGTCCTTTCCCCCTAGTCCTCATTTGTCGCCATTGGAGCCTTCCTTGAAGACTATGATCGGTAATTATCACCCTGTTTGTCCATCCTTATGTTACCTCTATACATTTCTCTCTATTTTTATTAGGACTGTATGTGTCTTGTATGTATTCATTACCTTGTATGTGTGTTCTATATTTTTCTGTAATAAATTCATGATTGTTTTACTTAATTAGTGTCCTTGGCAAATTTAAGCAATAATTTCTGGAAGTGGAATCCTGTATACATAGATTCTAGATCCTTTTTAAGCCAAAGGTGCCCTCCTGTCAATTCCCCAACCTCTTTTGAGGGCATTTTGGCTTACAGGGGAGCAGAAAGGAGGGGGTTAAACTTTATATGGCTCGTGCATGAACTGATACAAACTGGTTTAGTTTATGAGTCATTGTATCTATTTGTGGTTCAGTTCATGGTTCAGCCACAAACCATACCTACTTAATAACCTGGGTGGAGATGCCACAAACCCACAAATAACTGGATTTCAAGCACATAAGTTCTTGAATTCAGTCTTGAGTATTTGATATCAGTATCCCGGAGAAGTTTTGCCATTTTGTGTATATAAGAAAGAGATAAGAACAGCTAAAAAAATGACCTGGGCCTTGCTGGGATGGAGATGTGAACCAATGACCTTATCAACCAGTTTTGGTGCAACATGTTTGTGGTACCATTGGTTTTGTCTGGGTCTGGCACTGTTGAATTATTTCTGAGTATCTGGATGAATATCTGGATACATAATCCAGCAGTCTCATATTAAGTTTGGACTGAATTGGAGGGACTTGCGCTGGAACTTTGAAATGTGATGAGATAATGATTTAAATAACGGCACTGAGGGAAAACAAAGCCATCTTCGGGTTATATTTCACTCCTTCTCAGTGTGTAAACACTTCTGCCCTCTTTCGATGTGCTTTTGAGAAACCATCATATAGGAGGGTGGGTACTTTTCAATGCCGCCAAGAAATTTGCAAATAGCCCCACCCTTTCAGCTCAACCCAATTCTCAATATGTTAGTTCTGATTATTTATGGCACCCAAAGGCACCTTCTTCATACATTCAGTTAAGGTCAGGCTCCTTCAAACTGTGCTTTCTACTCAATTAGCATGTCTTCTTTAAAAATTATAATAATAATAACAAATGCTGCACTTTTTCTTCACTTGACACTGTTATATATATTTAACAGTTGAGACCTTAATTACTTAGCACCAGAAATTGCTGCCTAAATAGGCTAGATTTGTTTGCTCTTAATACCAAAAGTGCAAGGTGACCTCTGACTTCCGAGGCAGCTGGCACAATGTGCTCTATTTAAGATACAGTAACAACCTTCAGACAGGCATCTGTTGGTTGAACAGCAGTTGTGGTTTCTGTTCAGTTTTCATTAAAAATACAAAGGATAGGAAAAACCCTTATGGATCACATGGAGAGCCTGATGGGACCAGGGTGTTTAGAAGGGTCACTTCTTCTCTGTGACACTGCTGTGTTTTTTTCTGCTGGTCCATCTCTTGTTTATGGTATAAACATTATACTACTATCTGGTTTTATCTTTCTTGACTTTTCTGCCTTTTGGTTTGGAATTCGAGCTCTGCTTCTTTTATTTGCTTTGAGTTGTCTATTGCCTTCTTTGCAATTATTAGCGTTGTTACTCTTTGTAATTTTTTTTATGTTGAAAGCCTTAATTTTAGCTAATAGTTTTGTTGTTTTAATGCAGATTATATATTTGAAATAGCTTCATTGAGAGTTCAGAGTATGAATGTTTAAGATATTTGCTCAGACTCCCCCCAGTATTACTCATATCCTGTCCACCAGTCGCAAACAGGGAGCCAGTTTTTTTTTTTGACAGATTGTTCATCGCCCCCATTCGTGGCTGTTCAGCAGATTGTTTCAACATATACCTTCCTAACTGTGCAGTGCAACATACCCGGTTTATCTCACATGAGCATTTTCGCCCAGCCTGATTGCATTTTGCTTCCCACATCCTTAATCAATCACTGCTCCACTTGGCAGGCAGTTGTTTAGATAGGCAGTTAAATCACTCATGTATCATATAAACCAGCCATGTCACATATAAAGCAGTCATGCTGGGTTTTGTGGGGGTTTTTTTAACCCTACTGCTTGTAGGGTTGATTAGGGCTAAGTAATCATTCGCAACACTAATGGCTGCTGATCTACAATCTGTTTGGGTTGGGAGCACTTTTGTATATATGCAGCTTTGGCAAAAAACAAAACAAAACACAAAACAGCTTACTTGTTTGGCTGACAATCCCATCATTCATTGTGAACCAAAGAGAGCTGGTCTTCAGCTCATGTCTGATCATTACAGTCAAACATGGTAACATGTTGAATATGTTCTTGGTGAAATTCACAGTGCCTGTAATGATAATTCTATCATTGCTTTCAAGGGGGCCAGCTGGATGACTGCAGGAAGTGCACAAAGACCATAAAGATGAAGACCTCTGACTATCCAGTGTTTGGTATCCAGAGGTAAATTGTCTCAGTCTCTCCTTCCTTTCTATCCCCTTTTTGTTCATGGACACGAGGTTTTGAACAACCACTGACTCAGTACTTACATAGGAAATGGATCACAATATTATGGTTAAGAGTGCCTGAAAGATCAGCCAGGGACTTTTTAAAAAAAAGTTCTTAAAGACACCTTGTGAGGGGAATACGTATCTGGAGCCACCAGCTAGTAAATCTTGGGAAATTAGAAGTGATGTGTCACAATTCAGAGCACTGACACCACAAAATGACTTCCTGGAGAAAGCATAAGTGAGCCTCAACTTGAGAAAAGGATGCAGTAGCTAGAGGTGTCAATCCTAGCCAATGCCTGATGGCAACCCTATAGTTTCATTGGCTCCTTGAGTACAATGGGATATAGAAAAAAATTCTTCTTTATTTTCTCCCCCACTATTTCTGATTTTATAAACTTCTATTTCAGCAGTTTAAATTAAAAATAGCTCTCCCAAAATGTTTGCTTTTCTTCACAGGAATGATATTGCCTTTTTCTGTAATGTTTTCAGTTATATTATGTCATTTTTGAGATTGGGCTCATAAGGAATAAAAAGAATGTCCAGGTGAGTAAAGAATACTCCCATAAAAGGCTAGCACGAAGGTACTGGAGTTGTATGCACATTCTCTCTCTCTCTCTCTTTCTGTGTGTGTGTGTGTGTTCATACCTGGAAGTCATGACTGACTTCTGCCAACCCCTACTGGGGCTTGGATGTTCAGAGATGTGGCTTTTTATTGCCTTGTTCCTGTGTCCCAGCCCTAATATTCCTTGGAGGTCTCCCATCCAAGTATTTGTTAAAGTTAGCCCTGCTTAGTTTTCAAGATCTTATGAGATCAGACTTGCCCAAGTTATCCAGGTCAGGTGGAGTTGTATGTGCATTTTAAAATCCTTGGGGACCTTTTTATCTGGCCCCAATAGAACTGAAGCTTTGCATAACAATGGGGAACAATATATCACAGGTTTATCCTAGTGGTGTCACCTGAAAGAGTCCCTGAAGATCTTAACTAAGATTCCCTTTTGGCCAAAAGCAAGTCTACCAGTCACTGGAGGTGATCCAACCATCCTCCAAGTAGTCTTCCTTCAGCCTAAGGAGACACACTCCAACTTCAGTAGCTCTTCTTCCAATGGAAGAGCTACTTAAGTTGGTGAAAGGATCATTAAACTGGAGGAAGGCCTCAAACTTGTGCCAAAAGGAAAGTTGGGGTATAAATATTTTAATGAATATATAAAATTGGCCAGTAGAGTGGTAGGATTGGGTACATCCCACAGCTAGGTGGAGGACTAGATGAGGAACATACTATTGGTGCAGATGAACTATTTTGCTCCTAGGGAATCAATCTACAGAACCAATTGGGACCAAGGGGTAGGCATCTCTGATGTGTTAACATTCACCACTAGTGTGTTGAGAAGTCCCCTGGAAATACGGGTGAGTGCTTAAGCATCATTCCAGAGTTTTCTGCCCTTACAACCAACCTGCTGATTGTCAGATCTGCATAAGTTATGGAACAGGAAGAATGTTTCAGCTCCTGCCTTCTAGGATTCTCTTCTTGTCAAGTTTGGCGATGTGGTTGCTGGCTTTGTTCTGTTGCCTGGCAGCCTCAGAAGGATACTCCACAGGCTGCCATGACACAGAAATATGGCTTCAGTCCATTTGCCTTCTGATCTCGACTTTACTTTAAAAGATCACAGGGTTGCCTTCCAAGGGTGCTTTTCACTGCAAGCACCTTATTTTCAGACCAATTTCATTTCAAAAGCAAACAGCCCTCTTTCATGGCATTAGAAAGATTTAACCATATTCTGCATTTGTACCATACAGAAACAAAAGAAACTATAAAGACTGCAATCTGCAGTAGAAGTATGTCTCACTGAAGTAGGTAGGAGGGCTAACTTTTGAGTAAATGAAGTAGGTAGGAGGGCTGACTTTTGAGTAAATGGGCCCAAGATCAAGCTTTGTGATTGCTATCCTAGACAGACCTTTTTTTTGTAGCAGGAATTCCTTTGCATATTAGGCCACACACCCCTGATTAGCCAATCCTCCAAGAGCTTACAGTAGGCCCTCTAATAAGAGCCCTGTAAGCTCTTGGAGGATTGGCTACATAATGGGTTGCCAAATACAAATCTAGAAATATCTGGGAACTTTTGGGATGGAGCCAGGAGACACTGGGGATGGAGCCAGGAGCAAGGTTGTGACAAGAATAATTGAACTCCAAAGGGAGTTCTGGCCATCACATCTAAAGGAACCATACACCTTTTAAATGCTTCCCCTCCATTTGGAATAATGAAGGATGGGGCACCTTATTTGGGGGCTCATAGAATTGGATCCCCCAGTCCAATCTTTTTGAAACTTGGTATTATTTTGCAGAGAGTCACCAGATGCTATGTTGAAAATTTGGTGCCTCTACCTCAAACAACAGCCCCTCCAGATATCCACAGATCAATTTTGCATTATACCCTATGGGAATCAGTCTTCATAGGGAATAACGGAGTGCTCAGCATCCTCCCCATCCCATCTTTCTGATGACCCTGAAGCAGGGGGAAGGCCTCCAAACTGGGGGATCCCCTTCCCAAATATGCAAAGGAGTTCCTGCTACAAAAAAATTCCTGGTCCTAGAACTATACTAGACATGATGGTAGAAGATCCACAATTGGAACTCATTCTTTAAAAGCAGCTGTGTGAATTAGATGGGGGGAGGGGAGTATCAGATCGGAGCCCTGGTGCTGGGGCAGCATGTTAGCTGTCCCCCATGCTGTTTTCCTGGTTTAAATTACTCTCTCTCCTGAAGCTACTATTTGCCCTTTGGGCAGAAAAGCATACCATATGTGTGGATTCCTTTCCCCTCTTCCTGCAACTGCCGCTAACTTAAAAAAAAAAAAACCCAAACCCACAGGAGATCAGATTACAGGTCTCCTGCTGCCTCATCTAGCTTGGCTGTTGTTTGGGAATTCTATTGAACAGAACAGGGCTTATTTTGGAGCAAATATGCGCAAGTTTGAGCTGGAAGTCTCACAAGCATATTACAGATGTCCTCCCATTCCTCCCTCTGCAGTCTGTCTGCAGTTCAGAAACTGGTTAACATTTTGTCGTTGTGTTGTCACCTAGAAACATGTGTTCATTATGTTCTGGGCCACCAGCCTAAACTTTTAAAGCATTTTTTAAAAGAAAAAAAAAAGAATACAAAAGGTTGCTTTAAAGATGCCTACTGCTCTGTTGTTACCAAGAAAAATTCATTGCCAGCACTCAGAAGGCATTCATGACTAAGGTTGGCAGCTCTGGGTACAGCTGCATGTGGTCTTTTCTTTTATTTCGGCAGATTTCCCCCCCTCCCTCTCCCAATTCTCTGTTTATTAGTTGGTATAATAGAAAGGGCAGGGTGAGAACAGTGACACACATGCAGCAAATGTAGCAAAGGCACTAGTTAGAGGCAGCTGCTTCCTACAGAAAGCTGAATAGGTGGATAAACAAGCCAGACTGTGGAATAATAGCAAAGGTGTTTTTTTTTTTTTTTTCAGGCAGGAAGTTCATGGAAGCCTTTTTAAAAAGATCACCTTGATTTGGAGGAAAGTGAATTGGTGGAGCTATTTTCAATTAGCTTCCATGTTTACAAATATACAAGTTGAGCAGGTATTATAGGAGGTGCTGCAGGGAGCACTTGGACAATGCTGATGCCGTTGGGCTCTCATGGCCCAAGGGCACATTCCAAGGCAAACTTGACTTTCTAAAAGTTTATGTGACCCATAATGGGGAGGGATACTAAAATACCAAGGTGGGGGGGTGGAATCAAAGGGAGAGCGGGAGTTTTAGTTATTTTCTTGCCCATTGTTTGTCTCCCAGAATCCTCTCTTCCTTTGATACTGAATGGTGGGAAAAGGTCCTGGAGGAAAGGTTTGCTCATTCTTCCTTGCCCTGCATTATCATTAATCGACAATCATGATGTCTGGGAAACACAATCCTCAGCCGAAGCTTCCAAAATCAAATTTTCTATCAGCACACAGGAAACAAGAATCAAAAGAGGGTCCCCCCCACAACCCCCATTATCTGGTCTTGGTGATGATCTCAAGAGATCACTAATGTTTATATCTTCTCTTTGGTATGATCTTAGGTCCCAGGGGAAACAATTTCTACTCCAAATGATGAGCACTGCAAAATGTTTACAGGCATCAAACATCCATCAAGTTGGGTTGGGGCAGGCAAGGAGGCTGAGGGTGAAAGAATGCAAGCAGCCTGAGCAGTGAAGCAGTTGAAAGAGAAGGGCAGAGTCAGGTGCGTGCTGGGAAGCAGTGTGTTTGGGCATCAGCATTCCAAAAGTGGAACTGGTGTTGGTGCAGCAGCTGTGCGTAAATGAGAGACAAAGAAGAAATGGCTGAGCAAAGTATTTGCACGGGATGTAGCGGGGAGGGCTGTATTGTGGTTGATGAGAAGTGGCTAAGCCAGTGTTTGATTAGAAAGCTAGACTATGACCTAAAAGACCTGGTTTCAAACCCCTACTCTGCAGTCAAGTTCACTGGGTGACCTTGGGTCAAGAAATGGTCTTAGTGATTCTAGGGACCAGGTTGGGCCCCCAAATTACTGCCACACCACCACTGCCAAGAAAGGCAGTGTGTTTGATGGGTACGAGCTGCTGCCACCACTGTAAGCTAGCTGCCTGAGCCCCAAATGGGGTAGGCATGAGTGGATGCAGGAGCCTGCTCTTCCTCCCCCCCCCCTCATTTGGAGGAGAGGGGCCATGGGTCATTGGTATCCCTCACAGTGTGGGGCCTAGGGCAGCTGTGATTCTTGGTTATATACCCTCTCTCAGTTTGACCTACCTCACAGGCTTGTGGTTGGGGGGACACATACACTGTGCTGAGCTCCTGTAAAAAGAGAATAATGAAAATGTACAGATTTCACAGGTTTATGCAGGCTCAAAGATTGTAAAGTAGGAAGAGACTGAATTTTGCAGTTTGATTTGAACTAAATCAATCAGCTTCTCACAGGGTTTTTGCTATTTCTACAAGGTATGTCTCTTTTATACTGATCTTGACTTTTTTGCAACAGCTTTTTTCAGCTTTTCATGGTGTACCTGTTTCATATTTAATGACGATGATGTTTATTTTTAAAAACTCCATTTATACCCTGTCTTTCTTCCCAGTGGAGATCCAGATCAGTTTACATCATGCTCCTCCATTTTATCCTCACGATACTGTGAGGTGGGTTAGCCTGAGAGTGCATGACTGGCCAAAAGTCTCTCAAACAGCTTCCATGGCAGAGTAAGTCTCCCAGATCCAGGGCTGGCATGTCCATTAGGCGACCATAGGCAGTGGCCTATGGGCATGGCCCTTGGGGGTGCCAAACTGGGTGCCTCCCTCCCAGGAAGCGAGTGGGGGAACCAGTGAGCAAGTGAGGAAGGGAGACCCATTGCCTTTCCTGCTTGCAAATAGGGGCTCCACCGATCAGCTGATTGACGAGCCCTTCCGGCACCCTCCCACACATTTAACATTGTGCAGGCAGCAGAGGTGGAGGTGTGCATCCGGACATGTGTTTGGACCACAGCATCCACAGCCAGGTCATGCTGCACCATGCTATGCGGCAGCACAGCAAGACAGGATCTCCAGCTGGTAAGGTGGCAAGTCTGGCTGGGTGCCTGGGGGTGGAAGGCCAGGGGTGGCAGAGTGGGTGCTTTGCCAGTGGGGGTGCCTTGCCTGGGGCAGCAAATGTGGCAGGGCACCCTAGCGCCAGCGCTGCCCAGATCCTACTTTGGCATGCTAACAACTATGCCATACTCTGTTTGCATATGATGTGCATTATGTATCTGTGTAATATAAATAAGATACAATGCTGATGTATTAATGTTGACAATTGTGTACATTTTATGGGAGAGAACTCAGTGGGAGGAAATGATGCAGAATTCAAGATCCCCTGTGTTTGATTTGCACACGAGAAGTGAAATTGAAACCAGGCTTTTCGGGTTGAAACCAGCAGGGCTGAGTAATTCGAAATGAAACCTAATCTTGGCTGATGTTTCCTTTGCCTGGGAGTGGAGTGTTACATTTATGAATCCTGAGCCTTCCCTTGTCGCCTGTGGTGATTGCTGCTCTCATCTCCCCGGATCGCTTTGCCGTTTTGCTTGTGCGCACTTTACTGTCCCCTTGCTTCTGATTTCAGCAGCAAATTTCCATCGTGTTTGAATTTACATCAAAGGAGCATCTGACAAAGAGAGGGAAAAGGAAGTCATTCACTTGGTACTTTTTGCTATTTTTACTTTGTGCAAAGGGGGGAGGTGGAAAAAGCCTTCAGAAGCCCAAAGATTATACTGGGTTACTGTTAGCGAGAAGAGTCATCATTTCAGGGCTGGGGAAACAGAAAGGGCTCAGAAGAGCACTGCAGACTCTCTGTGGACTGCAAGAATTCCACTGCCACCCTAGCAGAGCTAGCAAGGTGTCAACACCTACTTCTCCTTTGAAATGGAAGTTCATTGAGGGCCCTTTTGCACCTTCACAGAGAGAAGACGAAGCTTGACTCTTTTGATCATACATAACAGCTAAGTGGTTCCTGGTCTTCAGCTACTGTGCGCACAGCATGGGCTCCTGGAGTCCCACCCTTTATTTCTGACAGTTCCCTGCTGGCCTACCGCTAGGCATTTGGATCACTCGAGGGAAGACGATTTACAAAAGGCAGTTTCTCTGTCTGCTTGAAAGGCAACGCATTCACGCATGGTGGGAAGCTGTTGTGTTTGCTGTATTATCACCCAGGACTTGAAGAAAGGTCCTTCTGTCTATAAAAAGGGAGCAGATTAAATTAGAAAGATCTGTGATATTTGGAAACAAAGGCAAGGGGACTGAATCCGAGCCTTCACCCAATTACCGTCTATGCAAAAGAATGTCACATTTCAGCAGGAACGCTGTGGAGATTTTGCTACGTTAAATAGATAACGGAATTTTTAAAATAGGCATTTTGAAACACTTTGTTCTAAACCCTTCAGGTGTGAGTTAAAAACTAATCAGGGAGAAACGGTTGCCAAGTTTCCGACTGCTGGCAGGAGTCGCTAGGGGAAACGAAGACACCTGTACTTTGTTCGGCATTTTTGGCTCAACCTGCTCCTTCAAAACACCTCCTCTGTTGCGAAGAGAGGCAATGAGTTTCAGTTGCAGTTATATCCGGCTGCAGCATTTCCTCATAAACATGGCATTTTAGGAATATTTGATATAAGACATTTCTAGGGTCACAATGCTTGGTCTCAGTGGTGCAGGCAGCTTTATAATCCTGTGTGGTCCTCCCACTGTTATATTTTAGGTGGTGAGCTTTGCAAGATGAAACTGAAAGTGGGGTGAGTGTTGGTTGAGAAATTCCTGGAGATTTGGGAGTAGAACCCAGGGAGGGCAGGGTTTGGGAAAGGGAGGTACCTCAGCAGCTTATAATGCCATATAGTCAATTCTCCAAAGCAGCAGTTTTATCCAGGGGAACTGATCTCTATTAGCCTGGAGATCAGATATGATTCTGGGAGATCTACAAGCCCTAGCTGGAGGCTGGCAACTCTAAGTCCATAAATGATAAAACCATAGAACTGTTTATATCCAATATCTTCTATATCGACTTGCTATAAACTGAGTTGAACCAGGGCCAAGATGGCAATTAGCAGCCAGTGCCTTAGTAGATTATGCAGGGCATCTGTCCCCATCTCACTCGCCACCAGCCAACAAGCTGCCTTCCTCACAACTGTGGCTCCAGTAGCAGAGCCTGCACTCACTGGATCAACACCTGCCCAAAGAACATCCACGTAACCTCGACCAGGGCCAAGGCTTTCTCCAGCCTGGTGAAATAAGCTCCCATTGGAGATCAGGGTCCTGTAGGACCTCTTATCATTCTGCAGGGCCTCTAAAACAGAGCTATTTCACCAGGCCTTCGAGTGAGATGGCGGGTGTCCATCTCAGTTGGCCTCTCTATTCTAGTTTCCTATCTTCTAAAGGACCCATTGATACCACTTACATGGTCTTAATAGCCCCCCAATTGTTGCTACCTTCTGAATTTTACTGTTTTATTTTAATCTATTGTAATATATTATAAGTCTCTGGTTCTGTTTGTGGTGATCTACCCTGAGCCCATTTGGGGAAGGCGGAATAAAATCTGAAAAATAAATAAATATTTTAAAATTAACTAGAAATGTTAGGGATGGAACCTGTGACCTTTTGAATGCAAAACAAGTTCACTTTCATTGAGCCACAAGCCCTCCACTCAGTATAGCAGAACAATATCTTATACATTGTGAGCCCATTTGTATTTTTCATATGTTGCCCTTTCTCCATGCTTTCTCTTATGGTGCTGGCCTTAAAGAACAAAGCAGTTGTATTGTTCTGTACATCTAGCACCCATTGCATAGACAGATCAGTATTTCCTAATTTATGTTTTCAGTTATCTCTCTCCCCCCCCTCCCCAACTCTTCTAATCTTCTGCTGTAGTTTTGCCTTCATACACCAGGCAGTTTTCAAGGCAATTTAATCTGTAATGGAGGGAGAGGAAAGAAAGAAAGATTATCACATTCAGATTATGTTATACTCTAAGGGCATGTTCATTAGGAGAAAAATTAAAGGCATTGCATGACTTCTTTTGAAGAAGTTGTATGTAAAATACAAATGTGAAGAAAAAAAGGAAGCATACTCATTTTCAATAGTTATCTGACAACTTCACACAACATAGTAATAACATCACAGTCCACTCCCGAAGAGGGTTAGTTTTACAGTGCATTCATTTAATCCTGTTGCCTCATAAGAATGCTTTAAGAATGAAGCCCAAATGGTGGCCCTGTTTCTACCAGAAAGGTAAAATGTAGATTTGCACTAATATCAACTTGCTGTATATTATTTTTGCAATTGGATGGATCTCAAGAACTACCAGAGGAAGAACTTGTGCAAACCTTCATACTGTTAATGGGTTCTATGGCTACACTCTCACTTCTGTTTTTCAAGAGACTGCAAAAGCTCATGCACAAATGGCACAATGTCTTTGGATTTAGTTTTATTTTTCACTTGCAACAGAGTCTAGCCCATGGTATACAACAGTGCTTCTGTGAGAAGAAGACATCTTCTGGGAGTGTCTTTGGATCCAGCTCAATATCAACCTGACCTCTTGTTGCCATGACCTTAAATTGGTATAACTTGCCTCTGATTTCAGGTCAGTGAAAATCAGCATGATCTGATTCTAAGACAGTTGCTCTGGTGGAAGTTTGAGAAGCTGATGTGTGTAATTCTAAAATACATATAAGATGTGTGAAATGTCTGAGAACTTCTCTTATACACTGGACAAATGGAATCATCCACAAATATACCAGCCTCCAATTCCAGATCCTTCACTATGCTTGTATCCAACCTCTTATATTCAAATGAGCCGCAAGACAGTTATCAAATAGAAAACCATAGCGCAAATATTGAAAACAGCATAAAATAATGAAATAAACCACAACATAACACATGTATTCAAGGGTATTAATAGCCCAGCCAAATTAACCAAGTTTCATAGCAAAAGGAACAACAAAATGCACCCCATCTCCAGATGTGAAACACCCCCTGAAACAAAGTTTTGTTTGCTTGGCATATTTAAGGAATAAGAAAGGATCAGAACAACCTTTACTGGGAATGGACTTATAAAACATGAAGCAGCCTGATACCATGTCAGACAATTGGTAAATGTATCCCATTATTTTCTACTTTGACTGGCATCATCTTACCAATGTCACAAGCACCAGCTATCTATGATCCTTTGAATAGAGTTACCAAGCATTTAACTAGGGACCCTCTGAATTCAAAACATGTACTCTATTCTTTAGTTCAGCACATGAGCTGCCTTCTACTGGGACAGCCCATTGATCCAACTAGTTCAATATTGCTTACTCCAACTGGCAGCAACTTTCCAGGGTCTCAGGTAGAACAATAATTTCCCCAGCTCAAGATGATGATGGTGGTGGTGGTGATGGAAGAGGAGGAAAAGGAGGAGGAGATGATTGGATTTATACCTTGCCTGTCACTTGGAGTCTCAGAGTGGCTTACAATCTCATTTCCCTTCCCCTCCCCACAACAGACCTACTGTGAGATAAGTGGAGCTGAGAGAGCTCTTTCAAGCACTGCTATTTTGAGAACAACTCTGAAAGAATTTGTGGTTGACTCAAGGTCATATCAGCAGGAACATGTGGAGGAATGGGGAATCAAACCTGGTTTTCCCAGATCAGAGTCTGTGCCTCTAACCACTACACCAAACTGGCTATATATATATGCCAAGGGTTGAAACTGGGACCATCTGCCTGCAAAGTCTTTCCTCTACTAATTGAGCCATATTCTGTCTCCATAATTTTTTATCACAGTTGAGAAGACCCTTTTTGGGGTCCACCCATTGCACCTCTGATGGTGGGAGATGCACAGTAGGACCTCTGATAATTGATAAAGGTCTTAATTAACAGGTTGTTTCACTTGGTAGAAGGAAGTCTTTGATGCACCCTGAATCCAGAGCTTTAATGATCAGCATCAGTCCTTTAAACCCGGCCTAGAAACCATGGAAGCAGTGAAGTTGTTGCAAAACCAGCTGTATATATTCCCAACGGCCCAGTCCAGTTAGTATTTCAAATAGGTGATGGTGTGGGGTAGGTAATTGTCTTTCTATTTGCATCCTAGGCAATTAAGAAAACACAATATAGGGCATGTTGTTTCTTACAAAGCAAATATAACCTTTGATTATTTTCCCAAATGCCATTAAAATACTGGCCTGCGCAAACAATCTGATCTTGCCCCTCAGAATGCCTGCTGCTTATTTTGTATGTCTGTGGCTTGTTATGACCCAGATATTTTTGTATTCATAGTGGAAGAAAAGGCCTAAAACAGAGCAAAGAGTTAAAAGCACTCTGACTGGCTTACCCGGAGCTACATCTTAACGAGTTTACACAAAATCAGAGTCCAATTATACACTGTGTTTGTTATCAACTACAATGAGAAGATAAGAGGGGAAAAGGATGGCCCGGAGGGTGAGGATTGCATATGCTACCGTGGTTGGTGGTAAGAACAACATCGATTACATTTGAATTTAAAAAAAAAAAAAAAGAGAGAGAACTTGGTGTTTCACTGATCTGCATGTGAATAAAAAATTGACTGCTGGTGCTTAGTGTTCTCTGAACAGTTTGCTTCTTTTTATTAACTACATTGTTGTGTAATGGCATTTCTATCACACTTCCATTGCAATCAGTCTGGACTTTTTGCATCTGTGCATGCATTGGGAGGAGAAAGGCCTCAATCCAATTGTAATCATGATAGAATAGTCACGCGTAATTAGGGGTGCTACCAGCTTTTGTGGCCACATCATTTTCATTAGAGAATTCCAATTTATGATATTGGTTCTCTCTATGTCTGTGAAAAATTAGCTGTCACTTTTTCCTGTTGACCATGCTAATGAAACCCAGTTACCATTAAAATCTATGTCTTTTTTTTTTGCATCCACTGAACATAAATGCCATCAAAATGGTATATAAGTGGGACATAAATGTAAAAAGGCTGTAAACAGAACAGATTGGGTACAGCAATGAAAATGGGTAGAATGAAAAGGCTTATAACATACAAAGAGGGGGAAGCATAACCTTATACATAACAACTGGTGGTTCTGAATAAGGACGCACATTCCTGTTTATATCAAAAGATGTATCCAATCCAAACTAATAATCATGATAGGGTTGGGGATTCATACAGGTGAGCATCTGCATCAATTATGCATATAAAAGACCACTTCCATTTATGAATCTCCAGTATCAGTTCCAAGATTTTGAGGATTCTCAAGGAAGGCACCTGTATGGCTCTGATGGTTATGGATGAAGCACTGGCAGATGTGATGGCAAGGACTGTCTTCTAGATCCACCGGTAATCAGAGAGAGTGACTCCAGTATGTCAGCTATAAGACATAATGGCCTGGAGACACAGCACGGTGATAAATGGTGACTAGTGATGGGTACAAATCAGCTCATGAATCTAAGTTCATTATGAATTTTGCCCAGTTCATAGTTCTCAAACTGAAGTTCACAAACTGAAGAGCTGCCATAAACAGTGCACACGACAGTTCATGTGGTTCATAAAGAGCAGAAACCAGGGGTTTAAATGGCTCAGAGCCAAAGTCCTGCTTTTTGCTTCTTGCTGCTCAGCTGTTTTTCACCAGGATCAGAAAGCAGAGGTGTAAATGGCTTGGGGCCATTTAAACCCCTGCTTTCTGCTCATCACACAAAGAGGTGGGTAGTAGAAAGCAGGTTGGTAAATGGCTTGGGGTCATTTAAACCACTGTTTTCTTCTCCCCACCACTTTTTGTGGGGAAAAACTCTGCTTTCTGCTCCCAGCAAAAAGTGGTGAGGAGGAGAAAACATGGGGTCACAAACCTCTGTGAACCAATTGGGTTTGTAAACCAACCTCCTGGTTCATATCAGTTTGTGGTTCAGCCATGAACCACAAACCAAAATGAACTGCAAATATGTGACTTGTGCTCTACCCTAATGATGATCCCATTGTCATAGCTTTGATCCAGAGTCATGTCAAAGAGCTCCAAAGTCTCACACAATTTACTGGATTGGTGACTTCATGTAAAGTCAGGCTGTGACTGGCAAGTAGGATTCCCCTGAGATGCCATCACAACAAGCAAGCAAATCCAAAGAAGAGGAGGTAGACTCAGTTGTAGGCTAACCCACTTCCTACAATGTAAGCTCCTATTGAACACCCTCTCACAATTGCAAAGAAGAAACAGGTTGCCCTATTCCTCAGACACAGCCATGGAAGTAATGCATTATTATATCTGTTCAGGCAAGCAAAGCCAAATGTCAAGAGTGGCTGTCCTCCCAGCCTAACAGTACCCTCAGGGGGCTCTCTTAAGTAGGAATGGATGAGCCATGAACACCCAGGATTATTTTATGTTGCCACTTCTTTTTATGGAAAGCAGCACTTTTGAGTTGATAAGACCTTTGGCAAATATTTGATGCTCTTCTTTTGTTCCTACAGATCAAATTATTTCTTATGTGACCACATCTAAGTGGCCATCATTGTATTTCTGTTACTATTATTATTTTGTGTGTGTGAATGAGTGTTTACTTACCATTTTTAAAAAGAAACCAGTTAATCCAAGGAGAAAACATCATCCTGGTTTAGAATATCTGTTTCAGAAATCTTATATAATTCTTTTTAAAATGATGGTAATATTGCCTCATTTTAGACCATAAAAAAAGATTCTGGATTCTGTTTTATAATGATCTTGTTGGGCTTTATTTGCAGCTGTTGAATGTTTACTGGTGAATGACAGAATCTCAAGGCAACTTGGGCTGGTTTCTTAGGCAAGTGAAGCAGTAACAAGGAGACTACGCTAGAAAGGTATTCCCAGTCAAACAAACTACGATTCCATGCTTTATTTTATCATTCTGAACTTTTTACTTCATTGTCATTCTGGTAATGCCACTCGCATTGCTTCAGATTTCCAAAATCTAGTTTGAACTAGATAGTGTGTTTCTTTCTCTTGCACCCAAATCTCAAAATGAATATACCAGATGTGAGGCAGGTTTCCTCAATTAAAATCTGAACTGCACAAATAATTAAACTTACTTCCCCAATTGTGTGAGTTCCCTAACAGGCTACCCCATTGGGCTTGACAGCATTTGGGCAAAGGCTCCAAGTTCAACATGGCGATAGGCCATGCCTGTTTTTCCTTGCCTGCACCAAGCTTGTGTAGAGGGAGGTTGCCCACCACCTACACCATACAGTGCAAAGGTTCAAATGTTGATGCATAGCACCACGGAATTAGCCCTCCCCAGCCCTCTGGGATCACACAACCATCAGTGGCAGGTTGTGTTTCCTTGCATCCTCGGATGCCTCTGGGTGCTTGCCAGTCCAATTAAACAACAGGCACCCAAGCCACACAAATCCTGCCAACCACACTTTAGATTTCATTGACTCCTCAAGATTAGGCCGGTTTGTATAACCTAACCCCACAGCAGCAAATGTGAAGCAGACAAAAATGTCCCTACCCCAGTCAATCAGACAGGGACTCAAAAAGTCCTGCTCACCCTCAAAATGCACAAAGGGAGGAGGGAAGGATGGCGCTCTGAAGCAAAAAGAAAAAAAAGCCAACAACAAGGGAAGTAGCCTTCTGATTTTAACCCTTTCATTGGATGTGTTAGTTGAGGCAGCTTTTCCTCTTTTCCCTGCCCCCAAAACCTGATACCTCCAAATTCTCCATGTTGGAGGGGTGCAAAACTGCCCCGTCACTGTTTGGGAAAAAATATGCTTCCTGAATTGGGATGGGCTCATGAATTAAAGTTCATCACAAATTTTGTCCAGTTTGTGGTTTGTGAAACGATGTTTACAGAAGGGCATCTGGCAGAAACATTTAACGAACTTTGGTGCTGTTTGTTGAAGTTCATCACAATTGGCGATGACTGTCTTCGGTCAATTAAACGATTTACAAAACTCCAAGGCAACCGAGGTGGGGGAGTGGTGGAATTATACATACATATATATGCTCTCCATCCTGCAGCCTGTTTTCTCTTGACTGTTCACAGTTACAGAGAAAGGCAGGGAACTTCTTAAAAGTGAACTAGCAGAGCACATTCCCTCATGACTGGGAACTCGTCTCCCCTGCTGGGGTTTTGGTGTTAGGCTGACTCAGAGTTCTGAGCCACCCTGTCTCTCTGCTCACAATGACCTAGATAGTGTTTTTCTGGGTTCCTTGACTGAGGATCCACATTTTGATTGGGATTTATTTACACTGATGGGGAGAGATTAGAGAGATCGGCAAGATGATTGCTGTGGATGGCCAAACTTTCTCCCTTGTGGAAGCTGTAGACTTTCACTGGCTGCTGCAACATCTGGCTCCCTAATACTCCATCCCCTCACCATGAGCCAATGTATCTTATCAGCCATGCACTGCTCCACAGTGGCAATGGTCAAGGCTGAGCTCTCCAGAGCAGAAGACAAAATGGTGGACTTCACAGCAGACCTCTGGAGCAGCTAGCAGCATGGCTATCTCCCTCACTGCCCACAGGTGGCAACCAGAGGACCTTTCTGTCTGAATTGTTGGGGCACAGGCCAGACCCCAGGAGGGGGCAGTCCTTCCATCAGACTACAAAGTGGTTCTGCTTCATGGACAGGAGATGGATGCAGACAACACGGTGCAAAACATTTCCACCATAATACAGAGCAGCCTGAGGGAGTGAGTGGGCAGCAGCAACATCATCCATAGCCACATTGCCATGGATGCCAGTGCCAACATGCTGTAGCATCCATGGCTTTGCATCATTTGCCTGGCACGCATGCTTCAGCTTCTGGTGAAAGATATCCTGGGGCTGGGGAGCACTATCAGGGTCATGTAGGATGCTGCCGCCCTTGACATATAAGCCTTGCTGGAGACCTGCCAGCACCTGGCCACCCATTGAGTCTGCCTGTCTACTGCCTGAACTCTCATCCTAAACTTATTGACCTGCTGGAACTCCAGCTACACCATGACTGCATATTTGGTCTAGCAGAAGAGCATAGTGAAGGATGTAATCTCCTCCATGACCATCTTGCATAGGAAAGAGGAGCTCAGCATCAGCTCCAGAAACCGGTTGACCCTCTCACAAATGTTGTGTGCCCTCAATCCCTTCCAGGACACCTCTCTGCACCCATACTGTCATCCTAGGGCTAGTCATTCCCCCTGAGTAGACAGCTGAACTAGTTGCTGGCCTCCATACGGGAGTTAGGCCCTGAGGAGATGCCTGTTCTCCTATGGGTCAGGGCCTTGACAGGGAGTTTGCAGGTGGGCATCACCACTAGGTAGCAAGGAAGGGGAGTACAAGCTGGCCTGCATCTTTAACTCCAGGATAAAGGCAGCATTGCTCTCTGCAATGCAGGGTTCATGCATTGGAAGTGTGAGCTCTGCAAAGAATTGTGGAGGCTACAGACCAGTAGACATAGCCAGAAAGAACAGTGGGTGGAAGAGGCTGGTGAGAAGGAGGAGGAGCCATAGCCTGGCACATCTGCCTCAAAGAGCCCAACTAACGAGAAGCCTCACTACTGTTTGTCAATGGCTAACTGGGAGACTCATAGCAGTGGTGATGCCAAGTGTGCAATGGCAGAGGATTTGGCATAAGTCATGGTGAGATAGTACCTCAACAAGTCTCATGAACCCAAACCCAGTGATCCCTCGGAGTACTAGTTATGCAAAGCTACCATCTGGCCCAACCTCTCTTGCATGGCCATGATGTTACCTAAAGGGGCTGTCTTCTATTTTGACTGGGGAAATTAGTGAAGGAGACAGAGCTAATGAGAGAGGGTAATGAGTGAAATATCCACCTTTGTTTATGGGGATTTTTTTTCCCTTAGAGAAACTCTCTGAAATAAACCAGGATATAGCTTAACTAAAAAAGATTGTTTTATTAAAAGAGGAAATGATAGAACCAATATGCACATACAGAAGTAAATGCACATGGTAAAACAACTAGCTAAAAGAAATAAAGGAAGGAGCAGGAAAAAAAAGGAATTTTTCACCCCTGGGAAAATATAATAATCAGTCTAGGGAGTAGAGTCTGTGGAAAAGCCTATGAAACACACCAGCATTTCACAGAGATGGAAGGAACCCAAACAGATTTGGTGGTGAGTTGTCAATAGGCAACCAAGGTGCACACAGACTGGGGGCTGTGTGCTCTGGTTATAGGGAAAAATGCTGCCTAGGGTATGGATGTTGTGTGTTCCCTCCCAAAATACCTGATGAGATTAAGTGGGGGTAAAATAACATGTTGATGAAATGCGGCCCCTTCCCGCCCGCACCGCTTTACAGCAGCTTAGGACGGGGGACGTTTTTGCTGCCCCGGAAGGAGGAGAGGCAAACAAGCCTCCCTCATCCGGGGACATGTGGGGGCGTGGTGTGGGGTTATAAGCCCGGACATGCCTCCTGTGGCGCACTTGCATCTGGGCTTTTTGTGGAAGAGGGATCGTCGTTTGTGCTCTGTTGATCGTCGGCCGGATCGGGTGTCGTTCTCCTCTCCCCCCCTCCCATTCGCCTTTTCTCGTCTCCGCTGGTCTGCAGACCTGCAGAGACGCGACGTGGCGGTTTTATTTTTTGCTCTGGGGCTGGCTTCGAGGAAGGAAGGGGGTTGGCTGGAAGCGGCCTGGTGGCAAGGGCGTCCCGCAGAGGGGCCTAGGGCAGGAACTAGTCTTAATTGCGAGGGCCCCGTCATTTTCGTTTCTGCTCGCTCACCTCTCCCCCCCCCATTTTTTTTTGCTTTAGCCTTCCTTGGTCTGCAAGTTTCGGGGGATGCGATGCCAGTGCGGTATTTGGCTAGGAGGGGTTTAGGTCGGGTGTGAAAGCTGCATTGAGGGGAGAGCTACGCTCTGCGCGTCATAACACATGCCAATCTCGGGGCATTGAAGCTAGGCAGGGCTGCCCTGGGGCCGGCTTTGCCCCTACAGAAGGGCTCAGTAGGGCCCTAGGTGTCCTGGCCTCCTTTTGACAAGGGGGGTTCCTGGTTGAGAGGCAGCTTTGTGTAGTGGTAAGGGTCTGGATTTTTTGAGACACTCCTTGGTTCTGGCTGACCCAGTCTTTGGGCTTGGGGGCAGATCTGGGTGGTATTGTATTGCCATGGGGACAACAACATTATAGTCATTGGGCAGCTGGTTGGCCCGCTGCCCAGTGGGCAGGGTGGGTCCCACTTCCAACACCTTTTGGATCAGTCCCTTTTCAGTCCCGTCCTTTTGGGGACACGGCCATGCCGCTGGGCAACCATCTGACGGTGGCTACTAGGGAGAAGATCTTGCGGGGTGATTATGTTGATGTCTTTAGCATTCTGTATAGGGAGCTTGAGAAGAAGGATAAGGATGAGATGGATGAGAAGGACAAGGAAAAGCTCAAACGGCATAAGGTCGATAGAAACTGGGCTAATTGGTTGCCTGGCTTTTTGATATACGCAGGGGTGATAGCGAGGGCACAGCCTTTACGGGCCGCCCCGCTGTTTCAATACTGTGATATCATTTATAAGGCTTATATGGACTTCTCTGGTGCAGCGTGGCTGCAGTATAATGAGGAGTTCCGTATGCGGGCAGCAAATCCCGCAATATAAATTTCGAATAAAAAAAATACCATGGGACCAGATTAACCAACAATTATAGTTGCAGCTGATGTCTCTGGCTAAGCCTAATAGCGGTGACAGGTCCGATAGCGGGCATTTGGTTAGCAAACAGGCTGGTTTAGTTGGTCCCCATGCTTCAGCGGGGCAGCCGGTTCAACCCCGACTGTTGTGTTGGGAATATACGTCGCAAGGCGTTTGTAACAGAAAAATGTGCAAGTATAAGCACGAGTGCTCGTCATGTGCGGGTTCACATGCCTTGTCAGTGTGCAGTAGATCCAAGTCCAAGTCAGGGGGGAAGTGGCCAGGTGGGGGTAGTGGTACCCAGTCTGCTAATAAAGGTACCCAGCCCCATCAGGCTGGGGGTACTTAAAGAGCTTTTGGCCAATTACCCCAAGGCCATAGATAGGAAGTATCTTGCTGACAGTTTTTCTTTTGGGTTTCATATTCCATTCCAGGGCCCTAGGGGCCCTTGCATGGCAAAGAATTTACATTCCATCCAGGGGATGGAGGACGTAGTTCGCGTTAAGATAGACAAGGAGTGTGCAGAAAGCCGCATTTTGGGCCCGTTTGATAGTCCACCTGTTCCTAATTTAAGGGTTTCCCCTTTGGGCGTGGTGCCAAAGAAAGCTCCTGGGGAGTTTCGTCTTATTCACCACTTGTCTTTTCCGAAAGGGGGGTCGGTGAATGATGCTATTCCCGACTATCTGTGTTCGGTCCGTTACACCTCCTTTGACCAGGCAGTCAAAGTGGTTCGGAGCTGTGGTGTGGGAGCTGAAATGGCAAAATGCGACATCAAGTTTGCATTTCGTCTTCTTCCAGTTCACCCGGATGATTTTGAGCTTTTGGGGTTTATGTTTGAGGGCAAATATTACATGGATAGGACATTACCTATGGGTTGCTCGATATCATGTTCTGCCTTCAAGCAGTTTAGCTCCTTTTTGGAATGGGCCCTATGTAATAGGGTGGGGTCCGCCAATTCAGTCCATTATCTGGATGATTTTTTGTTTGTGAGCGCGAGAGGCTCTGGACAGTGCGACCAGATGCTCCGTTTGTTTTTGCAGCTGGCTGAAGAATTAGGGGTCCCTCTGGCTCATGAGAAGACAGAAGGCCCTTCACAGGTCTTAACCTTTTTGGGTATTGAATTGGATACAGTGAGGCAAGCTTCACGGCTTCCTGCTAAGAAGGTTCAAGGCTTGCGATTGATGCTGGCAGCGGCTAAAGGTAAGCGCAAGATTTCGCTGGTGGAGCTTCAGCAGATTGTGGGCCATCTTAACTTTGCATGCAAAGTAGTGGCTCCCGGCCGGGCATTTTTACAGCATCTTTGTGATGCCATGGGTGGGCTACGCTTGCCTCATCACAGGATTCGGATTAGTTGAGGCATGCGTCAAGATCTGGAAGACTGGGAGCAGTTTTTGTCTTCATTTAATGGTGTTTTGTTTTGGCGTGAAGACTTGAGGATTGAGGCTGATCTTCAGATAACTTCTGATGCAGCTGGTTCCTCGGGGTTTGGGGTATACTTTCGTGGCCATTGGTGTGCCGAAAGTTGGCCCAATGAATGGATGGGGATGGAAATTTGTTGCAACCTTACTTTTCTGGAATTTTTTCCAATAGTGGTTGTGGTTCAACTATGGGGATCTGAGTAGGCCAATCATGTTGTGCACTTTTGGTGCGACAACTTGGCCGTGGTTCATGTGATTAATACACTGACTTCCAAATCTGTTCCTTTTATGGGCCTTATTAGGGCATTTATGTTAAGGTGTTTGTGACTGAATATTTTATTTGTTGCCAAGCATGTCCCAGGTGTGTGCAACGGAGTGGCAGACGCTCTGTCTCACCGACAGATGGAGCAGTTCCAGCAACTAGCACCAGAGGCCGACAAGCGGCCGGTAAGGATGCCACTGGAAATGTGGAGGCTTGGAGAGTTGAAGGCGACCGGGCAATGCAGTTAGCCCTAGCGCCCAGTACCAGGAAGGCTTATACTCGGGCCGCCGAGCAGTTTTGCAATTTTAGGGAACAGGTAGGGTTGGGCTTGCTTTGGCCCATTCTGGTTCATTTAAAAGGTAAGGGGCTGGTCGTCAAATCTATAAGGGCTAAGTTGGCTGCATTGTCATTTGACAGCAAGATTAAAGGCTTTGCTGATAACACGAGCGATTTTCGGCTGCGTAAGATGTTGGAGGGTTGGGCTCGTGAGCAGGGCCCTCGGCCTGATACGAGGTGCCCTTTTTCTCCTGTGGTTTTAAAGGGCCTACACGCGGTGTGGAAGGCAGTGTGTAAGTCTAAGTTTGAGACTTTACTGTTTTATGCTGCGTCTCTAACGGCTTTCTTTGGGGCGCTCAGAGTTAGTGAGCTAGTTCTTAGCTCGCGCCAGGATTCTTCAGGCCGGGCTTTGCAATCTGGAGATGTTAAATTTGAGGGCAAACAGATATCCATCAGGGTGTGGAGGTCCAATATGGATCAAAAACAGAAAAAGATGGTGATCACTTTGGGCCGGTGCCAGGAGAAGGGTATCTGCCCGGTTCTTGCATTAAGAAAGTATGTTACAGTAAGGGGCGCGGATCTGGGCCCACTGTTTCGTCATGCTGACGGGTCACAGTTGACCAAATTTCAGTTTTGGACAATCACTTCCAGGGCCCTGGATAAACTGGGGCTTGGAGGGGTCAGATTCGGTACCCATTCTTTTCGGATTGGGGCGGCTTCCACCGCTGCGACAATGGGGTACCCGGGACCTGTTATTCAGCAGGTGGGCTGTTGGAAGTCTGCAGTTTACAAAAGTTATGTTCACCCATTGGACACCTGAGTGGGTCCGCATGGGTGATCGTGTTACCATTGTTTGTTCAATTGGGGTTTTTTTTCTGTTTCTTAGGTGCTGTGGCAAGGCCTGCATGGCCTGAGCCCTGAGTTTTGAAAGGATTCTGGCCCTTCTAGGAGTGAGGATGCTTGAATCTCAGCAGGATCCTGGCTGCCTCTCTGAGCCAGCAATTAGCCCAAATGGGCAACAGACAGCAGAGGGCTATATAGCTGTGGGCTTTGGGAGGAGGCTTTGTGGAAGCAACTAGTCACTTACCTGACGTTCTAGCATCCACGTCGGCTTTTGACTTTGGCTTCTGGACCCCCTGACTTTGGCTTTGACTTCTGGACCCCCTGACTTCGGCTTCTGAACCTCTGCCCTGCGATACCTGGACTGTGATTTGGTTTTGGTGCCTTGGACCCTCTTTGCTCACCGGCTACAGACCTTGGACTGCCCCTGGACTTTGCCTGACCCAGCCCTAGCCCATGACAGATTGCTTCCACCACCACAAACACCCATTCCACAGGATGGATGATGAAGCAAGTGGAACCGCAGGACTACTGGCTGCCCTCCAAGCCCAGGTACAGCAGCTGACACAGGCAGTAGTGCACTTGCAGCAACAACCTGCGGCCAGTGCTCCAGCCAAGTGCCCAGTTCCCCCACCTGACAGATTTGGGGGTGCCGTGGAAGAATTTCCTGCTTTCCTGGCGCAGTGTCGGCTGTACTTCGAACTAAGAGCATGGGACTTCCCCAATGACAAGACAAAGGTGTGTCTTATTATTAGTCCGTTAAAGGGGCAGGCGGCCAAGTGGGCCACACCCCTACTGGTTGAGTCCTCTCCCCTACTGACTGATTACCAGGGGTTTGAGGCCCACCTGTCTGCTGCCTTCTCAAACCCAGTCCAAGCAGCCACAGCCAACCGGAAAATCAGGGCCCTGAAACAAGGCAAATCCTCGGTGGCTCAGTATGCCACTGAATTCAAGCTCCTGGCCCAAGACTTGGCGTGGAATGAGGCTGCTCAGATGGACCAGTTTACCGAGGGGTTGGCAGAGGAAGTCCTGGACGAACTGGCCAGGGTGGAGCAGCCACCCACGCTCCAAGAACTTATCACTCTCTGCCTCCGCATAGATGGCCACCTGGAAAGTCGCTGCCAAGCCAAGACCAGAGGGCACCAGCTCCCTGTGCCGTGCCACTTGGATCCTCTCCCATCCCCAGCTAGTACCAGAGACGAGGGTGAGCCTAAGCAGCTTGGAGCTGTGAGGAAAAGCCCCCTACTTTTCATACATATGGACATCGTGATCACCAGTATGGTTGCCAGGGTGCCTGGAGATTTGACTCTCACACATCTGCTCTAAGAAGTGGATTTTGCTTACAGTTTCTAAGGCTTATGTGGATACTATAAGCCTCAGCTTTGCAGTAGCATTTTACATCTCTGAAGGGTGTTAGCCAGAACTACAGACATGCTCCAGCTGCTCCTTGTGTGCCCAGTCTTGGCCACTGCAGTGGAAGAAGCCAGGCCACCATGTTTCCAGCCTGTCTCCATGAACCAAAGGCTTAACACCACCAGAATCCATCTTGCTTTCCTGATCCAAGCATACCCTGCCGGGCTGGACTCATTCCTTCTTAGTGGGAAAGTCACATGTACACACCCTGAGCCTGCAAGAAACCCATTTGCCCCATGAATGGATTAATAGCTCAACTGTTAGTCCTGATTGTCTGGAAATACCCTAGACAATGGATCCTGCCAGGAAGAAGATAAGGAAGAGGAAAACCATCTCCTGTCTCAACCAAGTCTTTTGTCTAACCCGGGTGATACCTAGGCCAGTATTTGATTCCCTATTGTCACCTTCCCAGATAATCCCATTTAACCTTAAGTATCCAGCCATTCCCATTTCTCACCCCAGTCTAATACCTTGGAGCCGCCCCAGGCAGCATTGCAGCTTGGAAATTTCCAGGTTCACCGGACTAAGGTGAAGTTCATTGGCCCAAACTGGCATCCAATTAGGTGTCAGCAAGGGACTCACCATTGGCTCTGCGAATGTCCAGCCCTCATGGTCACCACAGAGCCTCCCCCTGCTCCTCCCCAAGACCTCCCAGCCCCTAAGGGTCTGAGGGAGTCTATTTAACCTCTGACCCAACTCCACTCATGTGTGCTTCTATTCAGCAACCCATTTACCGCTGTGTAGATACATCCCCGATTCCTGATCAGTTTCGGGCCCTTCCCCCATTCCCTCAACTGTCGCCTTCGAAGTCTTCCTTGGAGTCTGCGAGAAGTAATATCGCCCTGTATGTCTACCCTTATATGTACCCCTATCGATCTATCTATATTTCCTAGACCTGTGTGAATGCGTGATTGTTTTGCATTTTGTCTTGTGTGATAGAACTATTATTCCAAATAAATTACAATTGATTTTATTAAATTAGAGTCCTTTTATTGAGCATTCACTCTCTGGATGATTGAGCCTGGTATACAATTGGTAAAAAGATTCCTATTAAGCCGGGTGTCCACCTAACTAATTCCCCAACCTCGTTTTGAGGGCATTTGGCTTAACAGAGCTGCTCGACCCCGCTTGACTCCAGAAGAAAAGGCCAGACGCCGCACGCAGAATCTGTGCCTCTACTGCGGCACGGCAGGCCACTATGCCTCTGGCTGCCCTGCTAAGCGTCGGATACCCGGACCTTCGTTGCCACCACCGCCAAAAGGTCAGCCCCAGGCGTAAGTGGACCCTCCAGCCTGGGGCGACTAGCTGGGTCCTCCGAACAGCAGGCTGATACCCCGGGCCAGTTCCTGCTACCAGTCAAACTCCGTCTGCCCGATGGACGCTGGCTGTTCGTGTATGCCATGCTGGACTCGGGAGCGGCCCACTGTTTTGTAGATGCCACTTTTGTAAAGCAGCACCAGATCCCAGTGCAGACAAAAGAGATTCCGACGCTGGTGGAGGCTATTGACAGGCGCCTCCTCCGTTCTGGCCCCGTCACCTAGGAGACCTGTCCCATCATCTTCCACGTCCAGCAGCACCAAGAACAGCTGCAGTTTGATGTCGCCCGCATGCCTCGCTTCCCGCTGATTCTAGGCCTTTCCTGGCTGAAGCTGCACAACCCCATCGTGGACTGGGCCCAGCAGGAACTACGCTTCCGAGACCCATGCCCCCATCTGACTCCTCCCACCACTCTAGCAGCCGGCATCCCGAGTGGTGGTCCTCAGCTCCCTCAGAAGTATGCGGATTTTGCCGATGTCTTTGAAGAGTCAGGAGCTGATCAGCTTCCCCCTCACTGGCCCTATGACTGTGCCATTGATTTGGTACCTGGGGCACCACTCCCGGTGGGGCGTCTGTACCCAATGTCAGAGCCTGAGTTGGCAGCTCTCCGAGACTTCCTGGACAAGAACCTGAAACACGGATTCATCCGACCCTCAACCTCTCCCCTGTCTGCCCCAGTCCTCTTCGTGAAGAAGAAAAGTGGGGAGCTCTGGCTGTGCAATGACTACAGGGCCCTGAACAAGATCACCATCCACGACCGGTACCCTCTACCACTGATCCCTGAACTCTTGGATTGCTTAAAGGGGGCCCAAATCTACACCAAGCTGGACCTCCGTGGAGCGTACAATTTGGTGCGCATACGGCCTGGAGACGAGTGGAAGACCGCGTTTGGGACCCGATATGGGCAGTATGAGCACCTGGTGATGCCCTTCGGATTGACCAACGCCCCCGCTGTCTTCCAGAGGTTCATGAGTGATGTATTCCGGGACCTGCTCAACCGCTTCGCGATCATATACCTGGATGACATTCTGATTTACTCCCGCAATCCTGCCCAGCACGCCGAGCATGTCCGCCAGGTCCTGCAGCACCTACGAGCCCATGGCCTCTACGCCAAGCTGGAGAAGTGCAACTTTGACCTGCGCTTCGTCGAGTTCCTTGGTCACATTGTGTCACCGCAGGGAATCCTCATGGACCCGAGAAAAGTGGAAGCGGTCCTGACCTGGCAGGCTCCTCAGAATCGCAAAGACCTGCAGCGGTTCCTTGGTTTTGCCAACTACTATCGGCAATTCATCCCGGCCTATGCATCCCTTACTACACTCCTGACTCAACTACTCCGCCCCAAAGAACCCTTCCGCTGGTCCCCAGAGGCCGATAATGCCTTCTCCACCCTGAAGACCCGCTTTGCCACCGGGCCACTCCTGAGATACCCTGACCCCCAGCTTCCCTTTACGGTGGAAGCTGATGCCTCCAACGTGGCCCTGGGAGCAGTGCTGTCCCAGTGTGAGGAGCCGTCCCAGCCACTACAGCCCTGTGCCTATTACTCGCGCCAGCTCACTGCTGCAGATAGGAACTATACCATCTGGGAGAGGGAGTTGCTCGCGATCAAGGCGGCTTTTGAGGTTTGGAGACATTACCTCGAAGGGGCTTGCCACCCTGTTCAAGTGCTCACCGACCACTGGAACTTGGAGCACCTCCAGACCACCCGCCGTCTCAACCAGTGCCAGATCCGGTGGTCCCTATTCTTCTCCTGCTTCGACTTCTGGGTCTCCTACATCCCCCATACCCAGAACCGGAAAGCAGACAAGCTCTCGCGGAAACTGGAATACACCCCTGCTTCAACTGAGACCGCGCCCGCTGCTCCCATCCTGCCGCCCTCAGTGTTTGCAGCCACCTCCACTTCACCAGCACTCGCGGAGGACATTCGTGCTAGCCAGGACAATGATCCCTGGGTCCAGCAACACCTGCAGGCACTCCAAGATGACTCAACAGGCGAGTTCACGACTCGAGGCGGCCTCTTGCTACACCGCGAACACCTCTATGTGCCGTCCAGGCCCTTGCGGGCAGAAGTGCTACGCCTGACCCATGACTCGTTACCCGCCGGGCACTTTGGACAGCATAAGACCACCCACTTGCTGACACGGGAATTCTGGTGGCCACGAGTTCGCTCTGATGTTGCCCGTTATGTCAGCTCCTGTGATGTCTGCCGACGGGCCAGAGACATCCCAGCCAAACCCTCAGGGTTGTTACAGCCCTTGCCCACATCCTCAGGACCCTGGGATACCATCTCGATTGACTTCATTACAGAACTTCCGCGATCCAAGGGTCAGACTTGTATCTTGGTGGTCGTTGACCTATTTACCAAGATGGCCCACTTCATTCCGTGCCCAAAACTTCCCACAGCTCAGGAGATGGCCCAGCTCTACCTGCAACAAATCTTTCATCTGCACGGACTCCCAGCCCACCTAATCTCAGATCGGGGCCTCCAGTTCTCCTCTCGGTTCTGGCAAGCCCTCCATTCCAGCCTGGGTACTCGAGTGCACCTGTCCTCAGCCTACCACCCACAGACAGATGGTCAGACAGAGCGCACCAATGCAACGCTAGAGCAATATCTCCACTGTTACACCTGTTACCAGCAGGATGACTGGACCACTCTGTTGCCCCTAGCGGAGTTTGCATACAACAACACGGTCCATTCATCCACCCAAATGACCCCGTTTGCTGCAACCTACGGGTACCACCCTCGGTTCTTCCCGGCGATCCTGCCACCCACGAATGTCCCCGCCGTCGATGCCTACCTGCAAGAACTGCACGCCAGCCAAGACTTGCTCCGAGAGCAGCTACAGTGGGCCAAGGAGGCATATAAACTGGCTGCGGACCGGAAAAGGCAAGAAGGTCCTCCAGTGCAGCTGGGGGATCATGTGTGGCTCCCAACTTGCTACCTGCGCCAGCCTGGCCGGTCTCACAAGCTGGATGCACGGTTCATTGGACCCTACCCCGTCATGGAACAAATAAACCCCATCGCCTTCAGGCTCCAGTTGCCACCCCACCTCCGCATTCACCCTGTGTTTCATCGCTCCCTCCTTGTTCCAGCTGCACCCCCTGACCCAGCTTGGCCTCCTTCCCCACCGCCGCCACCACCAGTGCTGGTGGATGACAAAGAAGAATATGAGGTGCGCCAGATCCTGGACTCCCGGTACCATCATGGAGGCCTCCAGTACCTTGTGGACTGGGAGGGATATGGCCCGGAAGACCGGTCTTGGGAGCCCGTGGACAATCTTCATGCCCTGGACTTGGTGCAACGGTTCCACAACAACCACCCCGACCTCCCAGGCCCCTCGACGGAGGGGGGCCATGGGGGGGATAATGTCGTGGGTACTGGGGACCCTGCAAAAGAAGCTGAGCCTGCAGAAGAAACTGTGCCCCTGCCACCTGCACCAGTGCCCCTGCCTCCTGTTGGAGAAGATCCAAGCCCCCCTGCCTCACCCTCTCGGGTGGCTCGTGTGCGTGACCGCCTTCGTCAGGACCTCAGGGATTGGAGGAGGGTGGCACGCTCACGAGCAAGATGCTCCCTGAGCCCTGAGATTTGAAAGGATTCTGGCTCTTCTAGGAGTGAGGATGCTTGAGTCTCAGCAGGATCCTGGCTGCCTCTCTGAGCCAGCAATTAGCCCAAATGGGCAACAGACAGCAGAGGGCTATATAGCTGTGGGCTTTGGGAGGAGGCTTTGTGGAAGCAACTAGTCACTTACCTGACGTTCTAGCATCCACTCCGGCTTTTGATTTTGACTTCTGGACCCCCTGACTTCGGCTTCTGAACCTCTGCCCTGCGATACCTGGACTGTGATTTGGTTTTGGCACCTTGGACCCTCTTTGCTCACCGGCTACAGACCTTGGACTGCCCCTGGACTTTGCCTGACCCGGCCCCAGCCCGTGACACTGGACAGGGAAGGGTCAGGGGTTTCCCTTGGCCTATCCGGATAGGTAGGTTGCCCCATGCAGTTTTCATGTTTAATAAAGTTGCCCTGTTTGTTACCCAAATATTGTTTTTGGCTCATTCTTCTGACTGGGGGGGCAAAACTGAATAGCATTCCCAGGTATGGACAAAGATCTGGGGAAACATGATATTTTTTATGAGTGTGGCTAATGGGGCTGTCTGATGTAAACTGAAAGTGTTAATGTTCTGCCAATGAGATTATTGAATAAAACTAAAGGTGTTAATGTTTCTCTGATGACCCTTGAGCATGGGATGGGAGAGGCTCTCAGGTTATTTAAATAGACTTTATTAATCAGAGTGAACAGGTGAGAGGAAGCATGACCATGTGTTCTGAGATCATGCCGTGAAAGGGTATTGTTTCTTGAAAAGCCCCTTGATGAGATTAAGTATCTCTTTTCCGGGTTAGGAGAGATCTATTAGCAAGTCAGTGCCCTGAGTCGCCTTCCCAAAAATATTTCTCAGGCTTGTCTCTTACCAGTGTCCATTTTTGTTTGTTTCCAGCTCTATCTTGCCTCTGTTCCTAGCCTAGCTGAACAGTAATTTACAGTAAACACATGATTTCGGGGGTGATATATGAAGACAGCATCCTCCATGAATTACCCTTTTACAAGAGGGGTCTGGCTTCTAACAATGAGTCTCTTCACCTGCCCTCCCACCAGTTTCCAGAGTGAGTGAGTGTTCTCCCATACAAGGGGCATTCTCAGCCCCCACCACTCTCATCTAAACTGTGCCAGGGTGGATGAGTTGACCTTCCTGAAGGTCAACATCCCCCTGCTGGGTTAAACCTCTCTGGACCTCACAAGCTAAGATCCAAGCCTCTGGTCTTCTTGTGTGCCCCCCCCCCCCTGATTCTTTCTCATCTCTGGTTGATCCAGCATGTGGCCTATGGGTTGCACTCTTAGAACTTGGGTGGGAGGATGGTCTCCTCTGCTGGTTGTGGGTGGACTTCCTTACACAACATCTAACTTGTGAAACAACACCTACTACAAGAAGAAGATATTGAAGATATTGGATTTATATCCCGCTCTCCACTCCGAAGAGTCTCAGAGCGGCTCACAATGTCCTTTACCTCCCCCCCCCCCCACAACAGACATCCTGGGAGGTGGGTTGGGCTGGAGAGGGTTCTCACAGCAGCTGCCCTTTCAAGAACAACCTCTGCCAGAGCTATAGCTGACCCAAGGTCATGCCAGCAGGTGCAAGTGGAAGAGTGGGGAATCAAACCCAGTTGTCCCAGATAAGAGTCCGCACACTTAACCACTACACCAAACTGGCTCTCCACATACTACATAACACTTTGGATGGAAAACTCTGATTTCCATTGGTCTGGTGGGGCTGGTGTGCCCGCCAAGCTGTCAGGGCATAACTTTGGAGAGCCCATTTGAAAACTCAGGGAATGTCTGCCTTTCTGTCCTTCAGAACTTGCATTTGGAGACTTGGTGGGGCTATGAGCATGGGAGAATGTTTGCTTTGCTTCCAGCATCTGGCTGGGGGGGGGGGGGGCAGGGTTTTTCAGGTGAAGTTTCCCTGTGAGTTTTGTTTTACTGCCTGGTTCCTGAGCCATTCTCTGGACTCCTGTAACTGCAGCTGTCTTTTTGAGAGAGAGAACCGGGGAGACCTTTCTGGGGGGTCTGTAATTGGGACCGCAGATATGTAATCTGCCCACAGCTGGAGAGATTGTAGAGGAACAGGGAGCAGGTTGTTGTTTGTGTGTGTAGCTTTCAGTGTCCATGCTATACATTTTTGAATCGGTGCCTGATATTTCACCCAAAAGTCCTTTCCTGGCTTGACCTTAGTCCTTTGGGCTTGTCTGCCACAGTGTCACCAATTCTGTTAAAATGCCCCCTTCATTCAGTTTCTACTGATTCTCTGGTTTGATCTGTAGAAACAATGGAGAATAGGGCACTTTTTTGGGAGGGGGGAAGAGGCTGTAACTTGGATCCCATAAATCCAATCCTCACCAAGCTTGGAAGGCAAGTAGATGAGAGCCAGCCAGAGATCCACGGTGAGGTTGATGTCTCTCGTTTGCACAGGATCTGTTCTAAACATGCCTGAACTTACTGAACCTGTCATTTCCCTAGTAAGCACTTTCCTGGGGGACACCTTCTTTGGAGGGGGGGCATAACTAAGACCCCATAAATCCAATTATCACCAAACTTTGGAGGGCAGGTAGAAGAGAATCAGCTGGAGATTCCCTGTGAGTTTGGTGTCTCTTGCATTCTTGGGGTGGGGGTGGGGCATTCTACCACGTCACAAATTTCACAAACCAAACTGATTCATCTAGCATCACAGTCCATGGTTCATGAACTATACATGCTATGAAACATGAACCAAACCATGTTTTCCCTCTTCTTGCCTATCCCTATTCCTGAATTTTCATTCAGGAGGTTGCCGTGTTCTTTGTTTCTGAATCGATACATCCCACTACCTGGAACTCAGGGAGTGAAACAGATCCTCTAACAATTCTGGTGTCCTCAAATATCAGCAAAGATTTGAGAAGCATGTAAGAACACTATAATTTATATGTACATCCATACAATGTTAAATAAGATATGAAATTCATTGCCACAAGATATGGTTCAGGCCACTAGCCTAGACAGTGTTTTAAAAGACTGGGTGAATTTATACAAGGGAGTTCTTCCATAACTTATGATATGATAGTCAAAATGACCTTCCACGTGTGGAGACTATATACCTCTGGATGAGGTGATGGTGAACAATAACAGGGAAACGTAATCTATCACTTTTTCATACTGCTCCTTTTCAATTAGGACTTTTCAGTAGCATACATGATTTTCTTTCCTGTCTGTGATACTACCTTAATGAGCCTTAGTGACTGGCTCAAGGCACTCTCTGATGGGGTGTGCACTTGGTATACAAGCCAAAACCAACAACACCCAAGCTGTAAAATCAGCCAATCACAAAGGCAACTAGTGATTTGGCTATCCAAAAATGGCCATCCTAAAATAACCCAAAAATATTGGGGATTTTTTTTTTTTTGGGGGGGGGGGCTGCTGGATAGCTGCAGTTACAGGGCATTCAAAGGGCTCTAAGTCCATTTGAATGCCTTCAGAATAAACTCGCTGCTAGGAGAAGCAGTATGTTTACTTGTCAAAGCATTTAAAGGCCTTTTCCCTCCATTGGAAACAATGAAGGATTGGGGCACTTTCTTCTGGGGCCTATAGAATGGGACCCCCTGTTCCAATCTTTTTGAAACCCGGATGGTTTTTTGAGGAGAGGCTCCAGCAGCTATGCTGCATATTTGGTGTTCTACCTCAGTAAACAGCCTCCCCTAACGGAGCTGAAAAAATGTGGTGTCCCAGATATTTCTTGGACCTCTAAACCAAAAGTGGAGAACGTCTGTCCCAAAGGCCATTTACGGCCCTTGTGATCACTTGGTCTGGCCCTCAGGGAATGCTGGGCTGAGCCGAGCCATGTGGTGGCCTCCCTGGGCCCCTGCTGGCTAGCGAGGATCATGGGGCCCAGCTAGCTACCACCAGTTCAATTTGCACTTGATTATCTCAGATGATGTGGACTGATATCCTTTTGAATGTGTGAACTAATATGCTAATATTAGGGGATATGGTCTAATATGCTAATGAGTTCCTGCTGGGCTTTTTCTAGGGCAGTGGGTCATGTGTGTGTTGCATTTATTTTGTCAGCCTGAATTGTTCTTCCTCGGCAGAGCACTGTTTTTTAAGTTGATATTTTTTGTATGGCCCGCAAATAATGTTATAAATATCCAAATGGCCCTTGGCAGAAAAAAGGTTCCCCACCCCTGCTCTAAACCATACTGATATTGGGATTTGGGAATATTGGGAAATACCATTTCTGTGTGTATGCAAATCCCTACACACTGTGATTCATAGCTAAGCAGAAATTTGAACCTGGGCCTTCCTAGTTGCGGTCTGTCACAACACATTGGCACAATGGCACTGGCATATTGGCCCTGTTTGCAGGTTTTCCAGACACACCTAGCTGGGTACAATTGGAAACAAGGGATGATTTCAAGACCCCCCTCCCCAGACTCTCCCAATTTTTGATTCTTGCTATTGGAGTCCGTATGTTATGCTAGATGACTCTTTGCTTTGACTCAGCAACACCAGTTCTTGCCTTCCTAAGTACCTGCCCTTGCCCTATATGCTTGTTTCCTTAATTGTTTTGCTAAATCTCTGTAGCATATCCTGTTTTGGGTCTATAAAGCTTGTGCTCTACATGTGTCTGGGAGAGGTAAAGCCCCCTCCTCTAATTATATTCCTCATTTCTGCTTGAACAGTCCCATTTCCTTCCCATACTGTTTTGAACCAGCTCAGTCACGGTACCTGAAGACACAACTGCACTCCAAAGGCTACTGTGGTGTTCCTACCCTTCATTTCATTTAGATGCCACCCCCACTCCCAGGTGACTAGATTTCTAAAGGGCTCCTAAGAGAGTTTATCAGAAGGAACCCTCCATTAAATTAAGTCATCTCTATCAAATTATTGAGATAGCAACCTTCCATTTTGCAACATATAACTAACTTCCTTCATGCTGGGAAATGGCATGCTCTTCTCTCTGGAAGCATGCCTGGCAAAGATTACAAAACACTAGTCTGCTTTTTAAAAAGAAAAAAAGAAAAAAAATCCTGTGCCAATCAGTAAGGACAAGGGGACAGCTGTGCTCAGCTCCCTGTCTGGTGCTAAATGATCACAAGGTCAAATACTACGCAAATGCTTGTTGTGTTTGAGCTCCTTGCCAATGCCATTAATCACTGATATAATGGCTACACTTATCCCTAGGTACTAAACAAAGAGTCCTCTGCACCAGTGATACCAATGTTCTAATCAGGGGACAACCATAAATGACTTTTAATGACAACCTGCACAACAATGGAATGGTGAAGCATCAGAAATCACAGCTGCAAAAAAAAAAAAAAAAAGGCCTCTGGTTCTAGGGATCAAAGAAGAGGAAGAAGGGTTGCAAGGTATGATGAATAACAGAAAACACAACAAACTTGCTTCATAACAGTGCATATGCTTTGCAATAGTAACAATGACAACTCTGGGCTGGGAAATAGCCGGAGATTTGGGGGTGGAGCTGAGGATGGCAGGATTTGCAGAGGGGAGGGACTTCAGTGGGGTATAATTCCATAGAGACGACCCTTCAAAGCTGCCGTTTTCTCCATTGGAACTGATCTCTGTCATCCAGAGATCAGATATAATTCCAGAAGATCTCCAGTGCCAACCCAGATGTTGGCAACTCTGGATGAGGCATGAGTTAACAATTTCCATGAAGCAGCACAGTCACGTTTCCTCTTATTGCTGCTATGAAATTGGAAAGCTAGTGGTTATAGACTCAGACTAGGCTTTGGAAGATCCAGGGTCAAACTTTTTTTCTGTGCTGTGGGTGACTATGGTGACCATGGGCCAGTCATTCTCTCAGACTACCTGACTGCTCATGGTTGCTGGGGGAGAGGAGAACAATGCTGAAGACTCACTGTGATATTCTGCTCACTTAAAAAAAAGAATGATAGCTGACAATCTTTTAGTTTCATATACAAAATGTTTGATGGTCAGATTCACTAGGCTAGATTGTAAGCAATTTCTGCGGCAGTCAATTGCATTACTAGCAGAAACCTTCACATGTCCTGGGACAGCAGGACACTATGAAAAGGAGACTATTTCACTTACAGTACACTTTCACACACACTAAATAATGCACTTTCAATCCACATTCAGTGCACTTTGCAACTAGATTTTATTATGTGAAATGTAAAACCCACTTGCAATTGTTCATTAAAGTGCACTGGAAGTGGACTGAAAGTGAAATATCCAGCATGTGTGAAAGCATCTGGAGATGGAAAAAATGCATAATATTTCATTTCAGGAAGCCTTCTTCCAGTCTTGCTCATTTTCTGTCTGTAGATATATATTGGGGTACAGAAGCATTCAGGCATATCACATCTTACTTGTATTTAGAAATGGTACAGTTTTACAACAGGATCTGCTGTTTCTGAAGACCAGGCCAATGCTACATAAGAGATCTGTATCTTTTGAGGTTTTTATAGGGGAAAAAAATCATGCTTGGAAATTTTGGACTAGGGATGCCAGCCTTCAAGTGAGACCTGGGGATCCCATGGAATGACAGCTCATCTTCAGACTACAGAGATCAGTTCCCTTAAAGGAAATGGATTTTTGGAGGGTGGACTGTATGACATTATTCCCCACTGAGATCCCTGTCCTCCCCAGACTCTAGGGTTGCCGAGTCCAATTCAAAAAATACCTGGGGACTTCGGGGGTGAAGCCAGAAGACTTTGGGTGTGGAGCCAGGAGACATTGGGGGTGGAGCCAGGAGCAAGGTTGTGACAAGCATAGCTGAACTCCAAAGGGAGTTCTGGCCATCACATTTAAAGGGACAGCACGCCTTTTAAATGCCTTCCCTCCATTGGAAATAATGAAGAATAGGGGCACCTTCTTTTGGTCCAATCCTTTTGAAACTTGGAAGGTCTTTTGAGGAGAGGCACTGAATGCTATGCTGAAAATTTGGTGCATCTACCTTGACAAACACCCCCCCCCCGAGCCCCAGATACCCGCAGATCAATTCTCCATTATACTCTATGGGAATCAGTCTCAATAGGAAATAATACAGTGTGCAGCAGGCATTTCCCTCCCCCCTCCACTTTCTGATGACCCTGAAGCAGGGGGAGGGCCTCCAAACTGGGGGATCCCCTGCCCCCACCTGGGGATTGGCCCAAATCTCCTGGAGTTTCCCAACTTATCCCTCCCTATCCCCTACCAGTAGCCAGAGGAGACATGGCAGCCCTGTCTTGGAGAGACTTACAATATAGAATGGTATGTCTCAGAGAAGTGAATTGGCAGTTACTTCAAGCCTCTTTAATCTCTGTAGCTCTCACTATTTCCAGGTGTTATTCAGATTTTTAGTACCCAAAGGTCCTTTGATTTTGAAATGACAAATCTTTTATTTTCTCAGTCTCTGGAACAGGAGAATGAGCCTATAACAGCACGCCTCGCGGTCTCACTGGATCGCTTCTATATACGGCTTATGGCCACCCCAGCCCCTCTTCCGCCTCAGTTCTTCCTCTTGAAATTTTACCTCATGGCTATGGAACTCGAGGGGTGGGTGTAATATGGATTTCTCAATACTAGTCTCTTCGGGGGTTTTGTTTTGCTTTCAGATGGATATAAACTCAATTTGTAGGTAGGGGACCACAGCAGCTTTAATAGTTTTCCCAATATACTGGCACCAGAGAACTTTAAAGTAAACCACAGAAATTTATTAAAATATATACACCGTCTTCAACTGGGGAATGGGAAATATATACATGGGCTATATTGTATCCCAAGCAGTTAACAGTTTCTTCGTAGTTCAGGCTTTATAATATCTAGTTTACTTAGGTCTCTCAGGTTCACAGTTCATATAGATTCACTCTCCAACACTATTCTGGGTTGGCCTCTTGGGTATAATGTGCCAAGTCCCTTAAGTCAACTGGTGTCTCTTCTCCCAGCCCTTCAGACTTCTAGACCCACATTTTCCCCTCAACCACCTCTTTAGCTCTTAAGAGACATGTATCTGTGTCTGTGACCTCTCAGGTCTTTTACTGTGACTCTTATGAACATATGAAGCTGCCTTATACTGAATCAGACCCTTGGTCCATCAAAGTCGGTATTGTCTTCTCAGACTGGCAGCAGCTCTCCAGGGTCTCAAGCTGAGGTTTTTCACACCTATTTGCCTGAACCCTTTTTTTTTGGAGATGCCAGGGACTGAACCTGGGACCTTCTGCTTCCCAAGCATATGCTTTACCACTGAGCCACCGTCCCTCCCTCTCTTCTCTAGTCACACACAGCCCCGCGGCTGTCTAAATAGAGTGAACAGTGAGCTTTGCTTCTCTCAAAGACTCTCCTCAGCTCCTGTCTCAGCTCCTTCTCAGACCAACTGCTCTCTTCAGCAGTCTCCCTCAGACTCTGTCTGACACTAACTGCTCTCCTCAGCCGTTAGCTGTCAATCACCTCTGAGAATTCCGAGCACTCTGGCCCCACCCTCAGATCATCTGACGCAGGCTCTATGCGTCCTTAGTTTTCTTGTTAACCCATTCGTTACCGTCACAGAGCCCTTACCCTCAATAATGTAGCATGTTATTATACCAAAATAAAGACATTACAGTTGGATATAGACTAATAGCAAAGAACTGGAAAAAATACTAAAATAATGGCTGTTAACACATGAATTCAAAAATTAATTGAAACTAGATTAACAGCTCATCCATTTAAGAGATGAGAGATGGCAAACCCCCTTTTAAAATAACTGTTGGCAATCTTTTTTGCAGCTTTGGAATCAAACACTTGGTTTAACTATAGATTTCTATAATTGTTCTTCCTTTTTCAAAGTGAGCATTGTTCATGCATATAGGCAAAACTTGAAAAAAATCTTAAAAGAATTGGATATAGATTGTAGAGGCCACTTACATGGACTGCCCTTTCCTGAGGCAGACACCCCTTATTTTGCAGCTCAGGGTCCCCTATCCTACTGGGAGCAGAATTTCATGGAGATCAGGGGGCTGCAGGGAGAGAGGGAAGTCAGGAAAAGTTTCATTCTGCTGATGAAAACTTAAGTCTGAACTCAACCCATATTTTCCCAGTACTACCAATCTTTTGATCTCCTGTCCCACCAGTTTTAATGAAAGAAACTGATCCATTCAAACATTCTGGTGCATTTAGGAATATGATTTTGGGTTGTCATGTGCCTCTTGGTGGTGTGAAATTGCCATCAATAAATGGGTCATGCCATGCCTACCTGCACTCCAGAAGCTTGTAAAAGAAAGAAAAGAAATGCTGTCATGCCTCTAGAAATCACTGGAAACTCTATGGTAACCATAGAATTTGAATGATTGCTAGAGAGGCATGATGTCCCTTCCACAGTCTTTTGCAAGTGATGTCATGCTGTTGATGATGGCTGCCTCTCTCATGTTTTCACTCCACCCAGTTTCCCGCTGGTTGCAAGGCTCTGCCTGGCATGCCTGTGATTCCTCCATTGAAATGAATTTGAGACATTTGTTTGAATCCCACTTTTCCATTCTAGAAAATCCCATCATAACTTTTTTTAAAAAAAAAAAAATCAAACCTACAAACAAAACATAAAATCCATTTTTAGAATCATGAAAGCAATTAAAAGTGCAGACTCAATGGACATTAAACATTAATATTCATCCATTCTGTTTAAAACTGCAGAATACAGCAATAATGGTGCTAAAAATAATGGCAAATAAAACTGAAAACAGAATGGGAAATGAATCTTTGGAAATACACTACAGTAAAATGAACATTATGCCTTTTTTAAAAAAAAAACTTTAGATATCATTCTACTGTATTTTATTGCAATTTTATGGCATTTCATATAACTTTTATACCATTCATATGCAAAACAAGCATCAATCTGACTATCAAATATAATTAGTTTGGTCAGGAAAAAGTAGATTGCAGGTCTTCTATGAAAGTGTACATACTCTGACATGCAAATCAAATTAGGGTAGTTTCCAAATTTGGTAACCTCTGTAATGGCCAGATGAGCTCTGCTTGCATGCTGGAGCTCACAGAGAGTTCTGAATCATTTTGATTGTGTTTGAGCAACTGTGTATAAAGAAACTCTTCAGATTTTCTGTTGTAGATTTAGAATTACTATGCTAAGCTTTCTCAATTCATATTTTATTTACTCCTTCTATTTCTTCATCTCCTTCTCTCTCCACAGGCTCTTCTTCATTAGTGCTTGCTGGGGAATGCATTGCAATAGTGCTTGTCTTCACATGTTCCCCCCTTCCTGCCACAATTTCCTGTTCTGGGCAATTACTGTTTATTTTTCCCCCTTTCATCTGTGTCATCACAATTGTTGCTTGGGCAACAAATTATGATCTTCCCCGTTATAGTGATGTCACCAAACTACTAAGCAAAGAATAGGAATGAATTGATGGACATGGCTTTTGTGTTGTACTTTATCCTGATGATAACTAAGGATGGAGAAGAAAGCCAGAGAAGCAATATTTAGAATTAAATGTGTGGCTTGAGACATTTGTTCTTAAAATATATGCCATTAAGTTTTTCTTGTGAATGGCCTTAAAAATGGCCTTAAAACTGAAAAGATTCAGTGCTACAGAATACTATGAACTAGTTCTACAGAAATTTTCTTGAACTAAAGAATCTTGGGAGCTGTAGTTCCATGAGGAAGTCTAAAGTATTCTTCAGTACTTTAACAACTACTTTCTCCTGTACTAATCTACCTGCACGTCAAGATCATTTGACCTACCATTCCACTAAGTCCTTCTAGCTGAGGTTGTTTCTTCAAAGGAAGAGCTGCTTAAGGTGGAAGACATTTCCTTCAACAGAAGGAGGACTCCAGAGGAAGGAGGAATTCCTTCCATCCAAAGGCAAGACACCACCACCCCATTGATATCCTGCTCCTTGTTCTTCTGGCTTAATGTCGATTTACAAAATTTGTATGCTGACTCTTCAGAACCTATGTGAGGGTTAGAGATTACACACTATGTCTAAATAGCACTGAATAAGAGCACAGCACAGCACAATTTTGGAAAGCCTTGGGCAGGCAAGTCTGGTTTGGCCAGGTCCATCCAAGGTCTCAGGCACCAGATCAGCACTCATTTGGCATGCACTCATTTCAGATTTCCATAACTTTCCCACATGCCTCTGCTTTGTTCTCCCTTCTGGCAGTTATAGCTCTGTAGGATGCAAATGAACTGAAAGCTGGGGAGCATCTGAACCTTCAGTATTTCATTTGTGGCCCGAAATTATACCACTCATCAGTCGGTACATCATTTTGTGCTTACACATAGAATCATAGAGTTGGAAGGGACCTCCAGGGTCATCTAGTCCAACCCCCTGCACAATGCAGGAAATTCACAAATATCTCCCCCTAAATTCACAGGATCTTCATTGCTGTCAGATGGCCATCTACCCTATGTTTAAAGACCTCCAAAAAAGGAGAGCCCACCACCTCCCGAGATTCCTCTACTGAGGAATCGCTCTAATGGTCAGGAAGTTCTTCCTAATGTTGAGCTGGAAACTCTTTTGATTTAATTTCAACCCATTGGTTCTGGTCTTACCTTCTGGGGCCACAGAAAACAATTCCACACCATCCTTTATATGACAGCCCTTCAAGTACTTAAAGATGGTGGTCGTATCACCTCTCAGCTGCCTCATCTCCAGGCTAAACATCCCCAGCTCCTTCAACCTTTCTTCATATGACTTGGTCTCCAGATCCCTCACCATCTTCATCGCCCTCCTCTGGACCCGTTCCAGCTTGTCTATATCCTTCTTAAAATTTTGTACCCAAAACTGGACACAATACTCCAGCTGAGGTCTTACCAGAGCAGAGTAAAGTGATGCTATCACTTCATGTGATCTGGACACTATACATCTGTTGATACAGCCCAAAATTGCATTTGCCTTTTTAGCCACCACATCACACTGTTGACTCATGTTCAGCATATGATCCACTAAGACCCCTAGATCCTTTTTGCACATACTACTGCTAAGACAAGTTCCCTCCATCCTATAGCCATGCACTGGATATTTCCTACCTAAATGCAGAACTTTACATTTATCCCTGTTAAAATTCATTTTATTGATTTTAGCCTGGTTTTCCAGCCTGTCAAGGTCATCCTGCATCCTGTTTCTGTCTTCTACTGTATTTGCAACCCCTCCCAATTTAGTATCATCAGCAAATTTAATAAGCATTCCTTCATCCAAATCATTATAAAGATGTTGAACAAAACAGGCCCCAGGACAGATCCTTGAGGCACTCCACTTGTCACTCCTCTCCAAGAGGATGAGGAACCATTCACAAGCACTCTTTGGGTGCAATCTGTCAACCAGTTCTGTCAACATCCATCTTAGCTCATCAACAACTTGCCAGGACTGGTTTCAGGTTGTAGGGGGATCCAGGGAGAGAACACCCAGAGCCTTGTCTCCTCTCTGATACCTTCACAACCCACCCATCCATGTGTCTTTACCCATCTATGGATCCTGCCCCTGCCTGCATGACCACTTGCATGCCCTTCCCCTAAGCAACACTGGACTGTGTGCCTATGGGAACATGAGTGATGGGAGGGCAAGTTAGTGAGCCAATGGGGGAAGGGCCTTTTGGAGGCAAATGCATAGGGTGATGGAGGCAGTGGGAACCTAGCAAGTCCTGGGCCTCAGTGGCTGCACCACTATGAGATATGCTGATGCCAGCCCTGCATCTTACCCTACATCAGGACCGAGGTAAGACTATGTGAACTGTCAGTCTGTATATCATTATTAGGAAGTTTCAGATTAGGCATTTTCTAAACACAGTTGCAAAAATGTATTAAGAAAAAAAAATACCATGTTATACAACACAACTGTTTTAAATGCAACTCTTACCCGAGCAGTAAAATCAATGACTGCTGAGAGCCCAGTATTCACAAAACAGCATTTTAATAGCTTTCTGTTTGGAAGCTCAAGGTGGTGCTTAAGCACCCACGTGTTCATTAGGCACACCAAAACATGCCCCTTCAGGATGCCCTATTAAAATGTCAATTCAAGATGCACATGGACATTTCCTTGTTCTAGTTCTGAGTTTCCCATTTTGAGCAGGGGCTTGAACTAGAAGGCTTATAAGGCTCCATCCAGTTCTACTGGCTTCCCCTTCCTGGGTTTATGCTTCAGCTTGGCATCTTAACTGTATCACCTTCCCCTTTATATACTGCATCGCTTGCCGGTGGTTGTTCTCTAGTTTTTCTTGTGTTTAAAACACAGAGGCTGGGTTCAGAACCAGTGGCCCAGCTCAGTGGCAGCCCAGCTCAGTGGCAGCCCAGCTCAGTGGCAGTGCCCCAGCTCAGAAGAAAGTTGGCACAGTGGAAAGCAACACTGGGGCAGTCAGATGGTGTGTGCCCTGCTGTTGGGAGAGAGATGGGCTGTGCACACTCTGGATGAATAGTTAGAGCACTCAAGTGCTCCCCAGGTGTTCCCCAGCTGTTCAGACATCTGGGAAAGGTGGCAGGGAAGCACTTGGGAGTGGTAAGTGGTAGCTTTTTATGCTGCTCTAGAGTGCTTGGGAGTAGGAAGTGGTGTCTCAACTTCTGTTTTTAATCCATCTGGGGGCCATCCCTATGTCAGCTCTAACTGACTGTCTGAACCCAGCCAGAGTGTCTTTGCCATCTCTGTTACTGTCAGTGTTCCCTCTAAGCTGAGTTAGTGTGAGCTAGCACACAGATTTTTAGCCTACAGCTCACACATTTTTGTCTTAGCTCAGGAAGGATGACCTCAGAGCACACTAATTTGTGCAGTAGCTCACAACTTTAATGCCAGTAGTTCACAAAGTTTGCTTGCAAGACTCTGCATCTTAGAGGAAACATTGGTTACTGTATGTCTGGTAGCTAGCAGAAGAACAAGTGAACTGGCTTACTAGAAAAGTGTTGTTTTTGAGGTGTCTCACAAATTTATCTGACAGGTTAGATACATCTGAGGCCAACCTCACAGGGTGTCTGTTGTGGGTAGAGGAAGGGAAGGAAATTGTAAGCAGCTCTGAGACTGCGAGTGAAGAGCAGGATATAAATCCAGTCTCCTCCTCTGTTCACCTATTCACTATGTAGGTCATTAGATAATACTTGCAGTGATTATCAGTGGAACATGCATTTGTGTGAACCACTGACAGTGCCAGAAACTCCTGTTCTACAGTGGTCAGAGAGGACTTTTTTTCTTAGTTTGGAACCTAGAAGGATAAAATAGTCAATGTGGATATGTCTTAAACCTGAATTTGTTAGCATAAAACTCAGTGTTTCGCTGTGTGTGTGTTTTAAACCTTTGTTATTGCTTTCCATACCACACTGTACCTTTAATCCAGGAGCCTCAAGGTCTAGACAAGAGAGGCTCTTTGCAAAACAAATTGCAAGTGCAGATTTCAGACTTAATAAAGAAGTAGCCTTGAGGTCAATTTCCGAAGATGACAGCAAGAAGGGATTGCAAGGCACTGATAGGGACGCAACCTCTTCTCCATGTCAAAGGAATGCAACTTCCTGCTTATTACAAAAAATGTCAGGGAAATTGCTTGGTGCTGCTCAGCCTCTTTGGAAGCACCAACGCTTCTTACTAATAACAATACATTCTGGAACTAACTTGACATTACTTAGCATAGCGCTTGCTTGGGCTACTGAAAGATTCAACCATATGCATTGGATATCTGTATGCTGTGAATATCCTGCCATTCTACAGAAGTGCAGACAAAACACAAAATATGGCGCTTGACAGAGACTTTAGTTATCTGAGAATCTGTACTTCTAATAATAATTATTTTAAAATCAACTTATGGATGTGAAAATATACTTGAAATCACATAAGTAATACTAGAGAAGGCATTAAATTGTGCAAGAAATCAACGAGGGGCCACAGCAGATGGAGAACCCAAAATAATAAATGAATTGCTTCGAGTATAAGTCACAAAATCTCTGAATCTTCAAAGCTGTATCAATAACAATATAATGTCAATAGTAACTATACATAAGTAATAGTAACAGTCTCAGTATGTGTAACAAACAATCAGCCTCAGTATAGTTAATACATAATCATCATGCCACACAATGACATTTATACAAAAGTAGGATAACTCCCTTGCAATTAATGACTGTCCACTATAGTAGCTTATGACACCATCAATGAGAAAATACTATTATTTAGTCTGGTGCTACACTGTTGAACCCCCCTGATGTAGCCAATCTTCCAAGAGCTCACAAAAAAGAGCCCTGTAAGTTCTTGGAGGATTGGCTACATCAGGGGTGTGTGGCCTTACATGTAAAGGAGCTCCTGCTAGAATTCCACCCCTGCAAGTGACCATGTTGTGAGCTGAAGAGGCTTAGGTGTTCCTCCATAGACTTGTTTCTCCTCATTTTTTGACTTCTTTTGCAGGTAAGGATATTGCTCCACTCTCTAATCAGCTCTTGAGAAAGACTCTGAAACTGGCTCCAATATTGATTGTTGGTCCAGCTGATGATGTCATGACTGCAAGTTTACTCAAGTAGCATAGTATTTTCTCATTGAAAGTGTCATAAACTATGATAAAGGATGATAATTATTTGTAAGAGAGTTATCCTACTCTTATATAAATATTACTGTGTGACATGATGATTATGTAGTACATATACTGAGGATGATTGTTACCAGGGCTTTTTTGTAGCAGGGACTCCTTTGCATATTAGGCCACATGTCCCTGATGTAGCCAACCCTTCTGGAGCTTACAGTAGGCCCTGTAAGTGTAGATGACAGGGGAAGGAAATGGCAAACCACCCTGTAAAAAGTCTGCCATGAAAACATTGTGAAAGCAACGTCATCCCAGAGTTGGAAATGACTGGTGCTTGCACAGGGGACTACCTTTACCTTTTTAAGCTCTTGGAAGATTGGCTACATCAGGGTGTGTGGCCTAGTATGCAAATGAGTTCCTGCTATAAAAAAGCCCTGGTTGTTACTTTATTACTTCTGTATGGTTACTACTGACATTACATTGTTACTGATAAGAGTTTTGTAGATTCAGAGATTTTGTTACTATTGTGCTCACGGTGGTTCACTTATTATATTGTGCAAGGCAGGAAACAGTTACATAGTTTTAATTTGAATAATTTATACACATTGCAGAATTCTGCTTTCTTTCTTGCATAATTTGGGATACCATGTGGCAGACTATCCTGTCCTGTATCTTTAACAGCAGCTTAATATGTGAAAATAGGCAGCTAGAGCTTTTTCATGGAATGAATAACATAATCAGGTAAACATCCCATTAAGATTTCTCCCCTTCCCCATTGAACAGTTAACAAAGGCCATGCAGTTTTAAGATGCAAGCCCATTTCCTCTCTTGGTCAAACTCACCAGCCCTTTTTCCTTAAAAAGTTCTAATACCAGTTAATGGATTTGGGGCATATTTGAATCTCAAGAGCTGACATCCAAAAGAACTGAACCCCATTCTACAGGACTGTGTACTAACTGGCCTATTCTTGTCTCTCTCAGAGTAGCTTTGGATGTCTGAGTTAAGGGGCGGGGGAGGGGGGTGGCGGCACGGGTGTTTCATACTTCTTAGTTGTTCTTTTCTTTTTGTGTAAATCTGGAGTGGAACTTTTTCCAGTGATAAAAATGAGCTCCCACAGTTTTACCTGAGAGACTTTGTTATTTTTTCTTAAAGAAGAGATAGTGGCTCTGGAGAGGTAGTGGATGTGGTAGGTTGGAGCTCTTTGGGAACTGGGCACACCTGGATGATTTGATCCTTATAAAAGGCTTGAGATACTCTCAGTCAGGAAGTAGGAAGGACAGGAATGTTGCCTGCTTGCTGCTTCCTTTTCTTTGTTTTAATCTTTCAGAAACATGTAGAAGTGAAATGCTACTGCTGCCCACTGTTCCTTTGAGTCTGTAGTCACCTTATACCTCTGTTGTCACAATGAGAGGGGCAATGTAAGGACAGTCAGCACATCTGAGGAGTGTGCATGAGTGGCCCATTTCCAAGTGGAGGGAAAAGCACCACATTTGTCCAGTAAGCCCAGAGAGCCAGTATGGTGTAGTGGCTAAAGTGCTGGACTTGGACTAGGGAGACTTGGATTCAAATCTTCATGGAGCCATGTAGCTCATGGAATGACTTGGAGCCTGTCCTCATAAACTGCCTCCCTGGAGTTTCACAACACAGCATGCACACTGCATCAAAATAATCAAGTTCAAATCCTAGTTTCTCTGGTTAAACTTAAAGGGTTTCAAACAGCAGAGCTGGGAAAGATCATACCAGGATTAAAACTGCTCCTGCATTTTATTAGACCATAGGCTGGGAGAACATATAACTGCAAAGAAAGGAAGAGAAGCCCCTGAATTTAGTGAATCCTGGAAGGAGAGATTTTAAGAGGTGGGACAGAAATGGGTTTTCTACCCCCCTTCCCATGAAACAACAAGAAAAAAAACAGAACAACCATAAACATGGGAGACTAGAACTAAAGAGAAAAGAATTCTAGAATTGCTCTTGATTTGCTAGGACTTTATGTGCAGAGACTTTAATGGGAGAATGTTCAGTTTGGTGTGGGGTCACACCTGCAGTCTGAAAAGTTACTGTCAATGAAGAGTGTCAATCTGCTGTGCGTGTAGATAAGCTTGTAATATAAACACTACTTATGTATACAGTCAGCATCTATACACTCAGGTTATATCAATGGTCCATACTGTGGGAGATGCTCTTTGCCCACAGGTTCAGGAATCTTTGAAACTTGCCCAGAACCTTATGTGGAACTCATCCATGTGGTGTTCATCAACTGCTGAATCCCTTCAGATAACCTACTTCATCTAAATCCCTTCCTCTAATCAAATATGGGAAAGAAAGGGGGGATATGGGAGGTTATCCCATTATTCAGATACAACATTTTTAAAAGGGTATTTCACAGAATTCTTATGACTTTGAGGTCCCATAGAATTCAAAGGAACCGCAGTCACAGAAATGGCCAGTGAACCTCCTCCTAATGGACATTTTCAATTCACAAGACAAGCGCTTAGCAATTAAAGCCTAATGGCAGATTATCCTGACTCCATTCTGACACTAGGGCCCAACAGCAATAATAATATGCATTAATTGTGTTGTTATCAGAAGACAGAAAGATAGCATTACTGATCTCATTGCAGAATGCAGAGTGCATATAATGGGTGGGGTAAAATGACACAAGGGAGATTGCCATTAGAAATCTCATGGGCCAATCTGATGATCTGTCTCATTTTTATCCAGCTCTTTATCCAAGAGGCCAAGATGGTAGTCATCATTCTCTCCTTTCCACTTCTTCCTCCTAACAACTTGCAAAGTAGATTAGGGTGAAAGATAATGACTGATTTAAAGATATTCAATGAACTTCATGGCTCAATGGAAATTTGAACTTAGGTTTCCCTAGTGCTAGTCTAACATAGTACCGTACCAACCTCTGGTAAAAACAGCAGATTATAAACCAAGATGCCAATTTTATTGGTACTATTTCCAATGGGGATTTGTGGCTGCGACCCAAACCACACAGTGTGCACCTCCTACAAGAGTAACAAACCAGTTTTGTCATGTCACTTTTAATAGACACCAACCCTTTCCCCTAAACATCAACAAATGATTTCCTGTAGCACATGTTTTACCTTCTCAGTGATGCACAATGTAAATTGGATAAAAGTCAAAGCTCTCAAGTAGTAATGTATGGTTGCCTGTCAAATGACATGCTGCTCCTTGTTTCAGAGCTGCCAAAGCCTAAGCGATCTTATCATCTTTCTGGGATTTCACAGTAACAATGTGACTTCATTCCTCATGAATGTTGGTGTCCTGGATGGGATGCCATCTTTTCATTTTCTCTCTTCTGGCCCTAGAGATGACTGTCCCACAGCACACACAACACATAACAAATGCCTGCGCAGGAAAGCCACAACCTAGCACAATCAGCTAATGGCATTGTGGGTCTCATTAAAAGTGTAAGGGCTTGCCCAATGACATCTGAGGCTATGAGCCTTGAAGATTATTGGTGGTAACAAAGGAGTTCCAAGAAAGTAGCTCAGGTCTCTCCATATCCCATCCATTGCAACTGTTCCTCAGACACAGGGCAGCTGAGGTCCCTGATGATAAAGCAAGCAGTGTTTTAACAAGTGTCCTCATATATGAGTTCTTGAAGCAAGTAGGCTTGAGATCCAGGAAGAGTACAGTCATACTAGAATTCATAATATAAGTAAAGAAGTGGATGACAAAAATGAGGTTAATGTATGTGTGTGTGTGTGCATGTACATTTCCCCCTGTAGGCTAATCTGGACCATGATTCTTATATTTCTGACTCTGAAAAATTCCTCTCATTATTAAAGCAATTGATCAATAAATTCTTTAATGACTGTGGGTGGAATCAGATCGCCATGGTAGGACTGGGCCACTTCATCATTTTCCTTATCACAAAACCATGGGGGTGGAAAGTGTGGCATGTCATGTAATTATTGCCTTGGCTGTCCTTTCAGAGCACAATAGGATGATCTAGGAATAAATACAGGTATTATGTACAATAGGAACAGAAATAGGTATAGGCAGAGTGGAAATGATACAAAAACCAAGGTTTTCAAGGTAAGAGACTTGGAAAAAAACTTCAGAGGTGGTTTTCCATTTCCTGCCTCTGCATAGCAACCCTGGACCTCCTTGGTAGCCTCCATTTTATTGCATTAGTAATCCAAGTACTAAGCAGGGCCAACCTTGCTTAGATACTAAGATTTGATGAGTTCAGGCTAGTCTAGGCTATCCAACAGCTATATATCCCAACAGCTTGAAGTTAACTTGGAAAATGCTTTTAAAATGACTCAGAAGTATTCCCATCATGACTTGAAGATACTGGACCACAAATGATGTTCACATAATAAGCATAGCATTTCCTCATTAACTGAAAAAAATGCATTTTAGAATCGCATTATCATTTGTGCTTCCCTAATACTTCCATGATGATGCTTCCAAACATGTCTCTAATGTCCCCCCCCCCCCAAAAAAAAAAGTTGGGACACCACCAAAGAAGAATGGTCAACAAGCGTATACCTGCAGTTCCATTCCATGGCATCAACAGCTTTGATCAGAACAGTGTAGGCCTGGGAAAATTTGTCTTTTGGAATTAATTTGGAAGTATCAGTTAAAATTATCAAACATCTGATGAAGCTATAGGCCTTAGACTATGTCCTTTCATTAAAAGTTAATTGATCAGTTTCACCAACATAAAATATTTTCAAAAAGAGGTCAACATCTGATTGGGCCTTACTATTCATGAGGCCTTCTTTTATTTCTTCCTTCAGAAATGCTTGGCTGGTGGCTTTTGGGAGCCTAGGGACTATGTAGATCTCCTCTTGCTGAGTAACTTTTCATTTGTGCTAAACTTTTATGTTCTCTTCTTCTGGTCTGCTGATTTCATTTTGTGAGTGCATGTTTAAAATAAAATAAAATACCATCTATGGAATAAATTGTAGCTAGAAATTTCATTTACCAATAAGCATTCGCTAATGTTATTTTCTAACTGCAGGAACTGTGCAGGCAGCCTGTCTGACTTGCAGTGACAATTTTCAAGACTGATGAAGTCAATTACAATGTCAGTCTAAAACATATTTGAGCTAAAGGTCTATAGATCCTATATGAAAGTTTAGAAGCATTGATTACCTCTTAGCATTGCTTTCTCTCTCAATTCCCTTTCATCTGTCTTTTCTTTTTAGCCAGTTTGTTTCTGGTTCAAGCTTTGTTTATAGCATATTCAAGTCATGGTTGGTGGAAGTTGCCTTTGCACTGCTGAGAGCTTCTCCTTCTGATGGTTCTCCTAACTGTAGTTCTGTTTCAAAGATGATCAGCTGTGTTCCATGGAAAGCAAGGTCTCATTCCCCATAATTTTCTGAAGATAAATGCAGAAACAGAAGAAAACCTTGTTCGTTGAACCAGGGTAATCTGATGATGCCGAGGAGGTTCTACATGAGCTTAAATCCCAACATCAATGTCTGCTCCAACATTTTTGTCCTTTTCTCCTTGCATGGAGCACCCAGGAAGATAAGGGGCAGTGTGAGAGAATACTGAATTTGTACACATCACTGCTTCCATCATATTAAGTCTAATGAATTTGCATGAGAGTCTCCATATCTGGAGCTACTTTGAAGCACTGTTCTGACTGGCAGAACTGAGGTATGAATCATGAGATCCTAAACAGAAGAAGGTTGTAGTGTTTACTTCCCATAAGAATTGAAATAGGAACTGTGGTACAGTATGCCTAAGAAGCATGTTACCTCCTTTCCCAAGTGGTACATACACTACAAAGGGGATGTAATGCCCACCACCAGTAACACTGATTTGTCTATGGTACCAGCACTACTACAGAAGTTGGGTCAGAGTGCTGCTGGGTTTCCCATAGTATGGGCTGTTTTTGGCCTGTGTGACCAGCTTGTCCTGGGTGTGGACAAAAAACAGATCTGCAGAAGATGGGACTTTGGGGTGGAAAGGATAATTCCAAGGTCTTTAAAAACCTGTTTCTATTGCCCTAGAGACTCATCCAGAGATAGCCAAGAACTAGCTAGGCTGGTCTGCCAAGTTTAAGGGAGGTCATTGTCAACAAAGTTTTCTCCAAGTGCTCAGAGAGCCTGGGAACCTGGTAGTCTATATGAACATATGAAGCTGCCTTATACTGAATCAGACCCTTGGTCCATCAAAGTCAATACTGTCTACTCAGACTGGCAGTGGCTCTCCATGGTCTCAAGCTGAGGTTTTTCCTGCCTAGCTGCCTGGGCCCTTTTTAGTTGGAGATGCCAGGGACTGGGACCTTCTGCTTACCAAGCAGATGCTCTATCACTGAGCCACCATTCAGACACTGATGTCCTCTACAGTCCTAGTCCATGGAAGGGCATGCCAGTTGAGGGTGGCTGACTCAGATCTCCTTGCCAAAGGCTTCTGGGAACACTGAGCAAGGGTCATTTTGGTATCATTTATCTTTTGTTTGGCACAAATAATATTTTGGGGGATGGTTGGGCAGTGATGCTCAATAACACACTGTCTATCCCCTTCTTCAGTAAGGACTGCACCTTACTCAAGGACACAGTGAGAGGTCATCACTGTCTGCCATGCGCAAACTGGATTGCAACAGTATGACCTGATCTCATTGCTTGCTACTCTGTGAGTGCACTGGTAACTCTCAGGAAAGTTTGTCTAGTAACAGGAACACCAGATGGAATATAAATTATGTTATTTTGTAGTGATCTCATCCCTCTCCCCTTTTTTTCTTCTTCCTTATGTTTCTTGGGCCTGCTGCAAACTTCTCTTTAACTGAGTTCCTTTAGAGCTTATTTACTTTTGGAATTCAGTATTTTATTGTAATTATGGTGAAGGTTTGCAGGACATATGTTGCTGTTTGCACATCTGAGACTGCATCCACATAGATACCAGTTTCCCAATATCAGTGGCATATTTTATACTGAGATGGTGCAAAGTTTTTATTATATGACTGACTAGAGATTGTACACATGGGCAATATAATGAGCCAACCAAAGAGCAGATGCTCTAACTACATGCACACCTACACAACTGTGCCATGTCAATGTGATGAGAAGTATTGATTTTATACCTATAACCAACAAATATACTTCACAGCAGGCTGTTGGGTTTTATTTAAAAAAAAACCCAACAGGCTGCTGTGAAGTATATTTTTTTTTAAAAAAGCTGCCTTAGGCAAAATCTGTTCAGTCCAGAAAAAGGGGTAAGAAATACAATTTTCTTCCAAGTCACTTGGTATGATTTTTGCACTGTTTTCTCCTATGCAGAAATCTAAAAAGGGATACAATACCCTCTTAAAATTTTGTTGCAAAAGGGCATTAGATCTATCAAAAAAATTGTTGCTGTACAGACAAGACCTATGAAGGAACTGTGGTTCCTACACTGATCTCATAGCAGTTACTTGTGTAGTCAGAAAGGCAAATGTGTTAGATACAGATCTACTTTCCAGTTTAGACCAAATCCACCTTGGGAAAACATGAGCATAAGTAAGAATCCTTTCTTCCACTACTTCTCTGATGCTAAAGGAGGTATTGGTTTGGATTTTATACCTGACTATTGTGGATAACTCTCTCATGGATTGCTGCCTTGATGTGGTGAGAGGGTTTGTGTGGTTCAGTGAGGCTGTGGGCTATGATATGTAGGTCCACCCAAGATGGACAGGCTACAGCTGAGAACCCAGACAAAATGTGATCCACTGGAGAAGGAAATGGTAACCCACTCCAGTATCCTTGCCAAGAAAACCCCATGGACAGTAACAAAAAGCTAAAAGATATGGCGCTGGAAAATGAGAGGTTGGATGGTGCTCAATATGCTACTGAGAAAGGGTGGAGGGCAAGTACAAGTAACCAGAGAAAGAATGAAGCAGCTGGGCCAAAGACAAAAGGATGCTCAGCTGTGGATATGTCTGATGGTGAAAGGAAAGTCCGATGCGGCAAAGAACAATACTGCTTTGGAACATGGAATGTAAGATCTATAAATCAAGGTAAGCTGGATGTGGTCAAACAAGAGATGGCAAGACTGAACATCGACATCTTGGGAACCAGTGAGCTAAAATGGATGGGAATGGGTGAATTTAACTCGGAGGATCACTGCATCTATTACTGTGTGAAAGAGTCCCGTAGAAGAAATGGTGCGGCCTTTATAGTTAACAAGAGAGTCATGAAGGCAGTAATGGGATACCATCTCAAAAATGACAGAATGATTTTGGTCCATATCCAAGGCAAACCATTCAATATCACAGTAATCCAAGTCTATGCCCCAGCCACTGATGCAGAAGAGGCTGAAATGAACCAGTTCTATGAAGATCTACAACACCTTCTAGAACGAACACCAAAAAAAGATGTCCTCGTCATCATAGGGGACTAGAATGCCAAAGTAGGAAGTCAAAAGGTAACTGGAACAACTGACAAGTTTGGCCTTGGAGAACAAAATGAAGCTGGACAAAGGCTAATAGAATTTTGTCAAGAGCACATGCTGGTCATAGCAAACACCCTCTTCCAGCAACCTAAAAGGCAACTCTACACATGGTCATCACCTGATGGGCAACACAGAAATCAAATTGATTATATACTCTGCAGTCAAAGATGGAGAAGCTCCTTACAGTCAGCAAAAACAAGAGCTGGAGTTGACTGTGGCTCAGATCATGAGCTACTCATTGCAAAATTCAGGCTTAAACTGAAGAAAACTGGGGAAGCCATTAGGCCATTCAGATTTGACCTTTATCACATCCTTTATGAATATACAGTGGAGGTGAAGAATAGGCTTAAGGAACTAGAGTTGATAGACAGAGTGCCTGAAAAACTATGGACGGAGGTTGATGACATTGTACAGGAGACAGCAATCAGCACCATCCCAAAGAAAAAAAATTCAAGAAAGCAAAATGGCTGTCTGATGAGACTTTACAAATAGCTGAAGAAAGAAGGAAAATGAAAGGCAAAGGTGAAAAGGAAAGATTCACACAACTGAATGCCAATGTCCAGAGCACAGCAAGGAGAGATAAGGAGGCATTCCTGAAAAACAGTGCAAAGCAATAGAGGAAAATAATCGAATGGGAAGGACAAGAGATCTCTTCAAGAAAATTGGAGAAATCTCAAGGGTATGTTTCATGCAAGGATGGCCATGATAAAGGGCAAAAACGGCAGGGACCTCACAGAAGCAGAAGAGATTAGGAAGAGATGGCAAGAATACACAGAATAATTACACAAGAAGGTTCTCAATGTCCTTGACAACCACAAAGGTGAAATCGCTGACCTCAAGCCAGACATCCTGGAGTGCGAAGTCAAATAGGCATTAGAAAGCATCACAAACAACAAAATGAGCGGAGATGGTGGTATCCCAGTTGAGCTATTCAAAATCCTAAAAGACGATGCTAAAAGTGATGTGCTCATTATGTCAGCAAATTTGGAAAACACAACAGTGGCCACACGATTGAAAAAGGTCAGTTTATATTTCAATCCCAAAGAAGAGTAAGGAATTTTTGCCAAGGAATGTTCAAACTATTGCGCCATTGCACTCATTTCACACACCAGCAAGGTCATGTTAAAGATCAAACAAGCTAGCCTTCAGCAGTATGTGGATCAGGAACTACCAGAAGTAAAAGCTGGGTTTTGGAGAGGTAGAGGAACTAGAGATCAAATTGCCAACATTCACTGGATTATGGAGAAAACACGGGAGTATCAGAAAAACATCTATTTCTGCTTCATTGACTATGCTAAAGCATTTGATTGTGTGGATCCCAATAAACTGCGGCAAATCCTTAAAGAGATGGGAGTACCAGACCATCTCACACGTCTCCTGAGAAACCTGTATAGGGGTCAAGAAGCAACTGTCAGAACAGGATATTGAACATGATTAGTTTAGAATAGGAAAAGGAGTTCGACAAGGATGCATATTGTCACCATGCTTATTTAATTTATATGCAGAGTACATCATGCAGAATGCCTGCCTGGATGAAGCAGAAGTTGGAATTAAGATTGCCGGAAAAAAAATCAACAACCTCAGATATGCAGATGACATCACTCTAATGGTAGAAAGTGAAGAGAACCTAAAGAACCTCTTGTTGAGGGTGAAAGAGGAGAGCACAAAAGTAGGATTGAAACTCAACATCAGAAAAACTAAGATCATGGCATCCAGTCCCATCACTCCTTGGCAAACAGAAGGAGAAGACATGGAAATAGTGATAGACTTCACATTTCTGAGATCCAAGACCACTGCAGATGGTGACTATAGCCATGGAATTATGGTGCTGGAGAAGACTCCTGAGAGTCCCTTGGACTGCAAGAAGATCAAATCAGTCAGTCCTAAGAGAAATGCAACCCTAATTTTTCCCTGGAAGATCATATGCTGAAGCTGAAGCTCAAATACTTTGGCCACCAAATGAGAAGGGAGCACTCCCTGGAGAAGACCCTGATGCTGGGAAAGACAGAAGGCAAAAGAAGAAAGGGATGGCAAAAGATGCGATGCCTAGACAGCATTGCTTATATAACCAACATGAATTTGAGCAGACTTCGAAGGATGGTGGAAGACAGGAAGACCTAGCATGACCAGGTGCATGGGGTCACAAAGAGTCAGACTCAGCTGTATGACTGAACAACAAAATTATTGATAAATCCATAGGGAGTAATGGATTTCCAATGGGATAAGGCTTCTAGGCAAGGCTGGAAAGAATGCTAAGTCTTCATATGAAGTGGTAACAGATAGCGTTAATGAGGGGCATGACTGACACATTCAGACTATTGTGATGTAATCCACCATAAAGCACAAAGATCAAATACTAGAATGCCCACAACATGGTACAAAGGTTCGAAATCCCCACCTACCCTGTATGACATGTATCAATCAAGAGAAGGATGCAAAACTAAAGACATAGAGCAAGAATGGAAAGCACTGCAGTTTATATTTACATAGCTAACTGGGCTTCTATACAAAATATCTGAGGCTCAAGCAGGAGTCCCGCCATGCCTGAACAGCCAGTAAACCAAAAACTTGATGACGACACTGTAGAATGGGGGGGGGGGGGGTCAGGCACAATATGGGGACCTGTCTTTACTTGAAGCAGCCTAGAAAGGGGGACGTCTTGCAGGAAACAGTATGGTTAGGATGAGGTAACTTCCCACTAATTCAACCTCAATCTATATCTGTTTCCTCCTCCTTAGCTGCTTTTTGTACCTGGATTACATGTGAGGGAATGTGATAAAATGAAAGTGGAAAATTCAGGGAAGAGGTCTACAACCTTTCTGAGGGAACCTTCTACCCACTTTGTAACTGTAGCCTTCATTTTAAATGGCAGAAAATATAATTTTGTCACACAATAAAATAAAGTGAAAGAACTCCACAGTAAAATGAATATATTCACAAGTAGGCTATAAATAAGCTAAATAAGTGAATAAGCAAAATAAATTTTAATAACTCCTCTGTTATTTTCCACTGACTTCTATTAAATCATGCAGTCCCAATCCAAAGGCCAGGGGAATCTTGTTTTCTCAGAAACCTGTCTCGGGGCGGGGGGAGGGATAACCCTTTGCCTTAGTTTTACCTCACAAGATGGATACCTACTAGATACATGTAATGCCAGACACTTTACAGTGCCATCTTAAGCAGGTGTACTCAGAACGTTGTCACCGTCTAATCAGTGGGACTTAGAAAATGTTCTAAGCACTCACTTACTGGAGGCTTCCTAGGAGACCTCTTTTTTCAGGGCTTTTTTGGTAGAAAAGCCCAGCAGGAATTAATTTGCATATCAGGCCACACCCCTTGGCATCACCATTGTTTCACACAGGGCTTCTTTGTAGAAAAAGCCCAGCAGGAACTCATTTGCATATTAAATCACACCCCTGACACCAAACCAGCTGGAACTGCATTCCTGTGCATTCCTGCTCAAAAAAAGCCCAGCTCTTTTTAATGTTTTGTTTGGCATCAGGCTACCCTTCGGTTATCCTCAGCACAGACATGGAGGATACTTCACAGAGTTAGCTTCCAGTCTATGGAGTTGATAGGGGTCTGTGACTGGGTTTAGCTGTCTCCACATATCTCTTCTTGAAAAGTCTCAGGGTTGTGGAAGTCCTGCTTTTCATTTCCCAGAGTCATTTTGGACCATCCAATCAGATGCTGCTGCCATCTAAGGACTCCAGTGAAGTTTTGCTAATGGATAAAATTAGACAGAAAACATCTCCATCCTTTCTCTTTTCTGACATACAGACTTCCTGTATATCCCTGCACTTTTCAGCTAAAGCCAGGAGGTTCTGCTTTCCATTTTCATCAGCTAGAAGTCACTCTCTCCGTAACTAAAAATTGGTCTTTCCTCGATGCAATTAACCTTATGGAACGTATCATTTCAAAAGTGACTGCAGTCTGACAACTCAGAATTAGAACCAGAAATCTGATACAACGCAGAATTAATTAGGCAAGTGAATGAAGAAAAATTATCTGCCATACCTCTTAGCATGGGAAGATACCTCGGTATCACTGTTTCCCCCTCCCCTCTCTTGAAGAATAAGCATTGTTAAATAGGGGGCTTCTGGATGTTTTCAGGTCTGGGGGCTGGCAGTACTCTTTGAATATTTATAGCCCTTTGGACCACTCTACTCTATGGCCAACTTGGGAATACAGTCAAAATGGTTTTAAATGTCTCATCCTTGCTGTTTAGTTCCAAAGACCCCCGGCTTTGAATCCATTTCTCCTTTGTATGATTGAAATTCACAGAAAGGGTTTTGCACCATTGCCTGCACTAAACATTTTATTCCTATAAAATGTTTGGATTTCCCAACGTTATTTCTGTTCCAATATAAGCAGAGTCGAATCCTATAGATTGGATCCAGACTAAACTTTCCTCCACCCCCCACTCCATTGCACTTCACTTCTGTTGTGTATGTTGAGTAATGTTGATATTACCATATTCTTGCCTGGTTCATTGGAGCCTTTTGAGCTTGAGGTCTGGGGAACAATGGGTTGTAGGATCGAAATCCCTGCCATCCTGCTCCAATCACAGGCCTCTGTTGGTTTAAACGATCCAATGGCATCCTAGTGCAGGAACTTTGAACTGTATATAGTTGGCCCCATTGGCCCAGTAAAGCAGTCTTCTTTAGCCACCAGTTACCATGTTGTAACAAAATAAAGAGCTATGATCATTGCAACCTTGTCTCCTCCATGCATTGAACCCACAATATTATAACGTCATTTCACAATTGCTATTCCTGGGAGTAGGCGACCCTGAGGAACAAAATGAGAAGGGTCTGTATCAAGAAAGGATAATGGGAGGAAATTCTAAGTCTGTCTGGTTCCAGTCCAATTATGTAGAATATATCTACGCGTAAATACTGCATATGGCATATGAATACCATGCAATATTTACAAGTGATGCAAATTAATTTATAAAACCAACAGACCCCCTCCCAAAAAATCAAAATCTTTAACAACATACACCTATGAAATAGATGAAATGAAGAACAGTTGCTATCCCTGCAATGGAGACCATTGCTGAAAAAAAGTGTGGTTGTAGGGCTGCCAACCTTCAGGTGTGGAGCAGGAAACAAAGGCACAAGGGCATCCACGTCAAGTCAGCCTCTGTTACTAGAAATTCAATATTTATAACATATTCATAGAAAATTACAGTGTATTACAAAGTGCACAGGGAAGCCAATCCTGAGTAAACCATTCATATACTCATAGCCAAAAGTCTGTTCTTTTAAGGCTGGAATCAGGAAGTGGTGTGAGACGCCATGAAGATAGAGTCCAGTGCTCCAAAGTTTCTTCTTTAGCCAGTGTTAAGAGGGAATGCAGCAAGGCAAAAGAACGCAACAGGGATGCCCTGTTTCACCAGAGGCTTCAACGAGCCATGATAATGGCGGCACCAGTGGCCTCTCTCTTCGGTCCTCTTCCACGTCCTGTCATAGCTGGCCCTACAGAAAAGATGACTGGGGAAGGCAATGGCAAACCACCCTGTAAAAAGTTTGCAAGAAAACGTCATGATGTGATGTCATTCCATGGATTGGTAATAACTCGGTGCTTGCACAGGGGACTACCTTTACCTTTTTACAGAAAAACAGAGTTTCCATTTTTTTTTTTAAAAGTCAGTACAAGTGGGGGGATCAGATGGTGGGAAAGCCAGTGTGGGGACTGGGGAATGATTTCATTCATTAATAGTAATTGTTTTGATAGCACTGGCATTTATGATTCCAAAATTCAAGCACACGCTTAGACCAAAGCATTAGGGAGGCTGTATCTGAAACATAAATGGAATGTGGCTTGACTTCTCAGCAATGACAGGGCTGAGATTTAAAAGATTTAGTGGAGTGAGAAACCAAAGTGATTCTACGCTCCCAAACTCCTGCAAGCCCAGCGAAGGAGCGGCTGACCTTGAGTCTTAAGGACTCATCCCACGCATAGTCATGTAATGTGCTGTTAGTTATGATTACAGTATAAATGTGAATGGTGCTTGGGATCTTGTCTGTAACCTATAATTCATACAGAAGGACATGGCATGATTTTCTGGAGTCTTAAAACTACCAGTATAAAAATTCAAAATGAGGGATAATCCTTCTTCCTACCAGGCACAGCAGCATATACAAAGGGGAATGTAAATACCAATTCGGAGAGTGATTACCTAGCAAGAGTCTAATCCTATGGTTCTCAAAACTGGAGGCAGATATCCATAAGGCTTAGATGTCTTGAGATTTACCATAGTCCCTTTAAAAAAAATTGTTCAAATGTGACTTTATCACACGAAAGTGAAAGAAAGGACTCCCATGAAAGCTTGCATGCTATAAAGGTGAAGCCATCTGGGAAGCATTCTGTCAACCTCTGCTCCTTAGGCTTAACCATCTTTGATAGGATCCTGCCACCTCTACTCTGTTCCTTGTTTCCTTTATTTTCCTATGGCTTTTCCTCATGTAAGTTGCTAGCCTGTGGATGGTAAGCAGTGGGAGATTGCATCTCTTTTGCATCACTCCAAAGCCATGGTATCACTTCCAGCATTACCTGGAAGTAATGCCATTTTGTGGGAGCAAATTTTTACCATTTGTATAAATCGGGTGAATGCTAGAGTTTCGCCTGACACCAGGGCTCTTTTTCTAACAGGAGCTCCTCTGCATATTAGGCCATGCTCCCCGATGTAGCCAATCCTCCTAGAGCTTACAGTAGGCCCTGTACTAAAAGCCCTCTAAGCTCTTGGAGGACTGGCTACATCAGGGGGTGTGGTCTAATATGCAGAGGAGCTCCTGCTAGAAAAAGAGCCCTGCCTGACACAAGGATGTCTCTTCTGGGTTACTCTGTATGTGACATCATGGCACCAATGCAACATCAACACCTTCATTTCCCCTGGCATTCCCTCCCACTGCACAGCTGATTGGTTCCAGGCAGAGTACAAAGGGTGGGAAGTTTCCCAGAGCTCTTCCTGCTCTCTTGTGTGTTTCCCTCCCTCCCAACCATCTTTTCTCAATCCTACATATCCTGTCACTTGCTTCTTTTTGCAGTGTGTCCTAAATATGTGCTTGACTTCCTGCATGTTTTGTGATCCTATACAAGCAACAAAAATAGGGTACAGGAGAGTTTATTGGGATCCTTGTTGGTTTCCAGACATGGTCGATAGCTGGGTTAAGCCTGGGGTAGGTGGGTCATAAATGGTACATGCGGCAGAGGAACATGGGAAAACCTGGGAAGACTAACATCTCCCTTTAGAAAATTAAATTCTGAAAGGCAAAATAATCCAGGCATTCTGATGCAAACTACCACCATCCCTACACACACATTCTTGCCCTATTATTACTGTTATATTTTCCTTCACTGACATTCCAAGTTTGGATTTTTTTTTAAAAAAAATGTATTTGAAACAGGTCCACATCAATGATTCATTTTAAAAGGAGTAATATGGCTCAGAGACTTAAGCCAGCCCTAAGGGAAAACAGCATATTAGAGAACCCAAAGAAGCAGGAAATGCCTCTGGACTATTAGCAGGCCCACTGGTCTTGCTAGACAAAACTAGAGCAACAGACTAAATCTCCAAATAGTTTGCTAACAAGCATCAAGTACTAGCAGGAAAATTCTGGGGCCAATTCCCAATTTCTTTAAGAACATTTTTTACCCCCAAAACTGGTTTGCTGGATACAACTAATGGCCCGCCTAGTCTAGCAGTTGTATTTGCTTCATTGATACCCTGATATATGATTCTATAGACCTAGAAAGCATGTCAAAGCCAGTGAGATGGTAAAATAATTGGAAGAAAGCAGGAACCCCCTTGTACAAATCAGGACGACCCTGTCCTGAATCCCAATGCCCTTGTTACACTCGTCTGCTGATGCTGAGTCACTTCCCCCCCCCCCTAGTTGCCCATCTTCTGCTGCTGCACAGAAAATCAAAGCCAGGTCATGAGGTCTTAGAACAAACTGTCATATCAGAGGGTTTCCAACTGCTTCCAAATACAGGAATCGTCTAGTTCACACTGGAACATTTCTGATATTTATAAACGAGTGTTATTCAAGTTGGGGTCATGATAAGTAATATTTCCCTAGTTCTTTATAGCTTGGTGTTTATGCAAAAAAAAGGGGGGGGGCATATGTAAAGAAATATTGAACTAACCCTTTGGGAAATTGCTGCTTGTTCCAGGTCCCTGTAACTGTAAAAATGTAACGGCAGATTACCGTGATAGATTATAATCGCCCAAGAGGAACTCCATGGGTCTGTTTGGAAATAAAACCATGCCATTAGCTAAAAATAAAAGCAGGGGACCCATCAGTTGTATTAAAGCTGTGGCTGGAGCTAGTAAAAGGAAATTAATATAAAAAAAGGGCTTTGCAAATATTTCTGCAGGTGAATGTGCCATTCTCAGTTCCCTGTGATTCATGGTGCTGTCTTGTTCATTATTTGCGAGCATGCAGATAACAGCTTGAGTGCGTTTGAAGCTTTTCATATATTTTAGCATCAATGACTCATTCAAAGGCATGAACTAGGTGGCTACCTGTGGTCCAAATTTGCAGGAGGCTGGAAAGACTTTCCTTTTCCAGAGTTTTCAGGTTCTTTTACTCTGGGTGAACAGCAAGGGTTAAACAAAGAATGGATAGAAAACAAATATAACAATGGATAAGTTGACATGACCATGCTGGGTCTATGTGTGGCTGTCCTCAAGTCCAGATGGAGTGTATGCGCATCAGTATAGAGTTGCCAGCTCTGGATGGGGAAGTACCTGGACATTTTGGAGGTGGAACCTGGGAGAACAGGGTTTGCGGAGGGGAGGGACTTCAGCAGAGTACAATGCCAGAATCCAACCTTCCAAAGCAGCTATTTTCTCCAAGGGAAGTTGGCAACTCTATTCAGTTTAGTGTCCTTAAGGAAACTTGCTGGAGCTTTGGACTGTATGGAGTTGAGAAGAAGGGCTAGGTTGATCTGTAACCTGGTGTGATATAGTAATTAGAGTGTCAAAGTAGGGCCTGGGAGACCTGAGTTTGAATCCCCTGCTCTTGAACTCACTGGGCAACGATAGGCCAGGCACAAACTCCTAGCCTAATCCTACCTCACGGGGTTGTTGTGAGGATAAAATGGAGGAGAGGGAATGATAGGAGCCACTTTGGATCTCTGCTGGGAAAAAGGTGGGGTATAAATGATGTAAATTAAATAAATACACAAACAAACCTGAAGTGAACAGATTTACAGTGCAGTTCTTAGCAGAGTTATACCCAGTTTTATAAGGGTCTAACTCTGCTAGAACAGGAATATTTGAAACCCTGAGAAACCCTGAGAAATGTAAGACAGTCTGGGCCACATGACGCTGTAAACCTGTCATGATGGGATCCCTTGATACGTTTGGTGTAGTGGTTAGGAGCATGGACTCTAATCTGGGAGAACTGAGTTTGATTCCCCACTCTTCCACTGAGTGACCTTGTGTCAGTCACAGTTCTCTCAAACTGTTCTCTCAAGAATAGTTCTTGAAAGAGCTCTCTCAGCCCCATCTACTACACATGATGTCTGTTGTGGGGAGAGGAAGGGAAAGGAGACTGTAAACCACTCTAAGACTCCGAGTGAAGGGTGGGGTATAAATTCTTTTTTTTTTTTCAGGTAGTCACTGCATTTTATTGGAAAACATTGATATAATTTTATTTTCATAGCTTGAACTGAACACACCACCACCCGCTTCCAAGGACACCCTCGTTCCAACCATTCCCCCCCACGCCCCCTTTCCAAGCTCTCAAGGCGAGAAAAGACCCCTCCAACCTCCGGCTCATGCCAGGGGTGCAAAAAGACCAGGGGAGGAAAAAGAAAACCGAGGAGGCATGGGTCCAATCCATCTGCAGGCTACGCACAAAGCACTCTTCATTCACCCGGTATTCAGGGAAATTCCGCTGCTGGTTTCAGTTTCCTCTCTTAAGAACTTTTTTTCCCCCGTGTTTTTTTTTTTTTGTCATCGTCGTCGATTAAAAAACAAATTGTGGAGAGAGAGAAAAAAAGAGAGAAGCCGATTTTGCAGCTCATGCCGTTTGCTGCAAGGAAAGGGGGGGGGGGCGCACAGGTGAAGGAAAGCGACATCAAGAGCACAGACGGGCCAAGCCAAGCCGCAGAGGGACAAGTGTGGAGAACCGAGAGCCACGACTAAAAAAGAAAAGCGCTGCTCCTCCTCCTCCTCCAATTTAGCATTGTTAGGAGGGCAGAGACACTGCAAGCCAGAGTCATGCAACACCATTATGTCATTTGCAGTTGCATATGCAGGAATGATATCATGGTGTCAGTGATGTCTGAAGAACATTTACCATAGAGATTTGAGAAATCCCTAATGTGTGACACAGTGCCATGATATCACTTCCATGCAGGGTATTGGAAGTGACTTCACAGCATTACCAATTTTTCCTGTGATTTTTGCTCTTGTGTTCCATCAAGAAGTTGTTGGAATCTAGACTGCAGAGTCAGACAGTTGCCCTCTGGCACTCTTACATTTCGCCCTGAAGTCAAGTTAAGTGGGCAGGTGAGTGGGCAAATGGGCAAGTTAAGTGTGGCGCAGGGAAGCCAAGTGGTGCCATGCAAAGCCCCCCCCCCCCTTGACTTTCCCATGGCATGAGAAACTCTTAGGCAAGGGAAAGAGGCAGTGTGGGGCTTCTGCCTCAATCTCAGGCTGCCTTCCCTCCAAAGGAAGGCAGCCTGGGAGGGAAGCCAAGCTTCCTTTTTCCTCCGCCAGAGACTCAGGCGAGGGAAAGACACCACAGGCCAGTGGGCAGGTGGGGAGGGGGTGCCTAGCAGTGAACTGTAGGCCATGTGGCACCCTAGGCAGCCACCTACATGGCCAACTCCCATGTGCTGACCTTGGTTCTCAGATGGTCCTGCAGCATCTGCTATCTCTTTCTTTCAAATACATTTTATTGTAATTTTACATAATATATAGAATACAGATATGAGATGAAGAACTGATGTAGTATAAGATCACATAGTACTTATTGCAGATAACCCAAAAACATTTGCAAATAATCAATAATATGAGACAAATGAACCATAAATATAACCAAATTTAGAAATAAGATATGAAAATAAAATAGTACTGAAAATCCCTGTACTCCTGTAAACCCTACCACAAAGATCTGCTATCTCTTTCTAGGGTCTGCTGTAGGTTTGTTGGATGTTGCAAAGTTCCTTGTAGGTTTCCTGTGTAGATGGGGTATAAAAATGCTGGAATGGGGAGCATAAGGGAATTTTAATGTGACATGGAACCATCTGTATATATGGAGGTTTGCCACATTTCTATGCCATTGCTGAATTTCACCCCAAATGCAATTTGAGCTCAATTTGGATGATTCTTCTCAGGAGACGCATCTGCAACAATTCTTCGGAGGGGCGTCGAAAGAATTTCAATAAGATTAGTCAAATCATTCCGGTCCGACAAAAGCAAAATGAAGTCACACTGTTTCTGAACTGTGCCCTTCCTCTGGAATTCGAGATAGTCCTGCTCAAAATGAGGGCTAAACCTCCACAACAATCTTTTCCTGTTGTGCTTAATATATTATGGAATTCAGAACAGTTGGTGGTTAGGTAATGAAACACATATGGCATGTGAAATTGCTGCCCACTGGGGCAAGACTCCCCTTGCTATACTTAGCAGGTGGGTAAATTACAAAAACCTTTTAAATTAGTTCTTACTCTTTTTTTAATTGAAGACATCGAGTAATGTTGTGCTAACAGAGATTCTGAGTGAATGTGTTTGTGTAGGTGAATTGTTGCTTGCCTCTTGTGAAGGCAGATCTTTGTACTTCATTATTTAACCTGCAATTGCCAAGATATTTTGGGAGTGGGGGGATAATACAACTAGTAAGACCAATCTGATTAGATGGTCCTTTTCTTGTTAAAATAATGACATCAGGGTGTGTGTATGTGTGTTTGTGTAACTGTGTATATATCACCTATTGTTTCACATAGCTATTTTAAAAACAGAGCTGGAGTTGATTTGGAATTATTTATCCATTTAGTTGTTTCTGTTTGGCATGAACAGGGAAGCCCCTCAAAATCACAGGCTCATGTTGTTACTCTTTGTCTCTAATCCCACTCAGCCTGCTGTGTGCTTGCAAATGATTCTTTTTCTATTACAGCCCTTTTTGAGTTGGAGAGGACTTGGTGGCTTGGAAGTCACATAGAGATAAGTATTGCAAATTATTATTTTTAAAGTGCCATCCATCTGCATGGTGCTTTATGGAATATCAGAAAAGAGTCTCCTGCTCTCAGATGCTTGCAATGTAAAATTTGGTACAAGGAAGGCAACAGAGAGAGGGAACAAAAGTAGTTTGATGAACAGGGGAAGGGTATATGTTCATTTTAGCTACATCTTAGTTTCTGGAAATTAGTCCTGAAGGTGGACACAAACTGATCCATGAAGCAAAATTCATCATGGGTCTGCCATCACAACTTCCAAGGACTTTTAAAACAGTTCATAGTAGTTTGTGGCAGTTCATGGATATAGCAGAAAGTGGGGGTTTAAAGGGATTCTGAGTCCTTTTAAACCCTTGCTTTCTGTTCCCCGCAAAAGCCACAAAAAAACAGTTGAGTGGTGGGGAGCGACCTGCTCCCTGCTTCTCAGCTGTTTTGGGCTTTCTTGTGCAGTCCCTTTAAATTCTTTCTTTAAACTTTTCCTTTATGCTTCTGCAGTCCCTTTAATCTTTCCATTGAAACTTCCTTGTGCAATCTCTTTAAACTTTTGCACTTTTTTGTTCAGTCCATTTAAAATGGACTGCACAAGAAGTGTGAATAACAGCTGAGTAGCAGGGAGCTCCCTGCTGCTTTTTGTACCTTCTTTTTGCAGTCCCTTTTTGTACTTTCTTGACACAGTCCCTGCGTCCAATGCATTTTCTTCTGCAGACATCTCCATTTCTGCCATAATTTTGCTGAAATTATCATCCTGATCCCTGAGATCTTGCAATTGATCAATTAAAGAATTACCTAAAACGTAAGTTTGAGCCATGCCACAATCTGATTTTTGCAAATAGTCTGATACTACTTTAAGTTCAAGAAGCACTTCATTAAGAAGAGTCAAGGAAAACACAAAGCTGAAATCTTAGAATTCTACAAGCCTCTACATTTCTTTGAAAATTGCATTAGTAATTAAAATTAAAAAAAAAAGAATTGCATTCATTTCTGATTATATTCAGAAACAGTAAAATTACAGCAAGTGTAGATTTAACAGCTAAGCATGTTGCAATCTGATACACCCAATGAGTGTCTGACAGTCTTTTTGATTCAACAATTCTGTTCTCTGTTTATCTTTGCAATTTGATAAAATATGGACACATGTAAGAACAGGATACAAATACTTACATTTCTTGAAGATTAAAGAAATTTTCAATAATGTCAGCATTCACACACACATAAAAAATAAGTTCAGCCTGTGGCTGCAGCAGTGAATGTACATGGTTTGTGTGGCACCTCATTCCGAGTCAATGCCTGCACTTCATTTAGTTTTCCACTCATTACACTGGCTCCATCATTTGTGCTATGCAGTGCTTGATATCTATGCCACAATATGGTAAGCTATTCTTTATGTTACTCAATAATGATGGAGCATCCGGTGAACGACATGGCTGGAAACCAACAAACCGTTCACATATATTGCCATTGTAGCAATAACAGAAACCTACTAACATTTGTTCCTGTTTACATAGGCCCTTTCTTTAATCAACAATTAATGCAAGGAAGTCAGCTTCCTTCATTTCATCAGAAATTGACTCCAGAACCATTCTGCTTATGAGGCTTAACAATTCATTTTGAACAGAACGATCCATGTATTGTGCATTGCATGGAAGAGGATCTATTTTAGACTGGATTCAGGGATTGTGCTTTGGAATTATGAGCAAGAGTTCAAGATCATTTCCCTTGCTATCACATGCCTCATTTTCCCAATGTCCATGCTAAGCAATATTTTGTGTAGAAGTGAACAAAATAATTTTTGCAAGAGTGGCTACATAATGCCTCTTTTCTTTTATAAGTTGTTTATGAGCACCACTTAATTGCACTCAAACAGAACCTCCTTAGAATCCCTGTGTTTGTTGGTAACTCTCCCATGACACCATGCAGTCTTTATGGTCTGCACTTCTATTCTGAAGCTTCAGTCCTGAATACTTATCAGTAGTGTTTTTACAGTTTTTGTACCCTCTATGAGTAAATACATTTTTGCCAGTACAGACATTCCTTTTAGTGAAATGGCGACAAGCAAAACAAAATGCAGCATTTTCTATTACACTGTGTTCCAACCAGGAGTAGAATTTGTACCATGCTAGATTGAAGTATCTCATAATTGGTCATATTTCGTTGCTGGGACACTTTTTCGCAATAAATGAATTGGACTTCCTATTTTAGACTGCAATGTCTTTAGGACAAGGTAGGATTGACTGATGAGTAAACATTCATAAGCTTTCTCTGTATATATTTCACCTTTTCCTGCCCAAATGCTCAGAGCATGATATGTTTTTTTTAAAGAAAGAGGTCAAGAAAATCAGGGAAGTCATTATAAATTATGCTGATAGGCACTGTATGAGCCAAGTAAATGCAAAAAAAAAAAAAAAAAAAAATCCTATAGGATAGATTTCCTAACAACCATCTGTTGCCTGTCTGCCCACTGTATTTTAATAGAATACCAAAATATGTTGGTACAATATATGCAACAGGCAGGATATTAAATAACTAATATTATTGATATAGCAACTCTTGCAGGAACTGACTTCCAACAATCCAATCTTAAGATTTCCCTAGATCATCCACACATAGTTTTAGCATATTCTATATTTCTTGTAACTTTTACATTTATTCTGGGGTGGAAATCATCCAGAAGAAAGTACAGGAATGTGGACCAAAAACAAAAGACAAATCTTATGTATAATCTACCAAAGAGATCCAGACCTAATGCAGGTCACTCCAGAGAGAATAAAGAACATTTCTGAGAACATTTTCAAAAGAATTCTCAAAACAAAACATAACTTTCTAATTATGCTACAGGAGGAAACTGTAAAGGGGAAGGCATTTCTAAAGAATGCTTTTTAGGAAAAGACAAATTTACCCAATATATACCTAAACACACCCAAGCAGAATCACACAGCAAAGCAACAGTCTAGAAGAAATTAATAGAAACTACTCCAATTTGGAGCAGAATTTAGCTTTAGATGAAAATATGACAGACATGGAAAACAGGGCAGTCTCTTGAAGCAGAGATGAATGGTCAGTTCCAGCTAGCAGAGAGACACAAAATGCCACCTCTCTTTATGTGAAACCTTAAACAGATTCTGGATGATTTCTGACTAGGACTTTAATCCTTTTTCAACTTTGTCTCTGGAATGACATTCTATATTAAACTTGAGTTTACCCCTGGTTTTATATCAGGTTATTTTTCATTTCTGTACTAAAGTGAGGTAATCCTGTGCCCCCCCCCCCACACACCCATTGCCCCTGGGTTACCACAATGCTGTTTGTACCAGGGTTCTCTCACTCCTTCACAGGCTATCCTGGGTTATATTAGTGTAGAAGCAGAACTCAGTTTTAAATAGAACAAAGCAGTAGACAAGTGCATCTTTAAAACCAACTAAGTTTTATTTAGAACATAAGCTTTCATATGCTCTTAAGCAGACTTCATCAGACAAAATGGGAATGGCAAGCAGCAATACTTAATATAAGTGGGCAGTGTGGAATCACGGGAATGTTTTTAGCCTCTGTTATCCCTCTGCCTGCACTTTCTTCGATCTATCTCTTGTCAACATATGTAAGGTTTTATTTCACTAGGAGGACTATCTGTCTGTCTGTCTAGTGTGCCATGAAGTTGCTGCCAACAAACCATCTTTGTTTGTGTTTGGTTGTGGCTCTGTCAGAACTGGGCTGTGGAGGGAGGGGGGGAGGCTGGCTTCTCTCCCCACCCACATTGAATGGATTCAAAGGACTCAAACATGATGTGGGTGCCTGAGTACGTAAAACTGCGTATGTCAGAGTATGTCAGAGCTGAGTATGTCAAACTGCCAGGATATTCATTTTCTCCCATCAGGAGGAGGATGCCTCCCCCTATGAAGATCTCCTGCCTCACTTTCTCCTGTTTTGATCCCCAGGGTTTTGGGGTGGTGGATCCCAAGTCTGACTGCCCCTTAGTACTCTGGATGGCTCGCTACCAAACTGAGAAGGCCCTCACTCACTCAACCCCTGGATCCCCTAAAGGGAGAGCTGTTTCTCTCCCCCCCCCTTCACCTTCCCCTCTGCTGATGACTAAGCAGGGCTGGATTAATAATTAGGCCAAGCAGCCACTGGCCTATGGGCCCCCATGCCTTTAAGGGCTGGCTTTCCCTCCATTTGAAGTCCTCTCAGCTTGCACACACAGCCAGCAACTGAGCCACTCTTTGCCCAACTTGCCTGGTGTAGCTACTGCTTGCGGCATTGCCAAGTTTGCCTCTCTCTGCCTCTCCCCTGAAGCTTAGTAAAAGGAGCTTTTAAGAAGGTGCCTGTGAAGGCTGCAGCAGGGGTCATGGGCAGCGGGATGGGCACTCTGAGATAATTTGTGAGGGCCCCCCCAAGATTCTGACTGCCTAGGGGCCTCCACAGGGCTTAATCCTGCCCTGTGACTAAGAGCTTGAATGCAGAATTAATAAAGGATAGGCAGGCAATTTGAACTGGGGCAAATGGTGATGTAGAAAAAAATAATCAGGGATAAATAATTAGGAATAAATGGAAGGTAAACAGCCCACAGTCAAACTCTGAAAAAAATGGGTTTAGGTCCTAGTAGGTAATCGCCCTCTAAAGCCAGGCCAGGGATCCCTTGAATATCAAATATCAAAGTGGGGAAACTGTGAAACTTTGAAAGCTTGTTGCTTGAGGGTGAATCTTGAGGGCAAATTTACATCAGAGATCAAGGACCACAGGTTTGAATGATAACTTAGAAGTCAAAGGGTCAGTGATTGCAGAACATCATGTCAACACCCTGCAGGAAGGCTGAGCTTTGCCTTCACACCTAATGGAATGTAATTGTCTTTAATTTAATTTAAATTTAATTTTTAGATTTATATCCCTCCCTACCCCGCAGGTGGGCTCAGGGCGGCTTGCAACAATAAAACAACGAAGTTAAAATAATATAATAAAAACAGACATTCCAAAACAGGAGCAGCACAGTAAACAATCTTACAGACATAGGCGGTAAACAGCATGTAGCTGATGGCTAACAGCATAACATAACACCATAATGGTGAAATACTGAGGGAAGTGATGCCTGCTGGATTAATTAAAAGCCTGGTGGAAGAGCTCCATTTTACAGGCCCTGCAAAACCTTGATAAGTCCTGCAAGGCCTGGATTTCCAATGGGAGCTCATTCTACCAGGTAGGGCTTGGACCAAAAAAGGCCCTAGCCCTCATTGAAGCCAGCCGGGCATCCTTAGGACCAGGGACTATGAGAAGATGTTGAGCAGCAGACCTCAGAGCCCGGGGTGGGGGGTGGTGGTGGTGGTGGTGATGTTCATATGGGGAGAGGCAGTCCCGAAGATATGCTGGCCCCTGGTCTTAAAGGGCCTTAAAGGTAACACCTTGAACTGAATGCAGTACTCGAGAGGTAGCCAGTGCAGTTTGTGCAGCCCGGATGCATCCGCACCCGTGTAAGCCTCGATGTCAACAACTGGGCTGTTGACACAAACAAAGCAACAAAATCCAGCCTGGCTGATACCATGGAGGGCTTAGAAAAATCAATACAGGATCTAATCTGCCTCTACCCTTAGCAATCCCTCTTTCCAAGATTGTCACTGGCCTGCTGGCATCTTGAAGTGTATGCCCCATAATACCTGCAAAAAACCTTTGTTGGCTTAAGAGCTGCAGGTGAATCATTAAAAGCCTACATCAATAACGAGTGCTTTTGTACATGTGAATCTTGTCCTTCCTTCAAGGAATGACATGAATCCATCAATGGGGGAGCAGTTGGGGTGGTAAGCTCCTTGTTTGGGGTGGTGGCTACCCCTGCCCCCTCTGACACCACCCCTGCCAATAGAATACTATTGTTTCTCAATTTAAATCTTCATTGTGTAACAGCTTATACACAGAGATTTTGGTGCTGAATTAGAAACTGCGTGTAAGGGCCTTTCAAACTTGGGACCCTAGGAGCAAAAGCCAAGTGCTTTACTCCATCTAGCCTCTAAGCAGAGAGAACTCAGGCCTGATCCCAACTGCTCTGTAGTACTATCATTCCAGATGGTAACAGGACAGTATTGCAATGGATATCAGCCCAGCAAGGATCAAATAATATCCATTGTCAACAGAATCTTATATTTCTCTGTAAAGCTGTTGTATCTCATCAGGCTTCACAGTCTAAGCAACATATCACTCATGTGTAGACTTAGTCAAAGACTAAGAATTACACCCTTCTAAGTCCATTGAAACAAAGAGGCTTTGATGGGTGTAACTCTTCTTAGAGTTGCAATGTGATTTCCAACTTAAGCCTCCACTTAACTTACCTGCCTCTAGTTTCTGCTACTAATTCTAACATCATAGCACATACTATTTTTCAGGGGTGGAATTCTAGCAGGAACTTCTTTGCATGTTAGGTCACACACCCCTGATGTAGCCAATCCTCCAAGAGCTTACAAGCTCTTTTTTGTAAGCTCTTGGGGGATTGGCTACATCAGGGGTGTGTGGCCTAATATGCAAAGGAGTTCCTGCTAGAATCCCCCCCCTTGCTATTTTTGGATGTATTCATTTTTTGCTGATTCCTCCTCCCACTGTAGATCTCCATCCCCTTTCATGCTGTTCAAGGAAAGGTCCACTATCTTTCAGCAACAGCACTTTTGGGGCAAGGCCGGCCCTAGATTGGTACCATAGGCAAGGCTTTTGGCACCTGCCCCCCCCACTGATAACATCACCAACTCACATGGTGATACCCAATCCGGTGCCCCCAGAAGGCAGCACCCTAGACAATTGCCTAGTTTGCCTAGTGGCAAGGCTGTTTCTGTTTGGGTGACAAGGAAGGAGGCAAGGAAGTTCCACTCCATTGATAGAAATCTCTTCCATCAGTGGAGATTCAAATCAATGTGTTTTATGTGCCCCATATTTGCATAATGGTGTATAGATGGCTTTGCACATTATCCTGTTGCTACTGTATAGTTAGAAAATAAAGTGCTGATTACATCTGGGAACATGGTTGCCATTTCACCAGGAAGGCAGCACCAGACAGTAAACGTAATCCATTTAAATACCAAATAGATTAATTATATTCAATGACATTAACATGAATGCCAAATTAGCTACATACACAAAGAAAGATTCCCAGGCTTACGCTGTAGGTCATTTCACATTCTTTCATTCCTTTCCTATACTATTTATTACAATTAAATTCATCTTCAAAGAAATTTTAAGTAATGTGGCTCTGGGTCGTTAAGTTAACAATGTCACTGTGTTCTTGCTATCTCGTTTGCCTTAATTAGAGGGCATGTTCTCTTCAATGATAGTGGCAGGGTATAACAAGTTGGAGTTGATATCCAGTATTAAATAGTTCCAAATTTCAAATGTGGGCATTTAACCATGAGATAAAGATCCAGTTTAAACACACACACACGCACACACAAAGGGCTTTCAGTGGCACAATTTTGGAATTTGTGAATGGGTTTTCACAGGGAAAATGTGACATCAAATCAGCCTCCAGGAAAATTACCCTATATCGCCACAAGGAATTATGAGCAGAAGGCAGCAAGAATATAGCATTCTAATTAGAATAGCCCGTACATTTCACATTAAGTGAAATTTTGAATGAAATTTGGAAGGCTCTTATCAAGTGTAGTATCTGACCAATTCTTAGAGAAGGACAACATTCTAAATTAACATTGTGCCTTGAAAGTTTGACCATTTCTTCTTTTTAAAACCTATAAAATACAAAAGAGAATTATCCCCATTTTAGTGTCTGAAATTAACCAATAGCTCTGTTTTGACTTTTTTTTTTTGCACCATGGTTAAATGAATTAATTAATGCACATCCAAGTCTACTGGCCAGCAGAGTGAACTCCATAAGGTTTAAGGTTTATTGGATTTATATCCAACCCTCCCCGCCGAAGCAGGCTCAGGGCAGCTCACAACCTGTAAATTCATAAAAGTTGAACAATTAAAACAAATTAAACAGTTAAAAACAGTTAAGAACAATTAAAACAGTCTGGTGCTAATCATATTTGATGTTTTCTTGCTTCAGATGGCGTTCAGTATATATTAGAAGTATATTTAATGGAATTCAACCTTCGGTACAAAAATTGTGGAATCCTTTTGGTTTTAGGTATCAGGTGATCCAGAAAAGCCAGTGGTGTTCCATTACTTGCTACTTGGGATGAGCGCAAACTGAAAAAAGAACCACTGTTTGAGCATGAGCCAGGTCGGTTCATGGTTCATTTTGAACCAGTTCATTTGGTTGTATCATTCCCAAACCCCAAAACAAATTACCTTTTTTCTATAGAGGTCTGGGTGCTTCATTTTTGTGGTTTGTTCTCCAGGCAGCCTGGCACCGATTCAATCCATTTCTAGGCAGCACTCAAGATCAACATTTGGAGACCACAAAGCAGTTGTCCATAGCTTGAATGTCAGCTCTGGGAGCCAACCATAGAGCTTCCATTCTGCTCTATGGGAGCAGATTATATACCAGTATAATACTACACCCTGACTCAGCTGCTTTCACTTTGCAACACAAAGAGAGAAGAGTTAGTTGTCGTGAGAGCAGAACAAGGATTATTTGCTGTGTGGTTGAAATAGGGGAGGCTGTGAGACAATTTTTAAACACCTCTCCCAGCTAGGAAGGTGTTCCTTGCTGTGGTTTCAAGAACTGAACCTGAAGCTAGAGCTGAGCTTTCCTGGGGCACCTGCTTTGGAGGGCTATAACTCACCAAATCCAATATTTGCCAAGCTTGGAAGGCATGTGGAAGAGAGCCTGCTAAAGACTCCCAGTGAGTTTGGCATCTCTAACTTGCAAAGGGGCTGCTCTACCAACTCCTCAACCAAATGAATCAGACACCAGTTTGGGGAAATGGTGGTTCGTTTTTCATGGTTCATGCAATCAAATGAACCATGAACCAACATGAACCACCATTTTCTCAGTTAGTGCCCATCCCTACTTGCTACCTAATTCCAAATCTGGCTCCTGTTCCTTAGCCTGCACAGCAGGAAATCGCTATCAATGCAATCCTAAACAGAGCCACTCCTTCTAAGCACATTGATTTATCCTGAGGATTGTATTGCAAATTGCTCATCTGTGCTTTCACGTTACCTTCAGCTTCTTCGCTTCAGAAGGCTTCCTCATAATTGATTCCCCCACTTTTCTCATCCTATTCTATTCTTCTGTAAGTTGTTTTTTTTTAAAAAAAAGAGTTGGCTTCAGCTTCTTTCTGGGCTATAAACTCCACACCATTGTGCTCTATCCTACCTTTGTAGTATCTATAACTTGCCTTTGACTGCCTCACCTGCAGTGGTTGGCCTTTGAATGGAATTCATGAGCTGAGTTCTTAATGAAAAACTATTTACCTCTTTTCAGCTCATTCCTAGCTGGAGAACATTTGCACTCACCAGCTCTCAGGGAAGCAGTGATGAGGCAACATGCTACATGATGGGGCCAAAGCAGCAATTACAGATGTTTATGCAAATGAGCTTTCATTTTTATAGTCAGATCATAAATCATAATTGAGAACAGAGGGACCTGCTCAAAACCATTTCCCACTAATAAGCACATGGACAGCTGCTTCAAGTGAATGTGCCCCATTTTGCAATAACAGCACTTGGGCCACGGGGGCAGGTCCCTCCTCGAGTGTCTTGTTAAATTAACAGCTGAATTTCACGTCCAATCACTAGGACACTGCCTTTAATTTTATTATGGGGAAGGTCGCCAAGTGTTGACCCAGAGAGGCCACATGGGCATTTAAAAGCTACACAGAAGAGTGGAATTTAGCCAAAGCGGGCTCTTGAATGGTTATGTTGCAAAGAGGGCTGGACCAACACCCGGTGATTATCTCTCTGGGATATACGCTTTGCTAGCTCTTTGCTAAGGAAGTGTTTGACTTTGTCATCATTCAGATTTCTCCCCAGATTTTGCAATTCCGGATTATATGTTCTTGTTTTTAAAGAGGGATGGGTACACAGGAATCCTTGATAGTTGTATTATTATTCCATATACAATACTGTATACATGCAAACTGACTATGCTTTCAGTTCCTTTGGTTCCTTCCTTTGTCAGATATGATGGAGCTTTGACTCTCAAATCTTATACCCTCAAACTCTAGTCAGTCTCTAATGTGCCACTGAATTGGAATTTGACTATTCTATTGTAGATCAACATGGCTACCCTCTGAGAACAATACCAGCATTCTTATGTGCAGAATTGAATCTTCATTTTGATTTAGATTCTCCTTTGCAAAAATCAAATCTGTTACTTGATTTTCAAGCTTGTTGTTTTTGTTCCCTTACACTGATTTTTCTCATAAAACATACATGATTTCACTGCTATTTGTGCAACAATAAATCTATGGATGTTATAAACACAGATGACATATGTTGTACATATAAATACTATAAGAATTACTTACAAAAATCATTCAACAAGTGTACACAATATAAATGAATCTACCGCAACCTTTGAGGGGGGGAAATAAATTGAATTTAAAGAGAAATAAAATAGGGACCATTCATTCATTTCTTGTTACAACACAGTCAAATGTCTGGCAAATAATTAAATACAGGTGGGCCATTTAACAACAAAAAAACCCTGCCATTGTGTGTCAGATTCAGGGTGTATAAACTCAATTCACATGCTTGTTTTACTTCAACACTGTCTGCGATTTCATAGCCCAGCTAATAAACCAAGTAGTTGGTCACAATACGTATAAATCCTGGTGTCAAGTGATTTTTTTTAATGTGCCATAAAACTCCAAGTCTATGGTTAACAAGGGCAGGCAAGAGTCTCTAAAGGAAATTTATCAGCAATGGAAAATTTAGGAATAGAGTGCCCTTCTTGTGTCTGGAATCAGCAGGGGGGGGGGGGGTTCAAGCATTTACAAGGGCCCAGAGACCACTGAAAAGCCCACTGTTGATCCTTGCTGTCATCCATGCTAAAGTGAGAGAACTTCTCTTTCCACATGGTCACCCACCTGGCTGGCTTGCTGGTCAGCAGGCCACCTGCTTAAGGTGTCATCCAGCCAAAGCCTGGATAGCAGCAGCATCTGCTACCAGTAAGTGCACTAGGGAGAGGATGAGGGAGTGAGGATGAATGCAATAACAAGAATAAGCCAACTGTAAAAAATACAAACTAAAAGAAAATGAATGGTATTTTTCAAAAGCAATATATGATTTTTTTTAAAGGCATTTCTAACATTCTATATTTTAGCAGCTTAATCTGCACAGAGCAATAAGCTTCACAGGCTGAAGGGCCAGACTGGAGACAATAATAATACAATGCAGTTGATATTCTATTAGTTACTCATAGGCTGCTTATATTCGGGCAGTTTGGGGCACCTGGGAAGTGTCCCAAATTGGGCTGGCTCAAAAAGAAGCATCCAAAACCGTTCACACACTGCAGCACAAGGCATCCCTATCCCACCCACAGGGCACCTTGGCATAGTCAGACAGCTGTAGTGCACCATTCCCTTGGTGCGGTTTGGTTTTCTTTTTTTCCATACATTTTTAGTGGTCATGCACATATGCACTCAGGGCAGTTTTTTTTTTTTAAAGAATACTGGTGAGTGCCTAGAGTGGATTGGTGGGTTCATCTCACTTGCATGTTTCTGTGTCCAGACACCAAAGAGGTGACTGGCATGCAGATCAGAAATTTGCTACCACTTCAAAAGTAGAAGCTTTTTGAGCCACTCTGAGGACACTGGAGGACGGGGTGACTATGGGATGGGGGTGGGCAGCAGATGTGCTCATTTGGATGGGTTTTTCTAGTCAGTGTCTAAGGCATCTCTGGGTCTCCTTAAACTGCCACAGAGTGGTCACAATCCCCCCCCCCCACAAAAGACACCCTGTGAGGTAGGTGGTGCTGAGAGAGCTTTTACAGCACCTGCCCTTTCAAGGACAACCTCTGCGAGAGCTATGGCTGACCCAAGGCCATTCCAGCAGCTGCAAGTGGAGGAGTGGGGAATCAAACCCGGTTCTCCCAGATAAGAGTCCGCACACTTAACCACTACACCAAACTGGCTCTCTAAGAAGTCATAAGGTTGTTAGTCCCATATTTGTGATCCCTGGGAGCTGTTTGTAAGCAGATTTGGAAAGGGGAAGCATCATTGTTCCCCATGACTCTTTAGGAATCCCCCCTCACTCTCTATGGTAACTATGATAGAGATCAGGTGAGTTCCTAAATCACCAGAAGTATCACCCAAAGTATCAGCAACACTGTCCTCACATTTTTCTTTCACTGCTTACTGGATTAGGGGTTGGCAATGGAGTGTGGGGGTGATGTGGCTGGGCCTGTAAAGCTGCATATATGTTCTAGTCATTTGCAGTGATGGTGCTGCAGAGAACGATGATCAGGCCATTGTTTTTGCTTTGCACACAGATTGCATGTGGTGAAAAGATAACAAGTGTGATGGAAAGTGCCACCAAGTGGCAGCCAATTTATGGTGACCAGTGTTTCCTCTAAGCTGAGTTAGCGTGAGCTAGCTTACAGATTTTCAGCCTCTAGCTCACACATTATTGTCTTCGCTCAGGAAGGATGGCCCCAGAGCAAACTAAATTATGCAGTAGCTCACAACTTTAATGCCAGTTGCTCACAAAGTAGAATTTTTGCTCATAAGATTGCAACTCAGAGGGAACATTGATGGTGACCCCATCGGGTTTGCAAGGCACAAGATGAACAGAGGTGGTTTGCCATTGCCCGCCTCCATGGAGCAACCCTGCACTTCCTTGATGGTCTCCCATCCAACCCTACTTAGCTTCTGAGATCTGGTAAGATCAAGCTAGCCTGGGCTAGGTTAAGATAAAGATAAGATATGTCCTTCATTTTCATCAGTTTTAATGTATAGGCAGTAAAAGTGTATGTTGTACTGTAATGGCAAAGAAGAGTAGGACACAGATTTCAGTCTCACCCACTTTTGTCTTGCCTCTGCTCTATTCCAAGACCCTGAAGAGTCTAAAAGCCATCCCACAAAAGCTATTGTAATTCTGTTTGTTGCTTTGTAGGTCGAAGATCTTTTTGTTCTTCCAAATCACAAGAGGGTTCACGATAAATTTCAAACAAATGCAAAAGACATTCTTAGGTATTGATTTTCAGAATGCCTTGCCTCTTAAAATTGTATGTCCCCCAGGTGTGACAAACTTAAAAGCTTGGGAGTTGCGTGCTCAAAGGCACTGCAAGATTGGGCCCAAGGAGAATATTTTTCACTAGAAGTTAAGGTTGTTGATAGTCCCTGGGAGGAACACTTTATTAAATTAAACTCTTTTCCTATAAACTCTTTATTATAATAGCTGTGGTCCAGGAAAGATGAGGCAAAGCAGAAAGCAAAACCAAAAAGGGCAAAAGACAGATGAGGAGCCATTCTTTGGTAAGAGGCCTGAGGATAATTACACAGCCCTTTGATGTCATTAAGAACAAACAAATATTCAGCAGGCAGGATTTGCTTACCACAAAGTCACATGATTCTTTTGGTCTGTCAGGAAGTGGAAGAAAGAGTTCTTTGCAGTCTGATAGCTTGCAGGTGGTGAAAGCAGTGAGGGCAGGAAAGGATAAATGCCTGGTTCTTATTGATGGTGGCCATATACAAGGAGAGAGTTCTGAAAACCTTTAATAGGTGAGCAGAATTTCAACAGTGTAGCTTAAAATGTAGCTTTAGGAATATGTGATATTTGGGTAATTTGGAATATCTGTTCCTTATTGGCCCACCCCATACTGGTCATAATGCTTTATTTGCACATTTTTTTCTTTCCTCATATCATTTCAAGCAAAATGTGCATTTTCCAATATGATTTGTATGTCCAAAAAACCCACTTATACAGTAATAATAATACCTTTTTTTAATTTATATCCCGCCCTCCCCGCCGAAGCAGGCTCAGGGCAGCTAACAACAAAATTCAATATACATAGTACAAAACAACGTTTTAAACCACAATTGATTAAAAGCTATTAGAATTCTAAAACAGTAAAATTAACATTTTGTGCTATTACCTGGATGGCGAACTTACTTAGCAGTTTTAGTCTGTGAAGGCCATTTGGAACAAGATGGCCTTGCAGGCCCTGTGGAATTGCTCAAAGTCCTGCAGGGCCCACATTTCTTCTGGAAGTTGGTTCCATAACTGTGGGGCCATAACAGAGAAAGCCCGAGTACGGGTACTCTGAAGTTTTACCTCTTTTGGCCTGGGGATAGTCATAGTCAGCAGGTTTTTCCCTGCTGACCTCAGTGCTCTCTGGGGTTCATGTGGGGAGAGACGGTCCCTAAGGTAGGCAGGTCCTCGGCCATATAGGGCTTTAAAGGTAATGACCAGCACTTTGTAATGAATCCGGTAAGTAACTGGTAGCCAGTACAGTTCACGCAGTCCCGGCTGTATGTGCTCCCACTTTGGGAGCCCCAGCAGTAATCTAGCAGCCATGTTCTGCACTAGCTGCAGCTTCCGGGTTCGGCACAGAGGCAGCCCCATGTAGAGGGCATTACAGTAATCTAATCTTGAGGTGACTGTTGCATGGATCACTGTTGCCAGGTCCTGACGCTCTAGGAAGGGAGCCAACTGCCTCGCCCGCCTCAGGTGAAAAAAGGCTGACTTGGCAGTGGCTGCTATCTGGGCCTCCATTGATAATGTCCAGTAGAACTCCCAGGCTCTTGACCCGGTGCGCCGTTTTCAGTGGCGCTCCGTCAAAAACTGGGAGAGATATTTCTCCTCCCAGAGCGCCTCAACCCAAGCAAAGGACCTCTGTCTTTGCTGGATTCAGTTTCAGCCCACTCAGTCTTAACCAAGTTGCCACAGCCTGCAGTGCCAGGTCCAAATTCTCTGGGACGCATCCAGGCCGGCCATCCATCAGCAAATAGAGCTGGGTGTCATCTGCATATTGGTGACACCCAAGCCCATACCTCCTGGCAATCTGGGCAAGGAGGCGCATATAGATATTAAATAGCATCAGTGATAGAACTGCTCCCTGAGGCACACCACAATGTAGTGTGCGTCTCTGGGAGAGCTCTCCCCTGATTGCCACCCTTTGTCCCCGATCTTCGAGGAAGGAGGAAAGCCATTGTAAGGCCAACCCCCCAACCCCGACATCGGCAAGGCGGCGGGTCAGTAGCCGGTGGTCGACCGTATCGAACGCAGCCGACAGATCTAACAGCATCAGCACCGCCCCACCGCCTCGGTCCAGATGCCACCAGCAGTCTGGCAGGATCCACACCTAAGATAAGCTTGATTGCCTTATGCATAGGTGACATCTATTATATATATGCAGAGTTTTTTTGAGCAAGAATACACAGGAAAGTAGTTCCATCTGGCTTGGGGTCAGGGGGTGTGGCCTAATATGCAAATGAGTTCCTGTTGGGCTTTTTCTTCAAAAAGGCCCTGATTATATGTATAACTGATGTACATGGTCTGTTGAAAAAACCCTGATAATGAAGCATACACACTATACACAAGTCTATAAAACCAGCAACAAAAAGCCAAATGCTTACTAATTTCTTTTAAACTTTATAGAATAGGCTTCTCAGTTTTCTGAGCAGTGTGAGAAAAAAGACCCCTAATTTCAGAACATCGTAGTCACCCGTTTGGTTGCCAGGGTACCTGGAGATTCAACTCACACATCTGCCAGGAGAATGTGGGGTTTGTCTACCAGAATGTAAGGGACTTATGTGAGTACTAAAAGCCCCAACGTTGCAGCAGCACTTGGAGTCTCTGGAAGAGTGCTAACCAGGAGGACAGATGGGTTTCTAGCCGCTCCGTGCGTGCACCATCTCGGTCATTGCAGTGGAAGAAGTTGTGCCGCCAGGAACTGTCCGGGCAAGCGGATTCCAGCCCTGACCATAGAATCCATATTGGTAGGCTAACATCACCAGCAACTATCTTCCTGCAGTGACAAACTCCATGACAGCGAAGCGGGAGGCTCACGTACTCAACAGATGTCACCTATGCATAAGGCAATCAAGCTTATCTTAGGCGTGGATCCTGCCAGACTGTATAAGCCTTTGTCCAATGGAACCCAAGACAAAGGATGTGCCAGTAGAGGAATGAAAAAGAGGAAGAACATCTTCATCCAAAGCCAAGCTTCTTTGTATAGATCGGGTGTTACCTTGGGTAGCAATTTGGCCATCTATTGTCACCTTTTAGATAAGTTTTGATAGCCTTTAATCACTTCCACCCCAATAATTTCACCCATTCTTTCCCTTAATGGTCATCCTGGAGCCTCCCCCTTTGGCCCATTGTTACCTGGAGGTTCAATCAGGTAACCAGGGGCAGGTCTGCTCATTGGCCAGGTATGGGCATCCAATCAGGTGCCCCCAGTAAACTGGCTATTGGCTACCGCAGAAGTCCAGCCCTTATGGTCATTGCAGAGCCTCCCCTTTTCTGAGGTCATGTACCAGCTGACCACCTGTCATCTGCCCCTGTACCTCCTACCCCCTAAGGGCTCAAGGTAGTCCTTATAACCACAGTCCCAACTCCCCACAGGTGTGCATCTAGCAGTACCCCATTCCTGCTGTTTAGATACATCCTCGATTCTTGGCCAGTTGAGGATCCCGTCTTCCATATTCCTCGTTTGTTGCCATTGGAGCCTTCCTTGAAGACTACGATCAGTAATTATTACCCTGTTTGTCCATCCTTATGTTACCTCTATGCATTTCTCTCTATTTTTATTAGGTCTTTATGTATGTTAAATGAGTCTATTATCTTGTATGTGTGTGTTCTATATTTTTCTGTAATAAAATAATAATTGTTTTACTTAATTAGTGTCCTTGGTAAATTTAGCAATAATTTCTGGAAGTGGAATCCTGTATACATAGATTCTGGGTCCTTTTTGAGCGAAAGTTGCCCACCTGTCAATTCCCCAAGCTCTATTGAGGGCATTTTGGCTTACAGCAGCTACTGGATTCTGCTTCTAGAACTGTCTACAAATATGTTCGGCCATTCGCTTCGGTTCTCAGAATGAGAAACCCAGTTTTGACCTAAACAGAATAATAAGAAGAGTTGGATTTATACCCCAGCCTTCACTCGGAGTCTCAGAGTGGCTAACAATCTCCATCTCTTCCTTTCCCCACAACAGACACCCTGTGAAGCAGGTGGGGCTGAGAGAGCTCTGAGAGAACTGTTGTCATGAGAACAGCTCTGAGAGAACTGTGATTTATCCAAGGTCACCCAGCTGGCTGCATGTGGAGGAGTGGGGAATCAAATCTGGTTCCACAGATTAAAGTCTGCCACTTCACCGCTACATCAAACTGGCTCTCTGAAGCTGCCTTATACTGAATCAGATCACTATTCCATCAAGATCAGTGTTGTCAAGGTCAACATCTCTCCAGAATCTCTCCAGGAGAGCCAATTTGGTGTAGTGGTTAAATGCTTGGACTCTTCTCTGGAAGAACCGGGTTTGATTCACCACTCCTCCACTTGCAGCTGTTGGAATGGCCTTGGGTCACCCATAGCTCTTGTAGGAGTTGTCCTTGAAAGGGAGCTGCTGTAAGAGCTCTCTCAGCCCCACCTACCTCACAGGGTGTCTGTTGTGGGTGAGGGGAGGCAAAGGAGATTGTGACTGCTCTGAGACTCTGAGATTCAGAGTATAGGGCGGATATAAATCCAATATAATCATCTTCTTCTTCTACTTCTTCTTTTTCTTCTATAGAGGTCTTTGACATCACCTAATATCTGATACTTTTATAACTTGAGATGCTGAGGATTGAACCTGGGACCTTCTGCATGACAAGCAGATGCTCTTCCACTGAACCATGCCCCCTCTGCAAACAATCAGCTGAGGTATTTGTGGAAGAACAGTGTTTCCCCATGCAGATGACCTCAGTTTTGATCTTGGGTCTTTGTGTGACCGGCTATTGCTCAATAAATATGAAGATAGATTGTAAATTCTGGCTCTGAGTGCAACTGACGATGTAAAGAATTTGTCCTATATATAGCATTATGTTTTGGCAGGGTCAGATAAATATTAGGGTCCCAGGATGCCATGAAGATGCACTGCTGTCCCATGAATAAAAGTGAGAGGCTTAAAAGAGTGTGTGCTCCACTGCTTCCTTCCCAGTGCCCTTTCCAACTGGAAATGGGGAATCATCTCAGAAGAGTTCATGAGGTCATGTGAGCCTCCCAGTTTTAGCTGCCAGGAGCATTTAGGGAACGAGATGAATGCAACTCAGCTCTTTCACTGTCCCTCTCTAGTAGTCAGGGAGAACAAAGGAGTATAAGGAAAGGAAAGGTCCTGTAATGTACTGAGTTCCTAGGCTTGTAGAAGGCAACATGCTTTATTGGTAAGTACATCACAAAGAGAACATGGCGGGGCCGGGTCCCTGATTATATACATCTCCCAGAACAACCCTCTTACCTGGCCAGGTCCAATCCTGGCCAGCCAAACTTCCCGCCACAGATCTTCATAGGCGGAGCGTATTCACGTCCCTACATCCGGTGACCTGCGGTCTCCCACTGGTCGCCTTCGCATGCATGCACATGTGCTGTGTTGTGAATTCAGGGACCGAACTGCAAGACACAACACTCCTCCCCCCCAGTTCAAGAAACATAGTCTTTCAAGTAAGCGGGTGCCCTTCATTCCCTACTCGACCTCCTAGGTTTTATCTGGGGAACTGGGGCAGCTGCTGTGGCTGTCGGGCCGCTTGTTCCTCGTTGTAGCGTGAAGCAAGAAGAGTGCTATCTGGTGCCTGCAGCTGCTTCAGGGCCTCCTTGCATCCCCATGGGGGAGGGGTCGCTTCAACCGCCGCTGGGCTCCTCCACCCGCAGAGCCGGCATGGCCAGCATTGGCTGGGTGGCTTCTGGTGGCATTACCACTATTACCCCGCTACCTGTTCCCCCGGTCTCTGCCAGTTCTTCTGGCAAGGTGCGGCGGCGCAGCTGATCAATGTGCCTCCTAAGGATCTGGCCCCCTCTGATGAGACCTCGTAAGAGTGGGACCCAGTGACCTGCAGCACCCGGGCTGGTAACCACTCCTGCCTGCTTGCAAAGTTCTTCACATAGACTGGATCCCCTGGAAAGAACCCCCTAGCGGCTTCTCTTGTCTTGGGGGATCTGCAGAGGTCCGGGGCCTGATCTGGATGCAACCTATCTAGCCTAGTGGTCAACTTCCTCCCCATGAGCAGCTCTGCCGGGCTTAAACCGGTGACTGGGCTGGGGCGATTCGGTTCCCAAATAGGAAGGCTGCCAGGTGGTGGTCCCAATCCCCCTGTACTATGCAACCCAGGGCCTCCTTGGTGGTGCGCACCATGCGCTCTGCTTGGCCGTTGGTGGCTGGATGGAAGGGAGCGGACCGTATGTGCTGGATGAGGTACCTATTCAGAAACTCCTGGAAGTCCCGGGAGGTAAAAGTGATCCTGTTGTTCGTGACTAAGGCCTCTGGGATCCCGTGGGTGCAAAAAACCCTCCGTAGGGCTCTGACAGCAGCCGCGGTGGAGGTTGAAGCTACGGGAATCACCTCCAACCACTTTGTGTAGGTGTCCACCAGGATAGAGAATATTTGGCCCTGGTATGGCCCCACGAAGTCTAGGTATAGCCGGGACCATGGCACACGATTGAACTCGCAGTGGTGGACGGGGGCACTGGGTGCATCTTGGCAGGGTAGGCACCTTCTAACTCACCCCTCTATCTCTTTGTCCATCCCCGGCCACCATACATAACTACGTGCCAGGGCCTTCATACTCACTATCCCCGGCTGCGTCTTGTGCAAGGCTTCGAGCACTTGCTTCCGAAGTGGGAGGGGGGGACCACCGCCCTGCTACCCCAGAGAATGCACCCTTTGTGTATGGACAGTTCTTCCCAGCGGGATGCAAATGCTCTGAAATCAGCGTCCAGTTTGCCCGTGGGCCACCCCCTTCCCACCCAGTTGAAAACGTGTGCGAGGATGCGGTTTCTGCCCATGGCCCGAGCTACCTCAGTGGCGTGGAGAGGCCTCTCTGGTAGAGTCTCCAGTAGCATCACATGGTGGGCAGGGGGCAGGGCGTGGTCCATCGAGGGCAGCGGAAGGCGGCTGAGGGCGTTTGCATATCCCATTGCTTTACCGGGGCGATGGACTACCTTATATGTGTACGAGTTAAGGAACTGGTTCTACCTCAGGATGCTCTGTGACAGGATTTGCGGTGTCTGGCGGTCCGGGGCAAGGAAGCCAAGCAGCGGCTTGTGGTCTGTGGCAATCGTGAAATGCCTGCCATAGAGGTAGTACATGCCCGCCATGATTGCCAATGCCTCCTTGTCTATTTGGGCATAGTTTCACTCCACGGGGGTCAGGGTTCAAGAGTAATAGGGCCACAGGGACTTCCCTCCCTAACCCAGTCCATACGGGGAAGTGTTGCAGGCTAGAATCACTGGAAGGGACTCATCAAAATGGGGGAGCACCACATTGGTAACAAGGATGTCCTTGACCGCCTGAAAAGCGGTGGCCTGCTTTTTCCCCCAGACCTACGGGGCGTGTTTATCGAGGAGCCTATGTAGGGGTTCTGCGAGGGCCGCTTTGTGGGGCAAGAAGGAATGATAAAAGTTCAAGAGTCCCATGAAACTTTGCAGCTCCGCCTTGCACGTGGGAGCCAGGGCGTGGACTGTCGCCCTGGTCTTGTCTGCCGTCGGGTGTATTCCCACAGCATCCACTGTGAACCCCAAGAACTTTACCCTTGGCACCCTGAGAGAGCACTTATCCCGCTTCACCTTAAGTCCCAGCATCTGAAAGCGGAAGAGTACCTCTTGCAGATGGCAGCTGAACTCCTTGGCATCCGGGGCGGCGATCAAAACATCATCGGAAAAAGGTTGAACTCTGGGAATTCCTTTAAGGAGAGAGTCCATTATGCTCTGAAAGAGTCCTGGAGCCACACTAACCCCAAATTGCAATCGCCGCACCTTGAAAGCTCCGCTGTGCATCACTATTGTTTGAGCCTCAGCTGTTTCAGCATCCACTGGGAGCTGCTGGTATGCTTGGGCCAGTTCCAGCCTCCCAAAAACCTTAGAGCCGGCTAAGGATGCAAGAACGTGGCTGACCACTGGGACAAGGTATGGGTTGTCCTGGAGCGCTTTATTTATTGTGCATTTATAGTCTGCGCATATGCACACGTCCCCATTTGGCTTCATGGGAGTGCCTATGGGGGTCTCCCATGACGCGTAGGATACCAGCTCTAGCACTCCCTGAGCCACGAGGCGGTCCAGCTCTGCTTCTATTTTTGGTTTTAGAGCAAACGGAACTCACCTGGCCTTCAGCCTTACTGGTCTCCCTTGGGGGTCAAGCTGTAAGGTGATGGGAGGCCCCTTGTAGCACCCCAGGGACCCATCAAATACCTCTGGGAATTCCTGGCACACATTTTCAAAATTGTGCATTTGTATTTGCTGCACACCGACTATTTGTATGCCCAGAGGTCTAAACCAGACCAGCCCCAGTAATGTGGTGAGCTGGCGCTTGACCACGAGTATGTCCAGTACACCCTTAAAGTTCTTGAACTCTCACAGTGGCCCATCCCAGAATCCGTATGGGGTTTTTCTGGAAGTCTCCCAGGATTAAATCAGCAGGCCACAACTGGGGCCTGCCGTGGGGGCAGAGTTTTCTTAGGGACTCCTCCGAGATTATAGAGATGGAGGATCCCGAGTCCAGCTCCATTAGGCAGGGAGCAGTCTCGATTTGGACCAACACCTTGACCTTATCCGGGGTGGCTAGGGGCAAATTCATTACCTGGATGCTGGTCGATGTGGTCATGTGAGCATTGATTGAGTCATGGTGAGTGGATTGGCACCTGCGGTTGGTCTTGGCCCTGCAAGAGCGCGCAATGTGGCCCACTTTTCCGCAGTTCCTACAGTCAACGTTGCAATAGGAGCAGTCCTGTCGCTCGTGTGGGTCTCCACAGCTGGCACACTTTGTGCTGGTGGGCCTCTCTGTAGCTCTTGGCCGGGTGAAAGATTTTGGCCCATTTCCTAGTTGGCGGCGGAGCTGGTGTGCCTCTTTCTCCTCGGGGTTGCCCGACGCCATCTCCTCCTGGCGGACAGCTTCCGCTTGAGGGCTGGAGTGAGCCTTGGTGGCTCTCTTGAATGCGGTGGCTTCATTGAAGGCGAGTTGGAGGGTCAGCTCTTCCTTTGTGAAAAGCTTTTGCTGTAGCCTTTCGTCCTGGAGGCCCCAGACAAATCAATCCCTCAGGGCTTCCTCCAGCTTGTCAAAGATGCAGTTTCCCGCGATTTGGTGGAGAGCGGCCAGGTAGATGGCGGCTGTCTCTCCCACCCCTTGATCTCTCTTGTGGAACAGGAATCGGCGGGTGATGATGGATGGATGGGGCAAGAAATGCCTGGTCTGGAGTTTGAATACCTACTTGTATGTTTTTGTGGTAACCTTCACGGGGGCCAAGAGACCTTTGGCAATCTCAAATGTGGCATCCCTGCAGACACTCAGGAGCACGTCTCGCTTTCAGCTGTCGTCCATGATCACATTCTCCTGTAGGTAGCAGTTGACACACTCTGCATAGGTCTCCCACTTTTCGGGTTTGGCAGGGTTGAACTCTGCGATGTGGCCCGTCATTCAGCCCCTGTGCAAGCACCAGTCATTTTCAACTCTGGGGTGACGTTGCTTTCACAACGTTTTCACGGCAGATTTTTTACGGGGTGGTTTGCCATTGCCCTCCCCAGTACTGCAGCTTTAACACTTAGGACTGCAGTACTGCAGCTTTAACACTCTGTGCCACAAGCTTATCAAATAAGGCCTGCTTCCTCCTCTAGTAGGAAGGGAGTACGTGTGTGATCTTTTTGGTCAGAATCCTATCAGCAACCCAAGAACTGCCCCTGATCTCTTCCAGATCATTCATGAGCTTGTTGGGTGGAAGGACAACTTGTACTATTCAGTTGGCATGCTTCTGAAGTGCTTCTCTTATCCGATTACCTAAGACTGTGCATGTAACATCCAGCCAGTAGGTTGATCCTATTAAAAGGTATTATGTAGACTGCATGTAGTCTGAGAGTCACTGATCTTTATACTTGTGCTTTGCTTATATTTTTACACCTTGAACTCTCTGCACTGCTGGAATTTGCTTCTGCCCCCTTGGGTTCCCTTGTTTCCAGATTGCCAACAGGTCCTCAGACCCTAGAACTGCAAGCTCTTTTCCCATCTGTTGATTTCAGATGGATGAAAGCAAGAAAACTCAGTCAGTCTTTCCTCTCCTTTCTTCCCTACAATTCAGGTAAGTAATGGGACTGGATTGTGCAAAAATATATCACTTAGAGCTTTCCAAGGAAGGGCATCACTGTACTGGCTGTTGTTTCTCCTGTCAAGTGTGTGCTGGCCCCGTCAATGCCATACCTGATCTCTCTTAAGGAAAATGTCTCTGGAGGAAGTATACAGGTTGAGGCAAGTCTGGGTAATTGCTTGATCTAGGGAAAAAAGCAGGCTCACGTCAATGTCCATTTCAGCTGTCTCTTTGCTTTGAAGGTAATGCAAAAGAGCAATGAATATGACTCGGCACACCTATGGAGGACTGCTAGCTGCAAAAAACGGGTTGGTATTATTAAAAGACTATAGCTACTGTGTGTGACTATGACATATCGCTGTCATTTTTCAATTGCTGGCATCTCAAACGAGAAGAAGATTAGATTACAAAACTCTGTGACCCTTGGTTAGGAAAATGAGATTAGAAAGAAGTTCTGCCAGCTACCTTATGGAGTAAATTATATTATAAGTGTGCAGTCACAAAAAAAAAAAATGAGTGTGGCTATGCCTATGCAATTTCCAGCAAGTTTATCTTAGCTCCTCTGTCAGCATAGCACAACGAGGGCCCAACCAAAAATTGTAAGCAGATACATGTAAATAAATTCCCATAGCCACCTTTAAAAACAGACAATGCAGCTAAAAGAAGGAGTGCTTAACACTTCTGTATATAGCTGCTTCTCTGGTCTAAATTACACACTTGTCTCTTGTTAACTCTTGGGCAGGATGGAATAAGAAAGCAGGGTAGAAGTGACATAGAGCAGAGAAGCTGTGGATGTGGGTAACATTATATATTCTTTTCCGCACTTCTGTGCTTCTCTACCTAAATTGCCCCCTCCTGAACTTTTTTTTCTTTTAGAAGCAACTATTGGAGTTTAGTGAAATGTTTTTTTTAAAAAAATAAAATAAAATAAATGTACTATTCAGTTAGGTCAGGAAATATTAAAAAAAAGATTTGGGATATTTATTTAGTTATGCAGCTTTTCTCCCCAATGGGGACCCAAAGTAGCTTTAAAATACAAAAATACAATGTAAACAAATGAACAGGAGAAGAGAACTGGCTGCTGGGTACAGGACACATCTTCTCTGCTCTAGGCTACGATCCTCAAGTCAAGAGCCAAAGACCAAGGACCCTTTGGCTCTTGGCCTTTGGCTTGGGTCACAAGTTCATGCCTCTGGGTCAGTTTGAGTTCGTAAAGGTTACCTGCAAGAAATGGATGGGGCAGAAGCTTAGCTACATGTTATTACAGCAGCTGACATATCAACAGTGCCATCTGAAGGACAGTTTCCTGGGAGTAAACCTCAATAAGTATATTTGAGTAGGATTCTGAGCAGACCTGCTTTGAAAATATAGTAGTATGGGTGTGTGTGTGTGTGTGTGTGGGGAGTGTTAGAGAAAGTGAAAATCTATGTTGCCTATGATTGCCAAATCCCTCCTGGTCCTGGCAACCAGCAGGGATTGGGAATTGGGGGGGGGGGGCTTACCTGGAGAAAAATAAAGGCCCAGGTCTCATCACTGCCATTGCACAGTAAGTAACGTTATCACACTACCTTTTGACTGACTGACCCCTGTCTGGAACTACAGCTCCCTTGTAGCAGCAGCATCAGAAGCACCAGAAGGCACCACAGAGAGGGAAGAATGAAGCATGCTGCTGTTGTTCTCAATTATAATGATGACAAATATAATAATGAGAAGGACATAAAAACTGTAACAAATATAACCCAAAGGAATGCCATTTTTCAAATGAACATCAAACCTACAAAAGCATACATTGCAGCAAGAAAGAGAAACTGCAGAAACGAGGAATGACTTCTTGTCATGTGTATACTTTCCCCCATATCTGCTGTTCTCCAGTAGACATTTGCTACTATACAAAACACATTTCTCCTTTCAGTTCCTTTGTTATTATTTAAGGAAGCGGGACAGGATTTCTCTGATTCCTTTCAAAATCCATCCTGCCTTCATTTACTCTCTCCCGTCTTTACTTTGCCTCTATTTCCATTCCTGTTATTATTATTATTTATTTTCTTATCTATCTCCTTGAATATATTTCAGCAAATTGGCTCTAATAAAGAAATTCTAGGTCTAAGGAAACTGTCTATTGGGGAATGCCAGATATGGTGAAAGCTATACATAATGCCAAGATGTCATGTTTCATTCCTGTAGTTTCTCATTTTTATTTTTTTTACTGAGTGCTTTGGTTCATTTTCATTTCAAAAATGTCATTCCTTTTTGTTCTAGTTGTTATTGTTCTACATGCTCATAATTATAGCTCTTTTCATTGTAATTGGGACCCAAATCTGGGTGTCTGGAGTTACTTTGCTTTAAATAATCATCATTTGGTAGCAATATTTTGAAGAGAGAAAACAAATGAATTCCTATGAATGATTCTGAGAGGGAAAAACCCTTACATGTACATATATAAGCCCTAGAACAAAGCAGTAGACAAGTGCACCTTTAAGACCAACTAAGTTTTATTCAGAATGTAAGCTTTTGTATGCTCTTAAGCAGTCTGCTCAAGAGCATATGAAAGCTTACACTCTGAATAAAACTTAGTTGGTTTTAAAGGTGCACTTGTTTACTGCTTTGTTCTATTGCTTCAGATCAACATGGCTGCCTACTGAGATATATAAGCCCTATACACATAACTCCTCCACACATCAAATGGACATGCAGGCAGGGCAGCAGGGGGCTGTGGCTCAGCGGCAGAACATCTGCTTTGCATGCAGAAGATCCCAGGTTCAATCCCTGGCATCTCCATTTGAAAGGACCAGGCAAGAGGTGATGTGAAAGACGTCAGCCTAAGTCCCTGGAGAGCTTCTGCCAGTCTGAGTAGACAATACTGACTTTGATGGACCGAGGGTCTGATTCAGTATAAGGTAGCTTCGTGTGTGTTCAGTAGCAGAACATTTGCTTGGCATACAGAAGAGCTCAGGTTGAGTCTCCAGCATCTCCAATTAAAAGGGCAAGATGTGAAAGATCACTGCTTGAGCCCTTGGAGAGCCACTGCCAGTCTAAGTAGACAATACTAACCTTGATGGCCCAATGGTCTGGTTTAGTGTAAGGCAACTTCATGTGTTCATGTGTGAGAGTGGGCACCAATACACAGACCCTGCCTCCGTGAGATTGCTGGCATGTGAGCATGGTACCTACATATGGAAGAAACGTCTGCATATACTCTTGCCCCATGGTTGGGGACATTGCTGTCTGAGCTTTGCTGATCTTGGAAGAGACCATGCAAGAGGAAGCATACTTGGGGGGCGGGCAGGGCTAGTGTGCTCATGGCCACTTTCCCTCCCCACAAATTCAGTCAATGTTTATAGAGGCTGTGTTTGTAAGGCTATAAAAATGTACCATCCACTGTTTTCTGTTATTATACCATAATTACAATTCAATTCAGTTTCCTGGACTTGGGTCAGCCATAGCTTCCACAGGAGTTGTCCTTGAAAGGGCAGGTGCTGTAAAAGCTCTCTCAGCACCACCTACCTCACAGGGTGTGTGGTGTGTGTGTGTGGGGGGGGGAGGTAAAGGAGATTGTGACCGCTCTGAGACTCTGAGATTTAGAGTATAGGGTGGGATATAAATCCAATATCTTTGTTTTCTTTTTTGTAGTGGTGGTGGTGATGGTAGTTGCCCTAGAGAAATCTGACAGAATGATGCTCCTTCCAATAAGAAGCATCCTCATTTTGTGGCCTTATTTAAAGAGACCAACTGGAAATGGGCTGAGAGAGCCTCTAAATGGTAATGTAGTACCACCTCTAGCTTCTTTGTACCGAATGCCATACAAGATGCGTTTGTATCTGTGCAGTAGCTAAAATAATTTCTCCATCAGGACCATGGATGGTTGGGTCAGGTAATTAAGTCATAAGTGTGGGCAGGACAACTCTCATAAGACTGAATGAAAGATGTGCATGCATAAACTAACCTGAATAACACAGACTTTGACAGGTATCTATTTGTAAGACTTCAAAAGGGAAGTGTTAAAATGTTATTGCTGATGTGGCTGGCCCAGGGTAGCCTGATCGCACCAGGTCTTGGAAGCTAGGCAAGTTTGGCCCTACTTAATGTTTGGATGGGAAACCATCAAGAAAGTCCAGGGTTGCTATGCTGAGATAGAAAACGGCAAACCACCTCCGTTCATCTCTTGTTTTGAAAACTCTACTGGGTTGCCATAAATCAGTTGCAATTTGACAGCAGCACCCCCCTTCCCACAATTTATAATCACTGGCTGATTGCTCACAGTTTATTCAGATGATTCACTGTTGAATGGCATGGAAGAATGACAGACTTTAGGGGTTTTGCTGGGCTTGGCGAAAATGTGTGTGCAGGAAATGGTGCTGGTAGCACTGTACCATACTGTGTGAACATATGGAAAGTAATAGGCTCAAAATGCTTCCCAACAGCCAAACTGTTCAGTGAAAAATCTGCTTCCTGCTTGCTAATGGTAAGCAGAATGTGACTCAAGCCAGTGAGTGTTTGGCCATCCCTATTTACAATGGAGCTTTCTGCATAGCACAGAATGGTGGAGGGGACGTAATGTTTTTTTTTTTAGAAAAAGGACTGCATAGCATGATAGCCCAAGTCAAATGCAGGTTTACCTGCATTTGTGGCCTGCCCATTGCTGAGCAACTCTGATTTTTGTAATCCCAGACTGGCAACAAAATCAGGTTTAATGAATCTATGATAAACCACATATATGGCCTGTGGGCTATGCCCATTTTAGGTTAACAAGTTTGGTAGGTTTGGCCACCTCTCCCATAAACAGGAGTAGCTTTACTGAGATAACTAGAGGCTCTTTTGAAATGTGATATTTTGTCTTGTGTCGCACACCTTGGGGGGAGGGGGGGAAGTTTGCCATAAAATTCATCTCACCCGGTGGATGATCAGGTTCTAGAAGGTGTTAAGTAATATATCATAGTGCTATAGTTTCTGTGACATTATTCCAGTAACCAGTAGTAACAGTGGTAATAACGGAATCATTAATCTTTTAGCTTGCCCCCATAGCTGAGTTCCTGTTATTGTGATTTAGGAAAATGAAATGTGGGCCAACAGCGCACAGCTGTGCCGTTAACATTCTGAAACCATCTTTCTCTTATTCCCTTTGTTCATACCTTTGTTACAGATGCTGTGTTTGATTCATTCTGTGAAATGAAAATCTAGGCCCGATGTGCATAATGTCTTAAAACCTCAGTAAATATTTTATGTTTTCTTTCTCACTCTGTGCAATGGATAAGGCATTGGAAAACATAATTTAGGCAGCGAGACAAAAGGATGGGGAAAAGAGCTTTGTCAGTGGCTCTTCCCCCATCCCTTAGAATTCCTACTCTTCCTTCACTGCTGTCTTCTTGTTTCCTGTTGGAAACTGAGTGGAAAAGAACCTCTCAGCACCACTATTCCAGGCATCTTGTCAAGAAGCAGTGAAAATGTTCACCCAGTGTGAGCTCCAGGTTGGGAAATTCTTTGATATGTGGTGGTAGAGTCTGGGAAGGATGGAGTTTGGGAGGGGGAGGAGCTTAGTAAGGATGTGATTCCATAGAGTCTGCCCGCCAAAGCTGTTGTTTTCTCCAGGGAGCTGATATATCCAGCCCAAAGCTCAGTTTTAATTCCTGGAGAATCCCAGGCCTCACCTGGAGATTGGCAACCCTAAAAGATGTTCCTTTGCTCTCAATAACATCAGCGTGTAGCCTACACATAGAGCTGTGACATAATCCCATGCTGTGTGATAGGCTAGGATCTCTCATGTGACTGTTTCTAGGAAGGAACAGATCTGGATTTTCAAAGTATGACATTCAGCCTAAGGGTTAGCTGGTAGGTGATGGAACATATCTAGCTAAGAAGATGACCTTTCACAACTGCTTCATTTCATTGTATGCATTCATCTCCAGCTTTCCAGTTCTGCTTGTTGCTTTCTTGCTTGCTTTCTATTTATCTGTTTGCAGTGTTTTTATTTTCTTTCTATTCATTTTTACAATGTTTTTATGCTGTCTTTCCTCCAAATCAGGGTTTACAAAGCAGCAAATATATAAAAAAACCTTTTGAAATTAAAATACAGTTAAAATATAGAATTCAATTAAACGCTCAAACAAATAACAGTACAAGGAGGGCCAATAACCATTCATGGGTGTATGAGAACAGAACAAAGCAAAAAAAAAAAAAGTTGTCACCTGCTGGCAAAAGACATCTATAGAGGGAGACAGATGGATCTCCCTGCGGAGGGAGTTTTGGTGCCATGATGGAGATGGCCATTTCTTGGATTGCCATCCCATCTAGCTTCTGATGGTGGTGGCAACTAAAGCAGGGCCTCCAAGGATGACTGGACTGAGTGAACAGGTTTGCATTGGAGGAGGCAGTCCTTAATGTATGTGTATCTGTGCAGGGCTTTGAAGGTCAATACCAGCACTCTGAATTGTACCCAGAAGCAAATTAGAAGTCAGTGTAGGTGTTACAAGACTGGAGTGATATGGGGCCTACAATAATGGTGACAGGAAAATGTTGCTTCTTTGTTGCCATCATTGCCTTGGAATAGGTCAAATGAGATCTAGCTCATTCCTTGTCAGATTTGTCTTGAGTCTTTCTCCATCATTGTTCTAGCATCCTCCCCTGACTTTTCTGGGTAAACCTCAATCAACCAAGGGGCTGCCCAAACTCTGCTGCTACAGAGATGGCTCCTAGTTGCAATAGTGTCAGTTGCCTGATTTGTTTCCCCATTCCAGAGGTCAACCCTATCAATAGGAGCACTGACTATATCAGCAGGAAAATCCTGAAAACTTCTTGGATTAATCAGGCTGCAGGGGCAGATCATCTTAATTGATTCCCACCCCTGTGGAGCCTTGGTACTCCTGTAAGTCTAAACCCCAGCAAGCAGTGATCTGTCCATGACATAGGGACCCTCCCCCCCTGCCGCCACACCTTTGGATCACCTTCTTCCTGCCCAGAACAAACCACCAGATCAATATTATGACCTGCACAGTGTGTGCTTGTAATTACCTAACACAGACTCATGGTTGTTGTGGAGATCATGAAATCCTGAGTTGCTCCTGACAAGGTGGCCTTAACGTGGATATTGAAGTCTCCCAAGACTACTGGCCTAGGACTCCTCAGCATCATGTCTGACCCCACCCCCACAAACTCAGGAAGGAAGACAGTTGGATGGGAGGGCAATACACCAACAGAATCCCAATCTTGTCTTTCACTCTCAACATTAGATACACGTGCTCAAATCCAACAGAGTCTCTCAACAGGATATTGAGCCAGGGAAACAGAATCCCAACAGACTATGGCCACACCACCTCCCTGTCCACCAGGTCTATGCAGATGAATCACTGAATACTCTGGGGAACATAGTTGGGAAAGTTTATCACCTCCCCCTTACCACCACCAGGTCTCATTGATACATGCCAGGCCAGCCCTCTCATCCAGAATTAAATTGTGAATGGCTACGCTTTACTTGTAACTCACCTGGCATTCATATTAAAGCCCAGTGGGATATTGATATGGTCACCAGCAGGCCTCAGATTCAGCAGGAGCTCACAGGAGCACAGCTCCTGAACCTTTTTGAGGATTCCCCCTCTTCCTCCCCGCCTACCTCATCCATTGAATAGTAGGTGCGGCTGCATAACAATCCCTGGATTAGGAGATCAGGCAACCAGCCAGCCACCAGGAGCTTTGCCACACCCCCAGCAGCTCCTTTCTCTACTTCTTATGTGATTTTGGGTGCCAGGTGGCTTGCTGGCCTTTTGGCTGTGGGGGGCAGCTGAGAGCCCCAGGTGAGCAAAGCTTGCTTGGGCTGGCTGGATCTCTAGCCAGCCCATGCAGGACTCGCTCACTCGGGGCTCTCCTTTCTTGCATGGGGATGCTTTTGGTTGGGGGGGGGCATATGCTAATGAGTTATGCTAATGAGCTCTGCCATCTATTTCTCTACAAAATGACCCCTGGTCAGCAGCATCACCATGAGGAAGAATCAGAAAGGGTAACAACATGCAAATGTCTGTTGTCCATTCCCCTTCTCTATCCTGTTCTTCTCCCACCACCATATCTCCCCCAATCCCACACCTTGTTGATCCTGCACCAGCCTCCTCCCCATTCTACTCCCCCAGACACTTCCCCAACCAGCAGGTAAAACAAGGCAGACAATCAGCTTACAGTCAACAATCTGTATCCCAGCTCTCACCTAGATCTGAATAGGATAAACAAGCCAAGAGACCAGCTTACACAACCAGCTTTCATATGGTATAACACAGAAACAGTCAACCAGTTGTCACCTTCCCTCCTGTATAAAAACTTGAAGCCCAGGCTTAGTTTCTTTCCACATGCAGGAGGCAAACTTCTTCCATCCACTACAGCCCATCACGTTCAGGGTTTGACATTCATCCACACCACAGGCTGCAATCAAAGGCACAGAGCCACAGATATGAAACTGGTTATAAAATTTTGAGTAGTTAAAATGAAACTATGTTAAATTTACATAAGATTATTATGAACCACTATGGTGCAGTGGTTAGATTAGGATTGGAGATGCCTGGCTTCAGTTTTTCACTGTGCCATGAGGCTCACTGGTGATCCTTTGGCTCATTATTCCCTTTCAGCCTAACCTCCCTCACAGGGCTCTTGTGAGAATAAAATAAGGAGGTGAGAACCATGTATTTGGCTCCAAACTCCTTGGAGAAAGAGATGCATTTGATAGATATAAAAACAAAACAGCCTTCTTATTCCCGAGTGGTTCTGTCAAACGTCATGGCATCAGAATATCTCCCCCCTCAAGTTGTTTTCATTTGGAAAACTCTTACTAAGCCATCTTTAATTTTGGTTGTGGGAGCACCCCAAAGCTCTTTGACAGGTGTGTGATTTTTGTTGTTGTTGTTGCTCATAAGAGGAAGAAAATGTCAAAGAAAGAGCTTAACTAAAAGTGATAAGAGAAATTACTGAGGGAACTGGAGAAGCGCTTAAGTGCAATTTGGGGACTTTGTTCACACTGCCAGCTCTTGTTGTCTTTTTTTCTTTTTTTTGTTTGTTCCCAGCCAGTCCCTGGAGGATAGAGAAAGAGGGGAAAAACATATTTGAGGTGCAGGAATGACACTCACAGCTGCCTCTCCTGAGCTCTGCTTTACAGCTTCTTGAGTGGCTCCTTGTCAGACAGCAGCTTGGATTCTCCCCTGCTAGACTCTGTGATAAAATATACTCTGCGCATTTGGTAGGGTTCAGTTTTAGAAGAGGCCAGGGAATGAAAATTATGAGCCTTTCCTTCCCTATGGACAGAGACGGAAAAGGTTGATTCATACCTACAGTGGTGCACACATAAGAAGAGCTGAGCCAAAACCACACATTGTTGATTTTTTCTTCTTCCACAAATGCTTTGGCAGTAAGGAGTAATGTCTCATCTTTTTGGCAATTTCCCAGCACCCCTTGCAAAAATGTTTACTTATCCATTTGTATTGCCCTCATTTGCCCTCAGTGGCCTCATCCTGAGGAAGATTTCATTAGCCATGTGGCACTGTGAAATCATTTTGTTCGCATCCCTTGTTGGATGACATCACCTCAGTGAGTAATCCAGAAAAGAGTTAGAAGCAATAGTCAAGGGGGAAATGGCAGCTATGAAGTATCAGAAATTTATAATCCTCCTGGAAGAAATGTGTGTGTGAGTGGATGTGTAAAAGGAACTTTATCCTGACTTTATCTTTGGGTTGGATCCAACAAGCTTGTCAGCTGTTGCAAAATGGAGGAGGGAGTCCTCTTTGATCCCTTGAAATGCTATGTTAGGCATCATGGGATGACATGGGACAGTGGAATGTCATTAGGAGAATGGGGTGATTGATTTTTAAAAAGCTAGCTGGATTCAGCCTAGAAGCATGTAAATTGCCTCATCTCTGATTATTCATTCTTGATAGACACAAATGGGCGATGGCTAGGGCAGGCCCTAGACTGGCACTCTAAGCAAGGCTAACGTCTGGTGCCCCCCCCCACACATTGATAATGTCACCAAGTCACATGGGAGTGCCCAATTTGGTGCCTCCAGAATACTGGCGCCCTAGGCAATAGCCTAGTTTGCCTAGTGGCAGAGCCAACTCAGGCAATGGATAGTACTAGACACCCTAATTGCCAAGAGTAGTGGTAACTGGATGCTCTGGTATGACTGACTGACTGATTGACTGACTGACTGACTGACTGACTGACTGACTGACTGACTGACTGACTGACTGACTGACAGAAGAATAAGAAGAATTGCAGATTTATACCCTGCCCTTCTCTCTGAATCAGAGAGCGGCTTACAATCTCCTATATCTTCTCCCCCCACAACAGACACCCTGTGAGGTGGGTGGGGCTGGAGAGGGCTCTCACAGCAGCTGCCCTTTCAAGGACAACCTCTGCCAGAGCTATGGCTAACCCAAGGCCATTCCAAGCAGGTGCAAGTGGAGGAGTGGGGAATCAAACCTGGTTCTCCCGGATAAGAGTCCACACACTTAACCACTACACCAAACTGATTGATTAAATTTATGGATCACCCAGTTCCTGCCATAGCAGGGTTCCAGGTGATGTACAACATATTTATAACACAGTAAAATCTTAATTTAAAAAGCATACAAGAGATTAGAACATTGTAAAAACAGATGGTGAGTGATATTTCTATACGAATTGCAGACTGCTGACTTCTTCATGGGCAGTGGGGGAGGGGGGAGTGAGCTGAAGCAAACAAACAGTGCACCAGTTTGAGAAGGAACCATTGCAGTCCTCAGTCAAAAACATCTATGCCTTACAGGACAGTGGAATTGCATAAGATCCTGCAGGGCCTTGATGGAGTTTAGAAAAGAGTACTACCAAGTTGGGGCCCGGATTGAGAAGGCCCTGGCCCTTGTTGAGGACAGTCAGACATCTTTAGAGCCAAGGATGACTAACAGGTTAGTATCCTTAGAGCACAATGCCCTCCTGGGAACATACCAGAAGAGATGGTCCCATAGATACATTGGACCCTCACCTTACAGGTCAATACCAAAACCTCGAACTTGACTTGGTTCAATGCAGCTGGCGAAGCACAGGTTGTATATGTGCTGACAGTGATATTCCCATCAGGACTTGCACCACTGCATTCTGGATCAGTTGGAGTTTCTGGGTCAGCGTCAAGGGCAGGACAGTGTAGACTGAGTTACAGTAGTCTAGTCTTGAGGTGATCATTGCATGGATTACTGTGGCTAGGTGAGAGTGTGATGGAAAAGGGGCCAGTTGCCAAACCTGGTGCCGATGAAAAAAAATGCCAGTTTGGCAATATGAGTGACTTCGGCCTCCATACTTAAGAAGACATCCAAGATCACACCCAAACACTTAATAGATTGTGCCAGTGTAAGTGGAGCCCTGTCAAAAGTGGGTAATCTTAGCCCTGATCCCAAAGCCCCCTCCCCCAATCTTAGCTGGATTCAGTTTCAGCCTGCTCTGCTTTAGCCATCCAAGCCTAGCTTCCAAACCCATAGTCAGAATATGCAGGGTGGAGTCTGGGTGGCCATCAAGTAAGCTACTGAAGGGCCAACCCCTGAACTTTTACATCAGTGAGGCAGTGGGTCAAAAAGTCTTAGACTGATTTCCCACTAGCCTTATGCCGCTCTCACTCTCCTCTTCTCAGCGGGGCTTTGCTCAGATTTCACACTATCTGCTCCAAAGCTGCAACTCGCTCTGCCTTTTTCACACAGCAAACAAGATCCTCTAAAAACCAGTTTCTGTTTGCCACATGAAAAAGGCAAAGTTAGTTGCAGCCCCGGGGCAGATAGTGTGAAATCCGACGGAAGCCCCGCGGAGAAGAGGAGCATGAGAGCAGCATAAGGCTAGTGGGAAATCCAGGTTAGTCTACTGTGTCAAATGCTGCCATCAGATCTGTGGAGGTCATCTGAGTATGAGTCTTCTTCTTGGTAAGGGCAACTTTTCAAACATCTCGTTTTGCCTAACTTGAGGTGGAAGGGGTTCCAAGCAAATATGAGCAATGTGGGAAATGACAGAAACTTACTATCTTATCCCCATTAAGACTCAGTGCACCAGTTCTTGTTTAACGTGCGCATTGGAATGCCTGCGTGTGCCGTTCTCTTGTCTTCATTTCATAATCCACATCAAAGTTTGTCTTCATCACTGGGAAGGCAACAAGGAGACCTCTGCATTTGGAACAACTCTATTTATTGATAAGCTGTGGAACAGCAGCCAATCTGTGCCTATCACCAGAGCACATCAAGTCAGCCAGGAAGGTATTTTTCATCTTTTGGATTCCATAGGAGTCTCTTGTGTTGAGCAAAATGCCCCGAAGCCCTCAGTCTTCTTTCCCCAATTCATTCACTTTGTTGTTCTTGACGGAAGAATCAACCAGCAATCATTACGGCAGACGTCCTTTACAAAGAAATAAGCTCCCCCCTCTTCTCCTTCTGCTACAGGAAAGGAACAGAGAAAGAGGAAAATTAAAACTAGCAGTACGGAGGATTTTTTTCCCATATTGGATGTTTAGCTCTTTTGTTCTAGCAGCTTGCTAGAGAAGGCAAAGCAATTACCTTTGAATTACGAAGTCAGTAGGATGGTGAACTGTCAGTAATCATCTAGAATAATTCTCTGTCTCTGGTACATAATACCATGCTACACACACACACACACATTCACTATTTCTTTACATTGCAGTCTGACTCTACATTTGTGCCTGAGCTCTCTGGGTTTACTGCCATACACATATAAAGTTGCCTTGCACTGAGTCAGAGCATTGGTCTATCAAGGTCAGTACTGTGACCGGCAGTAGCTCTTCAGGATATTCTAGGAAGGTCTTTTACATCACTTGCTTCCTGATCCTTACAAATTGCCAGAGATTTAACCTGGGACTTCTTGCATGCAAAGTTGAGGTTCTACCGCTGAGCCACAGACCCACAACACTCCAAGTAAGGAATGTTGTGTTGGGGTAGTCTCCGCTGTATAGGTAGAGTTTAGCCTGGTGAAGGGGAGGTCAGTGGAGCACATTTCCTGGGTATGTTATATGTACAACACAGTTAACGACATTGCACTAAGCCAGAATTTTTGGCTACACATTCAGTTATTGATGTCTGATTAGAGCATAAAGAAGCTATAAACTTGGAGCCCTGGGTGTGCCTTTGAGAGCCAGTTTGGTGTAATGGTTAAGTATGCAGATGCTTATCTGGGAGAACTGGGTTTGATTCCCCATTCCTCCACTTGCAGGTGCTGGAATGGTCTAGAGTTAGTCATAGCTCTCGTGAGAGTTGTCCTTGAAAGGGCAGCTTCCGTGAGAGCTCTCTCAGCCCCACCTACCTCACAGGGTGTCTGTTGTGGTGGAAGAAGATAAAGGAGATTGTAAGCCACTCTGAGACTCTGATTCAGAGAGAAGGGCGGGGTATAAATCTACAGTTCTTCTTCTTCTTCTAGTTCAACTGTACAGTACATGTATTACATGTTTAATCTCTGCCATTTCTAGTTAAAAGTGATTAGAAAGGTCCTTTTCTGCCTAAGAAAGTGGAAAGCTGCTTCAAGTTAAAGTAGATAGTACTGAGCTAATAAGTTTCCACAACCTGGCAAACAGAAGGAGAAATTACTGGCTGGAGGTACTCACCAGTGATGTAATGATGTTGTTGGTAATGCTTTCATGTCTCTCCCATGGACCTGAAAGTGACTTAAGTACAGCATCAGGGGACACTGTGGATGGTCTTGCATTTGGACAAAACTCTATGGGCAAAACCATAGAGTTTTGTGTAATGCTAGATCATCCCCAGTAATGTGCTGACATCATTTGCAGGTGCACAAGGAATGATGTCAGTGCGTCAAACTGTGCACTGGAGCCTCTGGAGTTTCCTGTCCTTTCCCACCCACCCCCACCCCTTGCTGGCTAGCTTAGTGGTGCCAGGAATGAAAGCCAATGATGAAGCAGTTAAGTGTGCAGACTCTTACCTGGGAGAACCAGGTTTGATTCCCCAGTCCTCCACTTGCAGCTGCTGAAATGGCCTTGGGCCTTGGGTCAGCCATAGCTCTTGCAGAGCTATCCTTGAAAGGGCAGCTTCTGTGAGAGCTCTCTCAGCTCCATCTACCCCACAGGGTGTCTGTTGTGGGAGAGGAAGGTAAAGCAGATTGTAAGTCGCTCTGAGACTCTGAGATTCAGAGTGAAGGGCGGGGTATAAATCCAGTATCATCATCTTCTTAAATTTATTTATTTTTTATTGGATTTATATCCCGCCCTCCCCGCTGAAGCAGGCTCAGGGTGGCTCACAACAATAAAAACGTACAAATATTAAACATTAATTAAAACCTTAAACAATATAACAATTAAAACATTTTAAAAACAATTTGGTGCTAATAATACATTCCAGTTCTTTCAGTTTCAATCATCCTGAGTATCCTCATATGTGGCTATTGATTAAAAGCAAGTTGAAATAAAGCTGTCTTACAAGCCTTGCGGAACTGGACAAGGTCCCACAAGGCTCTTGCTTCTTCTGGGAGTTGGTTCCACCAATAAAGGGCCGCTATAGAGAAGGCTCTCTCTCGAGTGATCTTCAATCTTGACTCCCTCGGCCCAGGGATCAATAACAGGTTCCGTGTCCCTGATCTGAGTACCCTCTGGGGAACATATGGGAAGAGACAATCCCTAAGGTAAGGTCCTTTGCCATATAGGGCTTTAAAGGTAATAACCAGCACCTTGTAACAAATCCGGTACACTATCAGCAGCCAGTGCAGTTCCCACAAGCCAGGCTATATGTGGTCCTGCATGGGAAGCCCCAATAACAGCCTAGCTGCTGCATTCTGCACCAGCAGCAGTCTCCGGATTTGAGACAAGGGCGGCTCCATGTAGAGGGCATTACAGTAATCCAATCTCGAGGTGACCATAGCGTGGATCACAGTTACCACGTCGCTGCAGTCAAGGAAAGGGACCAACTGCCTTGCCCGCCTAAGATGGAAAAAGATGGATTTGGCAGTGGCTGCTATCTGGGTCTCCATTGTCAATGAAGGTTCCAGTAGCACCCCCAAGCTTCTGACCTTGGGCGCCATTGCAAGAGGCACACCATCAAAAGCTGGTAGGGGAATTCCCCTTCCTGGGCTGACGCGGCTCAGGCAAAGGACCTCTGTCTTTGTCCGATTCAGCTTCAGTCGACTCAGCTTAAGCCACCCTGCCACGACCTTCAGCACCAGATCCAAATTTTCTGGGGTACAGGCAGACCGGCCATCCATCACAGATAGAGCTGGGTGTCATCGACGTACTGATGGCAACCCAACCCATACCTCCTGGCAATCTGGGCAAGGGGGTGCATATAGATGTTAAACAGCATCGGGGAGAGCACCACCCCCTGAGACACACACATCGGAGGATAACTGTTCCCCGATCGCCACCCTTTGTCCCCAACCATGGAGAAAAGAGGAGAGCCATTGTAAGGCCAACCCCTGGATCCCTGCGTCGGCAAGGCGGTGAATCAGCGACTGATGGTAGACTGTGTCAAATGCAGCCGACAGGTCCAACAACATCAGTATCACTGAACTGCCTTGGTCCAGATGCCACTGGAGATCATCCACCAGGGCAACCAGTACTGTCTCCACCCCATGACCTGGGCAAAAGCCAGACTGATGTCAGGATGGAAGCGTCCTCCAGAAAACTCTGTAACTGTAGCACTACTGCCCTCTCAATAATTTTGCCCAAAAAGGGCAAATTCAAGACCGGTCATGCAGGGATTGCAGCCATGGATACAACATTTAAAAAATTGTAAACAGTCCACAGAAATGATGTTATAAAACTTTAAAAGACAGAAATGTGGAAGCAGATTTTCCAGACCATGATGTTAGGTCCTTATAACATCTGTAAAATGCACGCAGTCACAAAGCTTAATTGCCCTCTGTGCTTCCCTGCCCTGGTTAGCCACACAACTGCATGCTTCCCCCTGCCAGGGCTTTACTTTCACACCTGCTTGCCAGCCCTCTCATCACCTATGCTCACAGTCGCCTGCACTGCCTGTAGCACTTTACCCGACAGTACTGGACAGTGTGGCGGCTCAGTGCACTGTCTCTGCAGTTTCCAGAAACACTGCTGCCACTATCCATCACTTGCACGGCCTTATCGGGTGGTACTGGGCAGTATATGCAGCTGGGAACAAATGGGTACTAAGGAATTGCTTGTGGGCAGAACTGGGAATGATATGGATGGGTGGCAGGGGAGGAATGTTGGTGGGGCAGTTGCTGGCTGTGGTCCCTGCCAGAAATCTTGAGCCTGGCAGCTGTCTCACCTTCAGATCAGGAAATTCCTGGAGATTTGCAGAGGGAGCCTGGAGACAGTGGAGTTTCAGAAGGGAAAGGCAAGGTATAATTCCATAGACTCCACCTTCTAAAACAGTCATTTTCTCCAGGGGGGCAGATCTTGGTAGTCTGGAGATCAATTGTAATTCCAGAACATTCCCAGGCCCCACCTTAGTTAACACAAGCCCTGACAAGCATGTCCCCAGGCACGATTACCACTTGACAACAGTGGTCTGTGTTAGTAATGAACAAATGAGTACTTTTTGTTTCTCTATGTTGTCACTGTGAATCATTTCACTTCAACTTTTTCTTTTTGCTGTCTAGTTTTGAAATGAGATATTACATTTAGGATTATTTATTTATTTATTTTATTCAATTTATATCCTGCCCTCCCTGCTGTGGCAGGCACAGGGCGGCTCACATGCTCATGACTATACATGGGTATAGACCTATGATGATAATAATAATAATAATAATAATAATAATAATAATAATAATAATAATAATAATAATAATAATAATAATAATAATAATAATAATAATAATAATAAATTTTATTTGTACCCCGCCCTCCCCCGCCGAAGCAGGCTCAGGGCGGCTAACAACACAGTGACCAATGGTACATTAATAAATAAAACATTAATAAACAACATAGTAACCAATGGTGCATTAATTAAAACCATTACATTAAGAACATTGAATTAAGCATTAACTTAACCTTAAAAACCAGTAGAACATGAATTAAAACAAACTATAACATTATCAATGATGCTATTCTAGTTAGTGCTAATGGCGGATTTTCTTCGTTGTAAAATTGTACTTCAGCTGTTCATAAAAGCTAATTTAAAAAGAGTGGTCTTGCAGGCCCTGCGGAACTGATCAAGGTTCCGCAGGGCCCGCACCTCCTCTGGAAGTTGGTTCCAGAGATATGGGGCCGCAGCCGAGAAGGCCCGTGAGCGGGTGTTCTGTAGTTTAACTTCTCTTGGCCTAGGGGTAGTCAGTCTGTTTTTTCCTACTGACCTCAGTGCTCTCTGGGGCTCGTACGGGGAGAGGCGGTCCTTCAGGTAGGCCGGTCCTCGACCATATAGGGCTTTAAAGGTAATAACCAGCACTTTGTACTGGACCCGGTATACAATTGGCAACCAGTGCAGCTCGCGTAGCCCCGGCCGTACATGTTCCCATCTTGGGAGACCAAGCAGCAGCCTGGCCGCCATGTTCTGCACTAGTTGTAATTTCCGGGTCCGGCACAGCCCCATGTAGAGGGCGTTACAGTAGTCCAGTCGTGAGGTGACCGTCGCATGGATCACCGTCGCTAGGTCCCGACGCTCCAGGAAAGGGGCCAACTGCTTCGCCCGCCTCAGATGGAAGAATGCTGACTTGGCAGTGGCTGTTATCTGGGCCTCCATTGATAATGAAGGCTCCAGCAGGACACCCAGACTCTTCACCCGCTGCGCCACCTTTAGCTGCACACCGTCGAAGGTCGGGAGGGATATTTCCCTTCCTGGAGCGCCGCGACCCACACAGAGAACCTCTGTCTTTGCCGGATTTAACTTCAGCCCACTCAGTCTAAGCCACGTTGCGATAGCCCGTAACGCCCGATCCAAGTCTCCCGGGGCGGAGGCGGGCCGGCCGTCCATTAGCAGATAGAGCTGGGTGTCATCAGCATATTGATGGCAGCCCAGCCCAAACCTCCTGGCAATCTGGGCAAGGGGGCGCATATAGATGTTAAATAACATCGGGGAGAGGACTGCTCCCTGAGGCACCCCACAGTCTAGTGTGTGCCTCTGGGATCGTTCTCCCCCAATTGCCACCCTTTGTCCCCGACCCATGAGGAAGAAGGAGAGCCATTGTAAAGCAGACCCCTTAACCCCAATGTCGGCGAGGCGGTGGATTAGTAGCTGATGATCGACCGTATCAAATGCAGCCGACAGATCTAATAACATCAGCACTGCTGCACCGCCTCGATCCAGTTGCCGTTGGAGGTCATCTGCCAAGGCGACCAAGACCGTCTCCGTCCCGTGACCCGGTCGGAAGCCAGACTGGCACGGGTCCAGGACAGAAGCGTCATCTAGAAATCTCTGTAGCTGCAACGCCACTGCCCTCTCGATAATTTTACCTAAAAATGGTAAATTAGACACCGGTCGGTAATTCGCCAATTCGGCCGGGTCTGCTGTAGATTTTTTCAGGAGGGGACGGACCAAGGCCTCTTTCAGAGGCGTTGGAAAACGCCCCTCTAAGAGGGATCTATTTATGATGTCCCGTAGAGGACATCTAAGCTCCCTCTGGCAAGATTTAATCAGCCAAGAGGGGCAAGGGTCCAGATCACATGTTGTTGGGCGAGCAGCAGAAAGAATTCCATCAACTTCTTCCAGGCTGAGTGGGTCGAAGTGGTCCAGCAGTAAATCTGAAGACAGGCGCGGAGCCTCAGTTTCACTCACTGTATCTAATGTGATAGGCAGGTCTTGGCAGAGTGACGAGATTTTATCTGCAAAATATTTTGCAAATGCCTCACAGCCTATCTCCAATTCTCTAACGTTTGGTTTGCCTTGTGGCAGTGTTACAAGATCTCCAATTACCCTAAACAATTGTGCTGGGCGCAAATTTGCAGATGCAATCTTGGCTGCAAAGTATTGTTTCTTGATAAACATGATATGATAAACATAAAACAATAAAAACAATTTAAAACATAGAAATCATAGAGTTGGAATCATAGAATTGGAAGGGTCCTCCGTGGTCTTCTAGTCCAACCCCCTACACAATGCAGGAAATTCACAAATATCTCCCCCCCCACACACACACACACAGTGACTCCTGCTCCATGCCCAGAAGATGGCAAAAAACCTCCAGGATCCCTGCTCAAACCAGCCTGGAGAAAAATTGCTTCTTGAACCCATCATGGCAATCAGGATTTCCCTGGAGCCGCAAGAACTAAGCACTGGTGCAACCCTTCCTGTCCTCCCTCTCATGATCTGCCTATCCCACTTTTTCTTTAATGAGCACAAGACATCTTGTTGTGTCTCCCTCCAGTTTATCCTCACAACAACCCTGTGAGGAAGATCAAGCTGGATGAGAGTGATTGACCCAAGGAACTTTTCAAGTCCTTGGTGAGGTACATGTTTTCCAATATTTTTGTACCAATCCCAGTGTCAGTCCAATGTTCTAATCACTACATTCTCCTGCTATTCATGACTCATTTATTTCTTTTGCAGTTTATACATATAGTGTAAGGCTGGTTGCAGGTATTCCCTCTTCTTTATACCCACAACTGGGCCCTCCTTCTTGTCTACCCACTCATGTGCCCCCAGCTGCCTGTGTATCTTTCTTCCGCGCATAGACAAGCTCTCCCGCTACCTGCAGTCCGGTTGCCATACTGCCTTCACACATTTTCCCGACAGTGCTGGGTGCAGCTAGTAGTACCACTGATGTAGCCACCATATGCCCTTCTCTAGCAGCATGAGGTAGTCATGCAGCTGGCAGCACAGGCGTCAAAACACTTACAAACAGACAGTGGAAGAGTCTGAATGCAGATGAGATGTGTGAGTAGGGAGCCTTGTCAGAAACCATCAGCTCTAACAGCAACCTCACTTCAGAGTACAGTAGGGATGCCATTCCCCAGTTGGGGGCAGGGGATCCCCTATTTTTTGCCTCCTGCTTGCCACTGGCCAGCTGACCAGTGGAGGGAAATCCCACCCTCAAACACCATGTGCTGACATCATGCAGAAGTGATGCCATCATGTTGCAATGTCATGTGGGTACACTCTGTTTTTTATGCAAGACTCTATGGTTTGAGGGCAATTTTACCATAGAGCTTTGCCCCAAAAGCAGTCATCACCAACATGATAACATCATTTCCACTTGAGGTCAGGACGTCATTTCCACTTGAGGTCAGGACTGCCTCCATTCCTGGAAAATCCTTCCACCTCCCCTGCCAGCGTGATCATTGGACCTGACAATCCTAGAGTATGCTGAATCTGGCCTTGAATATATGAAATTCATATATTTATATATTTTGATGCACTTTTCATAGGGAAGACAGAGAGAAAATGCCCCTGAAATACAAAATGTGAGAATTTTTTTGTGATGAACAATCAGGCAGGGCCGGATTAACAATTAGGCCAAGTAGGCACTGGTTTATGGGCCCCCATGCCTTTAGGGGCCCTGGGCTGGCTTCTCCCCCTGGTTTTCCCCCTGCTTGCAGCCCTCCCAGTCTACATGCTCAGCCAGCAACTGAGCTGCTCTTTGCCCGACTTGCCTGGTATGGCTGATGCTGATGTAATCGCCAAGTTTTCCTCTCTCTACCTCTCCCTTGCAGCTTTGTCAAAGGGGCTTTTGAGAAGGTGCCTGCAGGTTGCAGCAGGGGCCGCTGGCAGTGGGGCAACTGTTCCAACTCTAAGATAATTTGCAAGGGGGCTCCTGAGATTTTGACTGCCTAGGGGCTTCCACAGAGTTTAATCCAGCCCTACAATCAGTGATGAGAAATGTGACAGTGTCTCTAGCCAATACTGACCCTTGAAGGGCCAAAATACATGGTGCAAAACCCGCAAGTCAGGAACAGGTTTCCAACCTGACTCACTGTTTAAGCGTGAGTCACCTTGGAAAAGCTATCAATTTCTCTATTCACCTGTAACTGGGGCATAGGGGAAGAATGGACCTTCCTTTTGCCACCAGAAGCAGCTGGTTTTTTTTCTGCCTCTGGCTTCACGTGCCCATAGATGGATGTTGCCAGAGGAAGGACAAACAGCTCCCCCACCAATCCTATTTTTTCAAGATGTACCAGGTAGCAGAGATAATGAGCACTTACAGAGCCATGACTCCAAACATCTTAAAATCCAACAGAAATGTTGCTCTCAACAAACATAAATAAAAACCACTTGGTTGCAAAAGCCTCAAAGGGAAGTGAAAAGAAGGACATATAATCAAAGTGAAGATCTTGTTTTGGAAAAGAAAAAGAAGATTCACAAAAGGCAAATGAGGAAAAGCAAGGACTTTTGAAACTTCCCAATGCCACTTGATTAAATGCAATTATTGAGGATATATCAGAAGAAAGACGCCCCCCCCCTCTCTTTCTCTGAGCGTTGTTTATGTTAATGTTCTGCATTATAATTTCAGATGCTAAAATAGTCCTTCTGCAGACTTAATAGTTGTGGATTCGAGATGCACATTGTATTATTTGGGAGATAAACTTGCCCCATGGGATTCAAATTAGATCTGAGGCATAGGGTTCATGTGTCATTCACCTGCTGCTAGCAGAAGAGAGTTTCTGAACTCAGCTCAGCACTTGCAACTCAGTCTATGCCTAGCAATTCTTGCATGCATTGAGACTGTCTGCAAGAATTATTCTAGAGTACCAGGCTTTGGGTAGTGGTGGTGCCCCCATTGAATTTTCTTGCAAAAAGTATAGAATGTGTAGTTCACAATCATACCAGGCTTATCTCTTAGGATTTGAGTTAGATTAATGAAGGGACAAAAGAACAGGTTTCAGCACAATGGTGATGGAAGGAGACCTCAGGAATATGAATTTAAAAATAGTACACATACACTCTGCTAATGACTGGAGGTTGACCTTAGTTTGGCTCTCCAGATGTAACTGAGGCTGTGAAACCTGTTTCCCAGGCTAGCTTTCTGATGGCAATCATCCTGTCTGGTAGAATTGCAATAGAAGTGCAAATTAATAAAAGAAAATACATCAAGTGGGTGCCTTGTAATGACAATGCCAGAATACAAGCTGTTAAAAAGTCCAAAATGAATTAAATCTCACAAATGGTGTGAATAAGAAGAAAGATGATGCCATAATCTAAGCATTCAATTGTAAGATATGTGATAAATCCAGCAAATGTCAATGCTCCAGTCCTTTACTGTACAGCACTGCTATGCTGAAGTCCCACTAACCCAACAGTCAGTGCTGGCAATGGGATACTGCTTGGAATCCCCATGAAGACTTTGAGCTTCCTGAAGGGAGAGGAGAATGTGAATATAGGGAGGGATAATATGTTGTCCTGGGCTCAGGATTATATTGCTTTTTGACATCGAACAGTGAAGCAGTGCCAAGTGAAACCTGTGGGATAATGTGCTATGGAAATCTGACAGTAGGGGCCTAAGCTAGAGGAGACACATGAGTCGACTCAGGTTAAAATTCCCCAACCGATCTTGCAGTTATATGGACAGTCAGAGGACTCACTATATAAAATGCCCTATTGAACATGCAGCTTGGGAACTCTTTGAAAGAGGAAGAAGGGCTTCTGCTTTCCCTCCTGGCCCATTCTACTTATTGGAAATGGCACCAGTGTGGGCTGTTTGCCTTGCTGATGGACTCCAAGGAGCCTGGCAAAGGAAAATGTCTTGGGAGAGAAAACAGATAACCCTCCCCCCCCCCCCCCTTGCAATGTGCTCAAGCTGCAGTGAGCTATAAAGGACTTTCTAAACTGACTCTCTCGATAATATGTGACTGAATTGGGCTCAGGGGTAGATTGATATCTAGTGTAATTGCTATGGTACTAAGGACATATGTTCCTGATAACTGGTCCTGGCCAGCAGTCTAGCTGCAGTATTCTGCACTAGTTTCCAACTTCCAAACACTCTTCAAGGGTACCCTTGAAGTGTGCATTGCAGGAGACCAGTCTAGATGTAACTAAAGCATGGATCACTGTGGCTAGATCTGATTGACCCAGGAACAGATACAGGATGTGCCAGCTGGAGCAGCCACAGCAGTCACCTGGTTTTCTTAAGTGACCACTGCATTAAGCAGTACTCCCAAGCTGTGAACTTTGCTTTTCAAGAGGAGTCTAAACCATAGGACCTCTGTTTTGTCAGGATTAAGTTTCATCTTGTTTATCCTCATCCAACCCGTTGCTAACTCCAGGCACCACTTCAGAACATCAACAGCATCCTCAGAATTTGGAAAGAAAAGTAGAGCTGGGTATTATCCACGTACTGGTGACACTACAGCCCATACCTCCTGATAACCTCTCCCAGTTGCTTCATATGGATATTAAACAGCATAGGGGATATAATGGAACTCTGTGGCACCTCAGAGGTCAGCGGCCATGGGGCAGAGCAGGAATCCCCTAACACTATCTTTCAAGAATCTATATAGGATTTGAAACACTGTAAAATGGTGCCCCTTAGTCCCAGTGCTACGAGGTAGCTCCATAGAATACTACAGTCAATAGTATCAAAGACTGCTGAGAGATCCAGCGGAATTAGCAGAGTCATATTCCCTGTCTAGCTCTCAAAATAGGTAATCAACAAAGCTAGCCAGATTGCAATGGGTCCTGAAAATCATTATTTTCCAAGAACCCATGGTGCTTAGAGGCAACAACTTGCTCCATCACCTTGCCCAAAATGGAGGATTTCAGCCCCACCCCGCCAAGCGGCCGATTGGCCGCCTTAGGCTGGGGGCTGTCCATTGCCTCCCCTGCTGGAGGAGAGACAATGGTATAGCCAGAGCTGTGAGGGGGTGGGCACCCTTATAAAGGGTTGCCCAGCCCCCTGTGTCGCAGCTCTATTCCAGGGTCTTCAGGCAGCGTTGTGCAGCTCGGCCGGGTGGCTGTGCAGCTGTGCGGGTGGCTGTAAGGCTGGGGAGCGCCCGACGTGGGACGCTTCATCGGGGTGTCGGGAGAGCGAGGCTGTGGGAAGCGGAGTGCGGAGCACGCTTCCCAAGCAGCGGCTTTCCAATTTTGCACGGTTTGGTGGCTGCGGCCGTGCTTTTTCAATTTTTTCTTTGTCCTGGGGTGTGGAGTCCTATTGTCCGGCGGGGAGAGCGTTTGTGCTCCTGGGGGTGCTGAGTGGTGTGTTGAGGTAGTTCTCCTCACCCCCTCTCCTCCACCCCCTCCACCCTCTTGTTCCTAGCAGTGGCCTGATTAACAGGCAGGTTAATCAGGGAGGCTTTTTATGGTGCCTTGAGAGCCTCAGAACTCCTTAGTCTTTCTGGTGTGTAGAGGGTTCCTCTATAGCTAAGCCAGGGGGGCGGTTTGAGTAGGGGACAGGCTGGTGTAGGGAGTCTCCTGTTTGGTGCCTGAAGCGCAGGACTTCTCTGTGGCTAACTTTGTAGCTAGGTGGTGCTTAACAGCCATGGGGCCTAAGAAAGGTCAGGGCCCTTCAAAGGGAAAGCAGCCAGCTAAGAAACCCGTGAAGAGGCCTACTCCCGCTGAGCCTCCTGTGGAGGAGTGGGATGATGCTAGTACGTGTCAAGATATCCTGAACCACTTGGCCACTTTGGAGGGTGAAAGGGGAGTGGCGGTCCCTTCGCAGAGAGTCACAAGACTCACAGGTGCTGGTAGGGGCGCCACGATTGCTTTTCAGCAAGAGGTTCTTGCACGTCTTTCTGCTTTGCAGGGCGGGGCAGACAGCAATGAGACGGGCTCAGGGACGCTGGAGGAGGAGCACAGGCAGGAGCCTGAGGAGGTTGTTGTGGTTCCTCAGGACCAGGAAGGTAGGTCTCCTGTTCAACAACATGGGACGGTGTGGCCGTGGAGCCCCTGGGGCCTGATTGTGGGACCTGGTTTGGGCGCAGCTGGGCCATCTCAGTTGATTGGTTCCCTTATGTAGTTGGAGGCCCTCCTCTGAGTCAGCAGGCCATGGCTGGATGGCCATCCATGATGCCTTCTATGTCTGGGCAACCGGGGACCTGGTCACCCTGGTCTTCCTCTTCATCTATGGTTGGACAGTCTGGTAGTGCAGGGGGGGGGGCTGTGAATTCCATGATGGGGGGCGGGCTCCCATGGGGACTGCAGCAGGCTGCTTCTTCACCTACATCGTGGTCCCCGCAGCAGTGGGGTTGTTGGGGTTTTCCCCCACATCCCAAGGTCTCATTTAGCTCCATGGCTTTTCATGCTATTTTATTTGGTGATCCAGCTATGCCGCTGGGCGACCATCTTACGGCTGCAACCAGGGAAAAGATTTTGAAAGGTAGAGTACGTTGATGTATTCAGTCTGTTATACAGGGAACTTGAAAAGAAGCCCAAAGAGGAAATGGATGAGAAGGATAAGGAAAAGCTCAAGAAGAGAAAGGTGGATAGGTCATGGTCAAACTGGTTGTCGGGGTTCCTAATATATGCTGGTGTAATTGCTAGGGCACAGCCTTGGAGGGCCACCCCCCCTTTTCAGTATTGCGATATTATTTATCGCGCTTACAATGATTTTGTGGGTGGGGCGTGGCTTCAATACGATGAAGCATTTTGTATGCGGGCAGCCGTTAACCCAGGGTTACAGTGGGACCAAATTAACCAGCAGCTTTGGCTGCAGTTTATGGCACCGGCAAAACCCAATCTGGGTGACAGGTTGGATAGCAGCCACCTTGTTCAAAGAACGGCTCAATCTACTGGCGCCCACGGTACTGTGGGGCAGTCAGTTCAACCTCGGTTGCTTTGCTGGGAGTTTACCTCCCAAGGAGCGTGCACCAGAAAAGCTTGTAGATACATGAATGTCCGTTATGCGGTGGCCCCCATACCTTTACATCTTGCAATAGGTCGAGGCCAAAAGGGGGCATCAAGTGATCAGGAGGCCCTGGCCAACAGCCTGGAAAAGGGCCCCAGCCCCATCAACATGACGGTACTTAGAGAGTTGCTACAAGCTTATCCACGTTGTGAAGATAGGCGTTTTTTGTTGGAGGGGTTTACTCTTGGGTTCAGGATCCCTTACCAGGGTCTGCGGATCCCGTTTGCGTGTTCCAGCCTAAAGTATGTGAAAGGGATGGAGCACATAGTGAGGGAAAAAATAAAGAAGGAATGTGCAGAAGAACGAGTTTTCGGCCCCTTTGAGGCTCCCCCGGTCCCTAATTTGCGGGTCTCCCCTTTAGGGGTAGTGCCTAAAAAAGCAGCGGGGGAGTACCGATTGATCCACCATTTGTCACATCGGAGGGGCAGGTCCGTTAATGATGCCATTCTGGTTGAGTTGAGTTCTGTTAAATATATGTCATAAGAACATAAGAACATAAGAGAAGCCATGTTGGATCAGGCCAACGGCCCATCAAGTCCAACACTCTGTGTCACACAGTGGCAAAAAATGTTATATACACACATACACTGTGGCTAATAGCCACTGATGGACCTGTGCTCCATACACTGTGGCTAATAGCCACTGATGGACCTGTGCTCCATACACTGTGGCTAATAGCCACTGATGGACCTGTGCTCCATATTTTTATCTAAACCCCTCTTGAAGGTGGCTATACTTGTGGCCGCCACCACCTCCTGTGGCAGTGAATTCCACATGTTAATCACCCTTTGGGTGAAGAAGTACTTCCTTTTATCCGTCTTAACCTGTCTGCTCAGCAATTTCATCGAATGCCCACGAGTTCTTGTATTGTGAGAAAGGGAGAAAAGTACTTCTTTCTCTACTTTCTCCATTCCATGCATTATCTTGTAAACCTCTATCATGTCACCCCGCAGTCGACGTTTCTCCAAGCTAAAGAGTCCCAAGCGTTTCAACCTTTCTTCATAGGGAAAGTGCTCCAGCCCTTTAATCATTCTCGTTGCCCTTCTCTGCACCTTCTCTAAAGCTATAATATCCTTTTTGAGGTGCGGCGACCAGAACTGCACACAGTACTCCAAATGAGACCGCACCATCGATTTATACAGGGGCATTATGATACTGGCTGATTTGTTTTCAATTCCCTTCCTAATAATTCCCAGCATGGCATTGGCCTTTTTTATTGCAAACGCACACTGTCTTGACACTTTCAGTGAGTTATCTATCATGACCCCAAGATCTCTCTCTTGATCAGTCTCTGCCAGTTCACACCCCATCAACTTGTATTTGTAGCTGGGATTCTTAGCCCCAATGTGCATTACTTTGCACTTGGCCACATTGAACCGCATCTGCCACGTTGACGCCCACTCACCCAGCCTCAACAGATCCCTTTGGAGTTCCTCACAATCCTCTCTGGTTCTCACCACCCTGAACAATTTAGTGTCATCCGCAAACTTGGCCACTTCACTGCTCACTCCGAACTCTAAATCATTTATGAACAAGTTAAAAAGCATGGGACCCAGTACCGAGCCCTGCGGCACCCCACTGCTTACCGTCCTCCACTGCGAAGACTGCCCATTTATACTCACTCTCTGCTTCCTATTACTCAGCCAGTTTTTGATCCACAAGAGGACCTGTCCTTTTACTCCATGATTCTCAAGCTTTCTAAGGAGCCTTTGATGAGGAACTTTATCAAAAGCTTTCTGGAAGTCAAGGTAAACAACATCTATCGGGTCTCCTTTGTCCACATGTTTGTTCACCCCCTCAAAGAAATGCAACAGGTTAGTGAGGCAAGATCTTCCCTTGCAGAACCCATGCTGAGTCTTCCTCAATAACCCGTGTTCATCAATGTGCCTACTCATTCTGTCCTTGATAATGGTTTCTACCAACTTTCCCGGTATTGAAGTCAGACTGACTGGCCTGTAGTTTCCCGGATCTCCTCTGGAACCTTTTTTAAAGATGGGGGTGACATTTGCTACCTTCCAGTCCTCAGGAATGGAGGCAGATTTCAATGAAAGATTACAGATTTTTGTTAGAAGATCCACAAGTTCAACTTTGAGTTCCTTCAGAACTCTCGGATGTATGCCATCCGGACCCGGTGACTTATTAGTTTTTAATTTGTCTATCAGTTGTAGGACCTCCTCATTTGTCACCTCAATCTGACTCAGGTCTTTCAACACCCCTTCCAAAATTAGTGGTTCTGGGGCGGGCAAAAAGTTCTCATCTTCTACAGTGAAGACGGAGGCAAAAAATTCATTTAGCTTTTCAGCCATTTCCCTATCCTCCTTCAGTAATCCTTTTACCCCATGGTCATCCAAGGGCCCCACTGCCTCCCTGGCTGGTTTCCTACTTCTAATATATTTGAAGAAAGTTTTATTGTTGGTCTTTATGTTTTTTGCAATATGCTCCTCATGTCTTTTGACCGGGCGGTGCGAATGGTGTGCCAGTGTGGGGCAGGCGCAGAGCTTGTGAAGTGAGACACTAAGTCGGCTTTCCGCTTGCTTCCCATGCACCCGGATGATTTTGAATTGTTGGGTTTCTGTTTTGAAGGGAGTTTTTATATGGACCAGGCCCTTCCTATGGGGTGTCCCATGTCGTGCGCCACTTTTGAGCATTTTAGTACATTTTTAGAGTGGGAGTTACAACCCAGAGTGGGTGCACGCAACACGGCACATTATTTAGATGATTTTCTTTTCGTCGGCCCTGTGGGCTCAGGACAATGCACCCGCTTGCTCAGGTCTTTTGAGCAGTTAGCAGCTGAGCTGGGTGTGCCGTTGGCAGATGAAAAGACGGAGGGTCCTTCGACCGTTTTGACGTTTTTAGGGATAGAGCTCGATACTGAGCAGCAGTTTTCCCGGCTACCGCTGGACAAGTTGAAGATGCTGTGGGAAAGAGTGGCGGCGGTAAAAAGGAAACGGAAAGTTACACTGCTTGAGCTACAACAGTTGGTTGGCCACTTGAATTTTGCATGTAATGTGATGGCACCTGGTAGGACGTTTTTGCGGCAATTTTGTGAGGGCATGTCTGCGTTACGCTCTCCCCATTATTTCACTCAAGTGACTAGTGGTATGCGCTCTGACCTGGAGGTATGGGAGACCTTCTTGAAGGACTTTAACGGTACGTCCTTCTGGCGTGGGATGATGCAGTTGGAGGCTGAGCTACAGATCATGTCAGACGCTGCGGGTACCATGGGTTTCGGGGTGTATTTTCGGGGACAGTGGTGTGCGGAACCTTGGCTGGTTGATTGGTTGAACTCTGATTTAATTCGCAATTTGACGTTTTTAGAGTTCTTTCCTATTGTAGTAGCAGTTTTTATTTGGCGGCATTCCCTTGCCAACCACACAGTGCACTTTTGGTGCGACAACATGGCGGTCGTTCATGTTGTTAACAAACTTACATCCAGGTCTCCACCAGTGATGAGGTTGGTTAGGGCATTTATGTTGAATTGCCTCAAGTTGAATGTGCTGTTTTTAGCCCGGCACGTACCTGGCATTAGTAATGGTGTGGCGGACGCCCTGTCTCGCCAACAGATGGTGCGTTTCTGGCAGCTAGCCCTGGAGGCAGATTTCGTTCAGTGCGCATACCGGCAGAGGTGTGGCGAATTGGAGAGGCGAAGTAAGCTGGGTGATTCAACTTGCTATAGCACCTAGCACAAGAAGGTCGTATGACCGGGTGGCCAGTCAGTTTTCTGTCTTTCAGGGGGTGGGGGGGAGCTGGGCTTGAAGAAGCTTGGCCTGTTCTGGTAGAGCATCTGCTGCAATTTTGTGTGTGGCAGAAGGAGCGTGGCCTCTCCATAAAATCTATTAAGGGTCAACTAGCTGGGTTGTCTTTTGTTAGTAAGGTTCGAGGGTATTCGGAAATGACTAAGGATTTCCGGATTTCAAAGATGTTGGAGGGGTGGTCGCGGGAGGCCGGGCGACAAGTTGACAGTAGACGCCCTATTTCTCCTTCCATCCTACGCGGGCTTCAAGACACCTGGGCCTTGGTTTGTGCTTCAAGTTTCGAGCAGGCGTTATTTCATGCTGCGGTGTTAACTGCGTTTTTTGGGGCGTTACGGGTTGTCTGAGTTGGTGGCACTTTCTTGTAATGACGTTTCGAATAGGGCCCTTCAGGTGGGGGATGTCAAGTTTGTGAGTGGGCAGGCAGTCATTCAGGTTAGCTGGTCCAAGACTGATCAAAGTCAGAGGGGTTGCACAATTACTTTGGGCCCCTGCTCCGATAAGGAGCTATGTCTGATGTGTGCCCTTGCGCAATATTTGGATATGCGCGGGCCTCACAGGGTCCTTTGTTTAGGCATAAAGATTTGTCCCCACTGTCTAAGTTTCAATTTTGGACAGTTACCAGTCGGGCCCTAGAAAAATTGGGACTTGGGGGTCTAAAGTTCGGCATCCATTCTTTTCGTATTGGCGCTGCATCCACAGCAGCAGCGATGGGATACGAGGGCGATGTTATTCGCTGGGTGGGTCGTTGGAAGTCTGGGGTATTTTAGACTTATATACGGCCTTTGCCTACTTAAGGGGATAGCGGTGGTTGCCTTCCCGTTTTGATGTTTTATTGTTATATAAGTTGTAATTTATAACGGTTTCTCTTTTGTAGGTGCTGTGGCTGGGGTGAAAAGGAGGAGGATCCTCATTTGCGGCCACAGTATTGTTTTCAGGGCGGCACATCAGGCCAGTCAGATGCCGGTGGGATCTCAATTGGGCCTGAGTGAGCGGACCGTAATTGAATGGCAGGGCCAATGGGGCATGAAGTGGTCGGGACTCCTTCCCCTTTTGTTTAAGGAAAGGAGTGGCCCGGTGCCGCATATATTGGTGATTCACCTGGGGGAAAATGATTTGGGCTTAAAGAAGGGTAAGGTCCTTTCACTTCAATCCCGGAATGACATCACCTTGATCAGGAAGAGATGGCCGGGTGTCCTCGTTCTGTGGTCGGCCATGCTGCCACGCCGTGAGTGGCGGGCAGCTTGGGATCCAGCAGGCTTGGAGCGGGCTCATAAGAAGGCTAATAGAGCCTTGCGAATTGCCATGGAATCTGGTTTGGGTGTTTATGTGCCCCACCCGTCCATCAGAGCCAGTTGTGTTGGTTTGTATAGGCCTGATGGGGTGCATCTTTCGATAAAGGGCAACAAGGCCTTTTTGGCTGAGTTATGTCAGGGACTTGAACATGTTCTTTTTTAGCGGGGGACAGTGGCCTAAGCTGAGGCTTGGCCCTGTCTGTGGCGGTTTTACTGTTGGGAACATGTGTTTTTGGGGTATTGGTGAGCCCCATGGCAATGCACCATTGGAGTGTAGGGCATCCCTTGGGGGACCTAAGCTGTATGGCTCAAGGTTGGCTCCAGGGAGCCTTGGGGTCCCATCACTTTTGAGCTGTCCACAATCCAGGTTGCACGGCTCAGGGGAGGGTGGAGCTTGATGAACGGGATCTAGTGCCTGGCCGGCCGGGTTTGAGCTGTAGTGTCGGTTCACACCCGGGGCTCGGGGCTCGGGGCTCGCCCAGTTTTCGGGTCAAGGAGGTGGTCTGGTTATGACCCCTGGCTTGACCTGGCCCCATCGTTTTCCCCATTGACGTTAAGTTAAAAAAAGTGGCCCTTTATCCATATTGTTGTCTGTCTCGTTATTCCGAATAGGGGGGGGGGGGGCAATGGAAGAATTAGTCCCTTCTGGGTTGTTTCTCAGAATTGTTGTAATTCATTTAACTGCTCATCCTGGCTGTTGGCATCCATAGGTGTATTGGACCTTCATTGTCCATTTGTATATTCCAGACCCTGCTGTTTCTTCTCTATGATAACATTACTCCTCACCCTGGCTTAGCCACTATACTCCAAGCACAGGGTCTCCGTCTTGTCTGTTCTATGGATGCTTTTGAAATTCTGAGAATAGTGAAAGGTCTCCACCACAAAATGGTCACTGAAGTAGCTGAGGAAAATCACAAAAGTATTGGGAGGTTCTAACCCAAATGTCCTCCTATGATGTAGGGAGCTATTTCTGAATTCTTGCTCCCTGCAGACACAAAAATGATGCCTACTGGTCTCTTCCAAAGCACCTCTTGTTTCAGTGCAGTGGGCGAAAATCCCAATTGGTTCTTTGCTTTGAAAAGAGATGCTTTGAGGAAGAAGGAACTCAGAGCCAGGAAACACATTTGTGGGTGACATGGAGACCAACATTCTAGGGCATATCCTAAACCTAACAGCTACAGATACTCTGGACCTCTTCTGGAATACCCATATTAAACTGGAAAACACAACACCACTCCTAATGAAGCATTACTGCTATCTTGTGAGAACTTGTATACAGTATCTGCTTTTCATTTAAGGTTTGATGAACAGCCAAACCTAATCAGGTAATATAATAAGTATTACCAATATTCCAAACTGGGAGAACTTTCAGGATTCCTACCACCACCCAAATGTTGTCTGAGAAAGCTCATAAATATCAAGTTGATTATGAACCAAACTGAGAAGAGTTTGTCCGGCATTAGTAAAAAGCCCATTACATAATATTCATCACAGGGCTCTCTCTTTAAAGTGCCGCTGCTGGTTGCCCACCCTCTTGATTTGTTTTTCCTTCAATTTCCCACCCTCTTTTCAATTGCTACAGGATATTGTCTGTTGTCATAAAATCTTTGTCACAGCTGCAGCGGTTTGAGCATTGGGCTGAATATTTTTATGGGGAGAGGATGGGTCTGCATGCCCTGTTTGGGGATTCTTGGGAGTGGAGCCATTAAGCAGCATGTTCAGCTTGGGGGTTGCAAACTGGGTCTCACTATCAGGTGGCAAGGGACCATGCAGTGGCCAGCAACCATGTGGTCTCCACTGGTTTGCCACTCTGTGGTTACCTCCCCCAGCTGGCAGGCTGTGAAGGAATGCATTTCATCAGACTGCTGGTGGGTTGTCTGATGTGGGATCTGTCCTCATGCTGTGCCAGTTCTCCTTTGTCTGTAAACAATAAAGCTGTGGTTGTTTTCCTTTCCACAGTCTGGTTGTTCAGTCTCTTCTTCCACATCCTCACTCCATGGGCAAGCAAAATACTGGTTTACTTATTTGACTTGATGAAGATTACATTTGAAATACACAGGACTTAAAAAAAAAACCCTATTTTTTTTTAATGTGTGAATTTCCAGATTAACACAGCTTTTGCTCCTGTTGTCATTGTCTGGGGTGCAATTTTCCCAGTTGCTCTTTTTTCCCCTCATATTACATGCAACCACACGTACGATGACTCCAGTCCATACCTGTCATCTCTCCTATGAGCCACTCATTTGGGCAGAATACTAAGCCGGCCCCTTCAATACCTTGAGGGTAGAACATTTTGCACAGTTGGAGGGAAGATGACAATCCAGGTATATTGAGTTTGATGTTACAGTTCTTCAGAGAAGTCATGCTGGAATAAGTGATGCTCCTCAGCAGGTAAGAGGAAATGCCTAAAGGTAAAACTTTGCTTAGGGGAGTCAGTGAGATTCTGCCAGGAGAGAGACTAACTGCTGCTTGACAGGTTTGCGTAGGGAAACAATGTAGGAGGGAAACAACTTACACTTTGAAAAACATGCACATCAATGCGATGCATACACCGGACGTGTACACTCCTCAGGCAAGGCATGGTAGACTGAGCTGGACGTTCTTTGACAGGTGTACACCTCTTAATATTTGACTCCCTGAATGTGTGATGTGGCTGTAAATATCATCAGTCCACATATACTTTTGCTTACAATGCTGAACGTGGTGGGAGGAAGTTAATGTCCCATTGCCCTACAAGATTATACAACATGTCATTCACTTCTGTTCTGCATTTCTATGCCTGGAAAAGCTTCCCTTGCTAATTTTCCATCTGCTAGATAGTTGGGACTAGGTGTGACTGAACCTGGAAGACCTTGATTAGAATCTTGCCTCCATTCAGACTCTGTAGGTAGCATTAAGCAAGTCTTTCATGGCCATTTTATAGAAAACTGAGGGAAATTTGTGAATGAGTCCTCTGAGTTGTTTTTTATTGGTAAACATCAGCTTGGAGAAGAGGGTTGAATCAGAGTTGTAGGAAGGGAATGTAACTTTTTCTCTCTGCCAGTATTCTACCTTGTCCTCCCTCTCTCTCCCTCCCTCTTTCTCACAAACACACACACACGCTTGTGCTCATCCCACTCACAAATTTTGTTGGTCTTTAAGGCGCTACTGGACTTTCCTCTTTCTCTTTCTCTTTCTCTCTCACACTCACAGACACACACATGGGTGAAACATAGTGACAGCCAATACATTTCCCCCAACAAATATCACCTTATTGGGGGGCAGCACATTCCTGAGAGCTAGCACAGAGGAATAAGGTTAAAATACCTTCCTTGTGACCCCACTGAAATCACTATGATCCAGATAGCTGCTATTTACTCATATATCTTTTTAAAAATGCCTTGGAAGGATCCGTTTCTGGAGTCACAGCAGTTTTACTTCCAACCTTCTTCCCTCGCCTCCCCTCCAGTAAGACTGAGCTACCTTACAAGGATATTGAAAGGATAACTGTGGTAATGTACTGGTCTTTTGATCACTTGAAATGCAGTATATAAATGCTGCTATTACCACTGCTGAATCCCATGGATATTACTCATGCATTATTATTAGACATGAGAGAACACTTCCTGAGAAATCTTTTGTGGTCTTGTTGAACCTTATTTTTAAAACTTTTCTCAAAATTTCTCCCGTGTCTCATCCAAAGATGACCTGCAGATATGCTGTGCCTATCCCTCAGAACTTTCAAAAGCGACTGAAGCTCTTTCAGCTTCTCTTCAACCCCCTCAGATGTAGAGTTTCCGATGTCTTTACTGGCCTCTGCTCTTGTGTCTTTAAAAACAGTTTGAATTGCAGAGATCCTCAAGTGTTTGTGCTTGTTGTGAAAGGCTTCACCACAGATACAGCTATTTGTTAAAAACACATACTTGACAGAATGGTCTATTAACAACCATGCTGTAGCATATAATACATAAGTGATGGAATGAGGTGGTAATAAGATACCAGAGGACTGGGGTGGTTGAATGGACTGTACCAGTTTGGATGACAGGTGAAGTATTACATTTTTTCAAAGCTCCCTTACATTAACAATTCCCTCTTGGTGGAAAACCAGCACAGCATGCATTGGATTAGAGTAGAACATTTATGTGCTTTCTGGGAAGGTGTTTTAAAAAAGAAAAACTTGTAATAAAAAGTGTGCAATTTTATTAACTGTGGAGCAAAGACAGATGACTTCCTTAGAACTCTGGTAGCACCTGGGAAACTCGGTGGCAAATCTTGTTAGGAGCTGATTGGGATTGTCTCTGATCATGATACTCCAAGCCACCAGCTATTGTACAGTGTCTGAAATTCTCACATCCACCTGGAATGTCTGCACCTGTTTTGTTTTGTTTTTTGGTGTGTGTGTGTATGTGTGTGTGGGAGAGTTATGTCATCTCTCAGAAAGCTGCAGTTTTGGAGAGCATGCAGGTCTGTGGCATCAGTGACTGGAGGATTTCAGAGATGCTTCCTGGCAGAATCTGTTTTAGGTTTTAAGAAAGCTCCTGATGTTACACAAGGCAGGTGGCAGCTGAACATGCTTCCAAATTACAGGGGAGCTCTAAGCCATCCAGGATGCCCAGGTATACCTGCTATGCTTTATGCTACCCAAATCAGTCTCTGTGGCACAGCAGGCATTAAAAAAGCATTCTTTACATGTGTAGAACTTAAACATGAGTTCAGTGGTGAGGGTGTTAGATATAGAGCTCCCAGTTTGCTGCAATAATTCTCCCATGGAAACTTAAAGGGTGGAATAGAAACAGACCACCAAGAAGATTTATTGCACTGTGATTGGCTTGACCACTATGCAAACTTTGGGGATTACTGAGGGCACCAGATTTTGAGTAGCACCCAAAAAGTGAGAGGAGCCTCCTCTGGTAGTTTTAAGGGAAGCTTGGATTAACTGGCTTCTAGAATTTCCATATCTGTTGTCTCTGGTCTTTTATAATTGCCAGGATGGAATTGAGGGGGTGGGGTGCCTCTTGAAGAGATTATCCATTTTTACTTCTACATTATTCATTTTGAATACCCAATAAGTGAAATGTTCATTGTAGCCTTTTCACTTTTCTCTATATTTAATGTGCATGCATGCATGCATGCCAAAGTCATAGTTTGCCAAGGGCATGAAAAAACCTTGAGCCACCCCTGATCCTGGACACAGAATAGAGAGACTGTTAGCAAAACAGTGATAGTCAAGAAAGCAGGATTGAACTGGACTGCTCAAATACCAGAGATAAAGCATATTCATTCATTCATTCATTCATTCATTCACTCATTCATTCACTCATTCATTCATTCAATCATTCATTTTTCTCCAATGGGGATCCAAAGGCTTTACTGGCAATTTACTTGTGGCAATGTAAGCAAATCTCATGTGCACAATCCTAGTGATCAACTGTATATTTTGATAACCAGTTGTGGTTAACCAGTTATGTTGATAACCAGTTATGGTTAACCAAAATTATGTTCCTTCCATGTGGCTAATCTGAAGAAAACAACCTGGAGACAACAGATGGGTTATTTATTTGTTTATTCACTTAAGTCAGTTAGCAGTTGCCGCAAAGGGACCACACTGTGTGGTGGGGAAAATTGACTGTTTCCACACCAAGGATTTTCCATGTTTCAGCCACCCAGATGGAGGTGTCTGCAAATGTGTACAAAGATTTTTTTAAAGAAAAGTTTTTAAAGGTGTTGAGTTATTTCTGTGCAGCACTGCATTACCTATTATCCACATTAAAAAAAAAGACGGGCAAAATATTCTGAGGGTCATGGGATCACACAATATCAGGTGTGAAAAGGAAACCACCATTAAAAATGGAGATAAAACAGATTACTGTGGGCTGTTTGGAATCTGTATTGCAAGGACAATTTCACACAGAATTACATCAGCAACCAGACTACTATGACAAATTGCCCTGGTGTGGAAGCAGCCATTTAAAAATATGGAAAGGAAGGCATCCCTAGCCAAGTAAAGATGCCATGAGGGAAGAGCAGTTGGCTGTAAAATTGGGGGGGGGGGTTGACATTGGGGAAGGGAGAAGCTAAGAGATGGAGGAGTGGACAAAAAGATATGCATGGTCAATTCAGGAAGGGAAGCAGAATGGGAGAGAGAGAAAACAGTGTCAATGACTGAATTTGGTCCAGAACTAGGATCTGCAATGGTATTGGGATATACTTTGAGTCAGGCTGCCTATGAAATTTGAATTTGAGACCCCATTGGTGCAAGGGTCGGGATCTAGCCATAGGACAGTTCAAACTTTCTGTTGTAGAAAGATGCCAGAGAATAACTAGATGGAATGATGGGGAAAGGAGATATGTCTAGTGGTAGGTCACTGAATTAACCTTGGTGGCAGGCATGACTCAGACCACTTGACAATGACCAGGTGAGTTAGTGGTCATTTCTGGGCTGTTGACTGAGTTAACAGGAAAATCTACATGTGAATGAAATTCTGAGAGCTTTGGTTATTATCCTGCAAATTCAGGTCGTTACTCATGGCCACAGGGGCTTGAGGAGCTTTGGAGGGCCACACAAAATGATCCTTGATTAACATGCCAAAGGTGTTCTCAGGCAGCCAAGCTAGTTCTCCATGCAAATTCAGTGACAGACTCTTTCTTGATATCAAAATAGAAAGATTTGTCTGACATAGGAAGATCAGAGGATCAGTAAGATACAGATAACAAACAAACAAACAAAGAAGTCTCAGTGGGGGAATCCCTGGTGGCAACATTAAGTTGTCCAAAGCTCCAATAGATGAAAAGAAGTCTCCAAGGGAATGGATATGGCCAGCTAGCAAACTGACTGTTTTCATTATGGAGGAAGATATGATGATTAGCCAGGCCCCTCCAGCAACAGTAGGTGCTGGATATGCTCGAAACAAGGTCATCTAGCCCATATGTTCCATTCAAAAACACACGGAGAAAAATGGAACAAGATCTATAAGGCAGAGAGATCCACACGGCTGCAGATATGAAGGGTACACCATGGGTTAGATCCAAATTAAATGTTCTTGAGGATTCCCTGTCCCTCAGGACCAGTGAGTTGCAATGGGAAAAGGAGAAGCAGGAACTTTTTGTGCTTTCCATTAGCTCAACATTTAGTCTGGATCCAACCCCATTTTTAATACTGTTAGAAAAAACACGCACAAAGAAACCCAACTGCAAGTAGAAGTTACAGTTTTGGACAATGCATAACTACAGAAGTGGGTACAGGAACTGTCTATAACCAACAAAGTCAATAAGTGTTATGGGGCACAGAGAACTGGGTCATAATTTGGAACATGAAAATGACAATCCGTCCATGTATGCAGGAGGGCCAAAAGTCCCAGTGAAAGGTACTATCAAAGTAGAAATTTAATAGCTGGAGGCAACACAAGCAGATAAGGGGTAGAATTACTTTCATGTCACAGTTCACAAGGCTTTGAGCCAAGTATCCATTTTGCTGCTAAATGTTTCATGTTCTGGGATTTTACACTGTCTTGTGCTTTGGGGCTGTTATTTTATCTTGTTTTTTATGTTGTGGGCCCCCTTAAGCAGGTTTATAAATAGGTGGCATATAAATGTTTTACACAGGGCTTTTTTTGAGCAGGAACACACAGCAACACAGTTCCGGAGAGCTTGACATCAGGGAGTGTGGCCTAATATACAAATGAGTTCCTGCTGGGCTTTTTCCTACAAAAAAGTGCCCTGGTTTTACATAAATAAAGCTTGGAAATACCAAGTCTCATGTCCCCCAGGAGTATTCTTGACATGTCTTCTAAACAAACATTACCCACTAGGTGGCAAAAAACAAGAACAAATGCTAAAACACTAGTTGTTATTTGTCCCCAAGAAGATGCTGGAGCTTTGAGGTTCTCACAGAACTGGTCAGACTACAGATGGGCAGGGCTTTTTTTTTTTTTTTTTTTTTTAGCAGGAAAGCACAGGAACACAGTTCTGCTGGCTGACTTGGCATCAGGGGGTGTAACCTAATATGTACATGAGTTCCTGCTGAGCTTTTTCTACAAAAAAGCCTTGTGTGAAACAATGGTGACATCAGGGTGTGTGGCCTAATATGCAAATGAGTTCCTGCTGAGCTTTTTCTGCAATAAAAGCCCTGCAGATGGGAGTTCACATGGTTGAATGCTTTCTCCAGTTTATTTTTTCTATAGCTCCCAAATATCTTTGCACTAGGGTGTCTCTGTTGGTAAGTCTTTCTGGTGTAATGGAAACACAAAGATCAACCCTACTCTTGGAACCTCTTTCGTAGCTTGTAGATAAATTGTGACCTGGGAGAAGGGTACATGGGAACTACCAAGGGAATGGGGAGGCCTTCAAGTAGCATCATGTTCATGATCACATCATTAGGAATACCTGGAGCTTCTGACTGTATAAGAGTTGACATGACCAAGTTTGGACCTGAACTGAAGACCCCAAATAAGGTTCTGCTGGAAGATGTCACTGTAAATCAAAGCAAACACATCTTGTCCATCTCTGACTTGGATGAGTATTCACTGAGCCCCCACTTGCAGCTTGCAGTCCCACAGGCCAGGCCTGATTTATCACCTCTATGAGAACCAGACCCTTGGTATAAAAGGGTAATGTTTTATTTTTCTCCATAGTCCAATAAGATCACGATCTCATGAGAATTTAAGGAAGGTGTGCAATTAGTATGACACCAGGGTCTAACTTGTTATCTTATGAAGAGGCAATCCTGATTTGCATATAAATTAAATGAAACAGATAGCAACAGCAGTTACTTGCGGTGGTATCTCTAACAGTGCAGAACACTGTGGCTTTACTTGGCAGGGAAGCTCAGAGTTTGAAGCAAACCACTTTTCTGTCTACATTGTCAGTCTGAACATCAGGGATGAGTTCTGCACCAAAGGCAGGAAAGGTATGCCAGCTCTGCATCCTAGGAATTGATCCAGTTAAGTCTTTCATATCTGATCATCAGAGAAACACTGGATTCCATTTCAATCAAGGCCCCGTCTCAGAAACATCTGAGCACAACTCCAGAAGGTAATTTTGCTTCCATCAGATTCCTGGAATGATGGTGGAAGTACATATGAAAATCATTAACGTCAGAACAGGCCATCTTTATAGATTATCTGAAAAAGCATTCAAGTGCATGAAAGCTTAGAATAAAACGTTGTTGGTTTTAAAGGTGCCACTGGATTCAAACTTTGTTCTGTTGCTTCAGACCAATATGGCTACCCACCTGAATCTATCTTTATGGATTACAATAATTAAACATTGCTCTAATACATGTGAGGTCCTTTAGGATGGCAAATAATTGTGTACAAACTACGTAATATTTAGCAATTATGGAGCACTTCCCATGGATGGAGATTACTGGAGGCATCATAATCCTGGGCATTCAGGTGCAGCTCTGATGCCATTTCCCCCCCCTTCAAATTAACATGGTACTTTGGACTTTTTTTGTAGCAGGAACTCCTTTGCATATTAGGCCACATACCCTTGATGTAGCCAATCCTCCTGGAGCTTGTAGTAGGTCCTGTACCAAGAGCCCTGTAAGCTCTTGGAGGATTGGCTACACCGGGTATGTGACCTAATATGCAAATAACTTCGTACTACAAAGAAAGCCCTGATTGTACTTCATAATGTCATTGCAGGTGTTATATAGTGAGTCAGAGTTGGCTATTCAGGGCTATTCTTGTAGCAGGAACTCCTTTGTATATTAGGCTACACCCCCCTGATGTAGCCAATCCTCCAAGAACTTACAGGGCTCTTCTTACAAAGCCTACTGTAAGCTCTTGGGGGGTTGGCTACACCAGGAAGGTATAGCCTAATATGCAAAGGAGTTCCTGCTACAAAAAAACCCCCTGTATTTGATGACCTCAGTAAGGGCAAATGATGCCAATTCACCGCAATGTAATGTTTCCTGAATAGGCATTCCTCTCCATTCTGGCCTGGCTTTGTTTGCCTGCGATGATGCCATCATGTAGCCAAATGTGATTTAAAAGGTAAAGGTAGTCCCCTGTGCAAGCACCAGTCATTTCCAACTCTGGGGTGATGTCGCATCACAACATTTTCATGGCAGACTTTTTTATGGGGTGGTTTGCCATTGTCTTCCCCAGTCATTTACATTCCCCCCCCCCACCCCCCAGCAAGTTGGGTACTCATTTTACTGACCTCAGAAGGATGGAAGGCTGAGTCAACCTTGAGCCGGCTACCTCAACCCATCTTCTGCTGGGATCGAACACAGGTCATGAGCAGAGAGCTTCGACTGCAATACTGCAGCTTTACCACTCTGCGCCATGGGGCTCATCAAATTTGATTAGCTATCAGAAAATGTCACTGTTGCTAGGCCAGAAGTAGGGAGACTTGATAACAACAAAAAAAAAAAAGATACTTAGACACATCAACCAATTGGGGTTGGAAATCCCACCAAACTGGTACAAAAAGATAAGCATTAAGGGCTCCTTGGGGAAATTTTCCTCCCCTCCCACAAGCCTCTCTTCATACTGCAAATGGTTGCTGAAGAGCATTCACCTCAGCCCTAATCATAATTGTGCATTATATTTAATCAGACATTCCTTGTTCCCAGAGAAGAAGACCTCCATAATTTAGTGAGAAGCAGAAATGTGTTGTGACATATGAATAGCTTGTTGAGAAGAAAGGTTGATGTACTTTCTGTGCCTATGGCGCCTTATCGTTATATTTCAGTCAGGGAAAAGAATGCCCAGGAGATAGTCATTAATAACAAACATTACAAGTTGAACAGGCATTGAGTAGAGAACACGCAGCCTATATTCCGTCAAGTCTTTGGGGGTGCTCATAGGCTCTCCCAGAAATTTCTGGGAGTGATTAGCATTCAGCAGAGTAAAAGTACATGAAAGGGAATGTGTGGCTTGGTGCAGCATCAAAGTGAAGGTCAGTCTTTTTTAACGCACTCTTGGGTCCATGCTTTCAGGCAGTGAAGAATTTGATCTGGCAACGTTGCAAGAAAAGCTTGGGATTCATTTCAAAAGATGGGAAGCTGAGGGTCTCAATCAGCCATAGTTCTGAATAAAACTTTCTCAAAAAGGGAGGATCGTATCAGCAGTCTGCACTGTAGTTTCTCATCTAGTGAAGTGGTTTTTAAATGATATTCTGTGCAGCCCTACGTTCCTTGGAAATCTGTCACAATTTCTTAATTGTGAAAACTGGTAAAGATGAAGTTTTCCTGAAAGAAAGCTTCCAGACCACTACCAAATTCCCAGAGCAGATAACCAAATTTCTACTGCCATATGTAGCTGTGGGGGACTCTTGGGTGTCTTTCATGACATCCTCTTAGGGTTGCCAGCCCCCCCCCCTCCACTGGACCTGGCAACCAGATGTCCTCTCTGTTCACTTGGCTCAATGAATAAGTCCAGCTGGTATAGTTTAGGCTGAAACATCTCCTCCATTGCCCCATAAGAACTCTGATGTGCTGTAAGACACTCCCCAAATTATACACATGTGCATTGATGGCGTGTTTTTTAGCATTTCTGTGCTCTGATTCTCTTTTTCAAGTGCAGATAAAGACAGGTTGTTTTCATAGGATGCAGGGGAGTGCTGGAATTGTCTGATAGGGTAATATTAGGGTTATTGTTTGACAGGGCAATATTTCTTCTTTTGGTGTAGTGGTTAAGTGCTTGGACTCTTGTTCGGGAGAACCGGGTTTGATTCCCCTCTCCTCCACATGCATCTGCTGATGTGACCTTGAGTCAGTCACAAGTTCTCATAGAGCTGTTCTGCTCAAGGGCAGTTCCGGGAGAAGTCTTTCAGCTCTACCTACCTCACAGGGTGTCTATTGTGGGGTGGGGGAGGGAAAGGAAAGGAAAGGAGATTGTAAGCCACTTTGAGACTCCTGTGGGTAGTAAAAGATGGAGTATAAATTTGATCTCTTTTTCCTCCTCCTCTTTTGTGAGGAGGGTTTCCTGAAGCTAGGAAGAAAACAACTGATCTAGTGTATAGATTTGTAACAGGTTTTTTTCTTGTTTGTTGTGTTGTAAAGACTGCTTATTTTAACTCTTGTGTCAACAACTGCCCTGAGCTGGTTGGAAGGTCAGGATATAAACATTACCAATAAATAAAGCAAAATGTAGTTCAACAGTCATGTACTATGGACTGCCAGGAACTTGTCAATCTCCCATTTTTTTCCACAAGCAGCAAAGGCAAACTTATGTGCAGTCCTTAGTCCTTACATAGTTGGTGGAATGTGTTTGGCTTAGGGGTTTTGACCAAAATGCTAGAGCATCACCATGTGATGTGCCTGGTGTGATGATGCCATTTCTGTGTAGGAAGTATACAAAGAGATATAGGTCCAAAATGCAGTGAAATGAAATAAAGACCCCCTTCTGCAGAGATTCTGGAGTGGGGCTTTACCATCCCATGATGCTGTGTACATCTCCATAAAAAATCTTAACCCATGATTTCCTATTTTGTTGGCTTAAAAAGAAACACCCTTTCTCTGTTTGTTATATGAAGAAAAGTCAGGCTTCAACAGCTCAGCCTTTGGCCTTGTAAATCTCTGAAAGGCATAAGAAAGGTCAGATTTCAGAATAGGGTTAATTGTGAGAACCTCTTAGCGCTGGGGGATTGACTTCTAAAGTGGGATTAGTAAAGTATGAATTGACTTCTAAAGTGGGATTAGTAAAGTATGAATTGATAGATTGTGTCACCTCCTTCCAAAGTCATCTTAGCTTTTGACACAGCTTATGATCACTTGCAGTTTGGGCAAAAGCGAATAGGCTGATCTGAGGAATTAGAACGGAAACCAGAACATTGCAGCCAATGAATTAGCTGGCTAGTTCAAGATGTATGGAATGGGCTCAGTTCTTTCTCTTTTCAGTTCTTCTTCTTCAACCACCATTCTTCCTGATATCTGGTTTTGAGACCCTTGATATTCCACTTTCAGCCACCTAGACTGTCAGCTCCCACCCCCTTATTTTCCTTGCCTATGCAAGTATAATATAGTGGGTTCTTAGACATTGAAGAGGCGAGGTGATAGAGATAACAAGCTCTTTATTATTTTCCACAGCATGGTAGGTGGCTGCGTGAACAAGACTGGAGAGCCAGCCAATGGGGCCTCAACTATATACAATTTAAGGTTCCTGGTGTGTAAGCACGTTATTGGATCATTCAAACCAGCAGGGGATCTGTGATTGGTGCAGGGCAGCAGGTATTTGGATCCTGCTGCCCATTGTTCCCATTTCTCCAAGCTCCGTTCATATGGTTCCAATGAGCCAGGCAGGAACACCCAATTCAGTCCTATACATTAGGCTCTATACACAACAGCAACCTTTTCCCAACCATCAACCTGTCTCCCCAATCTATTCTTGTCCTGAGGGGCTGTGTGAGATTTTACTCCTGCCAATCAGCTTCCCCTTCTCTCACGGAAGATGGATAGCAAACATTCTGACTTTTTTTTTTCATTGCTTAGGGGTCACAATGTTCATGAATACTGCACAAAATCATGCCAGCTCAGCTGCACGAGCAATACTATATATATTACCAAATAGCTGAAGTTCGTCCTTGTCTTTGCACCCACTCATGTACATAACCCAATTAACTTCATAGTCATTGCATGGTCATAAACAATTCTGGGCTACAGATAACAGACTGCTAATTAAAATGCCTCTGTGGGTCAGCAGCTGATGCCACTGGGTTGGGAAACTGGGTCAGAAAAACCTATTGTTCTGCAAATTGACTCAACTGGCATTTTACCAGTTCACATGAAGGCAAAAAAGAAATCTAAAACACAACTGTTTTTCACTCATTCAAAGGCACATCTGAAATGTTCTCTCTACCAGTTGAGACTGGAACTGGTAGCTCACAGGGCACTTTTTTTGTTGTTCAGTCGCACAGTCGAGTCTGACTCTTTGCGACCCCAAGGACAAAGTTACACCAGGCCCTCCTGTCTTCCACCATCCTCCAAAGTCTGCTCAAATTCATCTGTTACATCAGTAATGCTGTCCAGCCATCTCATCTTTTGCCATCCCCTTCTTCTTTTGCCTTCTGTCTTTCCCAGCATCAGGATCTTCTCCAGTGAGTGCTCCCTTCTCATTTGGTGGCCAAAGTATATGAGCTTCAGCTTCAGCATCTGACCTTCCAGGGAGCAGTCAGGGTTGATTTCCCTTAGGACTGACTGATTTGATCTTCTTGCAGTCCAAGGGACTCTCAAGATTCTTTTCCAGCACCACAGCTCAAAAGCATCTGTTCTTCTGTGCTTGGCCTTCCTTATGGTCCAGCTCTCACAGCTGTACATTACTACTGCCCAGGTTCACCATAGCTGTCCTCCCAAGGAGCAAACATCTTTTAATTTCATGGCTACAGTCACCATCTACAGTGATCTTGGATCCAAGAAACGTGAAGTCTGTCACTACTTCCATGTCTTCCCCTTCTATTTGACAAGGTGTGATGGGGCCGGATGCCATGATCTTAGTTTTTTTTGATGTTGAGTTTCAAGCCTACTTTTGTGCTCTCCTCTTTCACCCTCAACAAGAGGTTCTTTAGGTCCTCCTCACTTTTTGCCATTAGAGTGGTATCATCTGCATATCTGAGGTTGTTGATGTTTTTCCTGGCAATCACTGGTGCCTCTTAAATGAGGCACTTGATGCTGCAGAGGAAGTCTTGGTAATATTGGTTTAGGAAAGGACCATAGCATCATGGTAGAACTCATATATAGCATGCAGAAGGTATGAGGTTTAACCCCTTGGAATTCTCATGAAATGATCATGGGTAGCAGATGGTAGGAAAAAAAATAGTTTCTGCTTGAGATCCCAGAGAGCCACTATTAGAATAGACAGTACCAGGGGTGGAATTCTAGCAGGAGCTCCTATGCATATTAGGCCACACACCCCTGATGTAGGCAATCCTCCAAGAGCTTACAAAAAAAATCCTTGTAAGCTCTTGGAGGATTGCCTACATCAGGGGCATGTGGCCTAATGTGCAAAGGAGCTCCTAGTCGAATTCCACCCATGGACAGTACTGAGAGAACACACTATAAGACGTGTGTTCATACCAAGATCCATTCTCCCATTTAAAGGAAAAGGAACTGAAAACATCTAAGCAGCTGGGTAAGACCTGGGGTGACTGTTTGTCCCTCTCCACCCTTTCTACAGGAAATTTAAAGCCTGAATGTGGTCAGAGATGCAAGGTCCATTGGCCCTTGTGAGCTATGGTGACAGAAGCAGTATCAGCCTGGGATGATCTTGTGGCTTACTGCCTGCTTGTGGAGCTTATGACTGTGTGTCTTTAAATAATATTACATTTTGTGTACTTCATTTCAAAAACTGCTTTGCAGTGTAAACTGCATTGAGAAGAAGAACAAAAAATGTTCAAAGTCAACTAACTCTTGGTAACTCCTTAGACTCTTGACTTGCTTGGTTGACTCTTCCTGAATACTTTCTTCCATCAAGTCGTCTGCTTGCCTGTCTCATTGTTTGCTGCTGGCATCCCCCCCCTTCCCAGGTCAACTTCAGCAAGATTTCTCAGCTCTGTTGCTGGCTTGCAATTGACACCACTTCCAAATACTAACCAAGATGAACTTCTTTCCCCTTGTGAATATAAAGAAGCCAAAACCTTCCCATGTTGATGTTTCCTAACACTTATATTCACAGAGTTATTGTGTCTGTATGTGCAGAGGCGGCGCATCCACTAGGTTACATTTGGCAATTGCCTGGGGCCCCTACCCTTGGGAGGTGCATTGTTTCTGGGTGCTGAGGGGTTGGAGGAACTTCCCCGGCTCCTCAGTGCCCAAAACCAATGGCACTTTCAGTCCTCGATGCTCTCCGAACTCAGAGCACCGAGGACTGAAAGTGCTGTGTTGTTTCTGGGCGCTGAGGGGTCAGAGGAACTCCCCCGGCCCCTCAGCGCCCAGAAACAACAGTGCTTTTGCAACTGACGTGATGATGCCACCTCTGTGTGATGTCATCACACTGCATGTGCGCGAAATGTTTTCCGGGGGGGGGGGGGCGGGATTGGGCATGCATCAGGGTTCTGCCTTCGGTGGCAGAACCTCATGCACCGGCCCTGTGTATGTGGAAGTCTCCCTTACTCAGCTATGAACCATTTGTTAGCCCTCCCAGGCAAATGGATGGCTATAGTGTGAAATAAGATAGACCACTGTGGTCTGATTCTGCAGAGCTGAATGTTTGGGAGCAACCTATCGCCTACCCCAAATACATGTCAACACTCATTGACATAGAACTTAGGGGATGTGAAATATTGAGGCTCAGGCTTTATTGATCAGCACAGAACCAAGAAGAGTGAATCAATTTGACTGGTCCTACTTGTTAGACATTTTGCAAAGGCCTGCAGGTTGAATCAGGCTGCAGTTTTGAAATTGACCTTGTCCCTAGGTCTTCAGCTCTCACAGGAGTTCAGCCCTTTCAAAGTTAAAAAGAATATTATATTCACAAGGGGAAAGAAGAAGGGGGGAACCCTTTGCACGAGGAGCTTATGGGCTTGACTTGTGAAACTAATTAGACCAAGAGCATTCTCAAGATTTCCGTGGTAAGTTTTAAGAAAAATGGCAAAAATGTGTCATCTCAACCTGAACTGCTGAATGATAGATTTCTTCTGTTGTGTGGCTGTTTGAGCTGAGAGCCTGTTTGCTGCCAATCGCACCCAAACTTCAGACTCGCTTGCAGGCTGAAAGATGGGAGGCTGTAGCAAAATGTCAAATGTACAAAAGGCCAGCTCTGTATCGTTGCACTATGAAAGAAGTTGTTAGCCTAATGAGTTTGCCAAGGTGTCCTAACAATTGTCAGGATTCCCATCAAGGCTGGGTTTAATGGGAAAGCTTCAGTCCGATAGACGAATGAGCTCATTGGCTTCTGCAGCGAGGGCAGTAGCCCCATGGCACCTTCAAAGCTAACTAGTTTATTGTAGCATGCATTTTGGTAGGCAAAAGTCTAGTTCATTTCCAAGGATGATTTCAGATTTCTCATCGCTGCTGTTTCAACTTGAAACTCCCTGTTTTGCTTTTTGCTTTTTTTTCTTTTGTGGGAATCACAGCTGTGTTTTTTTACTTTCGTAGCAGCTGCATTTTCCTTATACTGAGTCCTCCCACCATAAAATGTACAGATTTCTTTAATGCTGTTTGTGCAGCAGTAATAAACATTGCACATTATATATGTGATTTACGCATAGGTGATATGCATTGTATGCATACCTGCCATAAATATGTGCACATAGTTTGAACAGATTTGCGAAACCAATATGGAAAATTGGACAGCCAAAACTATGAAGTGGTAATGAGTGAATGAATGTGTGAGTGTATCTATCTAGGGGAGGAATGTAAGCTAAAGGGCAAAAATAAATATGCTATAAATGGAAAGTTTGCAAAATTACAATGTAGACAATATCACCTGCATTTTTGGAGTGGCAAAGTTACGAAACCATTAGGGTGATATCAAAAGGGACAGCCGATTATCCTAATTAACATGAGGCTAGGCTGAAGTTAATATAAAGCTGTGATCTCGCACTCTCTCCAGTTTGGAGTAGTGGTTAAGTGCGTGGATTCTTGTCTGGAAGAACCGAGTTTGATTCCCTACTCCTCTGCTTGCACCTGCTGGAATGGCCTTGGGTTAGCCATAGCTCTGGCAGAGGTTGTCCTTGAAAGGGCAGCTGCTGTGAGCCCCCTCTCAGCCCCACCTCACAGGGTGTCTGTTGTGTGGGGAGAAAATATGGGAAATTGTAAGCTGCTCTGAGTCTCTGATTCAGAGAGAAGGGTGGGGTATAAATCTGCAATTCTTCTTCTTCTCTTTCTCTTTCTCTCTCTCTGTCTGTCTCTCTCTCTCTCTCACACACACACACACACACACACCCTTTTGTTGCACCATGATTGAGATGTGGTTTAAGGAAACACAGAGGAAAACAGGGAACCACAAGCACTAATCAGCAATGAAGCAATGAGCTTGTGGAAGCTCGGAAATGATCAGTTCATATTAGGAGCAAAAAGCCCATGTGCAGGTCCCCCTAGTGTGTTCTTTACAAACATTCAAAGCAGTTCTTCAGCATGGGCAAATATATTTACTCTTTTCAGTATGTTCATATGAGAACGAAAGCCTTGCCATACTTTTAATGATGATCAGCCCCCCAAACTCTAAACAATGTACAAGCTTCTGAGTTCTCCAGCACTCTTAATCAAGCTAGGTGATAAAAAACAAAACAAGTGGGAAACAAGTCAAGTGGGAATAAAGATCTTTCTTAAGGCCTTTTGTCTGCATCCTGCATGAAAGGCAGGTTTGATTAAATGTTGTGCAGAGATGGTATCAGATTGTATCTTTGGCCTTTGGGGAAGAAAAAGGTGGTACAATGAGTGTGAATATAAAAATGTACCAGTACTGTCTAGCACCACTTTCTGTTCTGTGTTTTATGTGGCAAGCAGACAAGAGGTCTAAAGATACTGTCACAATGGAGAGAGGAATTTGGTTTTCTGAACTTCACTTTTCCTTTGATATAGCCACTGATTCTCTTATTTCTCTTTTAAAAGAGGAATCTTTCTTCGTAGAAAAATCAGTGCATTGTTTTGTAACTTCAGCCTTTGCAGTTATTTCACGTTACACATCACAGGGGGTGCTCTAGTGGGAGGACAAGAAGGCTAGGGGAGAAAGTGCTTCATCTGAGCATCTTCAGAGTGAAATTCTGAAATTTTGCAGAGCCTCCCTTCCTGCCCTTCATTTCCTCAAATTTCTGCTTGATCAAAATGGGATTGGAAATGAATTTCAAATTCCTAAAAAGAAGAATCAGGGCTTCCCCCCCCCTTTTTTTTTCTTTAGCAGGAATCCGCAGGAACGCAGTTCTATCTGGCTTGGTGTCTGCAGGTGTGGCCTAATATGCAAATTAGTTCCTGCTGGTTTTTTTCTACAAAAAAAAGCCCTGAGAAGAAAAATAAAGTGTTTGTTGAATTTTAGGGAGGAAATAGATAAAGAGGAATTAGGAGCATTTATCTTAATGCTACCTGAAGATAATGGCATGAAACCTTCCTTCCTTCTCCAGATTTTTGTTTAAAAAATATTAAAAATATTCCACTTGGTAAAGATTTATGGAGCTTGAAAGCTAGCACGCTGGTTGGTGTTGCTGTGATTGGTCTTATTGAAACATACCTTTTGGTTTTGTTTTAGACCTATATAGCCACCTGCTATCCTATACAGTCATTTATACAGCCACCATCCCTACCTAATCTTTGTCATTTTGAACTGATAAGCAGGGATGCTGAGATCTTCAACATTTGCATGATCGCCAAGCAATATCTCAGTCAGACTTCTTGCTTAACTGTAAGACAAACTCCTGATTGGATCACCTGAATGTTTTCTTTAATCCAAGTTCATCTTGGCAGCGGATCTAATGCATCACTTCAATGGGAGAGCCAGTTTGGTGTAGTGGTTAAGTGTGTGGACTCTTATCTGGGAGAACCGGGTCTGATTCCCCACTCCTCCACTTGAAGATGCTGGAATGGGCTTGGGTCAGCCCTAGCTCTCGTAGGAGTTCTCTTTGAAAGGGCAGCTGCTGTAAGAGTTCTCTCAGCCCCACCTACCTCACAGGGTGTCTGTTGGGAGGGGGAGGAGAAGATATGGGCGATTGTAAGCCGCTCTGAGTCTCTGATTCAGAGAGAAGGGTGGGGTATAAATCTGCAATTCTTCTTCTTCTTCACCAAAGTCAAGTGGCTTTGCTCCAGCAAAATATCCACTTGTGCTCTTGGGTGGCGGTCAGGCCGTACCTTGATAATAAATATTAAATTTGTGTTGCATCTTTCAGGCATTTCTGTTCTTTCACAGTCCCCAAACTAAACCTTCAACATTTTGGGGAGACTCAGGACCATGGTTTATATTCCAAACTCACCTTCATATTCAAAGGAGCTTGAATGTTTTCATAAAATTTCCTTTGAGGGTTTTCATTCACACTGAAATTAATTAGGGAAGCGATGATCATGGGCTTCTACTGAACAGCAAAATTTCCCCAGCAGTTATTTTCCTCCTTGTTTTTTTAGCTCTTCCTGTCCGAACTCTCCTAATTAATTTTCTGTTGGGTAAGGAGCTGCATTGCTATCAAATGTCCAGAGAATGAGCCTTGGTTTCTCTGCATATCATCAAAAATGAATATCCCTCAAATAATCCAAATTTGTATGTACTTGGCAAGCTTATTTGCAAGAATCCTAGGGATTCTTTTTTTCCCTTACCTACTTACTTATTTCAGTTTGATTATTATACCATAATTATTTAATTGTTATATTACAACCAACAGATGGTTTAGATCTGCCATTCATACTCATTCTGTCTTTCACTTTACACATTTTCGTGCTGATGAAAAATTCAGACAGGAGGAAAAAGCTGCAAACCTCATTATCTTTGTACAATGCCCCTTCTGATATTTTAGAAGTGTCAGTTATCAATGCTGCATCACCAATCCAATTTTTCCAGCTCCCTATTAGGCATTTCAGTTTTCCCCATTCTGTGTATTATTCCTTCTTTCCTATGCTTTAAAGTCACAGAGCTGCTAAGCCTGAAACAGCCTCAGGCGAGACAGACATGATATTTAAGAAGTCATGGCCATTTCTTCACCCAAGGCACAAGTCTGACTTTGCAGATTGGATGAGATCTACTTAGGAAAGGGCTTTGGCTCAGTAGTAGAGCATACACTTGACTTGCAGAAGGTCCCAGTTTCAATCCCAGCTATCTGTAATTCCAGCTATCTGAATAAGGGTCAGCCATTCATGCATATTGTTGGATTGCCATGCCTGCTGATAACTTCTCTGTGTGGCTCCTTTTGCCTCTTATTTCTCTGGGCCTATGAGAGGAAGAGATTCTTTGCATCCTGGTTCCTACTTCTTTTTTTTTGTGGTGACTCTCCTGTTCCAGGGACAAGGAACTCCTCCTTGGTCCTGGCCAGTCTGGTTTTATATACTGATCAGCTAGCTTCTTCCTCCTCTAGTACCTCCCTTTCCAAGGACTATCTAAGGCTGCCACTCATGTCCCAGTCACCCAAGCAGTGGATCTAATGCATCATTTCATCTTCATGCTGGATGTCAGTTTACCCTGGCAATGTCACTGCAGATTCTTCCTTGCTTGGTAGTTTAGGTAGGACATCCTCATCAAGCTTTCTGCGTCCTCTAGCTAATTTGCCTAAGACCTTGTGATGTCCATGGCATCACGTCCCCCCTTTGGGGGTCCTGATCTGGGTGCAAATGTCATGTCAGAATTGAGACAAATACTTACTGGAAGCCCTTTAGCCTCACCTTATGTCTATTTCACTGGATGGTATTCCAACTCTTTTCTACTCCCTTAGCGCAGGGAACCTTCTTCAGCTAAATTGGTATGAAGGCATCTTGAAAGCCATGCTGACACTGTTTCTCTCCCTTAAAATGGTGGTAGAGACAGTCACAGCTCTCTTTCTGAATGAGTAGGCTTGCTGGGACATTAGAAGAAGAAGAAGAAGATATTGGATTTATATCCCGCCCTCCACTCCGAAGAGTCTCAGAGCGGCTCACAATCTCCTTTACCTTCCTCCCCCACAACAGTCACCCTGTGAGGTGGGTGGGGCTGGAGAGGGCTCTCACAGCAGCTGCCCTTTCAAGGACAACCTCTGCCAGAGCTATGGCTGACCCAAGGCCATTCCAGCAGGTGCAAGTGGAGGAGTGGGGAATCAAACCCGGTTCTCCCAGATAAGAGTCCGCACACTTAACCACTACACCAAACCGGCTCTCCATTAGAAGGAGGGAATGTATGAGAAGACTAGTCCTATTCATGGTCTGAGACTAGATTGACCCGCAAGTCAACACAGCTGTTGATCAAGGATTTAAGATCCTATTTCAGGGATTGGTGCCTTCCAAGGGTACAAATGTCCAAATTTGTACTAAAATTCAAGACACTTGGTCTATCAGCCATTCAGTAGACTGCTAATTCATAAATATTTAAGGTACTCATTTTTAGGCTAGTTGAATTTCATGGCTACACATTTACAGCCTGTGAAAATCAATATTTGAACATTTGCATTTGGAATGTATTAGATCTTCAGAGATTACCCTGCTGGCATTACTGACACTTATTTTGAGGAAGGGAAATAGCTGAGTATGTTTGGCCCTGTCTTATGGTGAGAAGGTTATGAGCTCCAAGACACAGAAAAGAAGGTTTCCTATGTCCCGCTCCCAAGGTATGATGTTCAAAACCTGATCCATGCTATAGCATATGGAGCTCTAGTATACCATGTCAGGAATTGTCCATCTAGCCCAGTACAATATACAATGGTTCTCCAAAATGTCTAGGAAATGCCTTTCTCAGTTTGCAGTTAGGGACACTTTTGCCTAGAGATGCTGAGTACTGAATCTGAGGTCTTCTGCATGCAAACCAGGTGCTGTACCACTGAGCAAAATAGTCCTCTGATATCAGCTATTGTTTCCTTAAAGATTTGTTCTTCATTGACTTCATTTCACTCTCTCAGTCAATGAAGCTTTGCATTATTTGGTCTTCAGTACAGTGCCCAGTTTTGAAAGAAGAGATTTATGGACATATGTATATATTTTTGCAATGTGAATACATAAATATTCATTTAATTAAAATGAATGAAGCAAAACTGATTCACAAAACAGTTCCCTGTAATGAAATTTCAGGCTGGATGGTGTGGTTTGATTGATGACTTAAGGCCAGAAAAGTAGTAATTTAATTCACCTTTCTTTTCATTAATTCATTTTATCCATGAGATTCATTAGCAAGTCCATTAAATGAACTACCATGAAGGGGGGGTGGTGGTTAGAAAGCATCAGCAGAAGTGTTTTAAAATTTCTCTTCTCAGGAAATTAGGAACACATATATTGCTCAAATCAGCAACTGCTGAGGAGCATTTTGGATGCCACAGGCTTCACTTACAAACTTGAGAGGCACTATGCTGAATGTAGTCCATAAACCATGTATTATGTTCTGCTATTCATTTGGCAGACTCCTTGGGCTATTTGCAGAGATAGGCAGGCACTGAAATGGAAAACTTTATATGGATCCTGATAGGCCAAATCCATGGCTAGTGAACTGAGTTTGACTTGTGTTGTATAGTACTGCAAAAAGTTCTTGTCCATTCCACATTGAGTTTGGGTTCCAAGACAAAACTCATATAAGAGACAAAAGGAAACATTTCTTTACTCAATGAGTGATTGAGAGCACAATACATGAAGGGGGGGCGGAAAGTCTTTTGGGAGCAGACTAGCCGTGATGTGGACGCAGGAAGGGTGTGCGTCAACATACGACCAGCACCGCCACAGTGCAGGGGAGTGATGTGGCGGGGGGGCCGCCTGAGCGCCGCTCCGCCTGAGGGCAGTGGTGCCTGAGGGCTGTGCCCGAGCATGGGCGGAAGTGAGGCAGAGCACAGTGTTCAGGTGGAGGAGGAGGTGGAGTTGGGGGCGCGGCTTAGGTGGGTTCCTGAGCAGTTTGGCCCATGACACACCCCCCAAAAGCCACAACGTCATGCCTGCAAAAATAGCGGCATGTCCCATAGGCACTCATTGAAACCAAAAACAAAGGATGCCTCTGCAGCTGCGGAAGATTGCAAACCCCTTAGGGAGCAGTGTGATTGCCTCAACAATCCCCTCGCACCTCAGCCTGGCGAGCCCCCCCTCCTAGAAATACTTCCACTCTGCCTCACACAACTCAGTTGTTAGGGACAGGTTCACGTGGCAGGAAGTTCTGCCAGCGAGCTCCCGGCCATACAGACTTAGAGTGAGGGACAGACAGGCATGTTGGTGGTGGGTTTTGCACCACGCGGTTGCTTTGACAGTATCTTTGACTTGCGAGGAGGGAGAGAGGTCTTTCCTTTGGGGCTAACTGCTCTTGTTTCCAGGTCTCCACAGGTTCCGGGCTCCCAGAGGCTCTGCATGCGAGGACTGTTGCCCATGGCTGGGTAAGTTCCACTGTCCCCCCCCCCCATCCTTACCCTCCCCTCACTTTCAACTGCTTGGTGTGCGAGTGTCTCTGACACTTGAACCTGGCAGTGGGCTCCAGCAGGGGGCATTTGCTGAGCCCACTCCCCTGTGCTGCTGCCTGCTCCCTTCCCTTGGTCTGCCCTCCCTTCCCAACCCCTGGAAGGGCAGGGGGGTTGTGGCAGCTGCCCCGATGCGGGGAGGTGGGTCAGAGACTGTCCCTTTAAGACAGCACCTGGCTGAAATGCAGCCTGCTCTTCCAGCTGCCGCCCCTGCAGGTGCTCTTGATCTCTGTCTCCATTTTGCAGGTGGGACTCCAACACAGAGGCTTCCGCATGTGTTGCTCCACCACCACCCCACTCCCTCAGCTGGTTCTGCCTGCTGCTTGGAATGGAGCCCTGCCCACAGCGAGACTGCCCAGTGTGCTCAAGGGAGACTGTTGCACTCTGTTCTGGAAAAATAAAGTCTAAGCTGTGCCCTCTGTTGACTCTCCTGCTTGGCACCTGCTACACATTCCCGGGGCAATCCCCCATCAGTGGCCTCTTCGAGGGAAGGCCTGGGAGGGTGAGCAGACTTGGTTCTTGGGGGGGATGGGCTATGTGTCACCATGCTGCCCCCTGTGTGGCTGGACAGGGGAGGGGGTGCTGCCCCTCAGCCTGCTCAGGCTGATGGCCCACCCAACTGCACAGGGCTGTTGTGCACTGGGCACTTGGGAACCCCTGAAGTGGATGCATGTCCAGCGGCTCACACTCTGAGTTCTGCAGCCCTCAGGGAGGTGTTCCTTGCACATAGCAGGGGGCGGCAGCAGGGCAACACCAGAGGGGGGGCTCCAGGGAGTGTCTTTCGGATTTGGTCTGGCCACTCCCAGACATACATTCCAGCCACTGTCTAGGACAGGGAACTCCTGCACTTGGCACTTCCTGCTTATCTGTGCATGCCTCTGCCCACCAGCTTACCATTGGCAGAGTCTCTGACAGCAGGAGGGAGTTGGGGGGATTGACGTCCTCTCAGACACGGGCTTTCCACCCCCTCGCCTGGTCATGTGCAATGGGCTGGCCAATCCCATGGTCCCGCGCAAGCCTGTGCCTCCCCCACCCCCACCTCGGCAGCGGGCCAATGGCGTGTGCCTGGGCAGAATCACCATGATGGCGGGTTCTCTCTCGTTCATCGGGCCACTCTTCCCCCTCCAAACATGGCGTAATGTCTCCCCTTTGGAAGCCAACGAGCGGCATCTTAGATCTGCCCATGCCCAAGTGGCCAGCCACCACGTATGTCTGGATTGGGCTGCCCATGGCAGAATTCACTGCAAATAGCCATAATGATAGCCACCACTGACAAAAGAGTAGCAGTGCTCTTACAAAAAAATTTCAAAGGGAGATTAGAAAGAGAAATTGCTGATTTGCAACTGATAATGAAGCTCAAGACCATGCGCACACACACACCCCCGGACTGGACTGAGAGCTAGATTTCCTGTCGCAGGAGAAGGAAGTTGCTTGTGGACTGGATGTGAGCCCTGCAGGGGCTGGATCCAGCCCGCAGGGTATATGTTTGACACCCCTGCTCTAGGTCAACTGCTTGGTCGCTGCATGAAAGGATGCTGGATTAGATGGTGATGATGATAATGGATTTATATCCCACTCTCCACTCCAAATCTCAGAGTCTCAGTGTGGCTCACAATCTCCTTTATCTTCCTCCCCTACAACAGACACTTTCTGAGGTGGTTGGGGCTAAGAGTAGGGTTGCCAAGTACCATAGAGTTTTACCTCCCAAATGGCTAGAGCATCCAGGAAAACCATAGAGTTTTCCCGGAAAAACCTAGAGTGGCAGCTGCGTGACATCGGCAGTACAATGATGTCACTTCCGGGTAATGTCATCATGCCTGTGACATAGGGGGAGGTTCCCCCTGCTGGCCCTATGTGGGCCAGTGGGTTGGGAATCCCCACCTGGACCGGGGGCTTGGCAGCCCTAGCTGAGAGAACTTTCACAGAAGCTGCCCTTTCAAGGACAGCTCTGACCCAAGGCTATTCTAGCAGCTGGAAGTGAAGGAGTGGGGAATCATACCCGGTTCTCCCAGATAAGAGTCCACACACTTAACCACTACACCAAACTGTTGTGTTCCAGCAAGAATCTTTTTACTTTCTTAAACAGAGATGGAGGGAATGTCCATATCACATTGTTACTGCACCATTAGCCACATGATTAGCATTAAGTAGGGCTTAAGGAGCATTGTCAAATATTGAAAATGCACCAGCACCTCAACTTTTATCATTCAAAGCTGACCTTAAAATTTGAAATTCAAATGCTTTAGATTTGTTGGCATCACTTTTGTTAGTCTATAAACAGGAAACATTATAAGCGAACAGCTGTTAAATGCAGCCAAAGATTAAAGATTAGACTGTGAAATGTCAATTGTCAAATATCAAATCCTGGCGTCAAATTTTCAATGACAAACTGGACAGTAATTAGAGCATATCTGGTGTCTATTCAACATCTAAATTGTTTATCATATACTTTCAACAAATTTCAACAAATGTCTACTTTTTAACATATATTATGACATGCATGCAGTTTATGCATAACGTATCTGGTGATAGCATATACAATGTGATTTATTGAAGCCCAAGGGATGTAGAAAAATGCTTATCTTTCTAGGAAAATAGTAGATGCTAGGATGCAGAAAATCATTAGCTGAATTTGCATGAAGAAAAAAAATGAAATAGGATTTGGGGGTTGAAACATGGTGAGATATTCAAAATTATCCCTAATCAAAATTTCACAGAGGATAGGGTTTTTTCCCCCTTTCAGATCTAGCACTAAAGTTATTAAAGCCTTGAAAGAGCACCCAAAAATACATAGGCATGAAGTTGCAAGGGTGTGTGTGCATATGCCGACTGTAATTTCTTATTTCTCTCCATATTTCACACTCCATTCTTTTATCACTTGCTCTTGTTTCCTTCAGTTCTGATTACAGTTGGGTGAGATTGCAGCTTTTGAGCCTTCAGCTGGCAGGGCAGATGAATGACTCCCTCCTGAGCCCCTGACAATGAGACAAACTAGAATCCATTGCAGCCGGCAAAGCGAGGCCTCAGGAGCCAGAATGTCATTGTTGTGATGGCCTCCAATGGCTAGAGAATTGGGAACTCTGGCTTCTTTCTTGAACTGGGGGTCATTTGACTGGCACATCTGCTGGTCTCATGGATGGGCCTGAGATGGCTTTCTGCAGCAATATGAAAGTGTCAGCAGAAATTTTGAAAACAGCATCCTGAACCATATTGGGTGGAAAGGAGGGAGGGAGAAATAGCTTGTGCCAGGATCAGATTTGTTTTTGTATCCCTCCCCCATTTCTATAGTGATGACGGTGTTAGCATCTACACAGCACGCTTCTAGGTCCTAGAAGATGGTTGGCCTCAGATCAAGGAAGCACAGTTGCAGTGGAGCTAGTTCCTACTACTTCCCCACTGCTATTAAAGGAGCTGGTTATGGCTTGCCTAACTCCCATGTAGTGCTTAGCAGTTAGATCAGCCAGACAAAAAGTGCACTGAAGTCTGCTTAAACTTTCTTTCTTTCTTTCTTTCTTTCTTTCTTTCTTTCTTTCTTTCTTTCTTTCTTTCTTTCTTTCTTTCTTTCTTTCTTTCTTTCTTTCTCTCTCTCTCTCTCTCTCCCTCCCTCCCTCCCTCCCTCCCTCCCTCCCTCCCTCCCTCCCTCCCTTCCTTCCTTCCTTCCTTCCTTCCTTCCTTCCTTCCTTCCTTCCTTCCTTCCTTCCTTCCTTCCTTCCTTCCTTCCTTCCTTCCTTCCTTCCTTTTCTGTAGTATCTCTGCTCTCTTTGTATGTTTTCTGTTTGGGGAAACATGTTTCATTCAGTCTTTGGTACAAAGCAAACTCTCAGACATGAGAACTTTGCCTTGCTCCACCTAGGGTTCCAACACTGCCTTAACAAGTGCTGGGAAGTTGGGGTTTTTTGGGGGGGGAGTAACTTGGTGAGCAGAATTTGGGGTGAGATTTACTATAGAAAACAGGGAAATTCCTAGAGCATCATGATAGATATTCTTCAGTCTAGCCATCCTACGGTTTCAGTGGTTTCCCACACCCTCGATGTGCCCACTGCCATCTTCTAGGAAGCAAACCTAGACTTTGTAAGTGACTTATGTATTATGTGTGTGGGTGAACTTTACATACAATATGATGTACCAACAGTGCCAAAAAAGGTTATACATATTATGGGGGAAATGTGGTACAAGGGCTTTTTATGTTTCTGTATGTATATTTTACCTTTGGTTTTAATTGTTTTAATTAAGTGGATTTTTATTATGTATGTTTTTAATCTGTTTGTCCCCTTGATAGCCCTGATGACAGTAGAAAGGAATGTTGTGCATTTTGTAAATAGATCACAAACTGCAAAAATAAATACTTGCATGCTTGATTTGCACATAGGGGAAACAAAATTGCGATTGGGACGTTCAGGCCAAAATAACAAGGATGAGACATTCAAAATCATACCAGACACTGACACACAGCCTAGCATTTTTATAATGTAACCTTACTGATGCTGTGTCACTGCAACACTTTGTAAACAAAGCTTAGCAGGTGCTGTAAATCTACATAAGCTGTCCTGAGAAATATTGAAACAAACTATGTCTTGGGACACACTATATATTTCTGTATGTTTGTATGTATATACAATCCTCTAGATGCTCATTCTTCAGGGTACTGTTTGTGCCTAGATTAACTCTCTTCTTGTTGTTTTGATTTTTTTTTAATAAAAACATAGAGAATGGAAAACTGGTGCATCAGGCGATTTCTCTAGAATTCTAAAGCAGACTCTTGAGGTTTGATTGGCTGTTTCATGATGAAATCCTCAGACAGCCAACGTGTTTCATGTATCCCATAGGTGGAAATCTGTCAACAGCTATTTACATCCAAACACATTTCTAATATGATCTTCATACTGTTTATGCTTCACATCAAGAGACTAAGTAATTGAAACAGTCTGCAATAAAGTGATTGTCAGTTTCCCTTTTCCTCTTCCCACCTCAGAGGAGCAGACCCAACAAACAGCAGATAATGCAAATATGGCAAAGACTGTGGATTAAATTACTTGCTTATATAAATAGTTAAAGTTAAAAGTGTGCTAAAGTGGCTTTTTCCTTTACGGTTTCAGGCTTTTGAATAGACAGCCTTTTAAATTTTTACACTTAAAATACCTTTTCCTTTTCTTTTTAACATTTTCAGCATTCATTTGCTTGGGGTGGGGTTGGGGTTGGGGGCTGTTTCCTCGGTAAAATTACCCCTCCCTTATACCAATGTACGCAGGACCCTTTTTTAGGGAAAGGGCAATGGGATAAATTACCAGATTACCATATAACAGTTAACATAAATTACTCTTCACAAAGTTGCAGTCAAGATTGTTTTCTCTAAGGACTGAGATCTTCTAATAGCAAATACTTTTGGTGATTTCATACCTGAATTTGTTCCAAGAAAAAAAAGGGCAAGGGAAAGATAAAACTTGTTGCAATAACCTATAGGGAGCCCAAGTTAGTTCCAGGGAACTTGGACTCAGCTCTTTAAAAACCTGAAGGTCTTGTTGTCCGTGGGAGGCTTGGAGCTGCTTGTGCCAATGCCATTCTCTTTTTTCATTGGGGAAAAATAGATATGCAAACAATATTTTCAAAAACCAACTATATATGAAACCAGACTTTAATGTAGCAGGATGTTTTTAGGTCGCCCAAATGGGAAAATCCCCCCCACCCCCTTTGGTTGATTTGCAAAGTATGCCATTCTTTCTGCCCATGAGGTTTATATGTTACCATCTCACCATCACATCACTTCACTGGGGTTTTTAGATTTTAATTTAAAATAAATGAAACTGTTTGTATAAGTTTCGCTGTTGCATTGTACCTCACCCTGAGCCCACTTGCAAGGGAGGACAGGATTTTTTTTTTTAAAAAAAACCCACATAAACAAACAAACAAACAAACAAATAAATAAATAAATAAATAAATAAATAAATAAATAAATAAATATTAGACTCCAGCTGAGCTTGGAATGCCACCATGGAGGAGGAAGGGAACTTGCCTCCACTTCCAAGCCTGTGCTGAAAGCACTGTGGGGAGTTATTTTCCTGTTTTTGTTGTTCTGTCTGTAAAGAATCTGTCATGTGGAAGAATAAAAATAGGGAAATAACTTCCCCCAGCACTGTTTTGGCACTGGCAAACAGCTTGGGGAGGAAGGCAGGAGGCCCCCTTTCACTGTGGGGGCATTCTCAGCCTGTTTGGAGTCTTCTAATTTTTTAAAAAGCTATCCCCTGCAGCTGCTGTGTGACTGTGCGGAATTCAAATTCAGTCTTGTATCTGTAATTTGGCTCTCATTATGCAATCCCAAGCAAATATTCACCCCTCTAACTCCATCAATGTCAATAAGCGTAGATAGATTTAACTCTGTTTAGGACTGCATTGTCAAAGGCAAAAAATGGAACTTTTCTTCTTTCCCTTTTTTTTTTGTACAATACATTACAGCATAATCATATGCCACCCAAGGAAATGTCAAATATTTGTCATTTCTCAGAATAGAAATGTAACAGTTGCCTCTTTTAGGACTAATGAAGTGCAATTAATGCTTTATCTAAGGCATTATTAGTAGTTTATTGCACTACTACTAAATTTTCAAGAAAGTTTTAGTCCAGTGGCACCTTTAAGACTAGCAAAGTTTTATTCAAGGTTTTGTGTTTTATTCGAAGTTTTATTCAAGCTTTTGTGTGGACACCCACTATATTCTGAAAAGGTGTGCGTATACACAGAAGCTTATACCTTGAATAAAACCTTGTTGGTCTCAGAGTTGCCACTTGTTCTGCTTTTTCAGATCAACATGGCTACCCATGTGAATGTACTAAATTTTGAAGCATTCTAGGAGATGTATAAAACTGACAGACCTTACTCAGTTTTTAACAAGGAAGGAAAGAGAAATTAGTAATTTCACTGAGACTGACATTCACTGGGCATTCCTTACTCAAATGAGATTGGCAGTCATTTGGATCATTCAAACGTAAATGACATTCACTAGAAATCCTCATTTTATTCAGCAAAACCACCACGGTTTAAAAGCCCATATTTCCTTCCAATTGCATGTGGTACTTAGCTGATTCTCCATTGTAGTCTGCATTAATTTTAAAATTTCATTCATGCTCAAAGTCTAGCAGAAGCTGAAATTTGCTGTTATTCCAATGTTTTCAGTAAAAAAAATATCAGAGATATTTTGAGAAAAAAATGAAAATGTATATATTCTGATAATTTACTCATTCTGGTGAAATTTGGATCAATGGTGGTGAGGGAAACACAGATAATCTGCCTTCATAGTTTTTGGGTCCCACTAGGGATAAATGAACCCCTTTTTGCCACTATTTTTTTTCTTCCCTCAAAACTTTTGAGATATTGCATTTTTAAATTTATTTTACACCCCACTCTAAAGTAGCTTACAACATTCTCCTCTCCGCCATTTTGTTCTAATAGCAGCCTTGTGAGGTAGATGAGGCTGAAAGAGAGTGATTGACCCAAGGTCACCTAATGAGCATCCATGACAGAGTAAGAATTCAAACCTGGTCTGCAAGATCCTAGTTCGACATTCTAACAACTACATGGTGCTAGCTTTTTCTTGTCACCCAATTTCTCCTCAGAATTTCATTAAGGCTCATCCTACCATTGGGTAAGGCAAGATAGACTACATCCAGATATTATTTCAGAATAATCATAAATCACAGTAAATGTCCACTATTTAGTTTTTATTTTATTTTTTACTCCCAGAATGGCACAGCTTAAATGTTCTACCCCTGGCAACAAAGTGCCTTTGTCTGTGTCTAGACAACATTCAGTAGCATGTGTACTGCATATCACATTAGCTACAGTGGCAATAGCCAAGTACATTGAGCATCCCCTCAAATGGTCCCGCCTGCCTGTTTTCCCCTGGCGTGTGGGGAAAAGGTGAGATTAACTTTCACAGTTGCTAAAAGCAATAAGAGCTCACACAGTCACCACTTTAGCAATTTGCACCTCTGACGAATGATTTCCAGCCTTCGAATTGAATCAGAGAAGAAGTGGGACCTCACTGATGTCTGTGCCACTGTGGCTACACATTGATCTTAAAATAAACAGATATTCCTTGAGTGCTAAAATATCTTCTGTGTAAGGGAAATGTTAAAATGTCTGACTTGGAAAGGGGCAATTTCAACACCCAATATCTTTCTTTTTAAAAGTAACCAGCCACAATCTTGATCCTGAATTGGTGTGACCAGCTGCAATGGAGCATTCTTGCCCTGTGTTATTTCAGAGGACCCAATCCATTAGTAGTGTCCCTTGAAATGATTGGAAGCTATGCACTAGAACTTTGCTAGAAGTTGTTGGGTAGACTTGATCAGACAGTGTTTTGGAGATTGAGGGAGAGAGAGAAACAACAGGAGAGCTCACCACTGCAAAATAAAATGCACATACATACCACAAACTAGATGAAATCCGATAAATTAGTGACAGGGGTTATTTTATTCAAACTCAAATAAACTTTTAGCTTGTTTCCTCCATTTCCTGAAAAACTATCTTTCAGCACGAACCTATATGGCATTGTTGGTAATCCCAGCAGCTTCTCTTGACCAATCCCTCAGGTAGTAGAAAAGGACTACTGCTCCCTACTCTTGGACATATCCTGTGGTAGTCAGAAGTGTTTGTAGGAGGGTACCCTTAGCACCCTTAAGGAAGTTCTATGAAATGGAGCTACAGGAGAGGATTTTTCAGGGTGGTTAATAGTAAACATAGAGGCTGCAGCCCGATGGGCAGTTTGACCCATTATAGTTGCTGTTCCTTTAAAAATTAAATAGGCTCATTCACACAGCCATATCTGGCACCCATTCCCCAGTCATACTCAGCCCATCATATGATAAGTTGGATGTGGACTAAACAGACACTGGAGAAAGTCCAGTGTTTACAAATGTCAATGCATTCCTCTTGCAGTTCCTGATGTTTGAATTCCCCCAATGCACACTCAAACCAGTTCAGAAATGTGAACCTTTAATTCCATTTTGCAATTTTTTTAAAACTGGTAATACATATCCACATGAGTTCATGGGTGCTCATGCACACCCAAGAAATGTTTTCAAAAAATGTCAAAGTTGTTTTTTCCAAAAAAAAAGGCCAGACTGTATGCTCTGTGGTTGACGCACAGCACTAATCTGAATGGTCAACCATGGAAGAAGTGCACAGTGAGGCTAGATCAGGGTGGGAGTCTGATTGGAAAGCTCTATCAAAAAATGGGATGGAGTAATTACCAATGCTCCCAAACCATGCCAACTTTCTAGTCTGACTGCAGCCAGAGTCTGATTCTATGTCTAGCTTTTATTTGTCTCCTATTTTTTTTGCTGAATTTAGTAGAATGTATTTTTCCACCCTGTTCCATGTTATGATTTAATGTGTTCTTTGGGTCCTATTTTGGAAGAAAAGCAGATTAGAAGTTTTGCAAACCAATGATTACATGCTTTTCAATTTCCTCTATTCTTTTCATGGTGAGATAAGGAGAAAGAGAGTTAGCCCAGCCAACTTTCCTGCTGGGAAGAAAAGGGGCAGAGAAAGTCAGGAGATCATGGAGTCTGTATGGATAACTGGCCTGTAGGATGAGGCTGTACTAAGGAAAGGGGTTAATTGAAACTGAGTAAAAAGCTGGCTGGATTCAACCCATAGACTTTTATCTCCACTGCCAGCACCAGGTCATCATCCCTCATTGCTTCTAAAGGTAGAAGAATTTGAGGACAGATAGGAAGGTTTTGAAGAACTTATTGGAGGACCTGGCAAATTGCAAGTGATTTTTAGAACTCAGACATCCTCCAGTTCTTTAGTGTCATTCATAATTTGTTGATCTCCGGGGGTTATTTCCTCCTCTTTGGCTAATTACATTGCTTTTATCTTGCTGTTTTCATATCTAATAATAAAAGTCTGAGGGCCAAACTCATCACAGTATTCATGGTCTTACCCAAGGCCAACGCCATGCTGGGAATTATTAGGAAGGGAATTGAAAACAAATCAGCCAGTATCATAATGCCCCTGTATAAATCGATGGTGCGGTCTCATTTGGAATACTGTGTGCAATTCTGGTCACCGCACCTCAAAAAGGATATTATAGCATTGGAAAAAGTCCAGAAAAGGGCAACTAGAATGATTAAAGGGTTGGAACACTTTCCCTATGAAGAAAGGTTAAAACGCTTGGGGCTCTTTAGCTTGGAGAAACGTCGACTGCGGGGTGACATGATAGAGGTTTACAAGATAATGCATGGGATGGAGAAAGGAGAGAAAGAAGTACTTTTCTCCCTTTCTCACAATACAAGAACTCGTGGGCAGTCAGGTTAAAATGGATAAAAGGAAGTACTTCTTCACCCAAAGGGTGATTAACATGTGGAATTCACTGACACAGGAGGTGGTGGTGACTACAAGCATAGACAGCTTTAAGAGGGGGTTAGATAAAAATATGGAGCAGAGGTCCATCAGTGGCTATTAGCCGCAGTGTGTGTGTGTATATATATATATATATAATTTTTTTGGCCACTGTGTGACACAGAGTGTTGGACTGGATGGGCCATTGGCCTGATCCAACACAGCTTCTCTTATGTTCTTATGTTGAACCAATATCATTTTACTGCTGAAATTGGCCATTTAAAATACTTTAAGAGAGTTGTTTTAGTGCTTGAAAAGGTGCACGTGGGAAAACAAAATCACCTGATCCCACCACATCACTGGCCTGATCAGAATTGGGCCCATGTGGCATTTTTAAATAGCTGAGTTCAGCTCTAAAATGGGTTTGGCATCCACGGGTTGGAGTTGTGGTAGTTGCAACATCTAGTTTGGCCCTGAGGTATGCTTGCTGACCAGGACTTGTATTAAAATAGAGAAAAGCTTTAGATATAGTTCAGCGAAAGATCATCCCCAGTCACAATGCATGGAAATAGGAACTTGTGAAAATTCAACTTAGTTCTAGTTGCAATTGTGTGGACGTAGATGAACAGAGGAGGATGGATTGAACTGATTTGTAGTTTATGACATTTGTTTTTTAAAAGCCTTCACAAGACAGGGGCAGCTAAAACAAAAGTGAAGGGAAAATTTAAAGTTTTTTTTTTCCTTTCCTGAAGAGTAAGATGTTCCCAGGGGCAGCCATTCTTTGCCACTTGACACATTTGACATGTCACTGGCAGAATGAAATCTTCAGACATGGAAAACCTGTCAGGGTCACTGCTCAAATGTTACGTGAGAGCTGGGGAGAGGGGAAATCTTTTTTCCCCCCTCTCAGGACCAAACTGAGAACTTGGTATTTATTCCTTCCTGACTAAGATCATCTCAACCAGAAATGCATGAAACACTGCAAAAAAAAAAAAGTGATTGTCATTCATTCAAACTTACCATGATGCATCTGTGTGAGTCAAGTCCCTCATCCATTTGATGCAATGTTTTTGCTCAAAGTGTGGATCAAGTGCTGCAGCAAATAGCTTTGTACTTGTGCAGTAGCCACTTCTATGGGCTTTCCTGCATAAGTTCTTTTCTGTGCCATCATGTCAAACACAGGTCTTACCACTGTAAATGAGCTTCCCTTATAACTTATACTTTGTTGCTTGTGATACCTTTCTCATTTGTCCAAACTACTCAATCACCAATCAAAGTATTGATATCTCATGCTTGTGAGTGTGTCATTGAATTGACCTATTTTTCAAGCATAGATCAGTTAAGTTTCCCTTTCTTGGTGCTTGCCCAGTCAAGATACATCATTTAAATGACCTACAGTGAGTTTTTTTGCCTGTACAAGAGACACCATTCAACCTGGCCAACACGCCTTCCTTTCTTTTTAATCAACACCAGGCCATATAGAAATGATAACCCCAGAATATAGAAACACCACACAGACCTGACACATCTTTTTTATTAGTCATGCAAGTTTAACACAGAGGGCAAAGTGTGTCTACCATGCCCCTGAGGCAGTTATGAAAAAATGCAGGAACAATTGTTACCTTAAATACTTTGCCTTAACAAATACTATCAAACTAGGCAGCTATAAAGGCTGATGGAAACGACTCACATTTATAAGTCAGGAACAGTACAACAAAAATACTGTATGTACTTAGAGTATGTGACAAACGACAGAAGGAAAGGTGGAGGTGACTGAGAGGGAGGGGGAAGCCATAGGTAACCAGCATGAGACTGTGCATGCATAGTTGATTTTTTTACAACTGTTCAAATACACACAAGAAGTTAAAGATTTAGTGGGATGATTGGGACTTGTGGAATTATCATGGGCCAAACTCACAGATGACTGAGCATATCTGATCTCAGCACATTGCAACACCTCTTCATTTTGTCCTAAGAGTGTTGGCTGAAAAAGAGATGAGGTTTATTTGCAAATCTGTGAACTGTCTTTGGACTTACTCGGTCTTTTGACTTTTGGTCCAGCTGCCGCAGAACTATGCCTACCCATTTGAAATCCAGGCATGTCCAGTAAGAAATAACATCCTGGAAGCATAGTTGACCAATGACTTTGTATGTTCTAAAGTTCAACATGTTCCCATGCATTTCCAGAGAGAAAGTCATGTATGAATTGACAGAACTCTTGGAAATTCCAACAAGCATAAGAGAGAAGAGATCACGTCTCTACATTTATGGGAATATCCACTAGAAAGTTTCCTGATCCCTTCCAGTCATAGCTACTTCCCTTCTTTATTTCCCCTACATTGCCCTCTCCCCTATTCCCAGACCACTGTGTTTGCATTTGTTTACTCTGGAACATCTTTCCCCCCTCCTCCTTCATAGCTCATTTTCATCACTGTAGTCCCTGAAGAATAGATGGCTCTGTAGCTAGGGCATGCTTGAACAGACAGTACCTAGTTAGAATTCAGGGGAGGAAAATTTGGCAGTTGGGAAGAGAATGCTGAACAGCCAACCCTCTTTTCAGAACACCTACCAGCTCAGCCAGCTGTCAGTAACACAAAGAGCACTCCTTTGTATAAACTTTGTCACTGATTTCTCAGTGACATTAGAAGTATGAGTTGAATGAAGGTGGGTTTTTTGTGGATCTCCAGAATGTAAAATGCACCATGCTCAAATGGATTAAAGGCACAGGGTGAAAAGGTAAATGATTGATTTAGGATATGTTTGGTTTTTTTCATTACACAGCAAGTGTATTCAGTGGATTCACAGATGAGAGATCAAGATTCAAACACTGGTTCTTCCATAGACATTGCCTTGCAGAAATTGCTACACTATGTTGAACATGGGAATAACAACTTCCCATCCAACAGGAGTATGAGGGCAAGAATGGACATCATTCATTGCAATAGTGCCCAATTCTTGACAGAATTTAATATTTACCCATGGCTGGTCAATACTGAAAACAAACTAAGAACACTGAATATTTACTTTGAAACTCTTCTCTCCCTTTCAGAATTAGAGGCAATGCAAACAATAAGGGACAGATTATTTGAGGTAGAGCTATCTGAAGTATTCTCCTCTTAGTCATGGGATCTTGCCCACTGTGGGCTTTCCTGCTAGCTACTTTTACCAACTTCAGACTCCAGCATTACGCAGAATCTTTTCTCTTGCTAGGTTCAATGCCCTCCCTTAACTGGGAGATTTAACAGTACGCCTTTTGCTTACAGACTATGCCCTTGTGCAAGTGGGTCCATTGAAACTGTGTCTCATTTGTGTCATTAGAATGCTGTTATTATGTTAATATTTGGTGCAGCATTTTATCATTAATTCTTGATAGTATCTTAGAGCTTTTGGATTCATATAAACTGCTGTATCTATTAAACAACAAAGATGGGAACACAACTGATGCTGTGGCAAAGTTTTTGCAAGCTGCTCTTATACACAGTAATGTATTGTAATTTAAATTTGTATTAGACAGATTGACTTTTGACTTATTTTTGTACAGATTTTAGACCCTTTTAGAATGTTCTTTTGTCTTGACTCATGTTGGCATGTATTATCTGTTTGTATGCATATTTGTGGGATCCAAGTGGGATTTCTCTCTCTCTCTCTTATGCCTCTTTTAATGCCAATAAAGGTAACTGAACTGACATTGCAATAGTGACAAAAAAAATCAGAAGATCCCTGCTGGAGCAGACCAGTAATCCATCTACTCCAGCATCCTATCTCAAACAACAGCCAACCAATTGCTATGGAAGGCCAACTACAGAGAGTAGAGGCCAAGTCCTCCCTTTGAATTTCCTTTCTTGCACTGATATTCACAAGTTTATTGCCTCTGAATATGGAGGTTCTCTCTAGTCACCAAAGCTCAAGCTGTTGGATCCTTGCAAATCAGGTCTGTACCAACTCTGTTTATTGCACAGGACCAATTTTGATTATACTCTCTGTACGTATTTCTGCATGTGTGGGAGCTGGTGAGACTCAGTTTTGTGCCCTCAGAGGCTCTTGTTTCTGAGAAGCACTAGGGTAAATTACTTGTGCAGTTACCATTTCAGAAGCTATAGCATACTGCTTTCCCGCCTTGCAGTGGTGCCTACTAGCCCCAGGAATTCCATCACACTAGCTGTCTCCTGGATTGAATAGTATTGGCTGGCTAGCTGCTGCTTGTAGGTAAGTGCCCAATGTATTTCTTCCCATGACAAATGTGATTGATATATAAAATGTGAATTGATGCTAAATATAGGGTTGGATTCAGATTCATTTTTCCAGTGACCAAATGGGGCTTTCCTCCCCGCCCCCACCCCAAAGCTCCATGGAATGCTCCTCCTGGAACACAGGGGATCCTGAGGAATCACATGAAGGATGTCTGCAGTGGGAAATGGGGGGTCAGTGGAAATGTCCATTTTATCCTGGAACCAACTAACACATTTTTAGGTCAGAATTATATGAGATGTTAGGCATGGACTCTCTTTCTTTCCCCAGTTCCCATTATCCCCCATCTATGTAAACTAATTATTTGAAATTGGGGTGGAGAAGAACATGAGAGAGTAGTATTATGATCCATTTAAAACTAGCTAACATATGGGGAGAACTGAATACAAGACCACCATTCTAAGCAGGAGCTCCAGCTCCACTTCTGCTACCATCCCATCTGGACATAGCATACTTCTAGCAAGCCATTCATTCCCCCCTTCCCAGGCCTTCAATATGTCCTCTCTATGTCAACATGCAGACAAGACATGAGAGCTTGCCGATACATGGGGGAAGGTTTTATTGTTTCCAGAAGTTCAGAACTAATTGAATCTGCATCCAAAGTATGCTGGAAAGCAGAGCGGTGGCTGTGGATTAAATGCTTTAACATGCCTGCTGACTCTACCGAAAGATGCCCCTGTCTGAAGTTGCAATGTCAATTTTATCACTCAAGTGTGACTTTGTTCTTTTCCCTTTGCATTGACATCCCTCTTTCATCTTGTGCCAGATTAGCTAGCTGTCAACAACTGTGACACTGTGTGCTTCAGATAGGCAGCAAACTAAACTCCAACCAAGTCAACCCTACAGTTTGAAGTGCGAATGATTTGGAGTGGGTGGTGGGGGTTCCTTTAGTCATGGTTGGAATTCTCTTAAGGCTCCCTTTCTCTTAGGAGTGCAGTTAGCCAGAAACTTTGTGACAGAGAGGCAACAAACTTCCAGCTCTGTGCCAGCCTCTGTCTATCTGTAGAACAGGATTTCACTCACATTTGAGTGAACTCAGATCGATGAGGGGAAAGTGAGTGGATACAATCAGGGATGGAGGAAATGCACTTGATTCATTGGCAGCATGAGACTCCTCTTTAAATTATTTTCAGCAATTTTTGCAATGCATTTGCAGAGAAATACCATGTGCAGTGAGGGCTGTGCTTTGCTTTTTTGAAGGGGAACAAGGTGTCAGAGCTCATTGTTGTTTGGGAGACCCCTAGTACAATCCTAAACAGTTACACTCTTCTGAGCCCATTGACTAAAAGGGTTAAGATGGTGCTGGTAACATCTTCCATGGCCAGACCCTGATCTTAAACACTGCTCCAAGATAACATTAAAGATAACACAATTTTATGCTTCCTTTCCACCCATTCCAGGTCTACAAGGTGGTGAATATTTTTTTAAAAACCCATAAGAAAACAACACTAGAGGGAAGGCCAGTAACCATTTTAGGGGTATGCTAGACAAAACAAGTCCTAACCTGGATAGCCCAGGCTTGCTAGTCTTCCAGGGCTAGTAATAACTGGTGACACACAGCACATAGCGTGTTGTGCTGATATTAGGAAATCCTACTTTGCCTTACAAGTTGTTGGATGATCTTGCTGAGTCTCTCTGTCTCTTATTGTAACCTACCCTGCAGAACTGTTGTAAGAATTAAAAAAAAAAAGTCGGATCCAAGGCTTTTATGGTGCCCTTTGGGTTGCCAGCAGCCTGGAGAAATAAAATAACATATCTGTTTAATAGAGGCTTACTGGGGTGTTATTGACCTCCATGCTGTGCAAAGCTTCAGCTTCCCATTTCCACACATTAAGACTCTGTCAAAAGGACAGGACACTTTTCCTCCAGCTTGCTTGGGATCCTAGTTCTCCTTAAGCTACTTGGAGGAAGAGAGGGATTTTTTAAAGAAATGCAGTAAATAAAACAATATACAAAGGGAGGATATGCTAATAATAAATATTTATCACATTCCTGTTTGAGCTGTTCCTACGGATATCAGGTTTTAAGCTGGTCCCTCTAGCCATCCTTTTAATATGTTTGATCTGCAGCAATTATCCAGTGATGTTATTTATCTCCATGCTGTGAACATCTTCTGCTGTATATGTGGACATGTTAAGCCTCTGTTAAAGGGATAGGATATATATATATTTTTTTTTCTGGCCAGTTGGCCGCACCGTAGCTGCTCCTGTAGATCCAGGGGGCGGAAGGAGGTACCTTGATAGTCCAAATGGACTCCACAGCAAGAATCTCTCCTTTGGGATTGACATGACCTCAAACTGTGCCTTGGATCAAATACAGCCTGCTTTTGTCTTCTTATTCTCTCTACCAGGACACCTGCAATCTCTCAGCAGTAGACCAGCTTCTGAGACACCAGCAAATCCTTTCATTGTGTGAAATCTCTCCCTTTCTTTGCTTCTCACACACTCTCTGCTTTCTCTCTGGTCTCTGTTCCTGCTTCCTACATCCTTGCCTGATCTGTGGCCGCAGCTGTTTTGGACTAATTTGCCAAATCATTTGATTAAGCTTGAAAGAGAGATGCAATTAACAGGAGGAAGTGGAATAAGGATTTATTTCAGAAAGTTTGTCTTTTTAATGACCTACTGGACTAGCATTCTTGAGAGCATATGTGGGCATCTTGCATGTGCTGCAGAAAAAAAAGGCAAATATAGCAGGGAGCTTGAGGGGGCAATGCAGGGCCACAGCTGGCTTCCCTCAGTAAGTGGGCTCTCATATGATCAGTGTGGTTCCAATAGCTGCATGGAAAATGGGTGATTTTCTTCTTTATGATGCTAAGTCACAGTATCTGCTTGTACTTTAGCATAATGAACTCTTAAACATAAGTTGGGAAAATGTAATTTCTAGATTCAGAAACTTTTATTGGCTCATAAGGAACTCATTCCTTAAGTGTACATTTTGTTGTCCATGACCCCTTTTAAGAGTTCTACCATATTCTGAGTGATAGAGATAGGGGGGAGTCATTTCACTATATATATATATATATATATATATATATATATATATATATATATATAGTAGTATAGTATATAGGTCAGTAGGTAAAAACAGATTGACCACCCCTGGGCCAAAAGAAGTTAAACTTCGGACTACCTATGCACGGGCCTTCTCTACCGCGGCCCCTTCCTTGTGGAATCAACTCCCAGAGGAGGTGCGGGCCCTGCGGAACCTTGATCAGTTCCGCAGGGCCTGCAAGACCACCCTTTTCAAACAGGCATTCATGAACGGCTGACCAAGTCCACAAAGAAACATCAAAATGGTCCAGTCTGGAGATCCGCCATCATTACACAAACTGACAGGCATAGCGTCGATTAATAACGGTACTGTCAGATCTAACTTAATGTTTTTAGACTTAGTAACTGTTTTAACTAATGTATTAATCGGTTTGGGGTTAATTTAATGTTTTGTTAAATGTATTGTTGTTTTGCTGTTGTTAGCTGCCCTGAGCCTGCTTGGCGGGGGAGGGCGGGATATAAATAAAATTTTACTTACTTACTACTTACTATATATATATATATATATATATATATATATATATATATATATATATATATATATATATATATATATATATATATATAGTCCCTTGTGCAAGCACCAGTCATTTTTGACTCTGGGGTGATGTTGCATCATGACGTTTTCATGGCAGAATTCATTTTTATATATATAAGCTTTTAAGAGAAATGTTGGAGTAGAAATGTGATATATATATCACATTTCTACCCCAACTTTTCTTTAAGGTGCAGAATACATAGATTCCTGCATCACTCCCACAACATTGGAGAGTTTGTGCTTATCAACAAACTGGAGGGGGAAAAATGCCCTGCCCATTAATAAAGGGTCCATAGAAGGTTATTTATCAGGTGATATTATTTATCTCCATGCTATGAAAAGCCTCAACTGCCCATTTCCGCACAATAAATCTCTATTGAAAGGACAGGATTTTTTTCCCCTTCAAGCTGCTGGCAACCCTAAATGAGATACATCTGATTAGAAGACAGAATGAGTGACTGGCCCTATTTGCATCTTTGGCAAGCAAAGATCTGAAGGCAGGTCTCTCAGATCTTACCTCCTACATGTTAACCACTACATCAGACAGGTTGTTATTCTGTAAATGGAAATTTTCCGCAAACTAAAAGCTCAGATGAAGCAACCTGTTCTCCCGATGATGATGAGGAATCTCATCCTGTTTCAGGTTATATGAGGCCCAAATACCAACCTACAGAGGAGGGTGCCTGCTGCCTCTCTGTAGGCACCTTTGTTTTGGTCTCACTTCTTTCCTATTAATCTTTCCTTGGGGCAGGTAATTCCATCATGTCTTTCTGATTATATCATGCAATCAGTCATTCCCAATACAGTCACTCACCTGTTCTCAGAGGAAGCAGTAACTCATACACTTACACTGAGGGAGATACCTGTGAGGCAAAATAAAACAAAAGTCCAAGGCATCTAAAAGACTAACAATGTTTATCTCCATATGAGCTTTTGTGAGTCACAGCTTGCTTCCCCAGATAAGTCATGTTCTTCCATATTCATAAAGTAAGAATAATCATCTGCCTTGTAAGAAGAATCATCTGCCTATAAAAAGATTATCTTGTTCTACAAGAAAAGGAAAGGATGGTAGATTGAAACAGGTAAACAGTGTTAGAAAGTTCTTGTGAAAGTTCCAGTTTGGGGTGGGTGGGTTGTATGCCTGACAATTAGGGTTTTGAAAAGTGATTTTGAGTAGCACAATGCCTCTTTGCTCAACCTATGGCATAATTTGATGCCCACATGGGATTTGAACCCAGGGTCCCAAAACACTCACAACTAAACCTTTTGGAAATCTGGAGAGAAGTGAATTTAAAGTTGTAATTCTAAGTACACCAACCTGTTGTGAAATGTTACAGAAACACTGCACTATAAATACATTTTAAATCCTACATGCATCTTTCAAGAAACTCCCCTTCCAAATATGGATCTGAGTATTGCTAAAGCTGCTTTGTTGACAGAATGGTTTAGATCACTGGATGGATTATGGTGGGTTTTTTAAAAAAATGAACAGAATCAAACTGGAGATTCATCCAAATTAATTTTGTATCTAAGTTGGGCTTGACAGGAGATGTTCAAAGAAGAGGAAGAAGAAAACTTTCAATTTAGGAATATGTCAATTAGGAAGCAAGTGAATGAAATCTTCACAGCAACAATTTTCATGAAGGGAAAGGAACTGATGTTCGTTTCATGATATGTTTATTAAAAAGTACCTTTTTGGTGTGATAAAATACATATCTTTATGAAAACCTGAAAAAGTTGACAAGTGTCACATGAACACATGAAGCTGCCTTATACACATCAGACACTCAATCCATCAAGGTTAGTATTGTCTACCCTTTCTGGCAGCAGCTCTCCAGGGTCTCAGGCTGAGGTCTTTTACAGCACCTACCACCTGATCCTTTTAACTGGAGATGCTGGGAATTGAAGATGGGGCCTTCTGCATGCCAAGCAGACGCTCTTTCACTGAGCCATGGCCTCTGTGGCTTACCTGCCAAGATTCTTCTCTGTACTATTTGCAGAAGGGCAGTACTCATTTGCATTGAAGATACTTCCAGGGGATTTCATTCACCATGCAGAGATTAATGGCTCTCATTTTCCCAAAGTGAATCATTTAATTTATGAGAGCTAATGTGGTCAAACCTCCACACTGATGTTGGGATCTGTCCATGGTGCTGGATCAGCAGACACTGGCCTTTTCTTCACTGACAGCTTGCACTGGAGAATCTGAGAAGTCAAGCTTTAAACGTTGATTTTGGATTTGTCCACGTTCCCTCTGCACTGATTCCCCCCCCCCCCTTCCAGTGTATTTATTGTGCATGCATTCTGCATCTACAAGCACAACCTACGTTTTTTTTTTTTGCATAGAAAATTGGATATGTCAGTTGTGACATTGTGGGGGTGGCATCCATAGGTTTTTTTTTTTTTTTAAATTTATGCAACTGTCCTCCTGCAGCTGCAAAGCATCATAATCTAGCAATCACCTCCCATTTAAATCTTCATGGTTCAGGATTTCAGCATGGCTTTTAGCCTTAGTTTTTCTTCCCGTTAGACAAAGTGGCCAGTTAGCTCAGTGAGGTAAGCACAGTACTTATCACACAAGAGTTGTCTATTCAAGCCCTGTGGCAGGCAATTACTGTTTGCAAAACCCCCCCAAAATTCCCTCCCTCCCTCCCTCCCTCCCTCCCTTCCTTCCTTCCTTCCTTCCTTCCTTCCTTCCTTCCTTCCTTCCTTCCTTCCTTCCTTCCTCCCTCCCTCCCTCCCTCCCTCCCTCCCGTCCTTCCTTCCTTCCTTCCTTCCTTCCTTCCTTCCTTCCTTCCTTCCTTCCTTCCTTCTCAAAGAATGAGTTTAATGAAAGCGAGTTTACTGTTAAACTTTAACCACTGGAGGCGTACAATTTCAGACCAGAGGAACAGAGAAGAGAGAGGCAGTGTGTGTTGTAAACAAGCAGGAATGGAATTCTAGCATTAGCTCCTTTGCATATTAGGCCACACACCCCTGATGTAGCCAATCCTCCAAGAGCTTACAAGGCTCTTTTTTGTAAGCTCTTGGAGGATTGGCTACATCAAGGATGTGTGGCCTAATATGCAAAGGAGCTCCTGCTAGAATTCCACCCCTGTGAACAAGTGAATGATTAGGAGCTGGGCAGGGGTAATAGAGTCCAGGAGAGAGCAGCACGCTAGGACCTGAGAAACTGGGGTACACATGGAGCTGCAAGACTGCAGAGGCAAGGAAAGATGTCATCCAGAGGCCTTCTTTCTCTCACTTGTCTCCCAGCCCAAACTTCTTAGGGTTAATAGTTCTGTAAACCAGTGTGTGGATGAGGCTGCTGCTTTTGCAGACACTAAGCAAGGAGAGAGAGAAAAGCAAGCAGGGCACGAGAGAGGGGAGGAGTTGGGAGCTGCTGCTGAGCACAGCACTCCAGAGAATCCCAGCCTTTTGCTTGTCTCCACTGCTGCCACCAGCCAAGTGGGAGTGTGGCTGCCCCAGCAGAAGCCTGGCTCAAAGTCCCATCTTGCTGCATTCTTTCTCACACATCTCTCCCAGCCCAAACTCCTCTGGGGTTAATTGGCCATGGCACTTGCAGGCAGACGCTGCTCAGTCTCCTCCCTGGCCCTTGCCTCTTGCCTGCATGCTTGGAGATTCACCACTACCAAGTTGCCTCCTCTCCCCACAGGCAGTGCTTGGGAAACCATCATGGCAACCTTCAGGCAGAGATGGGATGGGAAGAGCCCAGTTGCCTGCCTCGGTACAGTTCCTGGGAGAACCAGGAAGGCCTGACCACCCAGCATAGCTAATCCATAGGCAGTGGTGGGGTGAGTCATTCCACAACAATAAAGGAGCAAGGATTCATGCTGAGGACCATGGGAAGCATCTATACATCTTTACAAAGAAAAATCCTGCCCTTCTTCCAAGGAGCTCAGGATGACATACATAGTTCAAAGATCTTGTAAATATCAGTATCCCTTCTCCATTGCCAGTGAGATCCTAGCCCTTCCTCCTCCTTAAGGAGAGCGGGGGGAGAACATACATCAAAATCAGCAATCTATCTACATTAGTGAAAGAACTAAAAAGGGTTATTTTAAAAAATAACAGTGATGGGGTAACCTCACCATGCAGGAGAGGAAAAGGTGGAAATTGGAAGGAGGAAAGTTTAGAGTGGGAGGGGGGGGAATCAAACCTTGCAAAATGTGACAAAAGAGGGGGGGCAGAAGCAGGGGTGGAGATGGGCAGGAAATGGATGGTGTTACACAGTCTGAGGAAACATGTCTGTTTAGCATTACCTCTAACTCAGAAGTGGAACAATTTTTAAGTCACAGCAAAATTACTCTAGCAAAACACAGGGTGATAGCATAGGGACAGAGCAGCCCTGCTACTAGGCAACGACAATTGCCTAGGGCATCAGCTTTCTGGGGGCACCAAATTAGGCACCTCCCGTGTGACTTGGTGACATTATCAGTGTGGGAGGGGGCGGCGCCAGAAGTTAGCCTTGCCTAGGATGCCAGACAGTCTAGGGCCAGCCATGCATAGGGAAAGTGATCTGATGCTGAATGCCAGAAAATAAACGCAGAAGCAAAAAGAAAACCCAATAGGGAAATGAGGTGAATGTGGGAGTAAATGCAGAGGCAAATTTAAACAGCAACTGAGATCCATGGAGAAAGTGGAGGAAAACAGCAATGCAGAAAAGGCTACTTACAATGCAGAAAAAGCTACTTAATCCTTATCACTGGTATCTTCTCTGGCCCTTCTGTTTGGCAAGCTTTTTGGCCCACAAACAGCACAGAAGATAGTGCAAAGGCATAATAGCCAAAATTGTCAGAAAGGGGAAGGATAATATTTTCCTAAGAAGTCATGTATAGAACCATGTATCATCTCTAAAGGCGTGTGTTTCTACATGTATCACTGCAAGACATTTGTGGGTGATTCACATTCAGAAGGAATACACAAGAAAAAATGTCTATAAATACATGTAGAAATGTATTGTACTGGCTTAAAAAAACCAGTCTCTCCAATAGAATATTTCTGGAATGATACCAATGTCAGCTATATCAGACTTGGGCCAGCCCCATTCTCTTTTAAGTGAAATTCTTCACTTGCTTTGATTAATAATTTAAGATGTAGGCAGTTTATTTTTAGGTGCTATAGTAACTACACAAAAAGGCTTGGCATACAGTATTTCTATTGCACCTTTGAAATGACTTCCTCGTATATCGTTTTCTGAGGTGGTATCAGAGTTGAGCAGGAAAACAAAACCTGCTCATATTTAATAGGATATATAACCTATTGAGTGTGTATCAATCATGCATTTGTTGCTAAGGACAAGCTGAATGCTGTATACACTGATACTTTCCTGGCTGCCTCTGGAATCTTGATCTTTTATCCAGTTAGTTAACTGTTCAAGTAAATGAAAGGGGGACTGCCATGCCTTTCCACCTTTTTACATAGGTCTGGCATTCCTGCTTGCTTTCTGACTGAAAATTTACTTCTTCTTTTTTGGGGGCCCAAGAACTGATGTTTACATACAATCCCTTTCTCTCAGTTTAAGAATGGTTGAAATATGAAACATGTAAAGGAAGGATTCCATTGTGACACCCCCGCCCCCCCCCCCCAATACACACAAGAAGGCAGTCATTCGCACCTCTCAGCCTAACTGAGACTTGATACAGCTGGGTCAAAAATGTCATGATATTTCTGTTGACTGGACCACAGCCACTCGTTGCAACTGCCTGGGAATGGAAGCCCAGACAGGATGGCTTGTGGGGGAGAGCTGAGCTCAACAGTAGGAAGCTCAATCTCTTTTCTCTCCAGAATGTCCAGGACTGTCAGTGAAGAGAAGCCTGGGCTGGCCTCAGGACTTACCTTGTGGAAGCTTCTCCTGCTGTCTGAAGAGGCTCCCAACAGGCAGTGCCCTTGGACCTGGCAACAGAGGCCAGGTCCAAGGCTGGAAGTATCATCTGGCATCAACATACTTACTGCAAAGAGATAAGCAACTAATGTAAAGTCATGACACATGGCTCTTCTCCCTTCTGAGATCCTCTTCTTCCCCCATCAAGTCCTGGCTCACATCCATATCACTGCATTCAATCAGAATTGTAGCTTAGTTTGCTGGAGTACCAGTTGCTCTTGTATGGTGAAAATAATATTTGTTTGTTTATGGTTTTTTTTTATCCTGCCCTACCCCGCAAGTGGACTCATGGTGGCTTACAACATGGATCCAACAAATAAGAATATACATTAGATTAATTAAAACAATCCATTACTACATTATTAGTAAATTAAAATTAAGTAACTGATTTAAATACCTGCTGGCTGCTCAGCAAATAACTTCTTTTTTTCAGTGCAGGCTGAGCTCATGCCAGGGAGGATGGTGACACATGCTAAATTAGAATAGGTCAGTCACTCCTGGTGCTCATGATGCCAGGTCTCTTGAAGCTGGGGAGACTGAAGGGGTTTTTTTAAATCCACCACCTTAACCAAAGGTATGGCAGAACAGGTCCATTTTACAGGCCCTGTGGAACTGGAATAAGTCACAAGTTTGATTGCAGTAGTGCCACAAGTTACAGGTGAAAGGCATAACAGTGGTCCATTTTCAAATTTCTATAGAGATCTAATACCACATGTGGCAGTATATTTCAGCTTTTTAGCTGTGGAGGAAACATCCTTTCCATTTTGGCACTATTTGAGTTACTGAGCGAGGTCCAAGCATCCATGCATGATCACTGTGTACCTGAGTGCACCATTCCATTTTAAACTATCTAATCACCTCTGCTTGTGCCTGTGTATGTGTCTGTACTAGGTATAAGCTTATATGGCGATTCATTTCTTTTTGCTTTTCTATGATGTCACTTTCACCAATCTCAGTTCACATCATTTTTGTTGCTGTCCATTACTCTGCTTTCTTGTATGCCATTCAATCATAATTTTTGCACAATTTATACATTGTAAATAATTGATATGCCATTTATGCAGGGCCTTTTTTGTAGCAGGAATTCTTTTGCATATTAGGCCACACACCCCTGGTGTAGCCAATCCTGGAGCTTACAGTAGGCCCTGTACTAAAAGCCCTGTAAGCTCTTGGAGGATTGGCTACATCAGGGTTGTGTGACCTAATATGCAAAGGAATTCCTGCTACAAAAAAGCCCTGCATTTATGAATGTATGTATGTATGTATGTAAAGTGCCATCAAGTCACAGACTTATGGCAACCCCTACAAAGGGCTTAGAAAACAAGTGAGAAACAGAGATGGTTAGCCATTGCTTTCCTCCGCAGTCTTCCTTGGAAATCTCCCTTCTGAGTGTTGACTCTGCTTAGCTTTTGAGATCTAATGAGACTGAACTATCTCATTTTGCCTTCCCTCCTGTTATGCCATTTATCTACAACTTATGCAGAAACAGCACTGAAAAATGTGTCTATTTTGATTGGCAAAATTCATCATAAAGACACAGAAGCTTATATAAGAACAGACTCATGGGTTTATTTCTCAAGACTAAAATGGGGATATTCAAACTGAACTAGCCAGCTTTTGAAATACAATTTGTAGCTTTTGAAATACAGCCTTATTCTTAGTCTGTACAAATGGGAATTTATCTACCTATAACTTAATAGTTGGATTTGTAGACAGTACCACTGTGCTCTGCTAATGGGATTTTTCTGTAGGATATCCTGAATAATAACATGATCAAGATGCCAAAAATACCTTTTAGTCAACTGGCCAAATGGACCAATGAATCATATTGTTCAAAATGCTGACTAGGATGCAATGGCTCAAACTGCTGAGCTGCAGTCCAACTCTTGGAGGGTCTTTGGGTCAAATCCATTTAGAGTTGAAAACTCTGACTTATAGTACAATTCCTAGAAACAGCCAACTATTGGTAGTAGTAAGGAGATCTCATGGGAAATGATGGCATCAATCACATAAGTCCCAAATAAAAGAACAATTTTTGAAAGCTTTTGAAATGAGTACCTCCATTTTGATTTCATTTCTCATGTGTGAGAAATGAACCCACACTTCTATATTTTCACACTTCTTTCTCATAATTCCTGAAAGATTTGCACCCCACCCCCCTCCGCCAAAGGAGTTTTCCAATGGCCTGAACTTCAAAGAGAAGGGAACACAAGGGTCTCACCACCGTAACATCTTTACACAACCTTAGTAAAGCCAAATTAAATGTTGCTTTACTTCTCACTAAAATAATAAAGTTGTATCTGGGCTGTACCATGTCAGATTTTAGAAGCACGTTTACATGACATAATCCGTTCTTGTCATATTTGTAATCTACCTTGACTCCCAAGAAGAAACATGGTCTAGAAATTAAACTAATAACAAATAAACTAGCATTTCATGGAAAAGACTAGGCTACAGTACTTCATATCTAGTTTTCTAGAGATGAGGATTTGAAGGGAAGAAAGGAACATTCATACATATGAGCCCCCACCAGTGTCTCATGAAGTACAACCCAAGCATTGCAGTAAAAAATTGTCCACAGATGAGGTGGTCAGGGAAAGACCTTCCCCTATGAAATCAATGCGTAGTAAAGCTTCTATTAGAGAAATTACTCCCTAATAAATCCTGGAGCCAAGGTATTTATTTGGGTTGCCTTGATGACCTTTTACATTCCTGTTCTGTGTGTCTTGGTTGAGAACCTGGTATCATATGCAAGAAAAATATTAATTCATTTCTGTGAAGCTAGTGAATTCCTCCTTGACAACTTGATGGGTGGATAACCATTCCCTTCCTAACAGCATACTCAAAACATCACCCAAGGCAGTATAACTCCAAGCAAGGCAACTTAGACCCCTGCTAAGACAGGAAAAATTAAAAAGGCAAACACATATGAAGTTTATACAATATCCTCAAAAGGTGTAATTTGTTTGGCCTCTGCTTGCATAATGAACAATATATCTTGTGCTCACTTGCTGTGGAAGCAAATGAGCATTCCAGGCATTCTGGCATTTAAGTGCATCAATGTTTTGTTGTAGCATTTTATTGGCTTTGCCATTTATGTGCAAGGCATTTAATATACGTTGCAAAGTGATGGATGGGTGCTGTCTACCAATAGCCCCTTACAAATTAATTTTTCTGAACAAAATGCTTCACTCTGCCAGTTCTGGAAATGAGTAGGTGGTTTTTGCATCAGTGATCACCAAGTTATGTCTTAAGCAATGGAGGGTGTCAGAATCTTTGTCCATGTGGACATATGTCAGTCACACTCACTGGACAAAAAGGACAAGTTCTGTTGATTTACAACGTATAGTTGACATGTTCAAGCAACTGGGGTGCCATCTTGAATTTTGTGATGGGGTACATCTGAATTCCTGGGTGTACCTGGAAAGGAGGAACATCAAAGCAATTCAACAACAACAGCAACGTATGTCACTTGGTTATGCTACTGGTAAGGCTAAAGAGCTTCCAGTGACTCCTGGAGCTGCTCTTCTGATTTTTTTTACTGAAGGTGATGTAGCACCACATGTGATGCTGAAGTCCCCCCACCACCACTTATCACCACTCAGGGTGGCAGTGGGCACTAGATTAGCAAATTATTTAAATTCAGCAAAACAAACATTTACCCAGATAATTACATGCATATCTTCAGGGGTCATTTTGTAGAAAAGGAGGTGCTGGAGCTCATTGGCATAACTCATTTGCATACTTCATCTGCCTATGCCACACACCCCTGAAATCACCGGAAGGTGTACTAAATTATATCAGCTCAGCATCTACCTTAAAATGCTTCTTGAATTATAATTGTCATAATAAAACCTTACTCCTATCATACTTTTAAAATTACCTTCTCCTATGTAACCATTGTGGCATGATGAAGATTTCCATGTCTGCTTTATATGTTTTGGTTATTTTCCCATTTTTTTTGTGGGGGGGAAATGAGAACTGTGTATCTTCATCGCCTCCCTCTGTGATCTGACCTTGGGGTTTTGTTGTTGTATAAAATCCACGGCTTCCTTATTCTCTACTGAAGATGTGTAAAATCTTTTTGAGAAATATAATTAGCCCTTTTGAAACTTTTTGACTTCTCTAAAAATTTGTCAGAAAGCACCACATTTGCTTTAGGCAAAATTTCAGTAGACACTCTTATTTGATATTAAAGCAATAGTTTCTAATAGTTTCTCTGTATGAATGGTAGATTGAAACTCTTTGAACCAAACTAGATTTTATGGGAGCATAAGGGACAGAGGGAACCTCGAGCCTGGTGTTTCAGCAGCCAAGCTCATGAACTTTATCTCCTGTAAGTAAGTAAGCACTTGATGAGATAAACCACCATTTAGCAAACATTCAGCTGACTTCAATGCCCAGTCTGGTTCCACAAGGCCATAAAAGCACTAGTTTGGGAATTGCCTTTTCATTCTCAGCATCTTGAGTCATTGTGTGGGAAGGTTTCCCAGTTATGTTCCTGCTCCATCCTTGGAAACTCAAGTTTTCCTGTCTGCCAGAAATTATTCTGTTTCCTTCTGGCCATTCTTCTGCTTCTGAAAGTTGATCTCCTGTTGTTCTTGCCCTAGGCTTCCTGCATATATGGTCCTTCTGATATCTAGTTGCTTTTAATAGAATTTGACTTTTGCCTGTCCTGAACCATACAACTGGCTTCTACTTGAATTGCACTGACAACAGGTTCTCCTGATCCCAAAACCTGATGCCTATAGACCAAGCCCTCCCAATCTCTGGCATGGCTCAGCACAAAGTATACAGAATTCCTATATAGCAGAGTATAGTAGTAGGGTTGCCAACTCCTGAAATTATGACTGACCCTTCAGATTACAGAGATCAGTTCCTCTTAAGAAAGCAACTGATTTGGAGGGTAGAATTATACCCTGCTGAGGTCCCTCCCCTCCCCAACCCTGCATACCTCAGGCTCAACCCCCTAATCTCCAGGAACTTTCCAATCTGGAGTTGGCAACCCTATCTGATGGTTTGGGCATTTTAAATGGGTACTGTTAGTAGATGGGAATGGGGAACTGAACTCAACCCAAACCTTTGAAATAGCTTCTTCCTACAATTTTCCACTTGGTGAGAGGCTTGTTTCTGGTCACAGAACTCTGCTGAATGAGTAAATAATCGTTGGGGAGAAAATAATTCTTTGGGGTGCACATGTGGACTTGGGAAGAACTCACCCCTCTTCCATGCTTTATATAACTCCTCACCTCTGTATAAGGATTTGATAGTGACCCAGTTCAGGTCTAGTTTGGCTGACGCAAATGTGTGGGGGGGAAATCCCCTGAAGTGAATTGATGTTTTCAACTAGAATGGCAAGAAGGTCCCAAATTGCCAAGAAATAGTTGCTGTTGGGTGCAGTGGAGAAAACAGTCATTCAGGAGGGATTAACCATTGATGAAATCCTAAGTGATACAGAGGAAATAGAGGTTAAAAAAGAGATCCTTGCAGAAGGGATTATCTTAAATAAGTTCACATCATTTAGTCAGACGGCATTTCTGCAGCCCCATTATTATGTGAACAGTTTGGATTGCGCTATAAGCTGTAATTGAGGTGAAAGAAGGCTTGAGAGGAAATGTCCCATGACAAAATATCACCATTGAGCAAATGATGGGAAGCTGATAAAGTGTTTTGTGGAATTGCTGGGATTCAGCACCAGAGTGGGCTCATCAAAAAGATGTGGTCTGTTAAGAATAAGATTGTGTTGAGCAAATGCATGAGCAACAAGGGAGTGAATATCTCCCATTCTGTCTTCTCCGTCTCTGAACAAGAATCCAGCAAATTTAGTGGCTGTATAAGAAAAAAAAGATAGTGGCTGGAAAGTTCAAGATTCAGATGCCCCCCTCCCTTACTTTTTTTTTTTTTGAAAAAAAAACCCCAGTGTTGTTTCAAACTTAGTTTTGCACAACCATTTTGAGCAAGTCAAAATCTTCACTATTGGGGCATTCTGCATTTACACTGCAGTCCCCCTTCACTCAGCTTCAATTGCCTTTGCTTGCCCTCACTTACATTGTCACACGGACAAGTCTGATTTACTGTTCAGCTCTGTGATGCTTTTCCATTCTTTTTGCAAGGTGCCTAACTGGGTGGGATCACTCATATGCCTAATCCAGAAAGCACTTTCCTCTGTCAATATTTGTTCTCAGTGACTTTTTCAAGTAGCCCAATTTGATCCGTTAGCTCATCAATGTCATGCCTTCTAGTGGACTATTTAATTGACTGGGGTGGGGGGGAGCATGGGATTCATTCAGGAAGGAAATGGTAAGGTAAAGAATAACATCAATAGTGTCAAAGTAGCAGCAACTATAAGAGAAGACTGTCCCACAGGATTTTTTTTAGAATGGGGAATATTGACGGTAAATGATTTTGAGAACAATTTCTAACACAATCTAAACTTTGAGATTGAATTTGAACACAAAATCTAAGCTACAGAACATTTGCTGCAAACATAATTTGTACTGTATCTTGAACACAAGGAAAGAGACCAATCAACTTGGACAGTTGTCTGTCAAATTTGAATTAAAGTGTTTGTCTCTCTCAGTGATATAACTTCATCTGGTGACTGCATCTTCCAAGATGCATTTCCATCCCCAGTTTCCTTCATTTTTATCAATTGTACTAAATATGATCTAACAGATGGCTTTGGCAGTTCCACTCGTGCCTCTGACCAGCCATAATTAACCTTTCCATCTGACAGATGATATGCTATACCTGGCTCCATTTTTTACATGTCAGCTTGGTTAATTATGGAAATCTTCATTTTGGGAGCTGCTTGAAAGGAAATGTTGCATATTTCTCAATGTTCAGGAGGTGGGAAATGACAGCCGGTTGAACACAGTGCCACTTTAGTGGTTCTCAGCCTTAACCAGTTGTCTACCATTAATTAAAAAGTGCCATATTTCCTTAGTCTTTGTTGATTTACCTGATTTCCACACTCAAAACTGAATCAGGAGAGCCACAAGAAGTCGCAATAATGAAGCTGGCCAACTTTCAATGATAGTATAACCAAGCCAAGGGATAACCATTATAATAATGTTTGGTCATATACCTCTGAGTTCTTTCCCTAAAATTACCTTTGGTTCACAGTTGAACTGCAGTCTGCCTTGTATGGATGCTTTCCTACATGCTAATGAAGCAACGTGCCTCTTACAGGGAAACAGGTGCATAATAAATGAACCCTTTTGATGTAGCAACATTTAGTGGCATGGCAAACATTAATTTTGTATTTCTCCTAATACCTGTATTATTTTTAATCGGAAAGTCAGTGGTAAGGGGCTGATTTATGATGTTTGTTCAGGAGCCTTAATGAGATTTTTAAAAAATAAAAAAGGGAAAGAGAAATGTGTTTGGTATTTATATCTTGTTCCTGCTATTATTTTTCTCCAGAGAACAATACAACTGGGTGTTTAATCTTTGGCCCCCGATGACCTTAATGAACAGCAAGATTTACAAATGATAATCTGCAAACTCTCCTCATTACCATTTCCTGCACATGGCACAAAGAGGGGAAATGCTGCTGAAATCACAACATGTGCTATAACAATCAATTATGAGAGGGAAACGGGAGAAAGAAATGCCCATCTGGAAGTCTGCACAATGAAACAGTGGGCAGTCATGGTCAGAGATGACCAGGCAGGGTTTATTCCCACTGACCCCAAGAATAGTGTTTTACTTGTCATCATGGAAACAAATAGCAGCTGTTCACTACCTTGGGGAAGAAAAGAGGGAAACTAGTACATCCAAAATCTGCTCGCCATTCTAGTGACTCCAGTTGCTGAGAATTGCCTGCTCTTATCTTCATAGTCTTATGTTTTCATCTGAATCCTGAGGGTTTTTTTCTTGGTTGTAAGAATATATAGGACATAAAAACCATGACCTCCCCCAATGTGGCCCCTTGGGTTTCAAATATTTACTCCCTCTGAATATGGAGACTTCCTTTACTCACTATGACTAGTGGCCACTGGCTGACCTGTCCTCCCTAAAACTCTCTACCCCCCCCCCCCCATGTTTGTGGCCATCACAACACCCACTGGAAGCAAATTCCACAGTTTCATTACTCATTGCATACTGTGACAGAGCTTCAGAAACTGGCTTTCATAAGACTGAGCATTTGATGCCTGGAAGCTCTTCAGATTTTTGAAGCTAGCAACATTATTGGTCCTTGAAGACTATCAAAGACATAAGTTCCAGAGTTTCTTTATTTTATACATGTATAAAAACATATTTAGTCTTTGTTTAATGTAGGATTCTTTTAGTCAAGAAAAAACAATTCTCTATCATCAAAATCCCAGCCATTTCTTCTATTTAGATTTCTCTGTTTTATTTTCAGACTTCATGTAAACCCATCTGTAACCCATTTCTGTAAATGAACTTGAATCAGTGTTTATGCTCTTTTCTAAAAAAGAAAAGAAAAGAAAAAAGAATCAGCATTGGGTTCCTGCATCTAAAGGAGATGCTGACAGTTCTGATTATGAAAAGAGCAATCAATCCGTCAAGCAGTGGGAAGTGCTGTCAAGTCACAGACAGCTTAGGGTAACCCCTTAGGGTTTTCAGGGCAAGAGATGAACAAAAGTGATTTGCATAGCCTGCTTGTACATAGCAACCTTCGTCTTCTATGATGGTCTCCCAACCCAGTACTAACCAAGGGTGACCCTGCTTAGCTTCCAAGATCTAAACAAAACTGGGATCATGGTGGAATATGAGAACTACAACAAATGAAGAACACACACCATGTGAAATTGCAATGATGATATTACTAAACATACATAACCATACACTAATCATTATCTATCATTTCCACCATGTATAATCAATAAAATCAGTTTCTGACTCTATACAGTCTCTGTAACATTGTTTATAACATTCAATCGTAGTTTTCACTCTGCAATATGATTCTATGGCTGGCTGGTTTTCCATCCATTTCAAATTATTCTTTCTCAAGAATCATTTGCTGCAAGTGAAGTATTCAAGCCATGCTGCAATGTTTTTTGCCAGTGGCCTTTCCTGGTTGCTAATTGCAACTCCGATAGACCAACTCCAAGCAAGAAACTCCAATGAATCACCAATTCATATCAGAATGAAGATCTATTAGAATCTCTTCTGGGTTATCATTTCAATCCTGTATGGAATAAGTAAGAATGCATTGGATGTGATATATAATGATTAGTGCAGGGTTGTCTATGTTTAGTAATAATTATAGTTGTAATTTCATACTGTGTGTGTTCTTCATTTGTTGTAGCTTCCAAGATGTGACAAGATCGATCTAGCCAGGACACGTCAGTCAACATCTACATAGAAATATTTTATGTCCTGATGTTCACATGAATTTAGGACATACCTCAAAGAGTAGACAACCAACAAGAAAGAGAGAAACACATCAAGGGGTTTACTACATCACAGAAAAACATGCAAAAACATGCAGAAATACCAGAGTTGTAATGACAGGAGACATACAAATAATCAGTATACACAATAACTCATCATAGAGCATAGATCAAGTGGCTAATGTAGCAATGGGCCCTCCATGAAATCTCTATCTATAACGAAGCCAGCACATTATCGAAGTTTGATAATTAAGGAAAAAATTCCATATGGTTTCTTAGAAGAGGTTCAGATTATCTGCCATTCCCTGAACCTACCCTCATTTTAGACTTTTTAACTGCAGAAGAGTCTTTTTGAGCATAAAGTTGGACATATTTTTCCTCTACAGTTTGCTTCACCTCTATTAAATGAGCTCTTCAGTCCGTCTGTTCCACAAGACTTTTAGTTCAGACCCACCAAGGATTTTGTTCAAGGTTTCACATACACAATCCAAGGGTTCACCCACAACCAAAAATGCCGCAATTGCTTCTTTCTCCTAAAAATAGTGACCCAGGGTCATATGCCCAGGGTCATATAAGAACACTCCTGCTGGTCTATCCAACATCCTGTTTCCCATAATAGACAATCAAGTGATCAAGTGCCTCCAGAAGACTTACAAATAGAGCACTAAGGACAAAGGAACTGGTATCAGAGGTAGATAGCATTTGAATAGGAGATCATCATCATGTATAGATCAGTGAATCTGTTTATTCATTTTTTTCCAATCCCATTTTACAGTAATCTAACATTACAATACTTTGTGCCAGTGAATTCTCTCAGTCCCACTTATATCACAGTGTGTCTGTTGTGAGGAGAGGAAGGGAAGGTGATTGTAAGCTGATCCAAGACCCCTTCAGATGGTGAAGAGTGGGGTACAAAACCAACTCTTCTTTTGAATTCTAATGTAATTGGAAAGGAGAAAATGGTCTCTTCCTTTTCTTCCTCCATAGACACTCATCATTTTACAAATCCCTCTCAAGTTTCCTCTTTGTCACACGCACCCAAGTTCTGCTCAGGCAAAACTGGTAAACATTCTCTAGTCACCAGACTGTTCTTCCTTACTGACTTTTTCATTCCTCTCCCCATTATATAACCCCTTGGCTACCTTCAAGCATACCAGTTGCTTCTCCAAACACCTGAGCAAAACAAGCTGAGTTATTCTGGAGGATAATCTCGAAATGTATGACTTTCCATTTTTCTACTCAATCATCTTTCTAAATATGAGGGTAAAAATCCTAGTCACCCTATCACATACACAAGAAGGGCAAAGAATCCCCCATGTCTATTTTTGTCCCTCTTTGCTATCTTCCAAATTACACCCCTCCATTCCATAAAATTTGATGAACATTGAGAAGCAAACTGCCCCCTATCTGCTTAGCCATATTCCTTCTTCTGTGTAGCCCTACTTTAAATTCTCATAATTGATCTGATGCTGAAGTGCAATAGAGTCCTGCACAAGGTCCTAGCATTATAATCCTGCATGTTGTATACAAAGCCAACTCTCTTACTTGACTAAATTAAGAATACTTAACTCACTTCTCCAATCCTGGCAAATATCCAGCATACAGTTACACTCCAGAGATTCTCAAGATGGGAAAACAGAGCTTAAATTGTTCTTCTAAGTCTGCCATGAGTCCTGATCACTTTTATTTATGATAGCAAACAGAGAGAGTCAGACACTGAAACATCAACCTCCTTTGAAGTCTTTTCCATCTTGTTCTTGCCCAGTCTCCTGAAGTATTGAGTGTGTTCATTTTTACAAGGTATATGCATTAGGAAATCAATAATGGTGGAACAGATGGAGCCCAATGCACTGGCCTGACCTCTATGACAAAGACACTTAGATTAGGGTTACATAGTGCTGACTTAGAATTAAGTGAACCGAATAATACAATCCTTCTTTAGCTGGTGATGGACATAATTTTTGAGGAGTGGCGGGAAAGGAATGAAGCAATCTCCATGTGTCATGACTTATTATTTTCTCCTCTGACATTTAATTTACATTGAAGAATGAACCACATGGTTATTGCAATAAAAATGATTTTTTAAAAAAACAAACAAAAACAAAACAGTTTGCTTATCCAGTGATAGTCAAGAAGGAAGCAGTCTCAAACTCTAAACTGGAAGGCATGGATCAGTATTAACCATGGACCAATATTGGGTGACCCTATTCTAAATGTCCTTGCCATGGAGAGCAAACCAGTAGATAGCCCTTCATTACTTCTGCCTTCATCAATTTTCTAATGTATGTACATCATATTTGATTTAAAAAAAATATCCCCAGCAAACCCAGATGAAGTGATACTCTGTATTCTTGGTGCTTGGGGGGGGGCAGTGGAAGGGCTACTAGTGTCCTGGTTTCACTGATGGACCTCCTAATAGCACCTGGTTTTTTGACCAACACAGAGTGTTAGACTGGATGGGTCATTGGCCTGATCCAACATGGCTTCTCTTATTTTCTTATGATGCAGACTTCAGAAACATTGACAAAGAACGATCTTGTGCACTGATGTCTGGAGAGGAGCCCAGGGGCATCATGTAGGTCCATGAGGAAAGCAAGGAATGTGAGGAAAACAATAATTTCAAAGTGATGTGTCTTCAGATTGTAAGGGTATATAAGTGACCTGGAGAAAAATGTTCTGCCCCTTTAAAGGAGTGTGGATTGACTCTATAAAGGGAGCCATGACCCTCAGTCTTCAAGACCTGAGCAAGGCTGTTAATGATAGGATATTTTGGAAGACATTAATTCATAGGATCACCACATCAGAAGTGACTGGACAGAACTTAACACACACACACTGTTTGGAAATAGGCTGTTGAAGCTTTTCAGGAAATGCAAGCAAATAAAATCCTCTGGTAAATAACATCCCATGAAGACTCTGTTAAAAGAACAAGGCATTTTCCCTCAGGCTTGTCGACATCCCTTGGATAATCCCTTAACAGTATATTTTCAAGAGGTGTATGATAGCCACACTGAAAGTGCATACATTGTGCCCGAGAAACACCTCCTCCATCTATCTATCTAGACTGGTATGACTTTTTGTGCATTCTCAGAGCTGGCTCTTGAAGGTCTCCCCTTTTATTGTCTTTCAATTCTGGTAGCCAACCAAAAGAACAGAATATGGCTGACAAGGGCTACAACCAGATGAGTGGCTTGGCACAATCTGCCTGTGCCTCTAACTTGGTCGGGGACTTTGAACAGGGAGGGTCATAATCACATGCCATGCAGATCACCAAGGCTGCTGGCAGATCCTCCATGGCACAAAGCCAGCTGCTGCCACCTTCTTGAGGGCCTCCCGCTTCAGCCTTATGCATCCACCTTGCCTCTCTTCATCCTCCTGCCCACCCTGCTGCTGGACCTGAGTGAGACTGGTTGCTTAACCAGACTAAGTGTTCTGTAAAAGTAAGGGGAGAACATTTCTGCCAATTCCATCATCCTACTGCAGACCCCAATGTGCCTTTCGTGACATTTTTTAGTGTTCCTTGTCCACCAGGAACAGCATTTCAGGAAAATCAATGGGTCACTGTGTAATGGGGGAACTGGAAAAAGTTCTTACGTCAATGGAAGTGTCTTCTGTTGGCAGAAAATTTAGTCTGGATCCAAGCCCCTTGGGCTGATTGGCCCAAGATCACACAGGAAATTTCATGGCAGAGTGGGGATTTGATCCTGGCTCTCCCAGAGCCTTGGCTAACACTGTATCCACTATGCCACATAGGCTGGGTCCAGACCAGCAGCTTGGGTGCACAGGAGGCATCCCAAATAAGGCTGGCTCAAAATGGAGTGGCAGAAGCCTGTCCACACGCTCCCCTACAAAGCACCCATATCCCATGCAGGACGTGCTTCAGCACAGTCAGATGGCTGTTGCACATCATCCTCTAGCTTGGTTTGGGTTTCTTCCCCCCCCCCCCAAAAAAAATCATTTATTGGTCATGTTCCTGTGTGCCCATGCATCTATGCGCTTGGAAGCAATGTATTTTTTTAAAAAAAAAAACGGAAGCGGCTTGGGGTTGCCTGGTGGGTTCACACCACCAATGCACATCACATGCGCACTCCGGCATTCAGATGCCTACTGAGGGAGATGCTGTGTGGCACAAAACTTTGCCACCACTTCAGAAGTGGTAAGTTTTTGAGCCACGGCACAGACACCTAAGGATGGGGTGACTACAGGAGTGGGACAGGAGGCAGATGTGCATGTTTGGATTTAATTTTTGGATCTGTCTGCAAGCCCTCCCTGTGTTGGCTTAAACTGCTGGTCTGAACCCAGCTATAGAAACTTATTCTAATATGAGAATCTACTGTTTAAATGGAAACTGTGTCACCACAAACTCTCTCTTAGTCTGATTATATATCATCTCACAAAAACTAAACACATTTTATAAATGTTCAGTTTTATTATGACAAAGGTTTTCATCGTATTTGAGAATAAGCTCTTTTTTAAGGAGAAATGTTAATGAAAATGTTTTTTGTTGATCTTCCCTTTGACAAGACTTGACTTGAAGTATGTCAGGAGTGGAACTTTACTGTTTATTATGCATTCTTTGTTTTTGATTTTTGGCTAAAATTGGCGCATTTGATGGGAGAAAATTTCTTCACAAATCATATTTCTTGTGAGAAAACTCAATTTGTAAAAAAAAAAAAAAATCCTTTTCAGTGTAATTATTTTTCTGGCTGATAGTTCTTTCTCCTTTCTGAGTTAGTCACAAGGAACACAATTGAAGATTCTACCATGAACATAAGAACATAAGAGAAGCCATGTTGGATCAGGCCAACGGCCCATCCAGTCCAACACTCTGTGTCACACAGTGGCAGAAATTTTTATATATACACACAGACTGTGGCTAATAGCCACTGATGGACCTGTTCTCCATACTTTTATCTAAACCCCTCTTGAAAGTGGCTATACTTGTGGCCGCCACCACCTCCTGTGGCAGTGAATTCCACATGTTAATCACCCTTTGGGTGAAGAAGTACTTCTTTTTATCCGTTTTAACCTGTCTGCTCAGCAATTTCATCGAATGCCCACGAGTTCTTGTATTGTGAGAAAGGGAGAAAAGTACTTCTTTCTCTACTTTCTCCATCCCATGCATTATCTTGTAAACCTTTATCATGTCAACCCGCAGTCGACGTTTCTCCAAGATAAAGAGTCCCAAGCGTTTCAACCTTTCTTCATAGGGAAAGTACTCCAGCCCTTTAACCATTCTAGTTGCCCTTTTCTGGACTTTCTCCAATGCTATAATATCCTTTTTGAGGTGCGGCGACCAGAACTGCACACAGTACTCCAAATGAGACCGCACCATCGATTTATACAGGGGCATTATGATACTGGCTGATTTGTTTTCAATTCCCTTCCTAATAATTCCCAGCATGGCATTGGCCTTTTTTATTACAAATGCACACTGTCTTGACATTTTCAGTGAGTTATCTACCACGACCCCAAGATCTCTCTCTTGGTCAGTCTCTGCCAGTTCGCACCCCATGAACTTGTATTTGTAGCTGGGATTCTTGGCCACAATGTGCATTACTTTGCACTTGGCCACATTGAACCGCATCTGCCACGTTGACGCCCACTCACCCAGCCTCAACAGATCCCTTTGGAGTTCCTCACAATCCTCTCTGGTTCTCACCACCCTGAACAATTTAGTGTCATCTGCAAACTGGCCACTTCACTGCTCACTCCCAACTCTAAATCATTTATGAACAAGTTAAAGAGCATGGGACCCAGTACCGAGCCCTGCGGCACCCCACTGCTTACCGTCCTCCACTGCGAAGACTGCCCATATATACACACTCACTACTCAGCCAGTTTTTGATCCACAAGAGGACCTGTCCATTTACTCCATGACTCTCAAGCTTTCTAAGGAGCCTTTGATGAGGAACTTTATCAAAAGCTTTCTGGAAGTCAAGGTAAACAACATCTATCGGGTCTCCTTTGTCCACATGTTTGTTCGCCCCCTCAAAGAAATGTAACAGGTTAGTGAGGCAAGATCTTCCCTTGCAGAACCCATGCTGAGTCTTCCTCAATAACCCGTGTTCATCAATGTGCCTACTCATTCTGTCCGTGATAATGGTTTCTACCAACTTTCCCGGTATTGAAGTCAGACTGACTGGCCTGTAATTTCCTGGATCTCCTCTGGAACCCTTTTTAAAGAGGGGGGTGACATTTGCTACCTTCCAGTCTTCAGGAACGGAGGCAGATTTCAATGAAAGATTACAGATTTTTGTTAGAAGATCCACAAGTTCAACTTTGAGTTCTTTCAGAACTCTCGGATGTATGCCATCCGGACCCGGTGACTTATTAGTTTTTAATTTGTCTATCAGTTGTAGGACCTCCTCTTTTGTCACCTCAATGTGACTCAGGTCTTTCAACACCCCTTCCAAAATTAGTGGTTCTGTGGCGGGCAAAAAGTTCTCATCTTCCACAGTGAAGATGGAGGCAAAAAATTAATTTAGCTTCTCAGCCATTTCCCTATCCTCCTTCAGTAATCCTTTTACCCCATGGTCATCCAAGGGCCCCACTGCCTCCCTGGCTGGTTTCCTACTTCTAATATATTTGAAGAAATTTTTATTGTTGGTCTTTATGTTTTTTGCAATATGCTTCTCATAGTCCCTTTTTGCCTGCCTGATCACAGTCTTGCATTTGATTTGCCACAGCCTGTGTTCCCTTTTACTAATCTCACTTGGACTGGTTTTCCACCGCTTAAAGGAGTCCTTCTTACCTTTTACAGCTTCCATTACTTTGTTTGTTAACCATGCAGGCCTTTTCTTATGCCTGTTTGTGCCTTTCCTAACTTGTGGTATGTATTTTAACTGAGCTTCTAGGATTATAGTTTTAAATAGTGTCCAAGCTTCCCCAAGGGTTTTGACCATATGTACCTTTCCTTTCAGTTTCCTCCTCACATGCCTCCTCATCTCAGTGTATTTACCCCCTTTAAAGTTAAACATGGTTGTGGCGGTCTTTTTGGACAACTCCCTATTTATACAAACGGTGAAATCAATAACATTATGGTCACTGCTCCCAAGTGGCGCAATCACTTTTACATCTCTCACCAAGTCTTGGGCATTACTTAGGACCAAATCCAGGATCGCCCCACCTCTGGTAGGTTCTGAGACCATCTGCTCCATAGCATAGTCATTGAGAGCATCAAGAAACTCAATCTCTTTCTCTCGACCAGAAAACATATTGACCCAATCAATCTGCGGGTAGTTAAAATCACCTATTACGACACAGTTTTTACGTTTAGCCGCTATCTTTAAGTCTTCCATCATATTATAATTGTCCTCTCTCTTTTGATTTGGTGGGCGATAACAAACTCCCATAGTTAAATTTCCTTTTGGGCCCTCTATTTCAACCCAAAGCATTTCTAAAAGTGAATCTAATTCTCTGACCTCAGTCTTACTGGACCGTATATCCTCTCTGACATACAGAGCCACCCCACCTCCAACCCTTCCCTCCCTATCCTTCCGATATAACTTATATCCAGGAATCACCGTGTCCCACTGATTCTCCTCATTCCACCAAGTTTCTGAAATTCCCACGATGTCTATGTTTTCTCCCAACAGCTGTGATATTTAAAGCAAGCGCTGGGATCGGAGGGGGAAGGGAGCGATCCCAGCGCTTGCTTTAAACATCACAGCTAAAGGCAGGAACACAGGCAAGTAGGAAGCACCCACCCCCTCCGCAAACGCAGCGCTTTGCAAGCGCCGGCTGTGGAGAGGGCAGCGTGCTTTCTCCTTGCCTGTGTGCCTGCCTTCAGCTGTGATGTTTAAAGCAAGCGCTGGGATCGCTCCCTCCCCCCTCCGATCCCAGCGCTTGCTTTAAACATCACAGCTGAAGCCAGGCACACAGGCAAGGAGGAAGCACGCTGCCCCCTCCGCAGCCGGCGCTTGCGAAGCGCTGGGGCCACGTGGAGCGATCCCAGCGCTTGCCTGAAGAAGATGGAGCCAGGCAAGCAGGCGTGGGGGAAGCACCAGATTGGAGGAAGAGGCAGCAGATTGCCCCCCAGGAGGAAATTGCATCCTATCCTCTGGAGCGCCTTATGGTGCGAAAAATACGGTATATATATATTAAAATATACAGTCCTCTTTAAATGCTGTTTGTTTAAGTGGCTCCCCTTCTGGTGGGTCAACTTACCTTACCTTAACTTACCTTATTGGGAGAACAAGGAAATCAGGGATCTGGGTTCCTGGTCCTTAGGGAGCCCCCAGACGAAGAGCCACAGGCCAAGAGCCCTTTGGCAAGGCGTAGCTTAAAATGCAAAGAGGGTGGAGCAGAGGCACTCCTCAGCAATCAGCAGCAATCACTCTCAATCTCTTTCACCTTTAGCCCAGTCAACCAAACAAAGAGCAGTTCCCCAGCTATCACAACTCAGAATTTTAGGCAGCCGCACAAACCTCAGAATGGAGTCCTTCAAAACTCAGAAATTCTCAGCAATTTCTCCAGCTGTCTCAGCTATCAGAGCTGCTCTGCTCCTCTCAGACCTCTGTGAGATGTGCTCAGCCTTTGGCAAGGTGCAGCTTAAAATGCAAAGAGGGTGGAGCAGAGGCACTTCTCAGCAATCAGCAGCAATCACTCTCAATCTCTTTCATGATGAATCACAATGCTTAACAGCAGATCAGATTTGACTGTGTGCACCATGGAGGGCAAGTGAGAGCTGTGGACAGTGATGACTACTCAGCAGCCTATCAGTGAAATCCTAAACAGAGCTACAACCTTAAATCCATTGAAGTCAATAGGATTTGTAGAGTATAACTCAGTTTAAGAATGAATCGTAGTTCTGCAATTCTAAGCAAAGTTACTAGTTTATAAACTCCATTGACCTTAGTGAGTCTTACTTCTGAATGAACATCTGTAGGACTGTACTTCATGTGATTCTTGAAGGAAGGAAGGAAGAAAGAAAGAAAGAAAGAAAGAAAGAAAGAAAGAAAGAAAGAAAGAAAGAAAGAAAGAAAGAAAGAAAGAAAGAAAGAAAGAAAGAAAGAAAGAAAGAAAGAAAGAAACCTAAACACTTAACAACAAAACAACAACTTAGTTGCTTTGTAAGGAAACATTGGACACTTACTAGTATTTATTTGCTTTTTGTGGTGTTTGTCGTGTTACTGCATGATACTGATAGCTAGATTGGTGCACAATACGCTTGGAAGGAAGCACTGTACAAGTCTGGGGTGTGTGAATTTCCAGCTCAACAATTTTCTGGCTCAGTTCCATCTGCTTCAATTGCATAGACACTGCTCAGGAGCTCCTTCAGGAAAGGATCAAGCCACTTCCCTTCTTTAAACACATTGCAACACCATGTTATTTAATAAAATAATATTAAGTCTATTGCTTTTCTGCATAGTGTATGCAGTAATAATAATAAACAGGATAAAGACATATTGAGAACAAAGCAGTTAATAATGATACCTAATTAGAATTTGTGTTAAAAACCAACTACATTAGATTTAATGGGGGAAAATGTAATAGAACTCTGAATTTTTTCCTGTTAAGTTAACATTCTAGACTTTAATGGATATCTTAATTAGGCTTCATTATTGATGCACACATTTTGGAAATAAAACTCAGTTGCATTCAGTCCTCCATAGCCAGGCCTATTAAAAGAGACAGTGTTATTATGACGACTGAAGGACAAATTACTAGCAAAAAACCTGGTTCCCCTGAAGGGGTTATAGAGAAGGATGATTATTCCAAAGTGATAAAAGCATGTGTGGAGAGAAAAGGGCTGGCCTAATGGATATGACACAAAACCTACAGTGAATGTAGAATATATTTGCTCACAAGAAAGGCTATTTTCTGTGTATGGATAACTCCTTAGAAGACTCCTCCACCCCAGAATGCCACCCCATTAGAAGCAGGTCCACATAAGCCCACACACAAGTCCAAACACACAAACACACACCAACCCATTACTGTTTGTTGAACCCCATGGATCCATTGTATTTTATTTATTGCACTTGTATCCCACCCTCCCCAAATGGGCTCAGGGCGGCTAACAACAGTCACAGTTCGATGACAGATTCACATTATAACAATAAAACATTATTAAAACATTAAAATATTAAAACAGTTTAAATACAGTTCAGATGGCGTTCTCTCTGTTTTGAATTAATTTGTGATGATTTTGTGGGGTAGGCAGTACACACCCCCATAGATGTTAAAAGTACCTTCATTTAGTTATTAAAAGCCTGCCTGAACAGATATGTCTTACAGACCCTGTAGAATTGTGATAAATCCTGCAGGGCCCTAGTCTTCTCAGAGAGGGCATTCCAGAGGGCAGGAACAGCCAAGGAGAAGGCTCTTGCCCTTGTAGTGGTCAAACAGGCATTGTTTAGCTTGGGGATCTATAACAGATTTAACGAGCTTGATCGTAGTGCTCTCTGGGGCTCATGTGAGGAAAGGCAGTCCCGAAGTTGCTAATGGAGGTACTTTTCACTGAAAGAAAGAGCCATTTCCTAGAGACAAAAAGAGATCCTGCCAATGGAAGATCCCTTTGAATAATGGAGGGCTCCTTCAGCTAGACTGAGGAAAGCTCTTCTGCTGGTGCAGTGGATCCAAAGGATCCAACCCTTTGTCACAAAAATGACAAGCTTGCTGAAACTAAGCAAGACTAAGTGAAGTCAGGGCAGGAGCCTTGAACTCTTTGGGGTACATTAAGCTTCATGAAAGAGAAAAGATGGCTATACATTAATAAAATAATAATAATAATAATAATAATGATGATGATGATGATGATGATGATGATGATGAAGTTTATTTATATTCCACCCATTCCCCCGTTTGGAGGCTCAGAGCAGAGTACATCAAAATAAAATCACAATAAAATTACAATAACATCATCATAAAAACCAATTACAACATTTAGTAAAATGCAACAGTATGGTTCAGCGAGATGATATAGCACAAAAAATAGTACCATAATACAGCACCACAATACAGTAGGGGGGAGGTCAACCGATCAAATAGATAGATGCCCACTACCTCATCCAAAAACCTGGCAGAACAGCTTCGTTTTACAGGCCCTACGAAAGGCCAGCAAGCCAGGTAGGGCCCGGATCTCCATAGGGAGCTGATTCCACCAGGCCCTGTTAGAGGCAAGGCAGGCATCTCTTGGGCTGGGGACTATCAGAAGATCTTGGGAGGCTGAACAAAGTGACCTCCGAGGCATATATGGGAAGAGATGGTCCCGTAGGTATATTGGTTCCAGGCTGCACAAGGCTTTGAAAGTCAAAACTAACACTTTGAAATGGATCAGGTACTCTATAGGCAGCCAGTGCAGGTTGCGGAGTGCTGGCCATATGCTCACCCATACAGGTGATGCAGTTATCAGGCAAGCTGCCATATTCTGCACTCACCCAGCCTCAACAGGTCCCTTTGGAGTTCCTCACAATCCTCTCTGGTTTCCACTACCCTGAACAATTTAGTGTCATCCGCAAACTTGGCCACTTCACTGCTCACTCCCAACTCTAAATCATTTATGAACAAGTTAAAGAGCATGGGACCCAGTACCGAGCCCTGCGGCACACCACTGCTTACCGTCCTCCACTGCGAAGACTGCCCATTTATACTCACTCTCAGCTTCCTATTACTCAGCCAGTTTTTGATCCACAAGAGGACCTGTCCTTTTACTCCATGACTCTCAAGCTTTCTAAGGAGCCTTTGATGAGGAACTTTATCAAAAGCTTTCATACATGTCTTTACTCTATGGATTCAATACACTTCTCACATGGTTCCAACCACACCATGACTAGAGATGGGTCTTCTAACCATGCCCTGATTTCTGGAAGATGCATACATATTTTCAAACCTTTGCAATGTTTCTCTGGGTCAATCAGTGTTTCACAGTCAAATGACAACAATTCTGAAATCTACCTGCTGTGGTGCAACTGTGGATTGGGAAACATGGTAATCAATGCCACTGGAAGAACTAGCAAACACTAGAACTCTTTTGCATATTAGGCCACACACTCCTGAGGTAGCCAATCCTCCTGGAGCTTACAGTAGGCCCTGAACTGAGCCCTGTAAGTTCTTGGAGGATTGGCTAAATCAAGCGTGTGTGGCCTAATATGCAAAGGAATTCCTGCTACAAAAACAAACAAACAAACAAACAAACAAAAACTCTGTGATCGTAAGCAAGAGATGCAGCACCTGATAGACTCCAGCTGTGGTCCAAATGTCCAGGGAGGTGTCAACAGAAATGAAAGATACAGTTTAAGTATGAGGGAAAGGGAAATGGGGACTTGAGGAATGCAACATAGGGAAGCATTGGAGTGAATTTAAGAAGGTATCTCACACTGTATGCCAATTCCACACTAGACCTTTAATTCTGGTCCAGCCCTGTCCCCAAACTGATCTTCAACTCATAGAGTTGTTTTCTATGATTCCGTGAATCAAGTGTAGAATTTCAGTTTGGGGACAGGGCTGAACCAGGATTAAAAGTCTAGTGCAGAACACTTTGTCAGAACTCAAAATTGTCTACTATCACTAATAACAATACTCCATACAGAGAAAGGTATTTTGCAACACCTGCTGCTTAAGTATGTGCTCTGCCACCGAGCCATGGTCCCTCTCTAGGACAAGTAAAGACTTTCTAGGAATATTACAAAAAAAAAGAAAAGAATGCCTAACAATGTATGTGAGGTGAACCTCCTATTGCTAATATGTGTGAACTGGAAGCACTGGAAAGGACTTGAAGTCCTGATGAGCATGTGCTGGAGACAAACAGAAATGTATTTTTTGTATGCTAATATGGGGGGAGTACTCTCACAGAAAGCCACTTATTTTCTGTTTATCCAAACTATTTATTAGCTTTATCCTCCTCAAATGCATGACACTATGTACAAAATTAATCAGATCATCAGCAAAGTATTTTAAGAACACAATTTTATAAAATGAATAAAGGCTGGATCTGGATCCAGGCATGATGGAGATACTCCTGATCCAAAGGACGGTTGCTCTTTGCATTTATTTATTTACTTACTTTAATTTATATCCTGCCCTCCCCATGAAGCAGGCCCAGGGTAGCTTACAGGTCATTTAATCATGATAGGCACAGAAATCAGGGTTTAAAATCCAACCAGTTAAGATTCAAAATCCATATTTAAAACCAGAATATAGGTTGACGGCATAAGAACATACAAGTAAAAACCTTCTGGGCAGTATTGAAAAATGTTGGGTTCTCAGCTACTGGACTGAGCTGACAGCATGTATGTTTGTGTTATCTGAAACAGGCTATATTGCATATTATAGTTTGCATTCATAAACCCAGGATGCAAATCTGAATAATTCCCATACATCCTGTTTCACAAATTGCTATGCGATAAAGTCATTGCTTTGTCTCCGACAGATCTGATAAAAATGTGCACAACTCTGCTTTCTGTTCAGGACACTTATGTACAATGGCAGATATGCAGTTTTCAGGACCCCCCCCCCCCAAAAAAAAAAAAATCTGAGTTCCATGTGAAAAATCTGAGTTCCTAGCATCAGAAATGAATTTTGAGAATTTTTTGTGAGTTGAGCACTTGCCTCACCTTTCCTCTTGTTACTGAGGATGGAGTTCTACACAACAGAATCATCCTCCCAATTGCTTGCCCATTGCATTCTTTTCTCCCTTTTCTGCTTAAGCGCAAACAATTTTGCTAATTTGGCAGCTGGTGCATCAGGGTTTATTGGTCATCAGGAGTACACATGCTGTAACGTGTTTTATTGCAATTATGAATATTGCGACATCTGTAGATATGATTAGGCGCTGATTGTTTCAAATGCCTCTGTTTTGTGTGGCACAAAGCATCATTAATTTTTGTTGTGTGTTCACCAGGACTGAAATAAATGTCGGCAAGATCCTCTGCAATACACACATGCGTATACACACATGTATATACACCGCTGAAGTTTAATTGCTGTGCTATGAACATTATGAGAGTTTTTCATTTGGCTGGCTTTAAACATGCTGAAAATGGTTGTGATCAGAGTCTGTTTAAAAAGAGACAGAGATGCAGTTTCTTTTGTTCAGCCCGCTCCCTAGAAGGATTATGTGATGAAAAGTGGTGCTTTTTTTTTTTTTTTGGCTTTGTACAGCTCAAGATTTAAAAAAAAAAATCCTGGATTTTTTTTTCTGTGCCAATAATCTTTCTAAACTTTGACTCTGGAGTGCTAGTATATGATTTGAAAATAGAACAGACATAGATCCTACTATTGAAATATAACTTGGAAGTCATTGAATTGTAACTGTCCCCAGTCCTGGGGAAGATGAAAGCAAAAGGGAGAAAGCTGAAGAGTCTTTCCCAGTACTTATGCCTTCTTCATACTTTCTGTGCCAACTGGACACTTGCCCGTCCCAGAGGCTGCCCCATGTTAGGTGAAGTCAGGGCTTTTTTTTTTTTTGAGCAGGAATGGAGTTCTGGCTGGCTTGACATCAGGGGTGTGGCCTAATATGCATGAGTCCCTGCTGGGCCTTTTCTACAAAAAAAGCACTGTGTGAAACAATGGTGCATCAGGGGGTGTGGCCTAATATGCAAATGAGTTCCTGCTGGACTTTTTCTGCAAAAAATGCCCTGGGTAAAGTGAGGCTATAGATGGAGGATAGGCTTGAGACACAGGGGGGAAAAAGTTTTCCATGTGGAAAATGTTCCTAATCCTCCCACAGACGAAGGATATTACTCACAGGCTTATGATGAAGTGACATCCTCCTTTGTCAGCCAAGAGGGGAAGCATGGAGGCCTAGTGGAAGGGTCCTACTCCAGAGGTCCTTCCCGCCATCTCCAGATCTCTACTCTCTGAAAAAAAGACTCTTTAAAGCTGATATCAGTGAACTCCTATCGCCTTTCTGTCCAGTATGATGCATTCATGCAATAGAAATGCCCCTTATTCAGACTCTACAGCCAGAAATCTTTATACATTGAGACATTCTAACTCTATATGCTAAATGTTATGAAAAATTATCACAGTGCCTTCGGTCTATATTCACTAATCTGAGACATTCTAACTCTGTATGCTAAATGTTATGAAAAAAATATCAGTGTCCTTCAGTTTATATGCAGTGTTCCCTCTAACCAGTGTTCCTTTTAAGCTGAGTTAGTGTGAGCTAGCTCACAATTTTTTAGTCTCCAGCTCACACATTTTTGTCTTAGCTCAGGAAGGGTGGCCCCAGAGCAAACTAATGAATGCAGTAGCCAAATCACTCACTCACAACTTTAATGTCAGTAGCTCACAAAGTGGAATTTTTGCTCAGAAGACTCCACAGCTTATTTAAATTTAAATAATTTAAAACTAAATGTTAAATTTAAAACTAAATGTTCTCCAGTACTGGCAACACTTGAACTTGCTTATGCTTAAACCATTTTGTTTACAATAGTTGGGAACATTTGATAATCCTGCCTGATGGGGAAAAAATACACATACATATTGAATACCTATTATACTGGAAGGTACCTCTTACTTGGACATAATCTAATAGTGAGAAATAGATGCAGCTGGTATGATCCATCTACTCCCTGTTCCTAACCAATATTCCAAAGCAGTCTGAGTAATCATAGAGTAGTCCAGACCAGTTTTTATACTGAGCTAGCAACAATGTGTGCATTTTGGGAAGATGAACCTGGGAATCCTTAGGCTGTAGGTACTGGAATTTAAACTACAAAATTAGCAACTGGCAACCCTTAGGCCAAATCTTCCTATCCAGCTGCCAAACCCAGAACAAAAGAGGCATTATAATTATATTGGATTTATATCCCACCCTCCACTCTGAATCTCAGAGCAGTTTACAATTTCCTTTATCTTCCTCTCCCACAACAGACACCCTTTGAGGTGGGTGGGGATGAGAGGGCTCTCACAGCAGCTGCCCTTTCAAGGACAACCTCTGTGAGAGCTATGGCTGACACAAGGCCATTCCAGCAGCTCCAAGTGGAGGAGTGGGGAATCAAACCCGGTTCTCCCAGGTAAGAGTCTGCACACTTAACCACTACACCAAACTGGCTCTCATCTCTAGCAGTGGGTCTTGGCAGCAAGCCATTGGAGAACCTGGGGCCTTTGCCCACGAATCCCAGTTCTCCTCTCAAAATGGTCTGCCATTAAAATGGGAGGTTTATTTCTGACCAGGGGCTTTCAAGGTATTTTGTTTTGTATGCCCTAGGAATTTTTCACAATTATTACTGTCTTGTTGGCTCATGTTTTCTAATGAAAGCACTATTTTCAGTTGCTCAAGGGTGGAATGACCAAGAATATCAGCTCTGCTCACTGCTACATAAGCCAAGATGCAGAAAAAAGGCTCTTCCACCTTCTGCCCATTGTGAAGGCTTAGACAGAGCTGTGGAGCCATCTCAGGCTGCAATCCTTAAAAATGCTTACCTGGGATTAAGCCTCACTAAATAAAATGGAATGTAGTAAATATATATATAGAATGATAGTGTGAGTCCATTATCTTGACTTATGTGGAGTGAAGAATGGTTTTAGGCTTGCCAGGCATCTAATGTGAGGGCTGAGGATGGAGACATGGGAGGTGGGGTTGGCATAACTGACATTGCTATGTCAGTCCCAGGTGGTATCTGCAAGTGGCAAAGGGTAACTCATCATCATCAATGTTTAATATGGTCAAAGACCCATCAAATAACAACAAACAACACGTAACATAGATATAACAAAATGTACAGCTCAAGATAAATACAATTTAAAACTGGGCATATAATTTCCAAAATGCTCAAATCTGGAAAATTAGGTTTAACATAATTAAGTATTTCCACCTATCAGATGTTTCTGATGTCTTATGGATTGCACTGTAAATGATGCCACCTTTAAGATAATTTTCCTGGTCTCTGTCTGCTAAAAGCTTATCTAAATAAAATCTGATGTTTCTCCCTGGGAACTGGCTAAATCACTCAAATGCTCTGGTAAAGTTTGCACTCTAAAAGCACATGTTCCCTTGTCTCTAAATTTGGTGAGCCAGTTTGCTGTAGTGGTTAAGTGTGTAGACTCTTACCTGGGAGAACTGGGTTTGATTCCCCCCTCCTCCTCTTGCAGCTGCTGGAATTGCCTTGAGTCATCCATAGCTCTTGTAGGAGTTGTCCTTGAAAGCAAAGCTTTTGGGAGAGTTCTCTCAGCCCCACCCACCTCACAGGGTGTCTGTTGTGGGGGAAGAAGATAAAGGAGATTGTAAGCCACTCTGAGACTCTGATTCAGAGAGAAGGGTGGAGTATAAATCTACGGTCTTCTAACCTCCCTCATTACAGATACACAGTCTTTCTTCATAGGGACACTTTTTATATTTGCCCTTTGTAACCACTGAGGGTAGCACGTCCACTTTCATCTATAATCAGCTTTATCAACATTCTATAAATATGACATTATTATAACTTGGTTTAAATTCTCAGTACCTGGGAGATAGCATTTAATCTGAGATAGATCATGCTTTCAACATCCAGGATTCTTTGCTTTAAAAACACTTTGACAGTACTGTATTCCAACTGCAACAAAAATTGTTTAGAGAGGCCATAAAACCCCAATTTGAGGTTTGCTTCCTTAAACCAACATGGTGTCAAAGAGTCCCTCAGTATTACACTTGATTTACTAGTCCAGCAGGCTTGCTCACTAATTTAAACCAATACCAGATTACAGCGATCCACAAATGATCCTTTAAAGTGACCATGCCAGTTTCCAGATGAATCATAAATTAAAATATGTCTTAAGAACTTGGATTGAACTTTTTCAAGTACCTGCCAATTGGTATGGGGATATACTCAAGGGAGCCCCATACAAAAGTTGGACGAGAAGTTTAGCCTAAAAGATCCTGACTGCCGCTGCTGCATTCCAACTCTCCAAATTCCAATAAAATTTCTAAATTGCACCCACACTTTTAGTGGCATTTGTGGTAACATAGTCCACGTGCACCTTTCTGTAGCCAGAAGATTGACAGACTATTCCTAAATATTTTAAACATCGTACCTGCTCAATATCTACTGAATTGATCCTGCACTGCTATAATTTGGGATTATTGGCAAACACTAGGACCTTTTATTTCAGGTAGTTAATTTCCACCTGGTTGAATTGACAATACTGTGCTAAGATTTTCATAGCTCGTTTAAGGCCAATAGGAGTCCTGGAGATCAACACTGCATCATCAGCATATAATAGAAGGGGGATGTGTTTCTCAGCAATTTTGGGGGTGTGCACCTCCAGACAATTCAGATGTTTCCCCAGATCATTAATGAAAAGGTTGAATAAAAATGGTGCCAAAATACATCCCTGCTTAACACCCCTCTCTGCCTTTATAGCTCCCGTAAAATGGCTTTGAGAGTCTGTCTGTATCCGGATTCTGGTGTTCCTGTAAAGGGCCTTTACTAGGGCAAAGAGTCTCCTCTCAATACCCATAACCCCCTACTTTTCCCACAGAATGTCCTGGTTAACTAGGTCAAAGGCAGATTTGAAATCTATAAAGGCTGCATAGAGAGAGGAGAAGTTACTGGTAGAGTATTTGGCAATGAGATGGTCTAAAACAGCACAATGGTCCAGGATAGAACAACCCATTCTAAATCTGACTTGTTTCTCCCCAAGGATCTTATTTTGCTCAATCCACTGACTCAATTTCCCCTTCAGCCAGCTAGTATACAGTTTACTTACTATACTCAAAAGGCTAACTGGTCTATAATTAGTAGGGTCCCCCTTAATGCCTTTCTTATAAATGGGGACTATAACTCCAGCATCCCATTCTTTAGGAGTACTAGTTGTCCTGTCAATTTCCGTAAATAATTTTGCAAGTAGCGAGGCCTACCAGTCTACATTTTCTTAAAACATTAGCACTTGGTCATAAAGGTGCTTTCTTTGTATTTCTCCCATGGGATCAGGTCAAGATCTGGAGCTTTTTTGGACTTCAAGGTCATGATTAAGGATTTTACTTCTGAGGGCTCTATGGATGACCATTCTGACAAGTCCTCTAAGTCTTCTATCAAAGGGGTTAGATTCTCCATTGCTCCATATAGACCCTTAAAGTGGGTTTCCCAAACCTCTGGCATAACAGCATTAGAGATCTGGGAAGGAGGTCTATCTAAACCAGGGGTGTTGAACTCATTTGTTATGAGGGCTGGATCTGACATAAATGAGACCTTGTCAGGCTGGGCCATTGGGCTGGGCTGTGTGTGTTCCCATTTAAGATTAGGTAGTAGAGATAGAAACTTTATAAAGGACACAGACAAATACAATTGAAGATTATTTTTAAAAAAAAAAAACATGCTTAAAACATTAGCACTTGGTCATAAAGGTGCTTTCTTTGTATTTCTCCCATGGGATCCAAGAAACTGCGCAAAGGAAGCTCTAGCTCTTTCTTTCCTTCCCCAGGGGTCCAGGAGGGGGAGGAGCTTCAGCAATAAGGAAAAGAGGCTTAGCTCAGTAGCTCCTCTGTGAGATTGAAAGAGCCTGGCAAAGCAAGCTCTGCCTCCTCCTCCTTCCTCCCAAGGGAGGAGCCTCAGCCAATGGAGAAAATAGAGCTCCTGTGCTACTGAGCATGCCTGATAAAGCAAGCTGTAAAGCAGAAGGGAGCAAGAGAGAGAGAGAAGGAAGCAGATGACAGCCAGTTGCTCGGGGACCTGATAGGAGCCATCCAGGGGCTTGATTCAGCCCCCGGGCGGCATGTTTGACACCCCTGATCTAAACTATTTGACACCAGTTTCCAAAAAAGCAATGTATTTCTTAGTCTTGCGGCCTATCCCAACTGAAGCCTTTTTCTAATTTATTAGGGGTTTTAGAAAATATTTGCATTTCTGCAATTTTAGATATTCATTGTCAATTGACTTTGGGTCAGTTCTGCAGTTTAAATATATATATGACCAAGTTCCCTATTAGCCTGCAGGCATTCCATATCAAACCATTTATTCCTCATTCTTGAGCCTCTCGTGGGGAGGGTGGGATATAAATCTAATAAAATAAAATAAAATAAAATAAATAGTTTTGCTCTTAGGAGTAAGAGGCTGCCTTCCTAATGGGAGTTGCAGTTGCTGAATCAAGTTTCTGTATAATTTAATGACCTCTTCTCCTTCATCTGAAAGAATAATACCTCTTGTCAAGGTTGTAATAGATTTTTGTTTAAGGAAATCTTGCATAAATTTCCCCATTCTATCATCCCATCTTGCCCTGATGTGCTTTTCCCTGTACTAAATACTGCCTTTAAAGCTGGCCACAACTCTCAGGCAGAGGCTGGGGATTGACATAGACAGTGTAAGGAGAATTACTCTTTAGATCTTTGGAAAGTCTTGGACAAGGTAGATGGGGTAACTAGGAATTGCTAGAAAGTGCTTCCCCCCACACACACCTCCTGCTGCCACTTGATGTGGTGGCAGCTAATGGAAACTTGGAGTCAGTTGGAGGCTTCTCACTATAGCAGAAGACCTGGCAAGCTAGATGAGATGCACGAGACAGACTTCAGTTCTGGAGGGCAGTACTCATAGGCTGCTGTCCTAAGGACGCTTCCCTGGGCATTAGCCCCATTTAATAACATCAACATTATTTTAGGGTGGACCTATGTGGCTTGCTCCCACAGAGTCCTATCCCTACCAGCTTGGCAAAAAGTGACTGAGGATCTGTGCCTCTAGGATCACTTTCTCCAAAGGGGAGCCATTGAGGTCATTGTCCTTCTCTGCTACCCCCACTGCCTCTATGATAGAGGCAGTCTTCTGTAGCAGCACCAAAATTTTGGCATGTCCTCCTAAGGGAGGGTCACCTTGCCCCATCTTTGTCATTCTGCTACCTCCTGAAGATGGTTCTTCCACAAGGCCTTTCATTAGCCATGCTGCTGCTTAAAGCATGGACTGGTATTGAACAATGTTGATGAGAAGAGAAATAAGTGGTCGCCTCACTGGAGGGTGGCTTTAAAATGTACTTCAATATAAACAAACTACAGATTGAGTGAAACACATAGAATAGGACTCTATGTCATTTTCCAGCCTGCTGCAAGTCTGCTCCTCAGAGAGTCTGGGGACTCTCTCTCTCTCTCCTCTCTTATTTTATTATTTTATTTCTGTAAACTTATAGTCTGCCCTTTTCCATAATGGGCTCAGGGTGGATTCCAACATGGTCAAACAATTAAAACTAACAATAAACAATCCAACAAATAAATAATAAAACAGTCAAACAGTTAAATAGATTAAAAATTAAAACAGTTAAACCACAGCTCAAAATTAGTTTAAGGAAGCATGGATGGTGTGGACACATCAATTAAGGCATACTTGTCACAGCTTAGGTGTCCAAAAGATGTCAGCTCTCTCTCTCATGCATGCACACACACACAAACAGAGAGAACAAAGTAGAAGTCTTCAGTAGCAGTAGGAAATGGCACAAATTCCTCTTAACATGCCACTGACAGAAATATCCTTCTAATGGTGGAAAACAGTGATATTGTCTATATAGTATATGGACCATGGGGATTTATATCTTTTAGTGCATTGTCACCCATGTTGTTGTTGGGTGGGGATGGAAGAATATTATAACAACAACAGCGTTGTTGGAGATGCTTTAGGCTGATCCTGCATGGAGCAGGGGGTTGGACTAGATGGTCTGTATGGCCCCTTCTAACTCTATGATTCTATGAAAGTTTGTGTTTATGAAGGACTGTTTTTATCTATAAGAACTATGTCCTTAGATAGGCCAGGACCCAAAATCATGAAGCGAGGAAGATTTTGCTGCTAAGCCTGCTTCTGTATTGTAAGTTTACCTTCCATTTGTGTAAATTTGAGGCTTTTCCCCAACAGGAACCTCAGTCTGCATAGCCTTCTATAAATAGCATTCCTGCTTACCCAACCCTCTAATTCTCCAGACCACAGTACAAAATGTGGTTGCTTCACCTTCACCAGCCAACACATATACCACATTATTAAAGGTGAAATCATTGCCTAGGTGTTCCACTTTTGCATAAAGTTGCACACTCTTTTCCGGTATCCACAACATTAATACCATTTGCCCCCCCAGTTAGTTCCTAATTTACATGAGTGATGCCTTGCATTTAAACCAGTAATCGCATGTTATTTTAAGTTCAAAATAACTTTTTATGTTCTGTTATGGAGCTCAACTTCTCGCTCTGTCTACTAATGCAGAATAATGGAAAATAATTAACTTGAAATTAAGTGTTGGGTTTTATTATGTTACAGTAGAGTTCTAATGTGAATTTCAAAAGATATTTTTAAGTGCATGCATAAATCAATTATATACAAAGAATAAATTATAACTACTTCAGAAAGTAATATATTTATCGGATAAAAGGCTGGTTCATAAAACTGAGCCCCCATTACGATCTAATGTGTGCACGACACTTTTGTGTTGAAATGAAGAGAATTTTCCTTCTTGTGATAAGGAATGGTTCTGTTCCACCCCATATCTTTGAGTGCATTTCTTTTTTAAAAAAATGACTTGCCAATGATCTCACTGAAATGATTAAGAGTGAATTGTATAGGCAGAATATAGAAATGATTATAAATATGTACATTTTGCAAAAAATTATAGCAGTTTGAGGGGAAAAATAGGGAACAAAAACAAGCAATCACAGGTTTGATTTGTACAAGGGTGGAGAGAAATCACAATGGGGATTTCGGGTTGAAACAGAAAGGATGAGAACTTAAAAATTATCCCTATATGCAATAAATGAATTTGTCAGAAATAGATTTCTCTCATTATTGTCTTCTGTGTCACTCCCCCTCCTAGATTATATCCAAAATATTGTTTATAAGAAGAAATGTTAATAGGGTCTGAGACATTGAAAGAGTGGCCAACAATCTAGGTTGTCATGAGTTAACAGGGTTGCCTGGTCCTACCTGGACACTGGCAGGGGAAACAGGGTAGGGTTGCCAGATCAGGGTTGGTAGACTCCTGAAAATTTGAGGATGGGCCTGGGGAGGATAATGACCTCAGTGGAGTACAAGCTCCCCCTCTCTGAAGCATCCATTTTATCTAGGGGAACTGATGTCTGGAGATGAATTGTGATCTCCAGGTTACACCTGGAAGCTGGCATCCCAATTAATCCTCAGCCTTGTCTTCCCTAGGAAACTCTCCAGGTGTCACTCAAGTATCAGTATTTTCTTTTGTGCATCAACCAGCTTCCTTTGTAACAGGAAATAGGACAAGGCTTCCAGCAAGTTGTTCAGAGGCTCATGTGTGAGCTCAGATTGCCACATTTTTTGTGGGGGGGGGGGGGAGGGCGGTGAATGTCTTCATTAATTAAAAATATAAAGCTGCCAGTACTGCTTTGGCAAATTGCTGGGAGATTTTGCGGGCAGTGCTTGTGAAGTATGAAATTTTGAGAGGATGTGACATCACTTCTGCGTAATGCAATAGGAATTTCCTTTAATCTTTATGGTAAAGACCATAGAGACATGGGCTGATTTTACAATGGGCAAAAGATCCAGTAATGCTTCGCTTTCAAAAGTGACCATCTACATTACAATGCACCTTCACTTCTGTTTTGCTCCGGTGTTTTGACTGTCATTTACACTTCCTAAATTGGCTGTAAAAACGGTTTCAGCACGGCATGGAGTTGCTCCTGACTTTCCGACACCAAGAGTGCTACCACAGAGGCCATTATTTCTCCCATTCCTCAGTTTCTCAAGGGCGGGATTGGGGCTAAATCAAGGCTTTTTTGGTAGAAAAGGCCCAGCAGGAACTCATTTGCATATTAGGCCACACCTCCTGATGTCACCATTGTTTCACGTAGGGCTTTTCTGTAGAAAATGTCCAGCAGGAATTCATTTGCATATTCGGCCACACCCTCTGGCACTAAGACAGCCGGAACTGCATTCCTGTGCGTTCCTGCTCAAAAAAAAGCCCTGGGCTAAACACATTAAGGGACAAATGCTATTTAATGATTAAACAATAATGCAGCTGATCTAAAACTGCTGATAACCATTTCTCTCTCTTGTATTGCAACAGCATCAGATTTTGCATCCCCATAACTGCTTCCTGTAAGTTTAAGAGCACCTGTGATATATAGCAAGACCCTGTCCCAGTCCTCTTTTGCCCAAAATGGGGGAAATAGGGCATTATTATGCCAGCCTGTTTGTTTCTCCTTCTTTCAACACTGACCTGACTTCCTTCTTCCCCTTGCCTGTTACTTGTATTACAAAGCAATCCTCATCATTATTATCCTTCTAAACACATCAATTTCAATGTATTTAAAAATAATGGTAGTCACCTGTGCAAGCACTGAATCATTACCGACTCATGGTGTGACGTCACATCATGACATTTTCTCGATAGACTTTTTACAGGGTGGTTTGCCATTGCTTTCCCCAGTCATCTATGCTTTATCCCCAAGCTGGGTACTCATTTTACTATTCTTGGAAGGATAGAAGGCTGAGTCAACCCTGAACTGGCTACCTGAACCCAGCTTCCGCCGGGATCGAACTCAGGTCGTAAGCAGAGCTTGGACTGCAGTACTGCAGCTTATCACTCTGTGCCACATGTTATTCCATTTGAGATTGCACTATTAATATCATTTTGTTCAGACTGCTCCTTTTTATAGTTGGACTTCCCTCATCAAAAATCTGTCAAAATTGACAGCCTTTCTCCAAACACAACCATCTTGTCCATGGGGTAGCTTGGGGTAGATTTTACTCCTATTACAAAAAAAAAAAAAGTTTCATGTTGATCCTTGTCACATGTTCATCAGTTAGGAGTCCTGTAAGAACACAAAATCAGTTCATCCTAGGATCGTTTCAGCTGATCATTTCAGTGTGAAACAAAATCTTGCCACAAAGGATAAAACCAGTGCCACAGGAGGCTGAGTAACTCCTGGGGTTCAAAAATTTGGGTTGATGGCCAGCATGTTTTTATCTTTCTGTCTGGAATTATATTCCCTGCTCCTCCTGCACATTGATCCTCAGTTTTCATCCTCTTCTCTTCTTTTCTTGTCTCCATCTTTGGCCAGTTAGCACAGCTTTAAAAACCCTAATTTTAAGAATAAAAAATGGTGAAAATCCAGAAAATGTATGGGGATGTCTTTGACATGGCTGTGAAACAAAATCTTGCCACAAAGGATTCACATTAGTCATGTGAATTTGGATCTCTCAAGCTGAAAATATACTCAAAATGCCTTAATGGTATCTTCAGGAATATTTTGGTATCTCAAAGAAAACAGATGAGCCAGTGGGGGCTCAGTTTCAGGCTCTCCCGTGCAGTTCCATTTAAAGGGACTACACAAGAGAGCCCAAAGCTGTGCCAATGGGGAGACTGCTCCCAGGCAGCTGAGCTTTTTACTGGGCTGTCTTCTGCAGTCCCTTTAAATGCACCCTGTTTTAAAAGGCTGCAGAAGATCCCTCCCGGCAAAAAAAAAAAGCAGCTGAGTGGCAGGGAGCCACAGTAGTTTTTAGCTTTTTTTGTTGCTTTGCTGCAGCTCCTCCCCCCTCCGCCTCATTTTTTTTCCTTCTTGGGTCATTGGACCAGGGGGGGGGAATGGGATTTATGAAAAATCCCAGATCTGAATATTTCACTGGTATTGGGATCTGGGAATTTTTTTTGGAATTCTGGAATTTTTAAGGGTCCAATAGACCTGAACCAAAAAATCTTGGGAGGAAAAATCATATCCCTAGTCTTCATGATACTTCTGGTAAAGGAGTTATTTTTAATGATACACTACTATAACACTCAACCGTCTAACATAAAAAGGTATATTTAATTACACATCTTGTCATTGTGTGAATAATCATGAACAAAAGCATGGGCTACAGTACCATCCTAATTGTCTCCTAATTGTGAATATATTTGAATAGGAATTTACCTGTAACAAATAGGACAGGAGTCCTAAACAATAGCTGAAGACTGAGGTTACTGTTTCCATGTATCCCTTTTCAAAAGCAAAGTAGAATAAAACCCAGAGTTTGAATTTTCTGAACTTGAACTGCTGGCATGTCTGTTTATTCTTCTACTTTTTTCGTTCTTCCTTGCCCCTGTTGTGATTCTGCATGATGGAACATGAAAGGAAAGTCAACAAATGGCATGTTTACAAGCCTAGCTCTGCAAAAGAGGAGGGAGGGGAACAAAACACATCAAGTCTAGATAGTGCTAAGCATTGTGTAGGCTTTAAAGCAGGACCTCCTGTTAAGCTTCTCCTGCTAAATATGTCCTCATGAGCTTCCTCCCTAGCTCTGTTCTTGCTGACAGAGGGGACTGCATTGAGGAAACTGGTATCCCTTCTGCTAGAGTATCCTGCTACGAAGCAGAAGGGTGCCATTTTGGAATCAACTTATAAATATTGAAGAAAGCTGTGATAGAAACATGGAGGTGGCAGGTAGGACCACACAAGACCTCAAGTCCTGGCACCTACTTAAGAAAGCATGCGATTGATACTGGGTACGTGTCTTGGTCCTTAGGTATTTTGCCCCTACTGGATTTCAGATCCTCAAGGGTAGCAGGAAATGCAATCCATGAAACACATTTTAGAAACAAATCCCTTTTTATATAGCATTATTGAGTATTCAATTATTAGAACTACAGTGATTTTTAAAAAAGATTTGGACTAATCAACACAGTAGTTTTCAGCATGCAGTCTTTGGGTTGCCATAGTGAATACTTATGTGTCACATTGCACTATTCAAGTTTAACATTAAATCAGAACATCAGGTACTTTAGCTACATTTGCATTTTTAAAGTAAAAAATCCCACATGTTGTGGCTAGGATCTAGGATGATTCTACCTTATTCAAATCAGCAGGCTCTACATTGCTTGGCAAGACACATTTGAAGTCGTGAAGTCCCAGAGTGATTTTGTCTAAAGCCACATGAAAACAGAGAAAGCACAAATATTAATTGAGCTGTGCAAGGTTTGCTGTTCAAAAGGCATGGGAATGAAAAAATATTGCTAGTAGGCTTCTTTGGGAGACAGGATTCTGTTGAAACTACTTTTTAAAGTTATTTAAATACCCAGGGGTCATTTTGTAGAAAAAGTGGTGCCAGAGCTCATTTGCACAACTCATTTGCATAACTCATTTGTATATGCCACACACACCTGACATCACCAAAAGTTGTACTAAATTAGCTCAGCATCTACCTTAAAATGCTTCATGAATTAGAATTGTCATAATACAATCTTACTCCCATCATACTTTTTAAATTACTTTCTCCTCTGAAGCCACAGTGGCATGATGGAGATTTCCATCTGTTTGCTTTATATGTTTTGGTTATTTTCCCATTTCTTTGGGGGGAGGGGATATTAGAAAGTCTGTTAAATCTTAGAGTTCATCAAAATTCTCCCAAGGGGTATATTTTGAACAATGGAGTCCAGAAGCGAGTATTGGGGGAGGGGAGGGGAGGGTAAGAAAGAAAGAGCACAATAAAATTTAGATGTTCTGGAGCTCCACTCCTGTGAGCTCCTGCCCAAAATGAGGCCTATGAATACCCTTCTGTGAAACAGTCCACTCTCTGAAGACCTATACAAGAAGTGTATTGGGAGTAATGTATGGCAATGCTTCTTTCAGTCTTAAGGAAGAGAGCGGTATATAGTGAGAATCCCAAACGAGGGATGCTGCAATTCTTGCAAATACAGTGCTTGGGAATGCCCATTTACTTTTGCATTCCTGATATGGTTGTATGAGATTACATTCTGATTTTATATCTGGACTATTGATGGCAATGTCACCCTAGTTAGCTGGCTGGCATCTGTTGATTGCACAAGGTGAGAAACCAGCGGATTGCTAGCAAAGTCATATATGCATCAAGGAACATGTTTTAGGAGGAGGGGCTGTGGCTCAGTGAAAGAGTCTCTCATCTGCATGCAGAAGGTTCCAGGTTCAATCCCCAGCATCCCCAACTAAAAAGATTAGGGATGAGGTGATATGAAAGAGCTCTCCCCAAGTCCCTGAAGATCCAGTGCCAGGCTAAGTGGAATACTGACCTTGATGGACTGACCATGAAGCTATGGGGCAGCTTCATGTGTGCTGATATGTGTTAAGGGCAAAGCATTCTGGTGATTAAAAAAAATGAAGATGGATTCTGAGTTTATGTGATACTTTTATATCTGCATAGACATCACAATAGGCACCTGGGCATAGCTGATGCTCAATCAGAAAGCTGCTAGTTATTAGGAGAACCCAGGGGTTGATTTCTAGCAGGAGCTCCTTTGCATATTAGACCACACACCCCTGATGTAGCCGATACTCCAAGAGCTTACAAAAAAGAGCCTTGTAAGCTCTTGGAGGACTGGCTACATCAAGAGGTGTGGCCTAATATGCAAAGGAGCTCCTGCTAGAATTCCACCCCTGGGAAAACCCATGATTGTCCCCCAACATTCAAAAATGGTGTAAGCCGAAATGCCCTCAAAACGAGGTTGGGGAATTAGTTAGGTAGGCACCTGGCTCACTCGGGATCTTTTCACCTATGTCTACAAGATTAACCAACCAGAGTGTGATGCTTAAATAATGGGGACTCTAATTTAGTAAAACCAATTATAATTTATTGAGAAAAATATAGTCTTCCATACAAGATAAAAATACACATACAATCACACATAGTCCTAGGAAATATAGATAGATGGATAGGGGAACATAAAGGGTAGACACACAGGGTAATATTTACCTATTGTAGTCTTCGAGGAGGGCTCCAATGGGCGACAAGCGAGGAAGTGGGTAAGGGACCCGAAACTGATCAGGAATCAGGGATGGATCTATGCAGTGGAAGGTGGGATACTGATAGAAGCACACCTGTGGGTAGCTAGTCTACAGGTTATAAGGACTCTCTTGAGCCCGCAGGGGATGGGAGGGAGGAGAAAGGGGAGGCCCTGCAGTGACCATGAGGGCCGGACTATTGCAGGCCAATAGAAAGTTCCTTGGTGACACTGCTCTTGACCAATGAACTTGCCAGGATCCTGTATACCTGAGAGAACTTTCAGATTGAAACAGGCCCTGGGGTGGCTCCAAAGTGACAGTTGGGAAGAAGAATAGAGATGACTACTGGGTGGGGGGCATTTAAGATTACATGGGCTTATCTAAAAAGGTGACAATAGAGAATCAAATACTGGCCTAGGTATCACCCAGATTAGACAAAAGACTTGGCTCTGGCAGGAGATGGTCTTCCTCTTTTTCTATCTTCTTCCACTCCATGGCTGACATACGCGATGGCAGGAAGACGTCCGTTGCGCTAGTAGGCACTCTGTACCGGTTTAGAGTATCTGTATAACTTGTGGCTGCTTGTACACATAAGTGCCTCATGTCCCTGGATAGGTTTGCCCACACTCTCTGGCCAGACGTGTGCGAGCTCACTTCTCCAGGCGCCCTGGCAACCATACTGGCGACTACGATGTTCGGAAAAGGGGGCTTTTCCTCACAATGGGATGAGGATATTTATTTATATTTTAAACAATGCAGAAATTGTAGGGGCATACTAACAACAACAGAGGACAGTAGTATAGTTGACAGTCCCTCTACTTTTACCAATCAGGGATAGAACCAGGAGCATGCACCAGGGGGAAAAAAATAACAGTGTTTTAGATTTTGGAAATGTCATAAATACTGGTATTTGATGCTATTGGGGTATTGGTGTTCAACTTTTTCCAGTATTCTGGAACTATTTAGGTTCCATTAGTCCCTCTGTGCGATTTTTTTCAGGGACAGGGTGGCTGACTTTCAACCAAAAGACCCCCAAATTGCTGGGCCCTTAGTGCTTCCTATCTACAGCCCTAGAACAGGGACCTGCCCTCACAAAAGAGAGTAGGAAGAAGGGAGGGAGAAAGAGCCAGCCAGACTCTGCTGGGCCCTGCTCCTGACTCATGTGAATCTAGATATGCTTCAGTTAGGCTGGACAAGATTTGTGCCAGCTGGCAGCTACTTCTCCCTGGGCTGTGTGAGACTTGCACTGGTTTGGGAGTCACCTTCCCTGGACTGGAAGAGATGCCTTCTTCCCCCTTCACTCCCATTGCCTGGGGAGGGGCAGGCTTGGGATCCGTAAAATGTTGCCTCTGGGTATTCCCAAATATTTCTGGAAATATATGGGACTCAGATACAGGTATTCCTTAGAATCCCACATACCACTCTGGATGCCCAAATATATTCCCAAAATACCAAAACAGTATTTTGGGAATATATATTCAGAACAGATATATCCAAGCACATATCTCTCACTAGAACCCCAGTTTCCAATTGGGGTCAGCATTTCAAGAAGAATCCTGGGATATGCTGTGTTTTGATGACGACAGCAACAAAATCCAAGCTACTAGCAGTCTGCTATAAACATTGACAATTCTATTATTTCCAACCCAGATCTTCATATTGTAAGGCAATTTGTCAACAGCAGATTTCACTTTTATCATGGTGCCACAGCTTGGAGGAAGTGAGGAATAAAGAGACTTCTCCAGTATCTGAAGCCCAACTTAGCCTTGTCATTTGAGCACTGGTTAATCCGACCTAGTAGGAGCCTTGGACTGCACTCTTCATTTCACAGTTTGAAGTACAATTCCATATCTGTTTCTGACCTTACAAGAGACTTCTGTGACCTAAATGAACTTGAGATATAAAATACTTTGTAATTGCCACTTCTTTAGATTTCCTGGCTGAATCTTCATTCATCTTCTCTGCTGAAATGTTATGCTACCTTTGTGTTGCAAGGAAGAAAGGGGATATAACTTCTTCCCTATAGCTAGGCTAGATGGATTGTAATCCAATTAAACTAGGATCATTTAACAAAAGATGAAAATGCATGCTTCTTTTTTCTATAGTCTGGCTCATACATGCATAGAGAACTCCTTGATTTCTCTGACCCTTGGTTGCTGTAAGAGCAGTCAAATGTGTGAATAGAAAACAGTATCAAATTGTATGATGGAACCCCAAGTTTTTACTATCTAAACCAGGGGTGTCAAACTCATTTGTTATGAGGGACATAAATGAGACCTTGTTGGGTTTGGCCATATCAGGCCAGGCAATGTGCGTATCTATTTAAGATTAAACCACAGAGATACAAACTTTATAAAGGACACAGACAAACACAATTAATTTTTTTAAAAGAAACTTAAAATGTGCTTAAAATATTAGCACTCATTGGTCTTAAAGGTACTTTCTTTGTATTTCTCCCATGGGATCCAGGGAATTGGGCAAAGGAAGCTCTGGCTCTTTCCTTCCTTCCCCTAGGGACTGTGGGAGGAGAGGACCTCAGCCAATAGAAGGAAGAGAGGCTTGGCTCAGTAGCTCTGCTGTGCAATTGAGAGAAAAAACAAACAAAAAACAGTGAAATGAATAACGAAGAAATAGTGAAGAAACCTATGTATTAAATTTACAGCTACTTAAAGCAATACAGCTGTAATAATATTCATATGATTCAATACTACAATGTCTAAACTAGCAATATAGTATACCATTACATAAATATAAACCTATCAAAATATACAGTCCAAAGTTTATTCATTCAGATCTAGTGCAAATGTCGGCTTCCGACTTTTAAAATTTGCAGCCAATTCACCCACTCTAGTGAGCTGAATCAAAGTGCTGGTGCTTTAAAGATTCCATTGCAAAAAATCCTTATGATTTCAAAATTCTTCCAAACTTCAAAAACAACAACCAATTGAAAGGCTTCTAGTTTTCACAGAAGAAATATTCATGATCAGAAGTGGGTATAATATAAGCCTCTGACAAGAACGCACATTTGCTTCTGTTTCCAGGAAAACCCTTCTTCAGAGAGGCATGTCCCACTATTAAATTCATCCACAGACCAATCACACAGCACTCAACATGGAGAAAGTCTGAGTGCAATTGAGAGAGCCTGGCAAAGCAAGCTCTGCCTTGTCCCCTTCCTCCCCATGGGAGGAACATCAGTGTTATGTATGTGGACTCAAGGAAAGACTTTGGATGGTTTTGCCGTGCTCATTGGAGCTATGTGGATGGAGCTTGGGGACTTGGGACCAATCACAAACCCCCACCAGGTTGAATGACCCAATAACGTGCTTGCATGGAAACCCATATATATATATATATATAAGTTTGGCCCATGGGCCCCAACATCAGTCTTGTAATGTGACCTTATAATATGTCACTCCTATTAAAGAGCTTATCACTTACTCTGAGACTCTGCCATGCATAGAACCCACTATATTATAGTGGCAACAAAGGTGGGATCCGGATGAGGGTGGTCCAGGGCACCCCAGCACTGCCAATCGCATCAAGCTCCAGTGCCGCCGTGCAAGATGCACCACCGCCCAGCCCGATCATGGCTGCCGCGTCTTGATTGCAAAACTCCATTCCGGAGTTCGACATGGCACAGCCCAAGGCCTGGTAAGCCTGGATCAAAAGACTCAAGTACCACCTTGTGGTGCAGCGAATCAAGAATGATGAACCCAAAATCAAGAAGGCCATCTTGCTGAGTAACTGTGGCATCACCACGCTACAGCTAGCAGAGGGCCTGGTCACGCCGGAGATGCTTGAGGCGTCTTCCTTCGACAAGATCGTCAAGGGACTGACCAGCCATTTTGTCTTGAAGTCTACTCTCCTCACCTGGAAGCTACAGTTTCTCGACAGCTTCCAGGAGCTGAACGAGACCGTTGTGACCTTCCTAGCCTGCCTGTGAGACCTGGACAGGAAGGTGGAGTACGGTACGCAACTGGAAGAGGCCCTGATCATGAAGTTCACTCATGGCCTCAAGGACATGAAGGCATGTCAGAAAATTGCTACAGAATCAAAGCCGACCTTGGAGAAGGCCCTACAAATAGCCACCGCAGCTGAGGATGCTCAAAAGGAGAAGGCCTGCCGCCTGGGAACCAGCACTCACCAGCTGAGACTGGCTGTGGAATCAGACGACTCAGACGGGGATGATGCCCTCAAGTTGCACCAGGAGGGCCAATAAAAGCCAAGGCCATGAGCAACGGAATCGACCACCCCCAAGACCTGCGCCAGCTCTGGAGAGCCACACGAGAGGTGCATGTGCAAGTTCAGAAGCATGACCTGCCATACATGTGGGAAGGCCAGGCACATAGCTTGGGTGTGCCGGTCAGCGGTGCTGCACCAAAGAAAACTTCCTCGCCAAGAGAATGGCCGCTGCGACGAGGTCGCACTAGTGGACAACATCCAGGCACTCACCACTTCGGACACCCAGGTATGCCAGTTGCTCTTCCCTCCCTGGATAAATATTACATGACTGTGTTCATGGAAGGCAAGCCCTGCAAAATGGAGGTAGACTCCAAGGTGGGCCAGATGGTCATTTTGCCCCGCACATTCAGGGAGATGTGCCCCGGGGGGAAGGTCAGTTACAACCAACCTCATTCATTGGCCAGGACTTTCAGAAGCGGGAGGTTGCAGTCCTGGGAATGGGTCTGGTCCACATTAGGTATGGAAAGTTCAAGGGCAAGCTCCCCCTCATCGTGGTAGAGGGTGATCTGTGCAGCCTTCTAGGTTGGTCCTGGTTCCAGGCCCTGGGCATCCAAGTGACGGAGATCACTTGGTGTGCGAAGAGTTCCCCACTATTTTGACAGACCACAATCCCCTGCTGGGCCTGTTTGCCCCCGACCAACAAACACCCCAAATGCTTTCATCATCAGTGTTGAGGTGGTCCATCTGCCTGGCAGGCTATCAGTATGACCTTAAGTACTGGCCAGAGAAAGCGATGGGTTACGCTGATGCTCTGAGTCGCCTGCCGCTGCCCTCCATGGATCCAGACCCAGACCCGGCATTCCAGATCATGTCACTAGAAGCCCTCCTGGACTGCCCGGTGCATGCAAAGGACATTGCCTGCTGCTCTTTCAAGGACAAAATCCTCTCCTGAGTTCTGGACTGGGTGTGGAGGGGGTGGCCAGAAGGATGGGTGGGCTCAGAATTTTCTGCGTTTGCATCCCGCTGGGACGAACTGTCTGTGCATAAAGGGTGCCTGTTATGGGGAAGTAAGGTGGTGGTGCCCCCTACAGCAGCGAGTGCTAACAGCACTGCACGAAACCCATCAAGGATTTTACGCATGAAAGCGCTGTCCCGCAGCTATGTATGGTGGCCAGGAATTGATGACGCCATTGAATCTTGGGGGTTTGACACAGGGGATATGGTGTTTGCCAAAAACTTTGGGGGAGGGCCATCATGGATACCAGCATGATTATCCTGTGCACTAGGGATCATCATGTACAAAGTCATCTCAGGGGGGGATTCACAATAAGGAAACACATTGACCAATTATGTGCGCGAGAGGTGCCCAGGGGGGAAGATGAGGACGAGAACGCAACCACCCCAGTGCCTGCTCTAGGCAAAACAACCCCTGAGCCGGAGGAAGCAGAAGAGCCCACAGCTACAACAGTGCCAGCACCAGCGAAACAGACAGGACCGCCATCAGCATCAGAGACCTCGAAGGACCCAGTCCAGCCAGTGGATTTCCCCTCAGCACCAGGACCTCTGCCAGGAATGCCTGAAGCAGAAACCACGTCGCCACCAACTCCAGTGCTCAGGCAGTCAACACAAAAGCACCGCATACCTTAAAGACTATGTTCACTAGGGGCTTGCGAACTAAGGGGGGGAGGGATGTTATGTATGTAGACTCAAGGGAAAACTTTGGATGGTTCCACCGGACTCATTGGAGCCATGTGGACGGAGCTTGGGGACTTGGGAACAAAGGGCTGCAGGATTCAAATCCCTGCAGCCCAGGACCAATCACAAGCCCCCATCGGGTTGAATGACCCAATAACATGCTTGCGCAGGAACCCAGAGATTTATATAAGTTTGGTCCGTGGGCCCCAACGCCAGTCTTGTAATGAGACCTTATACTATGTCACTCCTATTAAAGAGCTTGTTATCACTTACTCTGAGACTCTGCCATGCATAGAACCGACTATATTATAATCAGCCATTGGAGAAAATTGGGGTTTTGCTCTGTAGGTCCTGTGTGATTGAACAAGCCTGGCAAAATAGGCTGTGATGTAGAAGGAAGCAAGAGAAGAAGAAGAAGAAGATATTTGATTTATATCCCGCCCTCCACTCCGAAGAGTCTCAGAGCGGCTCACAATCTCCTTTACCTTCCTCCCCCACAACAAACACCCTGTAAGGTGGGTGGGGCTGTAGAGGGCTCTCACAGCAGCTGCCCTTTCAAGGACAACTTCTGCCAGAGCTATGGCTGACCCAAGGCCATTCCAGCAGGTGCAAGTGGAGGAGTGGGGAATCAAACCCGGTTCTCCCAGATAAGAGTCCGCACACTTAACCACTACACCAAACCGGCTCTCCTGAGAGAGGGAGAAGTAAGCAGATGACAGCCAGTTGCTCAGGAGCCTGAGAGGATAGGGGCCTGATTTGGCCCCCAGGCTGCATGTTTGACACCCCTGATCCAAACCTTAGTATTACCTGGTATCTAATCCTGTTAACTAGGTATGCCAGGGACCGAACCTGGGACTTCCTGCATTCAAAACAGATGTCATATCACTGAATCACATGGACCCTCCACACTATGCAGGGCTGCCAGCCCCCCACTGGTGGTATGTGTCTACCATAGAGTTTTCACCCAAATACCAGAGCATTCGGTGTTGCCAGCAATATGATGACATCATTTCCAGTGTGGATTTTGCCAGTGTGGACTTTGAGACCCAGTTTGGTGTAGTGGTTAAGTGCGTGGATTCTTATCTGAGAGAACCAGGTTTGATTCTGCAACTCCTCCACTTGCATCTGCTAGAATGGCCTTGGTCAGTCATAGCTCTTGAAGAACTGTCCTTGAAAGGGCAGCTTCTGTGAGAGCTCTCTCAGTCCCACCTACCTCACAGGTGTCTGTTGTGGGGGAGGAAGCTAAAGGAGATTGTGAGCCACTCTGAGACTCAGAGTGAAGGGTGGGGTATAAATCCAATATCATCATCATAGTCGTCGCCGTCATTGTAGTGACACCAACCTAGGCCTCCCCTTACTGCCAGTAAGTCCTACTGTCCCTTGGAGTTGCCAGGAGAGGCCTGGCAACTCTACCACCATAATGGCTCATGAATAGGTTACTGCATCTCAGGCCATCATGAGGATTGTCAGTGTCAGGGCTATTTTTGTAGCTGGAACTCCTTTGCATATTAGGCCACATACCCCTGATGTAGTCAATCCTCCTGGAGCTTACAGTAGACCCTGTACTAAGAGCCCTGTAAACTCTTGGAGGATTGGCTCCATTAGGAGTATGTGGTCTCGTATGCAAAGGAGTTCCTGCTACAAAAAAAGTCCTGGTCAGTGTTGATTTCATAATTATTGATCTCCTGATTGTAAGGGGGCAGCCAGCTGGAACCTGGGTAGAACTGGTGAATGAAAGCAAATCTGGGATAGAATCTGAGTAGAGCATGAAACTAGGACAGAATACGGCAGGCCAGGAAGAAGCCAAAGTAACCATAATGGTTGTTAACTGCCAGGTTACAGTTTTACTTACTGGTCAGAGGAGTACAAAACTAACCAAATTAGAATCCTGTAGCACCTTAGAGCAATACTGACCACTTAACAAACCGAGTCCTCACTATCGCTGTGGGAGAGGCTCTGCTTTTATGAACAAGCTGAATTTCAGCCATTGCTTTCATCAATGACAATGATCTTGCAGTCTTTTAATCCTTCCCATTTTGGGTAAAAGAGCTCATTCAGAGAACTGGAACAGGATCTTGCTGTATCTTCCAGGTGCTCTTAATCTTACAGGTGGCAATTATGGGAATATGAAATTCAATGCTACTGCAATACAGGATAGAGAAATGGTTGTCAGCAATTTTAGATCAGCTGCATTATTGTTTAATCATTAAACAGCATTTATTCCTTAATTGGTTTTTGAATGAGGAAATCAGCGTCATACTGAGAAGCTGCCAAATGGTAGGAGGAGCAGATTCTTGGTGTTATCAGCAGTTGTTAACAGGGCTGGCTAGATGGCTGTGACCTTAAGCATCTATTGGGGGTAGCAATTTGGCTGTAACAGTGGACCCATTTTTTTTCTCTTCCCAATACTGTCAGGATTCAGTCCTGCAGTACATCTTAAAACTATGGTCTGAGGATTGTTCCCATGAAGCAAACTATGTGACTCATGTTATCTTTATGCATTGCAATATCTCTGCAATACTGCCAGAAGAAGACCCATTACTTTCTGTTGTTATCAATTTGCTGTTTTCAGATAATGGATATAGGAAGAGCTAGGCAAAAGAACATAAGAGAAGCCATGTTGGATCAGGCTAATGGCCCATCCATTACAACACTCTGTGTTACACAGTGGCCAAAAACCAGGTGCTATCAGGAGGTCCACCAGAAAGACTTCAGAAGCCCTCCCACTGTAGCCCCCCCTCCCAGGCACCAAGAATATAGTGCATCTCTGCCCCAGACGTAATGTTCCACCTATACCCAGAGTTTTTTTCTAGCAGGAGCTCCTCTGCAGGAGTTTAAAGGGCTCTTAGTACAGGGTCAACTGTAAGCTCCAGGGGGATTGGCTACATCAGGGGGGCATGTTCTACTTTGCAGAGGAGCTCCTGCTAGAAAAAAAGCCCTGCCCATGCCTTATGGCTAATAGCCACTGGTGGCCCTCTGTTCCATAGGACTACAAAGGAGAAGCAGGCATAAGGTAAGGCGTCTTGACAGTGGACTATACCCATTCAGATTTTGTTCTGTATCTTCTAGTAATCCTTGTAGAGAACCAGTTCCTACTTAAGCTCAGAGGTGTCTTATTTTTGCTATGCTGCACTCAAAGCACCATAGATCAATCAATTTGGCAGTCAGGTCATCTTAGACTCTGCATTCAATGATGATAAATCCACACCGCCATCATGAGGTTTAACTATTTTGAGAGATACTGACAAAGTTAAGAAAACTTTGGTTTAGGAACAGCACAGAACTTCTGAGATGCCAAATTCAACTCTGATTGGGATGGTAAATCTGGGCCAGAGATGATTTACCCCCTCTCAACCCTTTTCCACCCACCACAAGTCCACAACATTTATGACCTGTTGTGGCAACAGAAGACAGACAAGCAAATTCTTGCGATGTTGTCCTCCTTCTTTGTTTATCCCCTCACTTTATTCCCCCATTGCATTGGTAACTTTAATCCCCATAATACTTCGAATTAACTTTCACAGGTTCCAGGAGCTACATTCCCAGAATGAACCAAGGAGAACAATGCAACACAAATGCCACAACCTTTACTTGTGTTTGGTGTTAATTGTGCTGTTGCCAGGTAATCTGGTCATGAAATCAGTTCATGTAGGGCTGTTGAGTGGTACAACTTCCTGGTATTTTTGATCTTTTCTTCTCCCCTCCCCTCTTAAAGTCTTGAACTTTGTATACTAAAGACTGTGGTCTTTAATGTAAAAATGAAGGTGGCGGGATGCCAATCGTAGTTTCCTTTATTTCAGCATAGGAGATTCTTTTCGTCTCTTTGAATCCTGGGAAGACAGAAGCCCTCAAAGGAACAATAAAGAAGAAAATAGAATAAAATAATAACAATAAAAAGAGAAATAGCAGACCAGACGCACTGCCTGTGGATGAGTATGTAGTACTTGGCAGCAAATTAAATTCATGATCAGTTGTTAAGGCAAAAGGCATTAATGGTATTTGAAAGAGAAAGTGACTGAGCCCTCTTTCTTACTAGCTGGGCTTTGTTCTGTTTCCCAGGTCTGCACCATGCATTGTAATATCGCCATCAGAGAAAGTCATTCGCTATTGCACAGATCTGACAGTCTCTAACATGACAAAATGCCATTAGAGCTGCTGTACGCATGATAAGAGTGTGTGTGTGAGGGGGGGAGCTTTCTCTCTTTCTGAAACAAGGCTGCCCTCTACAGAATGGAATGCTATTCACTGGTAAGAAAAGTGGAAGGTTATTCTTGTCTCAGAGCCTTTGTAACCCAAAACTCTTGTGCGTGCGGTCTGAGCATTTTGCACATAGGGATTCTCTGCCTGTGAGAATCTATCCATGAAAGAAAGCAAAGGATAAGAAAGGAAGGCAGGAGAGAGAATTTGAACTGTGGTTTATGGGACAGATTAATAGAATGGAGGAAGACAATGCAATCCAATGCAAACGCAGGCTAGTCTAAGATCCAATAAAAAATAAGTATAGAACACAACCATTATATTCCTCCTCCAACTATCTTTGTGAAACAGTGGCATTGTAGCCTGTGAAATCTCTTTGTATCTGTGTAGGAACTACATAACACACAAACAACTTCACCAGAATTGGTGACAAAATTGGGATTGCAACTTGTCTAGTGGTTTCTCATTCCAGAGAGAGAGAGACTGAGAGAGGGATTCATCTTGGTTTTTCTATGATGTCAATTATTACCTAGTGCAAAAAAAAAGGGGTGGGGTGGGGGGAAGTATCAATACAAAGGCCAACAAAAATGACCAATTTTTTTTTACCGTGCATGCACGTGGGGATTTTATTGTGTTTCACTTTGAAAAGTCCAGTCTTTGGTCCCCATCAAAGATCTTTGAGTGAAACATAATAAAAATCTCCCCTCCCACAGTAACATTGTTTTTTCTTCTCTCCTTTGAGGCAGATCTCTCCCCACAGACCAATGTAGCGGCTATCATTGTTCCAAAGGTGTGTTTTCTATCATTTGAATGATTTATGCTTACTGGAGAGTTGGTCAATCCCTCCCCCTCCCAAAAAAAGTCAGGCCACGAACTCAGCAATCCTCTAAATCCTGCAGCCATACAAAACAGAGATTTTGCTTGAAGATATGCTCAGTAATGACAAATGACTTCCACCTGGCAACTGAGTAATGCCTGTCAATATAAATTGCATTTTTTCTAAGTTATCTCCTTTGAGGAACTGCTTTGATTCATAATTCTGAAACTGGTTTCCTTGCCTCTACCAGTGGTTATAACCAGGCCTTGAATTCAGCAGGAGCTCACAAGAGCACACCTCCTGAGCCTTTCTGAGGGTTTCCCCTTCTCCACCTTGTCCATTGAATACTAGGTGCAGCTGCATAACAATCCCTGGATTAGGATAGTGAACAGCAGCCAGCCACAAGTGGCTTTACCATGCCCCCAGCAGCCCTCATTAACCCCTGGAGAAGCCTGTACCACCCTTTCTCCACTTCTTATGTGATTTTGGGTGGTGGGTGGCTTGCTGACCTTTTGATTGTGTGTGGGGAGCAGTGGCCAAGGAGAACCCCAGGTGAGCGAGGCCTGCTTGGGTTGGTTGGATCTCTAGCCAGCCCAAGCAGGTCTCACTTGCCCAGGGCTCTCCTTTCTTGCATCAGGTTGCTGTTGGCTAGTGGGGGGTGGTGGCATATGCTAATGAATTATGCTAATGAGCTCCATTACTTATTATTCTACAAAACGACCCCTGTTTATAACGGACATTACATGCTTGTAGAAGGAGGGGTTCTATATTGTAAATTCCTCTGTGTAATACATAATCTATGCTTTCTGCACACAGAGGTACATTGTGTACCTGTTTGTGGCAAGGGATGTAGCTCCATGTTAGAGCATTGGCTTTGCATGCAGAAGGTCCCAGGTGCAACCCCTGGTATTTCCAAGTGGAAAAAAAAAGTTTAGTAGATAATGTGAAAGATCTCCACCTGAAACCCTGGAGAGTTGACATGCAAAGTAGACAATGCTGGCCTAGATAGACAAATGGTCTAATTCAGTAAGGTAGCGTTATGTCTACCTTCCTATCACCACTTAGAACGCTTGCCCTCAAGAACTGGGCAGATTCATTAGGTTCCATCTACACATTGTCAAGTCCTCATGTTTGCTGGAGAATAACCACAAAAACTTTGCATTATATATGTGATGGGATTTTTGTGCTTCCCAGATGCACATTGATTCTTTTTTGTTTGAGATCAAAGGAGGCAGGGAGAAGTAGCTTTAACCTCTGTCCCCTGCTATTTTCATGTTTGCAAACTACCTTGCTGAGGTCTTATTGCCTGTAAAAATCATATTACTTATGTGGCTACATGTAAGTCTCACACTGAAGCCAATATCAGCTCCTAGGGTGTTTTGCAGATGCAACATTCATCCTTAATAGCTAGTGCTAGAAGCTTAGCATGCTCAGTGCCAGAAGAATATCTTTGAGGAGATGATTTCCATAGCTGAAGAAGAAGAAGATATTGAATTTATATCCTGCCTTTTACTCTGATTCTCAGAGCGGTCACAATCTCCTTTTATCTTCCCCCCTCCCACAACAGACACCCTGTGAGGTAGGTGGGCTGAGACAGCTCTTACAGAAGCTGCCCTTTCAAGGACAACTCTGTGAGAGCTATGGCTAACCCAAGGCCATTCCAGCAGCTGCAAATGGAGGAGTGGAAAATCAAACCTGGTTCTCCCAGATAAGAGTCTGCACACTTAACCACTATACCAAATTGGCTGAGGTGCCACCACTCAGAAAGTCCTGATTCCTGTGGCTACCTCCATATTTCAGATAATGGTGACACACAGAGTATGACAATAGTGTTGTCATTTTCAGACATTTTGTTTGTGTTTCTTGTGTTCCAGATTTGTTTCTTTTATTCCATTCACTCACCATATTTGTGTTATACACCATTCATATACAACTGATGTGAAAATGAAACCACAAATTGCATCAATTTAATAGGAAAACAGAGAGTGGGAGGGGGGACAGAAAATGGTGTAACCATACCGATTCACAGGTTTGATTCATAAAAGTAGGAAAATTAATGAAAAGAGGGATAGTGAAATTCAGCAGCATTCCTAATTTTTGCTCAATACAGTCCTCAGCAGAGTTACACTCTTCAAAGTCCACTGAAGTTAAAGAGAGTTGGAGACATAACTGTGATTCTGATTGCATGGTATAACTAGAGTTTCCAATTCTGGCTTGGGAAATGCATAGACATTTGAGGTAGTGTCTGGCAAGAATGGAGTTTAGGGAGGGAGTTCAGAGGCATTAATGCATTACAGTTTGCTCTCTGAAGCTGCCATTTCTTCCAGGAGTAACTGATTTATGTAGCCTGGAGACCTGTTGTAATTCCAGGAGAACTCCAGCCCCACCTCGAAATTGGTAACCTTATGCATATCTCTTACAGGTTCCAATTTGATAGTATAAATTGTGAGAGGGGGGAAATCTCCATTTGTACAGTGCTTTGGGCATTATATGTTTTGCCCTGGTTTCTCGTTGCAGAGACATGTAACTGTTCTAAGTGACTGAAGAATGAAACTTACAGTTTAGAGGGTGTTGAAAAATATTTTTGTTGGATAACTGAGCTTTCAACAATATTCTCATTATGTCTGTGCAGCACTTGCTGAAGAAATCAAAGGGATGGGGGGAGCTAACTGTGTCACTCCATAAAACGCACACATACACACACAATATTACCAACCAAATTATAGATGAAGTTTTGACTAAGCTTGTTCCCCCAGGGCCTATTTGCGAGTGGCCCACTTGCAAGGAGAAGCTGAGCGTGAGTGAGAAAAGTGCGTCAGAGGTGAAGAAGAGCTGTATTATTTACAAGCCTCTGTTTCCACTGATGAATAGCTCCAGCTCAAAACCAGGGAAGAAAGAAGCTTTCACTTCACAGAGAGTTCTAAGCAGAAACTTCAGAGTCTGGCTGTTTTGAAATGCTGTTATGCAGCTCAACAAATCTGCAGTTTACAGAAATTTAGAGAACACATCAGCCTGGAAACAAAGCAAAAGTTGGGGCGGGGGTGGGGGGGACAGGCACGCACTGCTGGCATTTCTGAGCCATCTAAAGTCTCTGAGTGTGGGTTTGATTCCATGAGCAGATACAGAAGCCACTTTTAAGAATTCTATAGGGCCATGTCAGGACATGTTCCGAGGAAAGAGAAAGAACACTTCCATCAGAGGTACCTTCTACTTTTACCAAATACTATAGTGGAGACATTATGGACCCATCTTGCTATAAAGGGCAAGGGAAATCAAAGTGTCTGATATGCTACCTGGGACACAGCTGCCAACAGGTGGTCCAACATGCATCATTCATACTCCACTTTTTCTCCCAAAGCAGTTTACAGTACAAGGGGGGTGGGGAAGATGATAGATTTTGAACACATTCATTTTCATTTTGGATATTTCATTTATCTACAAGCTGCTTTGAATGTGTATGTGTGTGTTTAGTGCATTACAAAAAATTGAAAGACAGGCTGTATATTTCCTAAATAAACAACAACAACAAATCCACCCATACTCTGGATGCCCAGGTTTGGCTTTTGTTAATACTTGGGTGAAGAAAATTAGGGGTCTCTGCAGAGGAAGGCAATGGCAAACCACCTCAGTTTGTCTCTTGCCTTGAAAACTCTACAAGATAACCATAAATTGGTTGTGACTATGGCAGTTTACACATGCACAATCCCACCAACGTAGAAGAGATAATAGTTGGGCTCCCTCGTCTGGAATACAGCAGTAAGACTTTGGAACTCTCTACTCCTTGGCTTGCTGCTGGGAAGTAGGATGCTGCTGAAATATCAGGTGTGCCTGCAGTTATTATGTGCCAAGACAGAGTGATCACATCAGGCAAGGAGTCCTTCTGCTGTTCAGAGGCTGTGGCAAGGCTGGCCTCCAAATCTATTCAGACTCCTGCAACAGAGATGAAGGCATGGGCTGGTTCCTATCAGCTTTTCCGCTTGGTCATCCAATTCTTCTCCTCACTGCAGCCCCCATCCCATGTGGCTTTTATCCACATGGGCCGCACTGCACTATTTCTGACATAGCCATTTCAGTAATCAAGCAAGAGTCCCCCTTCCGTTCTTCGGATCTAAACCCAGGGCATTTTTTGAGCAGGAACGCACAGGAATGCAGTTCTGACTGGCTCGGCACCAGAGGTGTGGCTTAATATGCAAATGAATTCCTGCTGGGCTTTTCCTACCCAAACAGCCCTGTATGAAACAATGGTGACATCAGAGGGTGTGGCCTAATATGCAAATGAGTTCCTGCTGGGTTTTTTTTCTACAAAAAAGCCCTATCTAAAACCCTGTGTGAATATGATTCCTGATCAATATGCTGGATTCAGTTTTCACGAATGCAAAGCAAAATAGCCATTGGGACTAGAGTGCTGGATCACTTAGCAAAGTTTTAATATATATATATTATTTTTTTCTGTAAAAACCCAAAGGCTTTGCAAGCACAGCAGGATTCCTTCACAAAACAATAATGGAATTTCAATCCCCCCTGCCTCCCCAAACACATAACCACTTTGTTTAATTTCCTCTCTGCCCTTTTGATTGTTCTTCTACTGGCCCGCAGATTCTTCAGGCTGATGAAATGAATAATAAAAGGCCGTTTCTCCTGCAAAAGATTTAACAACAATGATAAGAATTTCCAATTTAATGTTTTTTCTATATTATATTTTTGTTTATAGTAGCCAGAATGATTCCCTTTTATCCCCCAGTGTGTTTTCCTAAGAAGAAGTATACAGCAGAAATAAATGAATTTCCTTAAGCACAGACAGTCCCATTCTTGTGCCATAGGCATTTTCTTTTAAAGGACCAAACTAACAATGCCACGTTCTCAAAGGGTAGTTTTCGGACTGGAAATGTTGGCATGGAGTTGTTCTGGAACTTGATCCAAACAAGACATATTCTTAGAAGGACCAAGGGATCAGAATGCTCTGCAAATATACCGAGAAACCCCACAATATCTTGAGGACTGGACAAATCAAAGTCTGGCTTTCTTTTCTAACCTGAATCTTCTCAAGTCACTCCAAAAAATAGCAGCATCAATAATTCAGCTTGAATATAGTCTGGAACCAGCACAGCAACCGAAATTCTTCTCATCAATGATGTTAACCAAGACTAATGTCATAGGTCAGCTTGGTTAGACCCATGCCAAATTTGATGACCTAGCAGAGGGAACATGGAATTATGTACCCTGTTTCTTCATCCATTCACCTTTGCTGGAGGGAAATAGGAGGGGGGAATTCTGAACATTGAATGGAACTATGAGTTACACTTTCTAGCATTAATGGAATGAAAAAGAGTGTGAAAGAAGCAGACTCCACAATTTCAAGTATGCACCTGTCCCAGAAACCATTTAATATCACAGGGATCTCTGGGGATAAGTTCCCAGTTTCTGCTTAGAGGTGAATTGTAGAGAGGACTTGTATGAACTCATTTTAGAGCCACTAACACCAGTGACACTAACAAGTGTATTAAACAGTTGTTTACCGTGCCATCTAATGGAGCTGCAATGGAAAATGGAAGAGTAGGAACTGATGACAGTGCTATGATTGAAGGTGTGGAAACTCTATGCCCTAAGGTCCACCATGATCATTTCCAGCTGATTCTGAGGCTACTGATGTACAGTAAACTTAAATATTTCCAGGACTGGACCTTCCTCAGTCTACCTCCTATGTCTGGATGCAAAACTGTGTGTGAGAGAGCAATATGTCTCAGCACCAATTCTAGTTGCTAGAACAAACTCAGATGTGACTTCAATTCTGTATTAAATTTTGAGTTGTTACCACTATTCCTTTTACGAAATTGGAATATTTTTTTTGCAAGCTTAGAGGGTTCCTCCTGGGTTTTCAGAGCCCTCATTGCTTGTCATGGCTGGCCCCATTGTGCGGATTTTGCTATCCACACTGTAGCCAGAATTATAGGACTAGAGTGATATATAGATACAATTTTCCATTTCTTAAATACTGAGTAATAGCAAACCCTGGAGATGTGGCTGGTGGTGCATTTGTGGAACTGACAGATGGTTGGTTTATATTTATTTCTACCATGATTTAAACTTTACGTGTCTTGGTCTAATGGACCATCTCTCTCCTCTTTCTGCAATTCCAAAGAATAAAGGCACTTGACATTGGAGTCACCTTCACTGCATGAAGAGAAAATGGGGGCAGTATTTTCAGCTAAAGGGCTTTAAACTGCACTGTACATTTCTGTCATAGTAGGCAATAATGGATTATTGACTTTCAGATCATGTTGGACTTCAGGCTCTTTTGGCTGGACATCAGAAGAAGATATATCTGCACCAAAGTGATTGTTTATGGAGTGTGAAATTTTGATGGCTAATATATACTACAGCCTGGATTGAGTTTAAATTGTTGTTTTACAGAAGTCTTTCTTTTTAAGAGATCTGCTACTTTGGTATGCGTCTCTCCCTCTCCCCACCCCACTCCCACTTCTACTGTGGTTTTCATCAACTTAAAAGGGTGCCCAGAAGCTTCAGATGAATGGATTTTATGCAATGTACATCAGGAGTACGAAATAAAAACAAATGCATATATAAAGATGACATCTTGTAGAGAAAAATATTCCATTTAGACCCTAATAAATTCTTCTGCGGGGGTAGAGTGCAGAAGAAATGCACTCTGATTAATGTGTTCAAAATATTTAAGCGAGGAGGAGCTGATCGTGCTGGATAAACAAGCTTGAGCTGCTTCTAAACAATGTGGAAGATGCCAAACTGGGAGACTACAGGCAGCTCCATCGATGTCCCCTTCCTTCCTTAACATAGAATACAACAGCTAGAGGATGAAATGCTACACTTCAATTTATTCCTCCAGCTTAATTTAACTTTTTTTTTGTTCAAAACAAGTTCTTTAAAAAAGTGCTTAAAAATTCATGTAATGTTTTATGTTTTAAAGATAACGCAAAATACGCTATTATAATAATTAAAAACCATCATTAGATAAGCAATAACATTACCAGCAGATGTGGATATGTAGGCTTCAGCAATCCAAGGAAGGGTAGAGGAATGCCCATTGAATGCAAGTAGCAAAGCCAAACCATGTAAACTGCAGTGGCCAGTGAGCTGCTTGAGGATATGGCAATGGGTCACTAAGGCCAAACTGGCCGTATCATCAAGAACAACTTAAGCTAAAAAATTCCATTGTGGGGGTCATTTTGTATAAAAATAGGTGGTGGAGCTCATTAGCATAACTCATTAACATATGCCACCTCCCCACCAGCCAATAGCAACCTGACACAAGAAAGGAGAACCCTGGGTGAGCAAGATCCAGCCAGTGCAAGCAGGCCTCGCTCACCTGGGACTCTCCTTGGCCATGCCCCCCCCCCCCACAGTCAAAAGGCCAGCAAGCCACCTGCCACCCAAAATCACATAAGAAGTGGAGAAAGATTGGTGCAGGCCAAGGGTTAATGAGGGCTGTTGGGGGTGTGGCAAAGCTTCTGGTGGCTGGCTGGCTTCCTGCTCTCCTAATCCAGGGATTGTTATGCAGCTGCACCTACTATTCAATGGACAAGGTAGGTAGGTGGGGAGGATGAGGGGGGTGTTAGAAAGGTTCAGGAGCTGTGCTCCTGTGAGCTCCTGATGAATTCAAGGTCTGCTCAAGAGTCTCATAAGAGGGGCAAGTCAAGCTGATGTGTTGTCTGCTGCCTGCCCTACAACCCTGGGCAAGCACAAGACAAGGATAACCCAGGTCCCTGCTAAACTACTTGAAGGTGGAATATCAGGAGTATGTAGCTGGAGTTTCCAGGGTGTATGTCACAGTGGAAAAACCAGAGCCCACATAATAGCTGTCTTATTACTCTTAAAGATGAACCATGGAACTTGTATCCTGCAGGAGGAATGTATAACAGAAATTATTGTCTTAAGCAAGAACAAATTTAATGTAGACTGCTGGCCAATGATCGGTTTCTAGTCAGTTATCATAAATAGGGATGGTCACCAACCAGTTCACAAACTAAAGTTTATGATACATTTTGGTCAGTTTGTGGCAAGTCAACTGGCATGAACTTTCAAGCAGTTTGTTGAGGTTCATGCCGCTTCGTTAATGGATGCATTTCCAGACAGTCTCACTCAAATAAAATGTTTACCAAACTTCAAAGCAAGGGGGTGCAGAATCCTCCAGCCTTGGAAACACTGTTGTCAATTTCAAACTAGTCAAGTCAATTTCAAGAGCCCCCCCCCTGCAAGTTATTGGTGTTCCTTTGTGTTCATTCCCCATTTGCTTGAACAGAGCTTGGAAAATCCTGCCCACCCCCCTCCCCGGCTTGGATATCAATTTTTATTGAGCTGAAATTGCAACATCAGCACTAGGTTCTGTTGGGCACTCTGTTACTGCACTGATACTGCTGCTCACTCTGTACATCGTACCGGTTCTGCTGAGCTTACAAAAATGCCCCTCCTTTTAGGAGTGTGATTGAGCTGACATTGCCACATTGACACTGGGTCCTGCTGGGCACTAGTATATTGCACTGGTTCTGCTTGGCTTGCAAAAAAGTGTCCTGCAAATATTGTCTCATTTGACCTTAGTTCTGTAGGGTTTGCATTGGCACAGTGCAACTGCCGGGCAGATTGCACTGGCTTGCAAAAATGCTCGCGACCCTTTCAGTTTCTACTTCAGAGATTCTTTGGGATTTTGGTTCTATTCTGCTTGGCTTCTATGGCCCTTTATTTTATTTTGCTGTTTTTTCTCCTCCAGTGGGAACAATGGAAGATGGGAGCACATTCTTTGGGGGGCTGTAACTCAGACCTTTTAAATTCAATCCTCACCAAATTTAGAAGACAGATAGGGAAGAGTCAGATGGAGGTCCCCTGTGAGTTTGGTGTCTCTAGATCACTGTGTGTGTGTTCTAGTGCATTTTGGACCTCATCATTTGTTTAGCTCTTAAAAGCTCATAAAGGATTGTGGCTCATGCACTGGGCATGCCATGAAGTGAAATGACCACATTTTCCTGGTTAGTGCCCATTCCTAACCTGCTGGTTGCTGGGTTTCTTGGTAATCTAGGTGGACATTGATCTGATCCACTGAAACATTTTTATATATTTTAAGCAATGCATATTACAGACACATTTGAATGTTAAGAAATCATAAATGTGCTCTCCTTCTTTCTTTGTAAATTTAAAGCAAATCATTGGACCGTGGGAAGTATTGGGGAAAAGTACACTGCATAAAGTGTAAATTGCCCACTTCTGCCATAAAGTGGTGACAAATAGTGAAAAGTTGCGTGGATTATCCTTTACCTATTTTTTGTTACGTAAGGTAGACTGCATGACAATGATTAGGATCCAAGAGTATTACCATATGAACCACCAATGTTATTTAATGTGGGGTTTTTTTATCCCACACTTCCTCAGAGAAGCTCAGGTCACTGTACATGGAGAGCCAGTTTGGTGTAGTGGTTAAGTGTGCAGACTCTTATCTGGGAGAACCAGGTTTGATTCCCCACTCCTCCACTTGCAGCTGCTGGAATGGCCTTGGGTTAGCCATAGCTATTGCAGGAGTTGTCCTTGAAAGGGTAGCTGCTGTGAGAGCCCTCTCAGCCCCACCCACCTCACATCATGTCTGTTGTGGGGGAAGAAGATTTTAGGCCGCTCTGAGTCCCTGATTCAGAGAGAAGGGTGGGGTATAAATCTGCAGTCTTCTGCTTCTTCTTTCCTCCCAGTTTTGTCCTCCCAATCAACATGTAATAGATTAAAAATGAGAGTGAGTGACCAACCCTGCATCCCCAGTGAGCTCCAAGGCAGTGTAGGGATTAGAACCCAATCTTCCAGATCCACTATAATCAGTCCTTCAAACTGACTTTGGTTTGAGCAGCAAAACAGAGTGCAGGAAATAGGATAGTACACAATAGAAGGGGGAACAAACTGTTCTTACTTTTCTTTCTTTTTATATTCCTTTGCATTTTTGTGCATTGTTTAGTTTCTGCTTTTCACTTTTGATTTTGTAGATTTGTTTGCATTTTGTATGCATGTTTTTAGATGCAATTTATATCATACAAGTGGGGTCCCACAAGAACTTTTGGGGTATCTCATTTAACTCTCCCCCTACTATTTCCTCTTTCATTCCCTGGAAGTCCCCATAGCCTCTTTCTCTTCTCTGGCAACCCCCATAGCCTATGTCCTTTTCCTGCTCCCTTTTCTCCTTCCCACCCATCTGTCCCTGTCTTCAGCTTTCACTCCTTCCCTAGGCCTGGCAGCCTCTCTCCTGGAAAACTCTGGCTGTTGCACAGAGTTGGCTGGGTCAGGCCCACTTGTACAATGGGGAGCCTGCAAGGACTTGTGGGGATGCCTTACTTTTCCCTGAATCTCCTCCCCATGTTATTTTCTCTTTCCATCTTCCTGGCAACCCCCATATCTCCATATTTTCCTGTTTAGTCTGAAACTGTAACCACCATATCACACTGGCTTTTGTGGTATGCCTGCTATTGAACAGTAGCAGCAGCCAGGCCTGGGTGAGTTGTTCAAGTTGGATGGTAGTGATCGTTCCCACTGAACTGCACTAGTGTGCACTGGACCACAAATGTTTAGCCCTTAGCACACAGATTTTTGACTCAGCATAGGGCAATGAAATCCTCTCCTACTTCCTTCTCCAGGGCTGCCGCTGCATCACTACACCAGTTTGGTGTAGTGGTTAAGTGTGTGGACTCTTATCTGGGAGAACCGGGTTTGATTCCCCACTCCTCCACTTGCACCTGCTGGAATGGCCTTGGGTCAGCCATAGCTCTGGCACAGGTTGTCCTTGAAAGGGCAGCTGCTGTGAGAGCCCTCTCCAGCCCCACCCACCTCACAGGGTGTCTGTTGTGGGGGAGGAAGGTAAAGGAGATTGTGAGCCACTCTGAGACTCTTTGGAGTCGAGGGCGGGATATAAATCCAATATCTTCTTCTTCTGTCTAGTTCCCTCAATCATGTGAGAGAGATACAAAGCCAAGCCTCCCTTCCATTAGCTGAAATCTCTTCCCCGTCCTCCTCCTTTGGCGAGGAAGAGAAGGGGAAGGAAAAGTGAGGGAGAGTGACTGGTATGCAAGAGAGAACAAAGTCAGAGTTCCATGGCACCTTTAAGACCAACATTTTTTAAAATTCAAAGTATAAGCTATTGTGTGTGTGCACGCTTCTTCAGAGGGAGGGAAGGGGGATTCTTCTGACAAGCATTTACATTAAGATTCCATGCTCTGCTGTTAACTTTAAGACTTGATGTCTCTCTTAAAAGGAAGGGGCATGGCAAAGAGATAAGGAGAAAGGAGAATTAAAAAGGAATTACTTTGGCTTACTCTAAAAAAATAGATTTGTTATCTCTGTACCTATCTTGGATTTTATTTTCTTTCTAAAAGACCCTGATTAGGAATTAGCATAGTGGGACTGGATTCCATTATTGGATTAGATTCCAGTTCAGTTCACTGCAGTCCAAAGCAGGAAAATTAGATTTCAGTAACTAGGAGACAAAGTCCATTTCAATGAAACTGTACAATTTAATTTAATTTAATTTTAATCTAATTTCATTTTACAACTCTACAGTAAATATTGATGCCATTCTCCATTTTATTAGACCAACTTGTGGCCACATGGATAAAAGATTTTCAGAAAATGAATTACAGGATTAGTGTTTATTTGACAAAAACTGTTCATTAAACACTTCTAATCAAGACATTTTTTTTCTTTTTGGGAATCAAGAACTTTCAATATTAGCTAAGTGTTATTGCATTTTGTTCCAGAAAATATGAATAATCATATGATAAGGAACTTAATAAAGTATATTCAACTTCAAATTAATCATTGCAGGGAAGATAAAAGCTGGAGCAATGAAAATCTTTCAGGACATACTAACATTTACATAACAGCAAGAGCAATTTAGTGAACTAAACCTTATTTTAGATGTTTGTGGAACTTTTCAGGGCTCAAGTGATGATTGAAAGAGAGGTTTTAGCTTGATGAATATCATTAAAACTCAGATTAGAAACTGGCTAGATACAGACCACCTGGAGAACTTTATGAGAATTAAACTGCATTTGTCTAATGGGAATAATGTTAATATTGACAGTGTTTACAATTTCTGGAAAATGGATAAAGGAAGGAGAGAGAAGTTAAATTAAAACATTTTCCATAATTAAATTTGACTTGATTCTGTTTTCACTTATAACCATTCTTAAAATATAGCTTAACAGAATTCTTTCTGAGATTTTTACAAGGTTATAGTAATAAACTTCTAATTTCTAATTTATGCAATAGTCAAATGTAAACTTGCTCACAACTTTAATGCTAGTAGCCCTTTTGGCTGATGAAAATTTTTTGCTCACAACTCTCCACTGTTCATTGGGAACACTGGCTGGTAGCAAGTTGCCTGCCAGTTGGTGCCAGGTATCCCAATAAATCCTCCCTCATACAGCAACTGCTCTGGAAAGGGCCTTGCCCCCCCCCTCGAAAAACAAGGCATAAGTGCTGGCAATACTATTTTGGTTGTCTAACAATGGCTATTGAAGGCATTCGTTTTTTAAGCTACAGGCAGTCCTATAATTTTGGGGGGTTAATTGCCCCCATTCTTTTCTTTTCTTTTTTAGATTTCACATTTTTTCTCCAAACCTGGGGCTTTTCATAGGTTTGTAGGAAGATCTACATTGTCTATCCATGGCCCCTATCTCTGAATGTAAGTATTCAGAGTATAAGCAAGAATTCAGAGATTTGTCTACATTGAGAATTAGATATACAAGTAGGGATCTGCAATATTCATGAGGGATTCCTTTACTCCTCTTAACTGCCTTCTTTCCCTACCTGCCACTATTGGTGATGTTGACTTCTCCCCCACAATCACTACCAGGGCTTTTTTTTTGTAGAAAAAGCCCAGCAAGGACTCATTTGCATATTAAACCACACCCCCTGACACCAAGCCAGCCAGAACTACGTTCCTGTGTGTTCCTGCTCAAAAAAAAGCCCTGATCACCACTGTCATTGTGCTTCCCAGTTCTCCCCTACCATTGCTGTCAGGCATAACACAGCTGCTAGGGTGTTGCTGGGCTCAAAGGCTTCTTCCCTCCCATCATCCCCATCCCATTTCTGAGCCTGCCAAAGCTCCCTCTCCTGCTTCCAGCATCATCACTGCCATCTAGAAGAGATAGGTGCCTTGTCTATACATGCACAGACAATGCTTTTGGTATGGGGGTAGGTTTTACCCCCTGATGTATTTTAATCTTCAGATTTTTCTGCAAATCTGGAGTGTCCTCAGGTTAGCAGAAGTAGTGTTTTTCCCCCCTCTGTGGTTCTGATCGGATTTAGATATCCACAGATGGGGGCCACAGTTCACTATTAAAATACATGATTGATATATCTGCACAGTGGACTCCATTTAAAATGTACACATAACTAAGATTTATCGAGCCAGAAAAATAGCTGCATTTGACTGGAAGACATTGGAATGAGCAATCAGACAAGTTTGAAAGTTAAAGAGTCTCAGGTTCAATCTGTACAAAAGGGAACCAAGTTCTTTTCAGGCTGAAACAGCATAAATGAGAAATTCAGACTCATCCTCAAAACCAAAGTACTGTGGGAAAAGTTTATTAGAAGTTCATCTAGCAGACAGGTGAGAACAGCATCGGTCCACTCTTGTATCCTTGTAGTAATTGCCCCACTTGATCAAATTGCCTTCTTGAAAATGCCAAGTAGTCCTCTATGTTATTTTTGTGGCGAGACTGCAATGCCAGATTCTTCAGATGGTTATTTTTCTGGAAGCTGGGTTGTCTGAAGTATTCTGGCCTTGAGCTTATGATTGAAAATTGGTTTCAGGTTGAGTGGCAATAGAATATAACCTGGTCGGTTTATCTCTCTTTTCTTATGCTTTTAAATAACATTGTAGACCTTGAGTCCTTTTGGGAGAAAAGTGGGCTAAAAATGTTGTAAAGAAATAATACATTGCGAAGAACTTCCTGTTTGTATTTACAAAAACAGTTGGCAAATGTTAGCTTTCTTCCCCCAAGACTACTTGGAATTTTTATAGCTGGCATGCACCTGATAGATAGGACCAACTCCCAAAGTCATACAGTTAGTTTTTAAGTTATTGCTAAAGATTGAGGTTAATTCACCTAAGAGAGTGTCTATTCATTTTGATATATATCTGGAAAGCACTTAGCCTCAACTGAGGTTGCAATAAAAGTCAATAAATTTAAAGACCATTTATGATTTTGTAAAGCCTAATGCAGAATGGATATGCTGGCAAGAGTTAAAAAGAAGAAAATACAAAGAGCTCCTCTGAATCAGTCTAAAGGTCCATCTTGTCCAGTGTCTTGCTTTCAAAAATGGTCAGCTAGAAAATTTCTAGAAAGCTGACAAGACATGAAGGCTATAACCTTTCCCACTGTAGATCCACACCATGATGTCTCCTGCCTCTGAACATGGAGGATCCATTGACTTATCATGATGAACAGACATTTATAAGGTTCTCTGCTGCTTGTTTTGCATTCAGTGTAATTTTAGAGCCTGTTCTTTGAGGTGTCAAGTGTATGCCTTTCTGCCAAATGCTTCTCTATGCCTGCTCTACAAGTTAGACATTTAATTGCCTATAAATCAGGGACCCTTTCTCACATCCGTCTGAATTTTGACAGTCAGATTATCCCAACTGGATGAAGAAATGCAAAGTTAGAGCCAGAATAGTCTTTCCCCACAATTGCTTAGTAAAGTATAAAAAAAGCCCTGAATATGAATACAGTAGAAATGCACACCCTTAGCATAAGGTGCAGCTACACCATACATTTGTGTGATGGGATTATGATACTGACAGTTGTTCTATGTATTCCTAACTTTGGATTAGTCTTTTTCATCATCGCTGAATTGAAGTTTTCATTGAGTTATCCATCATATTCCAAGATTCCTTTCCAAGCTGATCACCACTAATTAACTGTAACTGTAACTTATGGTAAAGTACACACTGTACAAGTACCCCCAGATAAAGACACAAGGCATCAGTATGAGGGTACGCTAATTAATTAATGACTGATCTACATCAATTAAACATCCCTGAATTAGAGCGAGTTGGTGCTAACAAGCACCCTATCATGGCTACCAGCATCTTGACCAAGTCTTCTAAATGTATCCTCATCACATAGAGCTCAGAGGTATTAAGCCTTTTTCCCACATGTCACACATGCAGTTAAGGAAGGTCTTAAATGATGGTGCTCAGCCACTAAAGGTTCTCCCTCACAGCCACTAAAGGTTCTCCCCCACAGCTCATCCTACCACTTGAGCTAATGATGGGCTAGCCTGAGAACAGCTCCTTACCTTTAGAAGACCTATGATGCTTGCCAGTTGTCCCTACCTATACTTGTACTATGCCTGTTGAAACTGTTATGACCTAACCAGTCAAAACATCATGCCTAACCACTCTCCAGGACACTGTGGAGAAGCAGCAAATTCCTGAACAATTTGAAAGAGTCCCCCCCCCCCCCCGCAAAAAAGCATGTTCAGCTCCTCCAAAAGAAATCAGCTACTGCCACATTATCCAACAATGAGCAAAAGACAATTGCAGATGGAGCTTGATATCTTCTCCAGTACCCTTCTGATTGGCTACTCCACATAAGGCAATAAATGGCTCCCCAAAAGCTAACAATGCTCTTGCGCCTAATTTATAACTGGTTCTGGCAGAAAGCAGTACCCTAGCCCTATAAACTGGGAACTAAAATGGATTGGATTCCACAACAACTTTTTACTAATTTGGACTCTATGACTCCTTTTTGTTAGGTTTCATGCTGATAAAGAAGTACTTTCTTCAATGCAGATGACCTTTTTTCAATAGAAAGAGAGTTTCTTTGTTGGTGGAAGTCTTTTTCATTGGTAAATACCTGGCAGAAGAGAATCCTAGAATCCAGCTTAATGGAAGAAATACAGATTCACTTCTTTTGAGCCACAATATAGCAAAAAGCTTTCTGGTGCCCCATCAGCTTAAGCAGTTACCATGCCTCAGTAGACTAGAAGCTGTCTTCCACAATAAAGAGGAATTGGGAGTGGTGACATCATTGTTGAACTTCCACGTTCAACTTCAGTCATCCACTAAATGCTAGTTGTTGGGTCCAAAGGCTAGGATTAGGCTATTCTTTTCACACCCTTCTTGTTTTAGCCCTGGAGAAACAGGATGCTGGGGGAGATAGTTTGACTCAACACATCCATTCTTTTATGTTGTTTGCTGCTTACAGAGGGAAGTAAATGCAAAGGCTCCAGGTGTTGTTGTTTTTTTGAACTCTTTATACTGCCCAGAATATTAATAGCTTGCACAGAGCTCCCATGTGTCACATTCATAATGTTTGAGGCATGATCTTAAAAATTCCTCAGGTAGAAATATGATTTGTTCTATGTTGCCTGCACTTTACGCTAACCTCTCATTATTTATAAAATACTACAGGCTCTCTCCCTTTCTCTTTTTCTCACTCACTCTGTCTCCAAAAAACAGGTATTGATCTATCATTAGAAAATGTCAAAATATGATTCATGATCCAAGACAAAGGTTTCCCCAAATACCCTTGTGTTACCACCCAGTCTTATCACTAATTTATCAGGTATATAGAGAGACTATTGTGCTCAGAAGAATAGGAAATAAAGATGTTGTATGTACTTTTGACCAAAATACAAGATATAACAGCATGGCCTTTAAAACATTCTTTAGTAATTGCTGCAAAGAGAATATTGGACAGAGTCTTAAATACCTTGAGATTGGAGGCCTATAGGCAACACACATACACACACACACATTTTTTCTTAATTTTTTTCTTAGAATACCTAGCAATGCTAGGTACTTTATACATAATGCTTAGCCTTTTTCAGAAGTGCATACCAGGAGGATGCATTGCTAACTATAACTGTTAGGCTCCAACAAGACAACTCCAGGTATTGAAAGCAGTCACCATGTCATGCAAATAGGGGCACAAACCAAATTTCTTCATAGTTTGTGAACAAGAGGTTCATGCCGATCCCTATCTATGACACTCCCCATGGTTTTGGGGAGGTTCATGTTGGAAAGTGGGGGGAGGAACAAAAGTTTTTAGTTTTGTTTTAATTTGCTATCGCACACTAAGAAGGCTGCCCCTTGAAAGATCTCATTGTGCAGACAAAACTATGGAACTGGGTGGAACTAAAGAAAGAGGAAAAACATAAAGTAACTGGATTAGAAGGCTACATCCTGGCAATGACTATCTTGCCCTGGCCAGTCTTGCTTTGCTCCAATGCTGGGTTGGTTGATGCATTTAGCAGGATCTGAGAAGCAAGGCTTCACCTGTCTAGAAAATGTTGCAGAAAGTCCAGGTCAGTTGTTTATCGGACTTCATGTTTAACAGACCATTCACGCTATCCTGGCTAAGCAGGGCACAGAGACTCATGATACAAATTAGACCAGGACTCTTTGAGGGCCAATCAGTGGACTTAGCATGAAGCTCAATGGTTGTGATTCGATATGGGTATCTGAAGGGTGTTTCTGTGCATGCATATAAGCAGGGCTGTGCCCCCTCCCATGTTGTCTTGTTCCAAAGTTATTAATAAACATGTTCCTGTTTTGAACATCAATGCATCGAACAAAGTATTTAACACCACTAGAATCAGAACAAGTCCTGTATACTCTTCTCTGCTTTCCCTGCACCCCTAGTGGCTGCAGTGCAGAACTGCATTAGGAGTAAAAATTAAGAGTAAATGCATCCTGGGACCGGTCTCCAGCTGATTTTGTCCCCCACAATCCTCCCTCCTAGGGGTCCTGTTCCTAAAGTTTGAAGGAGGCATTCTTGAGATATGGAAGTGATGGTTAAATCACTTGAGGTGTACAATAACTGAAACTCATTTCAGTTAGAAATTTTTGGATTCCCTAAATGCAAAATTAAGGAATCTGGGCTAGATCCAAGGTAAATCACCAGGACTTAAGGCCACAGAAAGTCTTATATGTGGAAGTTCATGGGACAGTTGGAAGATGGGGATTCTGAATGTGCATTCTTACTCAGCATTGAACAGGTAGGGGGACTTCAGGAAAATCAGGTACCTCAGGTACATTCAAGAAAATTAGGTTCATTCCCAAGGAAGCTTCTTTGCACCAACAGAACAGAGCAGGTAAAAGCTGCTTGGTCAGGCCTGCTGGACTTAAAACATGGAAGACTCCTCCAATCTGGTTGCCAACTGCCTTTTCCAGGTCTAATGGTGGGTTTCAGTTTCACAGTTACTGGCTTTTCAGTAAGAAAAAAACCCAAATGATCTTCTGTTTCAACAGCACCATCCCCCCATGCCTGATCATGGCTTCCTCTTCTTCAAAGATTTATTACTTGAATGATCCTACCCATTCAGGGAACACATAGTAAATGGATATGCGGTCACCAGCGTCAAGAGGGTGCATGACGTTATCATGAAATTACCAGTGATCTCCAGACTACAACTATCAGCTAACTGGGAGAAAATGACACCTTCCCAACAGATGGCATCACATCCCCACTGAACGCCCTCTCTTCCTCAAACTCTGCTCTTCTCTGGCGCCACTCCCAAATCTTCAGGAATTTCCCAAACCCAAGTTGGTGATCATATATAACACACTGTATCCAGTCAGATTCAGCAGCACAGCAATACCATTGGTGGCAATTCAAATGAGTATTTAAAAAAAAAAAAAAAACCTTTTTGCAAGCGGTGCCAGGAAATCAATGCAAAAGGGAGGTTTTTCTGGCTCTGCTGAAAATGTTTGCAAAAAACCCCAAAAACCAGCATATAGTTTCAGCTCAGCCCTTGTAAAAATAGTAACTGTAGAGTATAATTACCTTAATTGTGTTCATGTTCTTGTAATGAAACAATACATTAAAGTTTGGACATCTTTAAAATGCTAAACTTTTGTTTATGCATTGTTCATCAAGTCTCCCCCACTCAGCGCAACAGGATTAAGTTCTCTTCTCCTAACTTTATCTGGGCTTTGCAATAAACTGCCCAGTAGGGCTAAATTGGCAGTAGTTATTGCTAATTCTTTCTTTTAAATCCCCTGACATCATCCCTTACCCACTTTAATAAAAGTGGTGATACATGAGCTGTAAATTTTGTGTCAAAATCTCATATTTGAAATTAACAGCCTTTGGGCAAATAGCAGAAGTAAAATGATATTTTGCAATGTTGTATATTCAATAAACACTCTTTTCCATTCTAAAGGCAGCAGAGCTTGGGAGAAATTCCCAGCCAGAGAGCCTTTAATATGATGAAATAGGACATGCTTTGAAGCAGCTTGCATCATCCAGGTGCGAAAAAGGCTTGATAAGTGTGTTTCAATAATTTAGTCCTGGGTTTCCAACAGAGGCCTTATTCACTCTGTCTAAAGAATCATAGTTTGAAGTGCAGATTTCCCTAGAAAAGTGATCCCTATTAGTCAGTCTGCAAAAAGTACACTTGTGGGACCTAACACATAACATCCTGATTATGTGCCCTGCTACAGATCACAGGCAGATCTGTTGGGAGCATAGCTTTCTCACCAGCTGCCCCAAGAACACAGAAATCCCTTTTCAGTGGAGACCTGGACATGTTTAGAAGTCAAACCAAAGACCTTTCTCTTTTGCTGGGCTTTTAATTATTATTTTTACTAGTGGGTTTTTTTTAACCTGATGTTTTTATTAATTTATATGGAACACTTTTAATTTGTACAATTAGTAGATTTTTGAGTCAGTGAACAACCATATACATCTCTGAATAACACTTAAAAAAACTATAACATAAAGAGCTGGACCATAAGGAAGGCCGAGCGCAGAAGAATAGATGCTTTTGCGATGTGGTGCTGGAGAAGAATCTTGAGAGTACCTTGGACTGCAGAAGATCAAATCAGCCAGTCCTAAGGGAAATCAACTCAGACTGTTCCCTGGAAAGTCAGATGCTGAAGCTGAAGCTCAAATACTTTGGCCACCAAATGAGAAGGGAGCACTCACTGGAGAAGATCCTGATGCTGAGAAAGACAGAAGGCAAAAGAAGAAGGGGATGGCAAAAGATGAGATGGCTGGACAGCATTACTGATGCAACAAACACAAAATTGAACAGACTTCGGAGGATGGTGGAAGACAGGAGGGCCTGGCGTGACTTTGTCCATGGGGTTGCAAAGAGTTGGACTCGACTGCAACTGAACAACAAAAAGAAAATGAACTAAAAAGATAGAAGATAACTAATGTGGTTGGTTTTTGTAAACATTTCCAATACCATTAGAATAAAACCACTGCTAGACAAGATGTTACTGGGCTAGATGGACCCATGGACCTATGTAGATAGCAAATGCGGTATAGCAGTTGTGGTGTTGGACTTGTGATCTGAAAGATGTAAGTTCAACTCCTCATTCTGTGACAAAGCTTTCTAGGTGATCTTGGGCCAGTTCACAAGTTCAAAAAATGTTTGAGTAATTCACAGACACAAGCAAATTACATAATCTCTCTACATATTTTGTGGGTTTGTTCTTTCCTCCACCTTTTGATACAGTTGTAGGGGATAGTGGAGGAAATTTGAAGAAAATCACCGGTGCTACTTTCATGGCCCTGACACATTTAGTGTTTATTTTGTCTCTAGTTTTCAGCCAAAATAAGTTCCTAAAGTTGTTCAGAGGAATTAAATACCAGTTTTAATTGCATTAAAACTTTTAATTGCATTAAAACTCAATGCAAATGTAACCATCAACTGAGCTAGACCCACTCACTGCAGAATGGTCCCTGGGACTTTCCCTCTCTTCTTCTAGTTGTCTCATCAACAGAAGCTGGAAGTCAAAAGAAGAGCTGCTGCTGCTGCATTGATCAATATCTCCATAAGATAGGATGGTTCTGAATGTTTCAGTGATGGAAGTTGGGAGAGAAGGGGCTCACAGTGGGGTCCAGCCTTGATGGAAGTGTGCCTGGTTTGCTCCTGCTTCCCTCAGGTGAAGGGAAGAGAGATTCCCTTTCATGCATGCTAATATAACCCCATTCTCACGATGCCTCTTGTTCCTGCCCTCTTTCATTCTAAACCCCTCCCCAGAATTTGGATGCTCAGTTGTCCAGTTGGGGCTCCTGATCACTTTCCATCTAGAATGTTGTGTCTTTTCACTGTCTAGGGACTGAATTGGATAAATTAGTCATTATGTCTGTCTGTCTGTGAAAGAATAACAAAATCCACTTGCAAACAGTTTCTATGTGAAAATGCCCTGTCTGTTCAGTTAAGACACACTTCATCCAAGAGCTCAGTCCATGGTCCTGCATTTTTTCATTTCAATCAATACAACAAGCCTTTGAAGAAGATTAGTCTGAGAGAGGGCAACTAGCCCAAGGTTGCCTATTCAGCTTCATGGCCAAATCTGGATCAGAATCCAGGTCACCCTAGACTTGTCTGGCACTCTAACCATGACATCACTTAGGATCTCATTCCAATGTACAAACCTCTTAACTGATGCTGTAGTCCCTCAGGGATGAACATCCTTGAGCAAATCTATTTATTTATTTTACTTCATTCATACCCGGCTCTTCGCCCTAATGAGAACCCAAAGTGGCTTACATCATTCTCCTCTCCACAATTGATCCTAACATCAATCCTGTGAGGTAGGACAGGTTGCAAGTTTATAATTAGTTAAGGTCAACCAGCTAGCTTCCGCAGAAGAGTCGAGACTGAAACTGGGATATCCCAGATCTGAAATGGACACTCTAATTCTCATATCACATTGGCTCACAGGCTTTGAGAACTCCATGGTAAATATAAATGAGAGGAAGACTCCTTTGGGCATGAAGCACGCCCCACCCCCTGCAGTTCTTTTTCTTTTCCCAGACAGCATCTTTTGTATTGTGCCCTGGCATCTCCCTAGCCCCCTTTAAAAACACATTCTATATTTTGTAGCATCCAGCCTGATGACGTTGCCCTACTCTTATTGTCATTGTGTTGGTCCCAACAAAAGGTATTACGTGGATTGTGTTCTTGGTTTTGCAGTCCTTGTAGCCATTCATCTGTGTAATGCAAAAGCGGGAGTCACACTGAATGCAAGAATTAATTCCCTTTGAACTTGGTCACCTTTTTTCATTTTCTCTTGCACATTTTGCAAATAACCACCAAATATCTGATGCAGAAATAAGCGCTTTCAGTGCAGCAAGGTACACTTTGGAATGGAGCAGTCATGAAAAAAAAAAACTTTGTTAAAGGAATAAGTTTGTTGAAAGAAGAATCTTATCTGCTCGCAAATACATGCTTTTAGCTGGGTTCCATTGTCATTCTGAAATAGTTTCATAATCCTTTCAATTACTTTTGAGATTGTTGAGGAATCCTTGGGAGATTATTCCGAAACACCTGTACTAAAGAAATAGTTTATCTACATTGGAGCGTGCTATTAAAATCTTTCATGAGTCTGGATGTAATACTCTACAAATAACTATCAAATACTTTCAATTTCCTTTTGCACAGCTCCAAAATCTCTTTGGAATGAAGAAGTCTTTTGTAGAAAAGAATTTATTCCCCACAGTTTTCCAGTCTACAAATCTGAAATATATATAAATGTGTCTCTGTGTGTGTATGTATGTCTTGACAGAGATTATAATACCTTTGCAAAATACTTTGAAATGATTCAGAAACTGCAAACACAGCTGCTGAAGTGTCCTAAAATTGATAGGAGCTCTCACTATGAAGATCAGGCCTCAGATTCAGCAGGAGCTCACAGGAGCACAGCTCCTGAACCTTTCTGATGCCCCCCTTCCTCCCCACCTACCTTGTCCATTGAATAGTACATGCAGCTGCATAACAATCCCTGGATTAGGAGAGTGGGCAACCAGCCAGCCACCAGGGGCTTTGCCACACACCCCAGCAGCCCTCATTAACCCCTGGAGAAGCCTGTGCCACCCTTTCTCCATTTCTTATGTGATTTTGGGTGGTGGGTGACTTGCTGGCCTCTTGATTGGGGAAGGTGACCCAATTTCTAGCCAGCCCAAGCAGGTCTTGCTTGCCTGGGGCTCTCCTTTCTTGCAGCAGGTTGCTTTTGGCTGGGGGGGAGTGGTATATGCTAGTGAGTTATGGTAATGAGCTCCACCACCTATTTTTTTACAAAATGACTCCTAATGAAGATTAAGGCAGCTATTACCTGGAGAGTTTTATTTTGTGATGTCTTTAGCTCTTCTTCTTGCTGGCAAAATGCTACTGAGGAAGATTTTGGTGGTGCTTAATAGATAACAGGGTCATTGGAAGGTTAGATTTGAGTCCAGTAGCACCTTAGAGTCCATCAAGAGTTGTGAGATATCAGCTTTTGAGAAACACTACTCCTGTATACATTTTCTCACAAACAAATGTTTATCCTACCTTTTCCACCAAGGATATCTGAGCTCTTTGTGACCCTTTTCACATTTTATTGCACAACAACCATGTGAGGTAGGCCAGAATGAGAATAAGTGACTAACCCAAGGTGATCTAGAGAGTGTGGATTTGAACCAGAATCTCCTGGGTTCTAATCCAACCCTCAAACTACATTACATGGGCAACTATCCATAGACCCTGTTTTCTGGGTCATTGTCCCTATTGCTCTTTTTAAAGTAGGTTTAACTAACTTTCCTGACACCGTGATACAAAGTCTCTGTTTTGTCTGTTTACTAATACAGCCTGGAACTATTTTCAGGTAAGTTGCTGTAGAACGGGAAAGTATGTTGTAGGTTTTATCTTTTGAGTTTTGTTAATTTGTTTGTTTTACTGTGGACTGTTTTTTTTTAAATAGTATTTTCTGTTTGTGCCTTTACCGTAGCTGTGGGTAACACTAGGGGTTTTTTTTGTGTCAGCAACCCTGAGTCCTTTGGGGAAAGGCATTATACACATATATGTTGAATAAATATATGTTTCTCCACTTGTTTACTGTACACTTGGTGATCAATTCATGAAATGATGCCACAACAAAGCATCATTGGGATGAGAACGTTCAGCATGTGGTTTTTCATCAGTGTTGGCAAATCAGAGCATGGTTCTTGTCATAGCCCTACTAACAGAAACAAACAAAGACTCTGAAAATGGACAGACACCATGTCTGAACCTAAATGCAGAGGCAGTCATTAACAATGATGAGAGACACCCAAGAAAGGTCCACTTAGCCCAGCGTATCGGTTAGTCCAGTCTATGGATAGTCAGCAATGGGGAGGAGGGTAGATCAGTATCTCTGAACTTTAGCATGACAGCTTTGCTCATTTGACTGAGTTGAGTTCCATCACAAGCAACTGGCAGCAGTTCTTTACATTATAACAGCTCCAAGATGACCCTCTTCCCAATGTCTCCTTTGCTTTTCTTAGGTTAGATAGTCTTGATATTCTCTTCTTTGCTGGATTGCAAGGAGTTTTTAGAGTTCAGTATTGGTCTGAAAGAATATTATTCTGTTGGGTTGTGTAATATTTTGTGATAATATTGTTTGCCTGTTAACATGATTTGTATAACTTGATTGTATCTGTAAGCTTTTCATAGGGTCTATTCCTTCGGAAGCCATTATAGCACAGTGTTTAGAATGCTGGATTTTTCCAGGATAGGCTTGGGCTCAAATCCTTGATCATTCATAAAGCTCACTGGGTGATCAAGTTAGGGACAAACTAGATGTTAAGGTATGGGGGGCTGTATTTGCACTTGAAAACGTGTGTGAGATTGCCTGGTCCTCTTGCACTGTGGGTCTGATAAGGATAGGGCCCTTGTGGCATTTTTAAATGGACAAGTTCAGCTCACAAATGGAATTGGCATCCATGGGTTGAATCTGTGGCAGCTGTAACATCTAGTTTGGCCTTTAATCCCACCTGATAAGGTTTTTGTGGAGACAAAATGTCCAGAGGGAATCCTTTGAGCTCCTCAGAAGAAGTGTATTTCTTTTTAAAATAGAGGTAGATATAAGGGTGAAAAGTAGGAAAATGTTTATGCACACACACACACACAATACAAATAAGTAGCTTTCACATATACTGTCACATAATCTCCCCAAATTTGTGGCCTCCAATTATACTTCCCAATATGCTATGTGCCAGATCAGTGTGGGCATCTAAAGAGCAAAGTTAATACTTGAGCATAGCCACATTTTCGGTGTAAACCTCAATGACCCTTTCAGTGGAAGATGCTTGCTTTGTAATCACAAGCGGTGAAATGGCTCTTTTTCAGCGGAGTGCTAACCTCAGACTTTAATTGCACTGAAGGAAATTGAAAGAGAAAACAAGTAGCTTTTATGAAAGACAGTGTCTCACATTAACATATTCCAACACTATTAAAATAGTCTTGTTTGCAGAGAAGCTTTCACATAACACTGAAAAAGGCCCCAGGGTTCAAAATTGCTTTCAAAGGAGTCTGTTATTTTTAAGTACAAATAATCATCTGTAAATTTATATTTGAATCTGGATACAGAATTGCCTGGTGTATATATTTCCTTCCCTGAATCAGAAGTAGTCTTTGCCAAACTTCTCATCATTTTCTAGCCTTATTTTCAGAGCTGTCCAAACCTTTTCCCACCCTTACCATATTTCCTTAATAACATAAGAGAAGCCATGTTGGATCAGGCCAATGGCCCATCCAGTCCAACACTCTGTGTCACACAGTGGCAAAAAAAAAAAAAAAAAAAAGGTTTACAAGTGGGGCTAGAAGCCCTTCCACTTTGCCCCCCCCCCCCGCCCAAGCACCAAGAATACAGAGCATCACTGCCCCACTTGTGAACTTCTTCCATTCGCTTCAATATTGCAATCCTAAACAGAATTAAATCCATTAAAATCAATGAGTTTAGAAGCCTATTGTTCTGCTTAGGGTTGAAGTGTAAATGTCTTGATTTAACTGTGAGTGCCTTTGGTTACAATCCTAAAAACACTATCTAGGGAAAAAAGCACTCCTCCCCACAAAAAAATAAAATGGGATTTATTTTTGAACAGACCAGTTTTTGGATTAGTACCTTAGATATCTTTCCCCACACTTATATAACTAAGAGTCTTATGTCTCCTTGAGAACTAACAATGGTTTGAGGCCATAAACTTTTGTGAATCAAACTGATTTCATCAGATGCGGGAAGTTTTCTTTATCTGAAAACTTGACCAGGTGGGCTCTGTGCTTGTGCTTCAAAACATTTGTTAGCCTTTAAGGAATTTCAAGATTCTATGCTATTTTGGCTGCAGTAGACTTGCCACAACTATCCATCTGGAATGTTTCCAGTCCTGTTTCCATGGTTCAGCTATTTTGCTCACTGTTCCAGGGATAGCATATCCTCCAGCATTGTACTAGTAGAAATAGGGATATTTCTGTAGCTTCAAAATTATCGTACTGTGAATAACTATCTGAGCCCCTCCTCCTTACTTACTGGTGATATATCTACTCCTAGGTTGTATTTTTTTTAAGTTAATCACACTTAGTCACAACTTTTTTGAATGTCAATCATGAATGTGTCTGACACATAAAGGATAGATCAAGATGGGTAGCCATGTTCATCTGTCTGTAGCTGTAGATACCTGAAGAAGTGGTATCTGAAGAAGTGAGCAGTGATTCATAAAAGCTCATACCCTGCTACAGATTTTGCTACTGGACTCTTGGGCTTTTCTACTGCTACATAAGGGATGAAAGGCTAACTCATCTGTGAAGGCTTTAAGTCTCTATTAGTGAACTGGAGTTGTTTATGATTGTAGTGTGTATAATGGATGGTGGATTTGCAGAGATATCATGCTTTTAATGCTTTTGTCACATGATTTATTTGCACGAGCATGGTAACTTGTCAAGTCCTTGACTGGAGAAAGTTTGGCTAAAAAATATTCTAAATATACAAGCATGCCATGGTGAGAGTCTTCCTGTCCTGATTGAAATCATTGTTGCTGTTGCTTCTTTTTCCTCACTCCATCCATAATCTGAAATGTGGTCCATATGTATTTCTATTTGATCTGCTTCTTACAGACACAATTCGGCCCTTTCCCAGTCGGGCGGTCCACGGATCGCTGAGACTGGGGGCCGTCCATTGCCTCCCCATGCGGAGGAGAGGCAATGGTCTTTTCCGAAGGTGGGGGCGAGGAGCGGCCTTATAAGGCTGCTCCCGCCCCCGATCACGCAGTTCCTTTTTGTTGTCGGCCCGGTGCAACTGCGTTGCGCTGTCGGCCGAATAGGAGCGAGGCGCGTGGCTATTTTTGAGCCACGAGGCCCCCGGGAGAGCGGACGTTCGTCGCTGCGTCGTCGGGCCGCGTTCCAGCTGAGGGCTCTCGGGCTGGTCGGGGCGTTGGCGGCGTGCTCAGCGGCCTGTCGGGCGGCGTCCTGGAGCAGCGTCGTCGAGGCATCGTGCATCGGCCTACCGGGAGGCGGCCTTTTAGCGACGTCGCGTGAGGCGTTTGGGTGTCTGCGAGGCTTCGCGGCACCCCCCCCCTCCTCCCCCATCCTCTTTGCTGGCTTGCCTTTCGGCTCCCCAGCGGGCCTGGTTAGGCCGTGTGGGCTGATTGTCGTTAGCCAGCTTGCTGGGGGGATCTTCATTCCTCTCCCCCTCCCTCCTTTCAGGTGTTGGGGCCTGATCGGCCGGTAGCTGGCACGCAGGCACGTTTGTCTGGGCTGCCTATTGGGTGCTAGGGCCAGGCTTGAGTTGGGTGCAAGCCCCCTCCTCTATCCCAGCGGTTTAGGGGTTGATTGTTGGGCTTCTACACAGCCCACCTCACTCTCTTTTTAAAAGGATAGCAATAGAAGGGAAAGAGTGCCACTTAGCTACCACCTAACTGTTTACTTAGGGTGAGAGCATATTAAAAAAAAAAAAAAACAGCAATGGGGCCTAAGAAGGGACAGGGGAATAAAAAGGGCAAGCAGCCCGCCAAGCGCCCTGTAAAGCGACCCCACCCTGAGCCGCCCCCGCCCGAGGAGACGGAGGAGGCCCGTACCAGGCAGGCCATCATTGACCAGCTGGCTGCCCTGGAAGAAGCCATGGGCTTGCCGGGCCCTTCGCGTAGGGTTACTGGTTTGTTGGGCCCTGGCAGGGCGGCTACCATTTCTTTTCAAAAGGAGGTACTGGCCAGACTGTCTGTGTTGCAGGGTGCTGATGGAGGAAGTGCTGCTCCGAACCCGGGACTCCCCCCAGAAGACGAGCCGCGAGTGGAACCTGAAGCGGTCGTTGTGGTGCCGCCGGTTAGTGAAGGTAAGCTACCTGCTTCACAACATGGCTTGGCTTGGCCATGGGGCCCGTGGGGGCCCAGCTTAGTATTGGGTTCTAAGCCGGGTGCAGCCCCTCAAGCTCTTGGTCATAATTATGCATGTTCATCGCCTTCCTTGGGTCCGCAGGCTGCACAAAGCTCCCTTGCTTCGGCTAGTACTCCTTCACCACCACAGGTTGCTGGAGGTTCTTGGCCAGCATGGGGCGTAGCCCCCGGTACCTGTGGTCTTGGATCCGGCTTAGGGGCGGTGGGCCAGGGGCCAGCGGGGGAGGTTTGGCCCTGGGGATGGCAGCAGTCCTCTTCCACGCCTTTTTCGTGGACTGGGCAGCAAGCTGGTTTTTGGGGGTTCCCACCTCATCCACCAGTTCCTTACAGCGCATTGGATTTCCACGCTGTTCCATTTGGGGACCCTGCCATGCCCTTGGGCGATCACCTTACCGCTGCCACCCGGGAGAAAATACTCAAAGGCGAATACGTTGATGTGTTCAGCCTACTGTATAGGGAACTAGAGAAAAAATCCAAGGATGAGCTAGATGAAAAGGACAAAGAGAAGCTCAAGCGCCGCAAAGTTGACAGAACCTGGGCTAACTGGTTGCCCGGTTTCCTTATTTATGCGGGTGTTATTGCCAGGGCCCAACCGTGGAGAGCCGCACCACTGTTCCAGTACTGCGACATTATATACAGGGCATATAATGACTTCGCTGGGGGCGCTTGGCTCCAGTATGACGAACAGTTTCGTATGCGTGCAGCGGTTAATCCCTGTCTTCAGTGGAATCAGATTAACCAGCAGCTTTGGCTGCAGCTTATGGCCCCCGCGAAGCCGAATGCTGGGGAACGATCTGATAGTGGCCATTTAGTACAGAAGACATCGGTTTCATCCTTTTCTGGTGCCCGCGCTGTCGCGGGGCAGTCGGTTCAGCCACGGCTGCTTTGCTGGGAGTTTACCTCCCAAGGCTCCTGCTCCAGAAAGGGTTGTAAGTATAAGCACGAGTGTCCTATCTGCGGAGGCCCCCACGCTTTCACTGCCTGCACCAGGTCCAAACAGCGGTGGCCCAGCAGGCGGCCGGGCGGTGGGCCCGGGCAGCCATCTGGAAAAGGGCCCCAGCTCCATTCGGCTGATGGTTCTTAGGCAGCTGTTGAGCTCGTATCCCCTGTTGTGTGATGCTCGTTACCTGTTCGAGGGGTTCTCTTTTGGCTTTAGAATCCCGTTTCAGGGCCTCCGGGCGCCGTTTTTTGCGCCCAATTTGCGTTCGGTTAAGGGTTTTGAGTGTATAGTGAGGGAGAAGATCAAGAAAGAGTGTGCTGAGGGGCATCCTTAAGGGGCTTCATGCCTCCTGGGCCCTGGTTTGTGGTTCCCCTTACGAGGAGGCTCTTTTTCATAGTGCCGCTTTGACTGCCTTCTTTGGGGCTTTCAGGGTATCAGAGCTCGTAGCCCTTTCCCGAAATGATGTTTCGGCCAGGGCCCTGCAGTTTGGGGACGTTTGTTTACTTAGTGACCGCGTGTCGTTCCGGGTACGCCGTTCGAAGACAGATCAGAAACAGCACGGCTGCTCGGTGACGGTTGGTTCGTGTGCGGAACGCGAGTTATGCCCTGTTACCGCTATTAGGCAGTATATTGAATTGCGGGGGTCATCGGAGGGCCCCCTCTTCCATCACGCCGACGAGTCGCCCCTGACGAAGTACCAGTTTTGGGCCATCACAAGTAGGGCTTTGCAGGGTTTGGGCCTTGGGGGGCGTAAATTTGGTACTCATTCATTTCGAATTGGGGCAGCCTCTACTGCTGCAGCACTTGGCTATGGTGGCGAAGACATCCGGCGAGTTGGGCGCTGGAAGTCTGGGGCTTACCGTTCCTACATCCGGCCTTTGCGGTCTTAGAGTGCTTTTGCCAAGTTGGTTTTGTCACCCCCTCCTCAGTTTTTCTGCAGTCTAATAGTTTTTTCTTCTAGGTGCTGTGGCTGGTGACCAGAGAAAAAGGATCCTTATATGCGGCCACAGCATTGTTTTTTGGGCGGCGCATCAGGCCCGGAGGACTCCGATCGGTTCGCAGCTTGGCCTGAGTGACAGAGCTGTCATCACTTGGCAGGGCCGTCGTGGTATGAGATGGCCCGGTCTTCTCCCCCTTTTGTTTAGGGACCTAAGTGGCCCCCCTCCACAGATTCTTGTAATTCATTTGGGGGAGAATGATTTGGGGTTGACTAAGGGCAGGGCCCTTTCACTCCAGGCTCAAGAGGACCTGGCCTTAATTTGTAGACGGTGGCCGGGGGTTCTTATTTTGTGGTCGGCCATGCTGCCGCGCCGCGTTTGGCGGACAGCGTGGGATCCTACTGGATTGGAGCGTGCCCGGATTAAGGCCAATAGGGCCCTGCGCAAAGCCCTCTGTGCGGGTCTTGGTGGTTACGTTCCTCATCCGTCGATTCTATCCGACATACCTGAGTTATATAGGGATGACGGTGTTCATCTGTCTTCGAAGGGCAATGAGCTATTTTTAGCTGACTTGCGGCAAGGGCTTCTGAGTGTTCTGTAGTGGGGGTACAGCGGCCTAAGCTGAGGCTTGGCGCTGTCCATGGCAGTTTTGTGTTGGGATTATGTTTTGGGGATTGGTGAGCTCCCGTTGCATCGCACCGTTTGGGTGCACGGCTTCCCTGGGGAACTGCAAGCTGTACGGCCCAAGGTTGCTCCAGGAAGTCTTGGGATCCCGGCACGCTGTGAGTGTCCGCATCCTAGGCTGCTAGGCTGTGGGGGTGGCGGTACTCAGGTGCGGGATCATGTTGCCGGGCCGGCCGGGTCTGAGCCGATTTAGTTGGCTCATACCCAGGGCTCAGGGGGCTCGCCCAGTTTCAGGTCTAGGAGGTGGTCGCGGTGACCCCTGGCTTTACCTGTTCCCCATTTTGCCCTTGCCATTGTGTTTAATAAAGTGGCCCTTCAATCTAATTTTGTGTATGTCTCGTCATTCCGCCTGGGGGGGCAATTCGGCCCTTTCCCAGTCGGGCGGTCCACGGATCGCTGAGACTGGGGGCCGTCCATTGCCTCCCCGTGCGGAGGAGAGGCAATGGTCTTTTCCGAAAGTGGGGGCGAGGAGCGGCCTTATAAGGCTGCTCCCGCCCCCGATCACGCAGTTCCTTTTTGTTGTCGGCCCGCCCACCCACCCGTCAAGCAGTACAGGCATAGGCTGGTCGCCCGTTTTGGGGGCCGGGTAGGAATTTTTCGCCCTCAGGCGCATTGGCCTTGTCTGGGGGTGTTTTTGCCTACCTTGCACTGCTGATGTTCGGTGCTGGCAATTGGAATGGCGGAGCTGTTATAGGTCGGTCACTGGCAGTTTTGTGTTGGGATTATGTTTTGGGGATTGGTGAGCTCCCGTTGCATCGCACCGTTTGGGTGCACGGCTTCCCTGGGGAACTGCAAGCTGTACGGCCCAAGGTTGCTCCAGGAAGTCTTGGGATCCCGGCACGCTGTGAGTGTCCGCATCCTAGGCTGCTAGGCTGTGGGGGTGGCGGTACTCAGGTGCGGGATCATGTTGCCGGGCCGGCTGGGTCTGAGCCGATTTAGTTGGCTCATACCCGGGGCTCAGGGGGCTCGCCCAGTTTCAGGTCTAGGAGGTGGTCGCGGTGACCCCTGGCTTTACCTGTTCCCCATTTTGCCCTTGCCGTTGTGTTTAATAAAGTGGCCCTTCAATCCAATTTTGTGTATGTCTCGTCATTCCGCCTGGGGGGGCAATAGCAATGCTGAAAACAGCCTGATTTGGAGTAGGGTGGGCCATTGGCTTGGATCCTTTGTACTCATGGGACTAGCATTCTTGAATAATTAAATTCTGTAATTAAGTCTAAAATCATCAACTTGTGGAATTCACTACCCAAGGATGTAAAGTTAAAGATGACTTAAAAGGGGATTAGAAAGCTTCAGGGAGGATAGGTCCATCAGTGTCTACTAGCCACCGTAACATTAGGGAGCATCCACATTCAGGAGCGGCAAACCTCTTAATACCAGTTCTAGGAGGCAACATCAGGGGAAGGTCTTGGCCACTGTGCTCTGTTTACTGGCCTTCCAGGCAAATTGATTGGTCACTGTGTGAAATAAGATGCTGGAATAAATGGACCATTGGTCTAATCTATCAGGGCTCTTTTTATATTCATATGTTCCTGTCCAGCTAATAACATCTGTCTATCAAATTCTACAGATAAATTTGCTAGATTTAGAAGGTCAAACCCTCCTGAGTTCCAAACAATGACTGCAAAAGAGGTACTTCCATCAAAATCTGATCTGATTACCATTCAAAGGGGGAGGAAAGTATGTTAAGCAAAGGATATGCAGCTGAGCCACTTATAGAACATCTGAAATTGAACATTAAGTAATTTGAAAGTAACACAGTGAACTATCGTGGGAGAACAATCTTTGCTAAATGTGATTCCCTGCCAAAATATTATTGCCGGCTCTGGGTTCTAATATTCTTGACAATATATTTTAAATGCATGATTTACATCCCAAGTTTCTGACACTTAGAACTTGGGATGTAACAAAAAAGTGGAAAAGGAACTGTGAGATGGCTGTTCATACTCTGAGAATGGGAATGCACATATGAGAGCTGTATGAAAAACGGCAGAATTATCTATTTGTTGAGATTCTATCATGTAGATCCCAACTACTATGTGGCAAACACATCTCTGACAATGAGTGTACACTCCACAAGTGTTTTAGGTATACACATGGAATCATTTTCAGGGTTGCCAGGATTTGAACCTGCAGTGTGTCTAAGATAGTGATAGTAGGAATATCAAGAAGGATTAACCTCGGTATCACTACCAGGCTCAAGGAAAGACCTGTAGGAAACTCTTGCTAACTGATTGACTTTATTATAGATTACTTTTGTTCAGTGTACACATACAAGGTTCAAGACTCAAAAAAGATACAACTGTATAAAGCCGGTTAAAGGGAGGACATAGGGGATGCTGATAGTGGAGCTCCCTCTTCATGTCTGGTTTGACCCAAAGTTAAGAATGGGAAAGAATAGATCCATAGACAGGAGGTTTTAATATAGCACCAGCTCCTCCCAAAGCAAATAGCATACCACCAACCCCTCCCCTTCCCTAAGGTACTCCAGCAGGGCTTTTTTTGTAGAAAAAGTGCAGCAGGAACTCATTTGCATATTAGGCTACACCCCCCCCCCTGGACTGGATCTACATGTTTTTGAGGCCACACTCACAAACACCAAACTTTCCTATGCATTCCTGCTCAAAAAAGCCTTGTTTCTTGCCAGTCTGTCTGTTTCTCTCTTCCTCAAGCTGCCAAAGTCTTTCCTGCACCCTTTCCCAAGCAGGTGGAATGTGTCAAGAGGCTAATTGTATTCAGCTGTCAATGACCATTCAGCTGGTTCCTTCAGGTAATGAGTGATACCAAAATATAGACTGGAGTTCATTTTGCATCTCTGAAGAGGAGGCTTGAAGCAGCATTTTAATATTTTGGTCTTAAATATTGTCTTTCAAAACCAAAATGTGTTGGCCCCAAAACTTATTCCTGGCATGGCATCCATCGTCACCGTTCATGATCAAGCAACACAATGCAGAATGCTCCTGAGGACACTTCCAGATTCCACTGGAATGAAGAACTTAACACTTGGAATCAATCCCAGAATTTATTTCATCGGCTTCCAAAACAGTGTCTCAAAAATAGAAAACTCAACAATTACTGGACACCTTTAATCAAGGCTTCTGTGTATAGGAAATATCAAAAGTAATTACTGTAATTAGCATCACTGTAAGACAGCGATTTCGTGAAAAAGTTCCCTCTGCCCCTTTCTCGCTAGGTTCATGGTTTAAAGTTTTTAGTCAGGAACAGGAATCCTAAAATTCAACAATAACCCTTTTGCTTATTTACTTTCCTCTTCAAGTCTGGCAAATACTGGCTTGGAATTTTGAAAGCAAGTTATTTCTGTAGCTCATTTTTTTTAAAAAGAGCAGAATGTAGAAATGTTAATACTTATCTCATTTCCCAAAATTAGCAATAAGAAATGATTCTGCAGCATTTTTCATTCTTAGGAAAATTTCTGTAAACCTTCCGCAACTTAAAATATCAATTTGTGAGCATAAATTTGTGCATCTTAATTATTTGTCTTCTCTTCCCTCATCAATACAAACCAGATCATGGGCTGAATCAATGCAATGAAGTCAGGTCCCAAATCACCATTTTGTTATCAGGAATCCTCATTCATGATTGAAAGAGACCCAATCACATAGTTTGAATTAAGGGTGAGCAAATGTTACCTAGTATTGTTTCTTTGTACATTGGTTCATGCATTTTCAGTTCTCTGCTGCTCACTGTTGATTTGGTAGATTTCTTCAAGTGGAATTCAATTTATATGGTATTTGTGCATTTTATATGGCATTGATACATAGGTTGTCTACTCTGTATGCATAATATTTGGATAATATTCAGTACTGATTTCTTTTGATGCACAAATAATATTGAAAAATGTGCACAACTTCCAGGAGGGAGAAATCAGTGAAAGGAAACAGAAAACAAATCACATTTAGATTTGCATAGGGTGGACTGCCCATTTAATTGACCAGCAAAGTTCCTGCTAGGCCACTGCAGGCAGAAGTAAGCCTCAGTAACTGTGCTAACATTGTAGGGATGTTTGGTTCAGACCTTTCTGAATGGTGTCAACTTACCAGTAGCTCTTTCTTGCACTAGTGAGTGAGTTTCACCCGTTGTGAATGGTCTGAGACACTGTCATAGCACTAGCTCATACTATTGCAAACTCTACTGAACTCCTGGGCCAGTTTAAGTTCTCAGTTCTGGAAGAAGCAACATTGAAATTGGGATCTGCTATGTGCGTGTCACTGTGTTAAAAGAACAGAGACAAGATATTTGAAATCATCTCTAGTTGGATTTAGCCCAGTTGCATCAAGAAGCTGTCTCAATACTGTAAGCCAAAATGCCCTCAAAAGAGGTTGGGGAATTGTCAGGTGGGCACCTTTGGCTTAAAAAGGATCTAGAATCTATGTATACAGGATTCCACTTCCAGAAATTATTGCTTAAATTTACCAAGGACACCAATTAAGTAAAACAATTAAAATTTTATTGTAGTAAAATGTAGAACACACACACATAAAAGATAATAGACTCATATAACATACATACAGACCTAATAAAAACAGAGAGAAATGCATAGAGGTAACATAAGGATGGACAAACAGGGTGATAAATACCGATCGTAGTCTTTCCGGAAGGCTCCAATGGCGACAAACGAGGACAATGGGGAAGGGGACCCTCAACTGGCCAAGAATCGGGGATGTATCTAAGCAGCAGGAATGGGGTACTGCTAGATGCACACCTGTGGGGAGTTGGGACTGTGGTTATAAGGACTACCTTGAGCCTTTAGGGAATGAGAGGTACAGGGACGGATGACAGGTGGTCAGCTGGTACATGACCTCAGAAAAAGGGGAGGCTTCGCAATGACCATAAGGGCTGGACTTGTGCGGTAGCCAATAGCCAGTTTATTGGGGGCACCTGATTGGATGCCTATATCTGGCCAATGAGCAGACCTGGCCCTGGTTACCTGATTGGACTTCCAGGTAACAATGGGCCAAAGGGGGAGGCTCCAGGATGACCATTAAGGGAAAGAATGGGAGAAATTATTGGGGTGGAAGTGATTAAGGCTATCAAAACTTATCTAAAAGGTAACAATAGATGGCCAAATTGCTACCTAAGGTAACACCCGATCTATGCAAAGAAACCTAGCTCTGGGTGAAGTTCTTCCTCTTCTTAGGCAGTCTGACAGGATCCACGCCTAAGATAAGCTTGATTGCCTTATGCATCGGTGACATCTGTTGAGTACATGAGCCTCCTGCTTCGCTGTAATGGAGTCTGGCGCTGCAGGAAGATAGCTGCTGGTGATGTTAGCCTTCCCATATGGATTCTATGGTCAAGGCTGGAAACCGCTTGCCTGGACAGTTCCTGGTGGTGCAACTTCTTCCGCTGCAACGGCCGAGATGGTGAGCGCATGGAGCGACTGGAAACCCATCTGTTCTCCTGGTTAGCACCCTTCCAGAGACATGGAGTGCTGCTGCAATGTTGTGGCTGTTAGTACTCACATAAGTCCCTTACAGTCTGGTAGACAAAACCCACGTTCTCCTGGCAGATGTGTGTGAGTTGAGTCTCCAGGCACCCTGGCAACCAACCGGGTGACTACAATGTTCTGAAATTAGGGGTCTTTTTCTCACAATTCCCCACACATATATATATGAGGATGCTTTATATTACACTGGACAATTGGCCTATCTGTGTCAGTATTGCCTACTCAAACAGGCAGAAGCTCTCCAGGGTTTCAGGCAGAGGTCTTTCACACACCTGATTATTTGAGCCTCTTTATTTGGTCTTTTTAATCCCCACTGCGGGGAAAAAGTGAGGTATAAATGAAACAAAGAAAATAATAAATTAATTAACTGGAATTGCCAGGAATTCAACCTGGGATGTTCTGCATGCAAGGCAGATGCTTCCCCACTAAGCCACAGTCCCTCCATCCTTTCCTAATCAAGGTGATCTATCACTTTTTTATCCCTCCCTTCCTCCAAGATGTCCACAGCAGCATTCAGGGTTCTATCTTCCCTATTTTAACTTCAGAACATTCTACCTTGTTAAGCTTTTGATGTGTTGTAAAAATGTTTTTATTTGGACAGAGGGAGAGAAGGAGTCTATTTTATACCATTCCTTAACAGGTTTAAAGGAATCAGAAACAAGATGTGTAAACAATTGTGGGGGCACATACTCTCTGCTATATGACAAGAATTACAAGATAGGTGGGTACGTGAACTGACCATCTATCGTTTTGACATGGCAGTGCCCTCTTCTAGAAGCAAACCTATGTTCTCCTTTCAAATTTCTCTTACCAAGTTGCTAATTAAGGCAGCCCAATTCTGACATCATCCTTCTGAAACAAGATTGCATGCTTGCTATTTCACTGATATATAATCTAGACAGGAGGTAAATCTATGGTATCTGTTTTCTGAGGACATTTCAATGATTTTCAACCTTCTTTTTATCAAAGAAAGTATTTAATGCAAGAACACAACAGTCTATTGATTTGATGGCATGAGTACTTCATTCAGATAAATGTGTGCTCCATGGGTCAATCAATCAGAGAAACTTGGAAGGACTGTGGCAAGACATGATTGAATCAATGCTCAGAAACATTTTATGTTTCATACTTGAAAACTCATCAGGTTGAATTATGCTGTCTGTCGTGGGATTATCTTTGGTCCAAGGATGTCCACCAGACCCAAGTTGTCAGCTGTTACAGAAAGCAAGAATTGTATTCCTTGGAGCAGTATATCATAGGTAAAAAGTGGTATTTATTGAAACATTAAAAAACAGTCCTAATGAAGTCCACAAAGCCAGAGAGTTAATGTGGTTAGAATGGTAGAGCAGGATTGGAGAAAACTGGTTTTGAGAAAACACTACTCTAGATCCTCAAATAGAGTCTTTCTGGATCCTACCTCTCACATGACCCAGACTCAAACAAATAACATGCAAAAAAAATCATAGGATTTGGTTAACTCTATGGGCCCCTTTGGTGACCAGGACCCCCAGTATTTTCCGTATATAGTTTTTTCTTTTAGTCCACCTTGCTTCTCTTTTGTACACCCTACTCTGTCTTAAAGTCTGCTGGTGACCTTGAACTGGTCGTTTATGCTCAGCACAACATCTTTTGGAGTTATGGTGTGGGTAAAAAATAGAAGTGAGGCGTCCATCTAAACCACCCTGATCCTTGAAGGAAGGGTGAAATAAAAATATAATGGAAAGACAGATGCACAATTGTATGGGTATACAGACATTGATCTATCATTAGAAATATCTTTAGTTTTCTTCCAGGATTTTTAAATATATGAATATATGTTTATTTATGTATGAATATGCTGTTAGTTACTGTTCTATTTTTAAACAGCTGGAATCCTGCTGATGTGCTGTTTGTTGGGGAAGGTGCAATAGTAAGGCTGAATTGGCTGCTCACCTTCCTCCTGACCAGCTACAAAGGACTTCAGCTTGTTCACTACAGCTCAAAACTACAGCCTTTAGACTGGGTTGAGGAATAATTTGCAGAGTACTTACTTGCCTATGTGACTGTGACTGTTGGTCCAGCTCAGAAACAGACTTTTCCCATAAACATGAAGTTAGTAGCTAGATCAGGATGAAAGTATTCAAAGTTACTTAAACCATTTGTGCTACATCATTCTGTTTATTTTGTATTATATTATAGTTCTCAAGTAGAAATATAAAATGTATCAATATTTTTGACCCTGTTTAGAGGGCTCTTAGTACAGGGCCTACTGTAAGCTCTTGGAGGATTGGCTACATCAGTGATGAATGGCCTAATATGCAAAGGAGTTCCTGCTATAAAAAACAGGCCTGCCCAGTATGATCTAATAACATACACCTTGATTGACATGCTACATCTGGAGAAGTAATTATGTGACTGTATATCCCATCACAATTTACTCAAACCAGGTAATGTGAAATAATTAGGAATTGGCACAAACAGGGTCACAAACTAAAGCATGTCATGAATTTTGGGCAGTTTGTGGTTGGCAAGGGTGATGTGCATGAACATTTCATGAACTTTCATGCTCTTTGTGGCTGTTCTGGAATGGATACATTACCAGACAGACAGTCTGCATTCAATTAAATTGTTTATAAAACTTCTAAGCTACAAGGGGGCAGACTTCTCCAGCCTTGGAAACACAAATATGGGGCACTTCACCGGCACTGCTAGCTGCCAATAACACAGTTCCCATTCTGCTTTATGGGATCAGAGTGCTATGTATACCCTCAGCTCAGCTACACACCCTCTCCTGTGCTGGCTGATGGCAGTTAGACAGAGAGGCAAAGGACTTGTTAAAAGCAGAACACATTCATTGCTTCTTGGTTGTGAACATCTTTCCCCTGCTGAGGTTTGGGTTTTTGGTGGATTCAGGGCTCTGAGCCTCCTCTTCTCTTTACTCATGCCAAGCAGAGGGGCTTAGCTACTTACTCTCTTGATTGTGAACTCCTCTCTCCTGATGAGGTTTGGGTGTTATGTGGACTCAGGGCTCTTAGCCACCCTTTCTCTCCTTACCCTGAACAGAGCAGCTTAGCTACTGGGTGCCTTGGCTGAGGACCCATCCTCCTGATCGTGAACTCCTCTCCCCTACCGGAGTTTGGGTGTCATGCGGTCCCAAGGCTCCAAGGTCAGAGAATTAGATTCACTTTTAGAAATGCTTTGGGTTGAAATAGAGGGCCCAAAAGGAAATTTAATTATGGGAGTTTGTTATTGCCCACCAAATCAAAAGAGAGAGGACGATTATAATATGATGGAAGGATTAAAGATAGCGGCTAAACGTAAAAACTGTGTCGTAATAGGTGATTTTAACTACCCGCAGATTGAATGGGTCAATATGTGTTCTGGTCGAGAGAAAGAAATTGAGTTTCTTGATGCTCTCAATGACTGTGCTATGGAGCAGATGGTCTCAGAACCTACCACTGGGTGGGGCGATCCTGGATTTGGTCCTAAGTAATGCCCAAGACTTGGTGAGAGATGTAAAAGTGATTGCGCCGCTTGGGAGCAGTGACCATAATGTTATTGATTTCACCGTTTGTATAAATAGGGAGTTGCCCAAAAAGACCGCCACAACCACGTTTAACTTTAAAAGGGGTAAACTCACTGAGATGAGGAGGCATGTGAGGAAGAAACTGAAAGGAAAGGTAAATACGGTCAAAACCCTTGGGGAAGCTTGGAGACTATTTAAAACTATAATCCTAGAAGCTCAGATAAAATACATACCACAAGTTAGGAAAGGCACAAACAGGCATAAGAAAAGGCAGCATGGTTAACAAACAAAGTAATGAAAGCTGTAAAAGGTAAGAAGGACTCCTTTAAGCGGTGGAAAACCAGTCCAAGTGAGATTAGTAAAAGGGAACACAGGCTGTGGCAAATCAAATGCAAGACTGTGATCAGGCAGGCAAAAAAGGGACTATGAAGAGCATATTGCAAAAAACATAAAGACCAACAATAAAAATTTATTCAAATATATTAGAAGTAGGAAACCAGCCAGGGAAACAGTGGGGCCCTTGGATGAACATGGGGTAAAAGGATTACTGAAGGAGGATAGAGAAATGGCTGAGAAGCTGAATGAATTTTTTGCCTCCGTCTTCACTGTGGAAGATGAGAACTTTTTGACTGCCCCAGAACCACTAATTTTGGAAGGGGTGTTGAAAGACCTGAGTTCTGAAAGAACTCAAAGTTGAACTTGTGGATCTTCTAACAAAAAATTGTAATCTTTCATTGAAATATGCCTCTGTTCCTGAGGACTGGAAGGTAGCAAATGTCACCCCCATCTTTAAAAAGGGTTCTTGAGGAGATCCGGGAAATTACAGGCCAGTCAGTCTGACTTCAATACCGGGAAAGTTGGTAGAAAGCATTATCAAGGACAGAATGAGTAGGCACATTGATGGACACGGGTTATTGAGGAAGACTCAGCATGGGTTCTGTAAGGGAAGATCTTGCCTCACTAACCTGTTACATTTCTTTGAGGGGGTGAACAAACATGTGGACAAAGGAGACCCAATAGATGTTGTTTACCTTGACTTCCAGAAAGCTTTTGATAAAGTTCCTCATCAAAGGCTCCTTAGAAAGCTTGAGAGTCATGGAGTAAATGGACAGGTCCTCTTGTGGATCAAAAACTGGCTGAGTAATAGGAAGCTGAGAGTGAGTATAAATGGGCAGTCTTCGCAGTGGAGGACGGTAAGCAGTGGGGTGCCGCAGGGCTCGGTACTGGGTCCCATGCTCTTTAACTTGTTCATAAATGATTTAGAGTTGGGAGTGAGCAGTGAAGTGGCCAAGTTTGCGGATGACACTAAATTGTTCAGGGTGGTGAGAACCAGAGAGGATTGTGAGGAACTCCAAAGGGATCTGTTGAGGTTGGGTGAGTGGGCGTCAACGTGGCAGATGCGGTTCAGTGTGGCCAAGTGCAAAGTAATGCACATTGGGGCCAAGAATCCCAGCTACAAATACAAGTTGATGGGGTGTGAACTGGCAGAGACTGACCAAGAGAGAGATCTTGGGGTCATGGTGGATAACTCACTGAAAATGTCAAGACAGTGTGCGTTTGCAATAAAAAAGGCCAACGCCATGCTGGGAATTATTAGGAAGGGAATTGAAAACAAATCAGCCAGTATCATAATGCCCCTGTATAAATCGATGGTGTGGTCTCATTTGGAGTACTGTGTGCAGTTCTGGTTGCCGCACCTCAAAAAGGATATTATAGCATTGTAGAAAGTCCAGAAAAGGGCAACTAGAATGATTAAAGGGCTGGAACACTTTCCCAATGAAGAAAGGTTGAAACGCTTGGGACTCTTTAGCTTGGAGAAACGTCGACTGCAGGGTGACATGATAGAGGTTTACAAGATAACGCATGGGATAGAGAAAGTAGAGAAAGAAGTACTTTTCTCCCTTTCTCACTATACAAGAACTCGTGGGCATTCGATGAAATTGTTGAGCAGACAGGTTAAAATGGATAAAAGGAAGTACTTCTTCACCCAAAGGGTGAGTAACATGTGGAATTCACTGCCACAGGAGGTGGTGCCGCAGAGTGTTGGACTGGATGGGCCACTGGCCTGATCTAACATGGCTTCTCTTATGTTCTTATGTTGAAGCTATCTCTTTGCTTTGCTCATGCCAAGCATAAGGGCTTAGCTACTGGGTGCCTTGGAGTGAGGAGGACCCACATTTATCTCCTCCCGTTTGTGTACCATGATGGGGATAGTGGGTGCAAAGGGTGATCATTATGGGGGGAAGAAGACCTCCACGCACCATACCATAGGCCACTGTACCTGGACACCAAACTCATCCTGCCAGCCCAGTGGAGCCCAGCCTTAGCAGAAAATCACTAGGGGGCTTGGAGCCTCCTTTCCCTGATCTGTTCCTGGGGTTCTCTACAGAGGCAACAGAGTTGTTAGTACTGCCCAGACACCAGCAGTTGCTAACACTCTTTGGAGAGGAAAACTTGGACAGTAATGATTGGGGGGAGGAGTATTCTTCCCTTCTGCATCACAACTCCCTGTGGCTTCTCCTGCCTCAAGTACATTAACCTGTGGCCTCTCCCAGCCAAGTGCAAGAAACTTCTCCAATCCTGAGGACCATTTCTATCTGCTATCCATTGACCCATGTGTTGCTAGGGTTGTCGGGTCCAACTCAGGAAATATCTGGGGACTTTGGGGGTGGAGCTAGGAGACTTTGGGGCGGCTCCAGGAATACGGTTGTGACAAGCATGATTGAACTCCAAAGGAGTTCTGGCCATCACATTTAAAGGGAACGTGCTCCTTTTAATTGCCTTCATTCCATTGGAAATTATGGAGGATGGGGGCACCTTTTTCTGGGGCTCATAAAACTGGTCTCCCTGATCCAATCTTTTTAAAATGTTGGTGGGTTTTCATTATTAGAGGCACCAGATGCTATGCTGAAAATTTAATGACTACCTAAAAAAAAGACTCCCCCCCCCCCACGATAGCCCCAGATACCCACAGATTGATTCTCTATTTTACCCTATGGGAATCAGTCTCCATAGGGTATAATGGAGTGACAAGTGGACATCCCCCCTACATACTTTCTGATAACTCTGAAGCAGGGGAAGGACCTCCACACCAAGGGACCACCTGCCCCAACTGGGGATTGTCAACCCTATGCGTGGCAGAATGCCAGGTGTGCCATGCCCATATCTGGAGGGGTGCAAACCCCCAAAACATCTCCTCCTCCATCCTCCACAGGCATATGCACAGGGTGGCAGCCAGCAGGAAGAATAGGCCCACTCTCTCTCTGCAAGGAGAAGCTGAGAGGGATCAGATGGCTCCTCCAAGAAAGACTTCCTGCACTCAGGGTGCTATGGGTGGTGCATCAAAGCAGGCCAGCCTCCAAGATGTCATTCCCCTAGGGACGCTGACAGTGCCATCCAGAAAGGCTATGTGAAGGACCCAGGAAGCAGTCACTCTCCTTGTTGGCAAGAGATGATTGCTGTGGATGACATCCCTTCTCCTTCATGGTGGACATAGCCTTTTGCCAGCTACTTCAGCACCTGGCTCCCTGGTACTCCATCCCTTCATGGAGGGCTGTGAGCTGATGAGTCTTGCCCACCATGCACTGCTCCACTAAGGCAGTGTTCAAGGCTGAGGTCTTCAGAGCACAAAGCAGAACCATGCCCTTCACAGTAGAATCCTGGAGTATCACAATAGAACTCTGGAGCATGACTACCCCTTCCTCACCATCCACTAGCGGTAACCAGAGCCCTTCTTTGACCAGACTTTCAGGGCATGGTCCAGGCCGCAGGAGGGAACAGTCCAACCACCAGGCTACAAAACAGTTCTGCTCCATTCCTAGAGGATGGATACAGACCAAACAACATAAAAAGTTGCCACTGTTATAACAGAGTAGCCAAAGGGAGTGAGTGGGTGGTGTCAACATTGTCCTTGGCTACATGGTCAGGGATGCTGGTGCCAACATGCTGGCAGTGGTGAAGACTGTGCATTTCAAGGGCATTATCTGTCTTTTGCCCATGCATCACTTAGTGGTGAAAGAAGTTCTGAGGCTGGGGAGCATGGTCAAGGCCACCAGTAACTCTGCCACCCTTAAGATGTGTTCGTTGCTAAAGATTTGCCAGTGCCTGGCTGCCCACTACTCACACAACATGAAGTCTGTCCATCTGCTGTGCGAGCTCATCCTGGACTTATGCACCCACTGGAACTTGACCTATGCTATGTGAGAATTGTGGGCACACTTCTCTTGCTTGTGTCCTGTGACTGAGGTGCCTACCTCAGACTTCATGGCTGTGAGGCTGCATGCCTTGCTTTCAGTGTCTGGCTGGGGAAGGGGTCTTCCCAGGTGAGCTTTCCCTGTGAGTTTGGTGTCATTGGTTTGTTCCTGACTTTTTCCATTGACTCATGTAATTGTGGATGTCTTTTTCAGATAGAGCACTGGGGAGACTTTTTTGGGGGGTGTCTATAACTGGGACCTCAGATATGTAATTCACCTCCAAGTTGGAGACTGTAGAGGAGCAGGTGGCTCGGTGAGGTTTCCTGTATGTTTAGTGTGTGTAGCTTGCAAGGGGCCCATTTTATACACTTCTTAACCTGCTCCTGTCATTTTTCCTGTTTGCATCTTCTTTTGGGAGGGGGGGGCATAACTTAGAGGGCATATAGAAGAGAGTCAGCCAGAGCTCCTCAGTAAGTTTTATGCCTCTAGCTCACATGAGGTCTGTTCTATATGCTCCTGAACCACCTGAACCTTAACTTGTCATTCTTGCCATTCCCCCAGAAAGCACTTACCTGGGGACACTTTCTTTGGGGGCTGTTACTCAGACTCTGTAAATCCAATCCACATCAAACTTGGGGGCAGGTAGAGGAGGGTCAACTGGAGATCCCCTATACGTTTTGGTGTCTCTAGCTTGCTGGGGAGAGGGTATTCTACTGCATCATGAACCTCACAAACTGAACCAGCTTGTTTAGTCCTAAAAAGTTCAAGATGGTTTGTGGTCTTTGAATCAGGCATAGCACGAACCACAAACTGAACCACATTTTCCTGGCTCATGTCCATCCCTGGAAATAATGAGTCTGTGCAATGATTAATCTGAGGTTCTGTTTTCTTACAAGTGAGTTGCTACTTGAAGTTACTGTCATGGAGTGATGGGAACATGTATGAAAACCAGTGTTGAGTAGTGCTTTGTAGGTTGGACTAGGAAAGAAGAGAGCAAAATTCAAAAGAGAAAACATTTGGCAATGTGATGGGTGGTCAGCTATGATTGGTAGCACGTGTTTTAAACCACACAGTATATTGGCACTGCCATGTATTATCAACTCTATGTCTACGAGATGAACCTTGCATTTCATCTCCTGGTACAGTGAGTTACAAGTATATAAAAGAAATAATACCATTTAATGGTTGCCTGACAATAGTACTTGAAGGTGGGACAAGCATATTCTCTTTCAGTTTTCTTCATGGGTTGATATAGTGAAGAAGTGATTAATGCAGGATGGATTTCAGTTATCAAGGCTAATATATGAAGTGTATGTGTGTGTGTGGGGGTGTCTTTGTGTCATTTTAAATACTTTGTTGCTTTGGATTTGAACTAACCCCAAGTCAAGTAACTGCAAGCTTGAAATGAAGCTAGGCATGTGGCATAATCTTCTAGACACATTTCTGCAGCCCTTATAGAAATGAATGAGATGGACAGAAGAACACAAGACTGTCAAGAGCTCATTGTCAAATTGTAGTCCCTAAAGTCACTAGAAAGTAGTTTTTGAAAGGCTTCAACCCAACAATGTTCTCTAGAAACTGAAACTGGGATGGGGAAAGTGAAAATGTTGTTCTCTGTATACAGAGATTGTTGCAGCCACGGACACACTTGGTTGCATCCATGTTGGATCCAAGCCATATTGTCTAGGAAGTAGAGAAAGGATAGATTACAGGCTTCAAATTCTACCTCTGAGAAGAGAAACCTGTTTTACAAAAGAAGTCTCTGAAGTTTGAATGCTGACTGACAAAGGGGGGGGGGAATTCTGAAAGTTTATGTCTGCTGTTGAAAAGAGTGCCAAAATCAATGTTTAAAGGGTGGGGGGAGGTCTATCTTTACAAGGATCCAGATCACGCAAAGTGCCCCACATACATCATGAAAAATATTGATTCCTTTAACCTTTCTGAGAAGGTCATGCAGATGACAGTCCTGACAACAGATCTCTATAGATTTCTTGTGGGGTGACGACTGACCGTTTGTCATCTGCATTTCATTTTGGAGTTGACATGCCACGTCGTGTAATAACAGTGAAACTTTTGACCATCTGTCAGTAATTAGGTTTGGAATTCTTACTAGGGCCACTTCTCTATTCATCAATGACATCAAAGTCCAGTTTCTCAGTAACCAATGTTTTGGGTGGAGAAAGAAAGAGCTATGTCAGTCATTATTGGCCCTTAAAAATACAAATTCATTTCATGCTTGGCTGGTTCCACTTTCTGATGTACCTAAAACATTTTTGGCAATATATAAGAATGGAGCACAGAGAGCATTTCACAGACTTTGAGAAAATAATAAGGCACAGCTAATGTGTTGCTGGCTTATCATCAACTGTGGACTTTTCACCAATGTGCATGGCAATTGAATCATCAAGGGTTCAAATCCAAAGCACATTTCTAGAGCTCATGAAACATCAGACCTTGTCCTATCTTCTCCTCCAGTGGGATAGAGAAAGAGCCTCATTTCTATAGCTTTATCCCTTCAGACTTGGTGAACACTCAGCATTGAGAGCTGGCATATTGTAGGGCAGGGGTGGGGAACGTCAGGCCTGAGGGCCATTTATGGCCCTCAAGATCACTTGGTCTGGTCCTCGGGGCTTGCTGGGCTGAGTAGATAATATTGACTTTGATGGACCCAAGGTCTGATTCAGTAGAAGGCAGCTTCGTGTGTTCATGATTCAACAGAAGAAGAGCCCTGCTGGATCAGACCAGAGTCCATCTAGTCCAGCCTCCTGTCTCACACAGTGGCCAACCAGTTCCTCTGGAGGGCCAACAACAGGGCAGAGATGGGCATTGTGAAGGACTGCTGCTGGGATATGTGGGTGCCTTTAAAGGTCTGCTGGGAGCAGCTGAAGGGAGGGAGGGAAGGGTGGCAGGTGTGGGGGATGAAAGCCAGCTACCACCAGTTCAATTTGAATGTAATTATCTCAGATGGTGTGGCCTAATATGCTAATGAGTGTGTGACCTAACATGCTAATATTAGGGGATGTGGTCTAATATGCCTGGACCTAGGCATTTGCCTAGGGCAGCGGGTCGGTGTGTGTGTGTGTGCTGAATTAAGCTCTCTCTACATGTCTTCTAATAGAAAAACAATTATTTGCATTAATTGTGCCAGCCTGAATCGTTCTCCCTTGGTGGAGCACTGTTTTTTAAGCTGATAATTTTGTTTGGCCTGTGAATGATGTTATAAATGTCCAAATGGCCCTTGGCAGAAAAAAGGTTCCCCACCCCTGTTGTAGGGGTTAGAGCCTCAGACTTGGACCCAGGACAACCAAATTGAAATACTTGGTGTGCAATGGAAATTCCCTGTGTGACCTGGGGCCCATCACAATCTCTCAGCCTAATTTACATATGAATATATTACGGATCCCATTTGGTATATTTCCTTACCCCAAAAGTCATACAGTATTAATTCCTGCAGTGTTCTAGTAATGTCATTGGTCAGAGGTCATATAGTGACCACCCAACTAGTTTCTACAAAAACATGGTTTTGCAATATCATACTTTTCCAGAGCTTGATCATTAATATCTGAGACAGATATCAAAGTAAAGCATTACAGACCAATATAAAAACAAGTAGGGCATAAATAATAACAACTGAAGCCTTGAAGATGAGCAGATCATGTGCCTCTGAATTAATCCTGAGGGCATTGTTTTGTGCCTTGTGAACCTAAACGACTGATGATTGGCTCAACTTGAACCTATGTCTACATGTAAAGATAATTTGACACTGTTGGGGGAAAAGACCAGCGGGTTGAAATCTATCCAGCAATGGTGTCATTTTTGCACCAAGTTTTTGTGATGGGAGCAGTGCCATGGTGGTTTATGATCAGGCTGTCAAATTGGGTTTATGATCAGACTGCCAAAATGGGTTCTTTATCATCACTGTTCAAATTAGGAAACCTGATGTTATCCTGTACAGATTTACTTTAAACTGTGACTGATTCCCCACTAGACTTGTTCCAGCATCGGAGCTCTTTCCCCCGCCCCCAACAACACTTCTGTCTGATTCCGCACAAGCTGCCTTGGAGCTGCAATTCACTCTGCCTCTTTCCTGTGGCAAGCAAGATCCTTTGAAAACTGGTTTCTGCTTGCTGCAGGAAAGAGGCGGAGCAAAGCACAATTCCGAGATAGCTTGTGCAAAATTGGATGGAAACATCGGAGGGAAAAGAGCTCCAATGCCAGAACAAGCCTAGTGGGGAATCAGTCCTAATCTTCACAGAGTTCAATGAGATTTGCAACCTTACAAGAGTTATACCAGCTTAAGTCCACTAAAGTCTTAGTCTGGACAATGTCTGCATAGGATTGCACCATAATACCTTGTAATATTCAACAATTTGCTACATTGTGTTCATGTCAGTGCATGTAGTGACAGCCGCTAGCACACATGGCTTTTAAAAGGTAAAGGTAGTTCCCTGTGCAAGCACCAGTCGTTTTCGACTCTGGGGTGACGTTGCTTTCACAATGTTTTCACAGCAGACTTTTTACGGGGTGGTTTGCCTTTGCCTTCCCCAGTCATCTACACTTTCCCCCCAGCAAACTGGGTACTCATTTTACCGACCTCAGAAGGATGGAAGGCTGAGTTAACCTGGAGCTGGTTACCTGAACCAGCTTCCGCTGGGCTCAAACTCAGGTCATGAGCAGAGGGCTTTAGAGAGGGATTAAACAGATTTATGGAGGAGAAATCCATGCTCCATCAATGGCTACTAGATGTCTAAAAGGATTCTCCAGGTCCAGAGGCACTAAAACCAGTACTAGGAGGCAACATCAGGGAAGGCCTTGGTCTGGATACCCTTTTTATTGATTCTCCAGGGCAACTGGTTTGGCACTGTGCAATAGGCTGCTGGACTAGATATATCACTGGTCTGATCCAGCACTGCACTTCTTTATGTGAGATTCTGTAAATAGATTCTAGAGCATAAAACAAATTCTTCCCTATTCTAGCTTGCTTATCCTGGGGGCAGGAAAACAGGTGGTGTGGGAAACATCTACTCTTTGTGCTTCTCTCATATGGCCTGGGCTTTCTGATGCACAGGAATAGCATGGAAAAGAGATAACTTGATTCGTCTCCCACACCACTTAGGTAGCAACTGAAGGAGCCCTTAGCTATTCAGCAAGCATCTTCGCTCTCTAGTAATGAACTCACAGTGCTGGTTGGGAGGGAGGTGGTTCTCTCTCTGTCTGTGTGTGAATTAAAAAAAAAAACATTTAGGAGTTATTATTAAAGGGCATGAGTGGGGAAAATGCTGCTGTAGAAATGAGGATGAAAGATAAAGTGGAAATTAAGAGATCAAATGGTAAAGACAAAGTGTTGGGACAAAGGAATGAGAACTTGTGTGATCAGGCTGGACATTCACATCATAATTTGTTCTGTAATCATAGGGAGAGCCATTACTGACTTCTGCATGGACTTAAATTGTGATACTGAATAGACTCCTGTATAGTCTTCAACAACTCACCAATCATCAACTCATTGCATGCTCATAATGAGGATGTTCTAAAGGAAGTATTTTAACTATTCAATGAACAAGCTACAGATGCTTTACAAATTTTATATTACTGTTTTGTCCCCCCAGTCGGAAGAACAAGACAACGTCATGAGTTGGATGGAAACAGAGCAACTTTATTGAGCTGAACAACATGGGGCAAAACTAAACTGTTACCGGACAGGCCAAGGGAAACACCCTGGACCCTTCCCTGTCCGGGAGGGCGAGCATCCCTACCCCCGGCCACAGCCAGCTAGAGCCGGCTGCTGCCAGGCCGGTACCGGCCAGGTTTACACCCCACGGCACGGCTGCCCACCCAGGAACGGCCCGCCCAAAGAGGTGACTCGATAGCGGGCAAGACAGCAGAGGGCCGTAAGAACCCCGCTACTTTCCCATCCCGCTACTTCCCTAAATCAGGGAAAACCGTGGGTGCTCACCGGAACCTGAAACCAACTTAAACACCCGCCAACCCAATGCCAAGCCTCAGCTTAGGCATCTGGGCCCACTGGCAGGCCTAGAGCCTGCCGTAACCCCAGATGCAGCTCACCCAGAAATGCCCTGTTGCCAGATACGGAGAGGTGGACACCGTCCTGCCGGTACAGGTCCACCCAATCCGACCTAATGGCCGGGTGTGCTACAAACTGGCCAAGGCCCCCACAAAGCGTATTCCTAATCGCTCTGTTGGCCTTGCGCCTGGCTCTCTCCAACCCTGCAGGGTCCCAAGCCGCACACCACACCTGCCTCGGAAGGATGGCGGACCAAAGTAACCGCACCTCGGGCCACCTGCTCCGGATCACCTTGAGGTCCTTGATAACCTGAAGAGACAGGGCCCTCCCCTGCATCAGGCCCAAATCATTGCCTCCAAGGTGAATTAACAAAATGTGAGGCGGAGGACCGTTCCTCCCCATAAACAAGAGTGGCAGGAGCCCGTCCCAACGCAGACCCCGATGGCCCTGCCACTAGACAGCTGCCCATTCACTGAGCCCCAACTGCGATCCAAAACTTGAACGCCGGGCTTGATGGGCAGCCCAAAAAACCATGCTGTGGTCGGCGATCAGTATCCTCTGCCTCACGTCACGCACCACAGCACCTAAAATAGAAGAACAAAGTGACAACATTAAAACCAACCAGATTAACAGTTGCCAGGCAACATAGAACGGACATAGCCCTTGTACGCCAGGGACCGCCATCGCCCAACCTGTTGAATGGCCGGCCCCGGGTACCCCATGGCCGCAGCAGTCGAAGCCCCCCCAATTCGGAACGAATGAGTACCAAACCAAAAACCAGACAACCCAAGTCTGTTTAAGGCCTGGCTGGTCACAGACCAAAACTGGAATTTGGTCAAAGGGGACCCATCCTCGTGCAGAAAAAAGGGGCCGGCATCACCCCCACGAACTGAAATGTAATCTGTCAGTGCTAACACCGGACAAATATCACGGTCATGGCACGTGCCCAAGGTGATTGTAATACCCCGATGGCTCTGATCGGTCTTGGACCTGCGCACCCTGATGGATGCGCGGTCCCCCACAATTTTTTCATCTCCAGCATGGAGAGCCCAACCAGAAGAATCATTGCGTGAGCGAACCACCAGCTCACTAACCCGAAGTGCACCAAAAAAGGCGGTCATGGCAGCTGCATGAAACAATGCCGCCTCAAACTTGGAAAAACAAACAGCGGGCCATGTTCTTCGAAAACCCTTCAATACCTCAGGTGAAAAGGGGTGACGAGTGTCCGGCCTCGGGCCGCGCTCCTGGGACCAGCCTTCCAACATTTTACGAAGTCTGAAATCATTGGAAGCATCCGCTAGGCCCCTTACCTTACTGGTGAAAGCTAGGGCCGCCAGCTTTGCCCTAATGGTTTTCACAACAAGCCCCTTACCTTTCAACTCAACGCAGAACTGCTTGAGATGATCTGCCGGAATCGGCCACAGGTCAGCCAATCCTACCTGCTCCCTGAAGGCCATAAACTGCTCAACGGAGCGATCATAGGCCTTCCGGGTAGAGGGGGCTAGGGCCAGCATCATTGCCTGGTCGGCCTCGACTCTCCAAGCCGCCACATCTCTGGGGGCATCCGAGCCGGCAGGAGGTCGGCCCCTGGTGTGAGAAGTTGAAACCGCTCCATCTGACGATGAGACAGAGCATCCGCGACCCCGTTGCACACACCGGGCACGTGCTTGGCAAGGAACAAAATGTTTAACCGTAAACAACACAAGGTAAAAAACCTAACTAGGCGCATCACTGGGACAGACTTGGATGTGAGGGTATTAATCACCTGAACCACGGCCATGTTGTCGCACCAGAAGTGCACCACATGGTTGGCTAATTCTTCACCCCACAGCTGGACTGCCACCACTATAGGGAAGAATTTTAAAAATGCCAAATTACGGCAAAGATCCGTGTCCAACCACGTAGGAGGCCACATCTCCGCGCACCACCGTCCGCGGAAATAGACCCCAAAACCAATGGCACCAGCGGCGTTGGACATAATCTGCAGATCTGCCTCAATCCGCATATCCTCGCGCCAAAAAGAAACCCTGTTGAAGTCGGAAAGAAATTGTTCCCATACTTCAAAGTCCTCCCGCATACCCCGGCTGACTCTGATGCGATGATGGGGAAGACGCAATGCACCCATAGCATTGCATAGGCGCCGCAAAAATGCTCTCCCCGGGGCCACCACTTTTCAGGCAAAGTTAAGGTGGCCCACAATCTGTTGAAGCTCAAGAAGCGAAATCTTACGCTTGCCCTTCAACCCCGCTAGCTTCTGGTGAAGGCCATCAATTTTTTTCCGCCGGCAGGTGGGACGCCTGACTAACTGTATCCAATTTGATGCCCAGAAAAGTCAAGACACAAGTTGGGCCCTCAGTCTTCTCATGGGCGAGCGGGACGCCAAGGTCGTCGGCTAACCGGAGAAAGGAATGCAAGAGCTGGGCACACTGGCCCGAGCCCTTAGGGCCTACAAACAAAAAATCATCAAGGTAATGAACGGTATTGGCGGACCCAACCCGCTTATGAAGGGCCCATTCCCAAAAAGTGCTAAAGCGTTCAAAGGCTGAACATGAAATAGCACACCCCACGGGCAATGCATGGTCCATATAAAACTTACCCTCGAACTTAAAGCCCAGGAGCTCAAAATCGTCCGGCAGCAGTCGGAATGCGGATTTTATGTCGCATTTCGCCAACTCAGCACCAACCCCACAGCGCCGGACGACCCTGACAGCCTGGACAAAGGAAGTATATCGGACCGTGCATAGGAAGTCCGGGATGGCATCGTTCACCGAACCACCTTGGGGTAAGAGAGATGATGAATTAATTGAAATTCACCTGGTACCTTTTTAGGGACCACACCCAAAGGCGATACCCGCAAGTTGGGAACAGTGGGGGCATCAAAAGGGCCCAAAACCCGTCCCTCCCTGCACTCTTTCCCAATCTTTTCCCTGACCACTTGCTCCATCCCTTTGATGGACAATAAATTCTTAGCCATACAGGGTCCCCGAGGACCCTGAAATGGAATCCAAAAGCCAAACAAAAAACCGTCCCGTAAGTACTCCCTGTCTCTTGACCTGGGGTAACCAGCTAATATTTCAATGAGAACCCTCACCCTGATGGGGCTGGGGCCCTTTACCAGAGCCATGGGCACCGGCCCCGCCCCCCATCCGCTTGGGACCTCCTCGGGGCTTGGATCTGGCACATGCAGACAAAGCATGCAAGCCCCCGCACAATGGTCACTCGTGCTTATATTTGCAGGTCTTACGGTTACAGACTCCCTGGGACGTATACTCCCAACACAAAAGCCGGGGTTGAACCGGCTGCCCCGCACCAGTGCAGGGGCCAGACGTACCTGCCTGCTTACTCACCAGGTGCCCGCTGTCAGACCTATCCCCCGCATTGGGCTTAGCGGGGGACATAAGCTGCAGCCAGAGCTGCTGGTTTATTTGGTCCCAAGGCATGGCCGGATTGAGGGCCGCCCTCATCCGGAACTCCTCGTCGTACTGCAGCCACGCAGCACCCGAGAAGTCCGTGTATGCCTTGTACACAATATCACAGTACTGGAATAGCAGTGCAGCCCGTAAAGGCTGTGCACGCGCTATCACACCAGCATAAATTAGAAATCCGGGCAGCCAATTGGCCCAATTTCTTTCAACCTTCCTACGTTTAATTTTTTCTTTGTCCCTTTCATCCAATTCGTCTTTGTCCTTCTTCTCCAGTTTCCTGTAAAGAAGGCCAAAGACGTCGACATACTCGCCCCTAAGTATCTTCTCACGGGTGGCGACAGTCAGGTGGTCGCTCAGCGGCATGGCCGTGTCACCAAACGGGCGGCACTGAAACGGGACCGACCCCAATGTGACTGGGGGCCAACCACCCGCACAACTAAGGCTATTAGGCCAACCCAGAGGCCATTGACCCCCCCCACAACTGGCCCCAGGGCAAGGATCCACCCTGAGGGGGTTGGCCAACCGTACCCTGAGACGTTGAAGGGGAGCTCGCCAACGCAGGGGCGGGCGTAGCACACCAAGGCAATATCTGGCCCTGCCCACAAGGGCCCCAACTACATGTTGCCGCCATTGAAGGCAAGGACACCCCGACCGCCCCCAGGCCAACTGAAGGTGATGGCGAAGCGGCGGCAGGCTGCTGAAGGGGTCCCCAACCACCCCAGGGCCAAGCTACAGCGGGCACGTGCCCCCCTGTCTTACCTTCTTGTCCAGTCGTGCCAACCGCCAACACAACAGGTGTCGCCCCGCTACGATCATCAGGACGATCCAGGCCCTCCGAAGGAAGAACCCCATCTTCAGAGTCCGAGGTGGGCTCCACCGGGGCCTGACTCGGCTCGCCAGACAGGCCAGGGCGGGCAGGCATGTCCTGCAATGAAGAAAGCCTGGCCAGGACCTCCTGTTCGAAAGCCCTAGTGGACGCCCGTGCAGCCTTCCGCCCCCGAGGCAACCCAGTCATTCCAGGGTCCAAACCACGTTGGTACTCTAAAGCAGCCAAACGGTCTACAATGGCCTGCCTAGTGCGGGCCTCCTCATCCTCGCCAGGCCTGCTGGGAGCAGGCCTCTTGCCAGGGGCCTTCGCAGGCTGCTTGCCTTTGGAGGTCCCCTGTTCTTTCCTGGGAGCCATTACTGCCAAAAACTGACTAACTGATTAAATTCAAAAGGCTGACCGGATCAGCCTGCCTGGGGCCTAAAGCCTGAATCACCCTGGGAGGCCAAAGGCCTATAAAGTGAGCCACAGAATAACCGCTCGGCTGCTGCCTCTAAAGGCAGGCAACCCCCTGGCCAACCTCTTGGGAACACAAGGGGAGGAAAATCAGCAATCCCTAGCCCCTTAACAATAAACCTCCCCAACAGATCACAAAGAGACAGCTGGTGAGACTCAAAGGGGCCTAAAGGGGGCAACCACACTCCCAGGCAAACAGGGCCACACCTGCGGCTCGAACGCCGCTGTTACCGCCTGACGCGACGTCCAAATGGTGGGGGCCGCCGACCCGACGCTTCCTCCCGCGCCTGCCACTGACTCCCAAAGGCACGTGCTTCAGGCCTTGTCGGAGGCTGCGGAAAAAAGGTGGGGGCCGCCGCCCCCAAAGCGCCCTCGAGCGCCATCAGCCGAAGCCTGTTTCGGGCCTCATAAGAGGCTGAAGGGAAAAGGGGGGGCTGACAACTCCTGGAGACCGTGCTTCGCACACGACCGAGGCCGGTAAAAAAAAAAAAAAAAGTGGGGTCCGCCGCCCCGACGCTCCCACACACGCCGGCCAGCTGATCCGCGGGAAAAGCCTCAAGTGGCAATTAAGCTCTGTGAACACGACCCACACACAAGCGCCGACCAGCTGATCGGCCCAGGTGCTGCCCGACTCCGCTGCTATAGGCCTCGCTGGAGGCCGACCAAGAGAGCACGCACTTGCTCGTCCCAAAAAACGCAGCGAAGTGTGTGCTTTCGGGCGTGGCTGGGCTTATAAAGCCCCAGACCACGCCCCACAACTTACCCGGATGGGCGGAAGCCGTTGCCTCGCTCCATCCGGGGAGGCAAAACGCGGCCCCCGCCCCCAGCCTCCTAATGGCGACGGGCGCGGGAAAGGGCCGGATATCAAATGGTATATCCTGTACAGTCTATATCTACTACTATTTCCACATGGGCTAGCATGCACATCTGAAGAAAAAGCCGATGTTGCTACATTATTGTTTTCATATGGATATATATGTGTACGCACACACACATATATACAGACACACGCGCACACAGCTTTTTTCTAGAAAAAGCCCAGCAGGAACTCATTTGCACATTAGGCCACATTTTTGTAATCTGCATGGGAAGATTCTCCTGACTTTGTTTTAAAAGTCTGAGCTCTGGCAAGTTTACAGGAGGAGATCTCCATCACTTCAGTATTGACAGGGAATGTATGGGACCTGTGTGACCAACATCAGCATCAAAACCTTCCCTTGGACTATCCAAATCTGATGAAATTCCAATTTGGGTAAAATTTGTTGCCAGCTCTAGCACTGGAATTATAAATGCCTATAGAGGTCCTAGCACAGCGTTTGGTTGCTTTAATTATGATTCTCCACATTAGAATGCTCACTGTTGGAGAGCTTGGATCAATCTTCTAGTGTCTGGGATGAGTTGTCATAGCAACTCCAAGCTCATGATGTTTTCAATCGTGTTGATCAGTTAGAGGAAAAAAATATTTTGACACAGTGTTATTTTCATCTTGAAAATTGGTTTAAAAACATCTTAACACTGTTGTGTAAAGTCAAGAGCACCACACAAGGAGCCACAGTCGCTTAATGTAGCTGTCAGTGTAATATATTACTTCCTTGCGACAATGTTTAAAATGGATTATTGTTGCGATCGAATCAGATAACAGGAATAACACAACAACATTTCCACTGGTGTGCTGAAATAATGTTCTTACTGTGAACAAGTCACTATGGCTTCTCTCTTAAAATGCTTGCATTTCTGTAATGTACAATGTCTACTAGTAGAAAGTTCTGTCCCAGGCTGCTCTTCTCATATGCTTTTGGTTGCACACATTATCTATTGTACAACCTGATACTTGATGGTGGATAATAGGGAAAAATATGATGCATTTTCCACTACATAAAAATAATGTACACTGATTACTTGTTCCTCAGTTACTCCTTCAGAACTTCAGAAGTATTGCCCCCCCCATTCGGAATAACGAGACGTACAAACAGGTGGGATAAAGGGCCACTTTATTAGAACTTAACGGCAGGGGAAAACTTGGGGTCAGGTTGAGCCAGGGGTCATTCCGCTGACCACCTCCCCAACCCGAGAACTGGGCGAGCCCCAAGGCCCCGAGCCTGAGCCAAACCAACGGCTCAGGCCCGGCCAGCCAGGCACGAGATCCCGTTCGCCGAGCTCCACCCCATCCCAGCCGTGCAGCCTGGGATGTGGACAACTCCCTAGCAGCGGGATCGCGAGGCTCCCTGAAGCCAACCTTGAGCCGTGCAGCTTAGGTCACCCCAGGGAGACGGAACACCCAAACGGTGCGTTGCCAAGGGAGCTCACCGAAACCCCAGAAGAACATGTTCCCAACATAACAAACCGCCAGTGACCAAATTAAACGACACCGCCTCAAGCCAATCTGCCAACGCTCCTACTGCAGTGCAAGGTAGGCGAAAACACTCCCAAGTCAAGCCAATAAACTAGAGAGCGAAAAATTCCTACCTAGCCCCGTGATCGGCGACCAGCCTGTGCCTGCACTGCATGACGGGCGGGCGAGCCGACAAAACCCTGGACGCAACTGCGCCACAAGGGGCTGGGCTAGCCTATATAAGGCTGCCCGCCCCCGGCAGTAGCGGGAGAAACCATTGTCTCTCCTCCTTCAGGGGAGGCAATGGACGGCCTCCAGCCTAGGGCGGCCGATTGGCCGCTCGGCTGGGAAGGGCCGAAATATATTGGATGCCACCAATATGCAAATGACACCCAGCTGTATTTGTCCCTACCAACTGAAGAGTGTGGGTCTATGAAAGCCCTGAACAAATTCCAGGAAAAGGTAATGAGATGGGTGAGAACTGATAAGTTGAAGTTCAGTCCAATACTGAAGTACTGTTGATCCATGGCAAAGTTGCTTGAAAACTGAGTACTCAGCCTTTCCTGCAGGGGTTTGAACTCCTGAAGGTTCATAGTTTGGGGCCGCTGCTGCATTCTGTCCCAGCATTGAAAGTTTGGATCGCCTCCATGGCACATAGAGCATTGGCTTCAGATGATAAACCAGCCATTACCATTCCTCAAAAATCATGTTCTGGCTATGGTGATCCATGCAGTGATCACATAATGTGAAGTGTGCTTTACACAGGGCTGCATTCAAAACGTGCAATGTCCAGGCTCTCGGGGGCTGGATACAGGGACTGCATCGCTCCTGTACAGAAACATCTGATCTCTGCCTAGGAATTTAGATTATTGCTTCTTATATTTAAGGACTTAAATGGATTGAAGCTGGAGTATTTGAAGGATTATCTCTCACAATATTTTTTAAACAATATTTCCAGGGCTTTTTTAGAGCAAGAACACACAGGAACTCAGTTCTGGCTGACTTGGCATCAGGGGGTATGGCCTAATATGCAAATGAGTTCCTGCTGGGCTTTCTGTACAATCCCCCCCCCAAAAAAAATCCATTTTAAAAGGCATCCTGTTAAGCAGAGCTTCTGAATGAAATGTTAAAGAACTACTGTTAAAGAGTTCCGCATGACCTGGCTCCCTGACATTTTGTGACTGGCTCTGCCTCTTCTGTCAGGCAGTAAGTCAGTGGTTGGATCTGCCTCCCATGATAGTCATTTTGTTGTTGCACCAATCGCCTTTTTCAAAATTCCAAAGGTTGAAAAAGTTTTCAGATGCCTGTAATTGCTACACCCACACCTCTGAGACTTGCTTGGTGCTTGCATTATTGTTAAGCATCAGTCCAAACCACTTCGTTTGCCAAGGTTTTTAGTTGAAGGTTTTCCATTTAAGTGGTTGTTTTTAATGTCCTGCTGCTAGCTTGAGGATGTTTCAGGGATTTTACGCTATTGAGTATTGTCGGTATGCTGCTTTTATGTCTCTTGTGGGCTCTTTGCTTGTTTTATTGCTGGTTTAAACACTGAACATTTTATGTTTGCTTTTTATTTTGTTGTATTGTCTTCACCTTGTGTGCTGCCTTGAGCAGGTCTCGTGGGAGGCAGTATATAAATTATCTAAATCAAATAAATAAATAACTTGCATTAGCTTTGTTCATTGTCCAGTGACATTCAGGAGAGTTGAAGATGGACATGGATTGAATAGTACTAACACACAATAACTGTTACAATAAAGGCCCACAACTCTTTATTACAAAAGGATCAGAGACAGTGAAGCAAATATTCAAGCTGAACTTTAATGCAGTCTAATGTGCAAGACTCAGAGCCCAATTAAATGTGCAAGTGAACTCAAAGCTGCCACAAGTTCATGCCCATTTTACAGTGATTTAAAATACCGCAAGGCCCCAGTCCTGTGCAGCCCTGTCATATAGAGCTCTTCCCCATCCATACCACTTCTAGCATTAAAACAGCCATGGAGGGGCCTTCACACATCCTCTGTGGATGGTTTGGCACTTGAAAAGGCAGAGGACTTGTTCATGGGAGGAAGAGCTTTGCACTGGAGGTCCGCGTTGGATTGGAATTACTGTAAAATGCCAACGGCATATTTGTGACAACCAAGATTTCACCATTATCTTTGTTGGGCCCTCAGACCTCCTCTGCTTGGCATCCCAGTTACTCTGTGTGACTTCTCCTGAGTCCATTAAGACTTTAGTCTCCTCCCTTCCAAACATGTATTGATGTTTCAGGGAAGCATGTCTGATTCCTTTTCCCTAGCCATGAAGTCTTCTGGTCATGGATTATAAAGGTTTAGGGTTTTCAGCTTAGAAATTGGCAGGAGAGATTTACTGACAGGAAGGCTTTATGGTGATAGTGGGATGTCACTGGTGATGTGCCGACCTCCAGGTGGGTAACACAAAAAAAAATGCAAGCTAGTGACCAATTTACTAAGAGGTATATAGAAATCAGTCCAAATGTCCAAAACATGTATATTCAAGTCCCAAAGTAGTGTGGTGACAAGCCAATCGATTAAGTACTTGTTTCTTTCCAGTCTTCATCAGACCTTGGACCACTAACAAAAGAAAATATTATACAAAAATATCAGAAGGACATTCAGACACCACCAACCCTCTTCCGGTGAAAAAATCTATCATACTTACATATTGATTCAATTATATAGATTTTTTTTACACAGTTTTCAAAAAAGAGGGACGCAGAGCGTCTCCAGCAGCAATTTCACCTCGGCTGCAGCGCAGTATGTGGCTTCTTGTGCACCCTAATGGTGCAACTAACATGTTTTAAAAGGCAAACATCTCATTTACAGCTGCCATTACACAAACCTCTTAAAGGTAAAGGAACATATTTCTAATGCAACATGCTAAAAGACACAAACACCACAAACTATATCACAGCAGATACAACATACAAAGTATTCCGTACAAAGAATGTCAAATCCCATAATTTATACAAAATTATGTTATCACACAGGCAAATTATGCACAGCACTCATAATATTATGAAGAAAACCATTCATAAAAACATGTCAAATCATTGGTCATATTCAGTCCATATGGAGAAATGCAATTCAACTGGTGTATCCAGTATGCCTCTTTTTGCAGCAGGATCTTGTGCACGTCTTCATTTCTATCTGTTTGTTCATATTTGTATAAGGTGAAAAAACAAAAATCTTCATAGTCCTGATTCTTTTGCATTAAAATAGCTGACCATAGGAGCTTCAATCACATGGTTCCTAAGTCTGCTCCTGTGTTCCAGAATACATACTCTAAGGGCTCGAGTAGTGCTGCCAACATACCGTAGGCCACACCCACAGATGATCAAATGCACAACACAGCGGGTAGCACATGTAGAGTAATGATTTAGAACAAATGGTCTAGTCTTTTCAGAAAAATAATACTCTTTGACATTCATAGATAAATGACAAATTACACACCTTTTACAAGCAAAGTGCCCTTTAAGAGTATGCTTGACCGATAGGTATTCTCTAGATCTTACCAATTTATCCCTAATGGAATAAGTGTGACACAATCCTATTTGTGGTGGCATTTCACAACCTCCAATATCACTTACAATGTGCCAATGCCTCCTTACCACATTACAAATTCTGCTAGACAATCTGCTAAATTCTAGTCCCCATTGTAATCTAGTACTTCTCATCCTGGGATTCTGTTTTAGTAATTGTCTTCTATCTAGATTAGCAGCCCTTTTTCTAGACATCCTAACATCTTTTTCTGGATAGCCTCTACCAACAAAATGAGATGCCAACTTATCACTATCCTCAAGATAATCAGACATTAGGGTACTATTTCTTCTCAACCTTACAAACTGGCCATATGGTATATTCTTTTTCAAGGCACGTGGATGGAATGATGAATACTGTAAAAAAGCATTCCTATCTGTTGGCTTTCTGTAGGTTTTAGTTGCCAACTTATTCTCAGTAGTTTTGTACACAACTGTATCTAAAAAAGGTACATCATTAGTGCTTTCCTGGTAAGTAAATTCCACCTTGTCATGCATTGTGTTCATCCAGTTCATGAGCTCTGCCACATATTTTGTGTGGCTTATCACAAAGAAACAATCATCTATAAATCTGGTGTAAAAAATTATCTCTTTCAAAAGAGGATTGCAATTTTCATTGAAAATTTTTTCCCATCTCAAGTTTGTTCATAAAGAGATTTGCTATGCTATGGGCACAACTTGACCCCATAGTTACCCCAGACACTTGCAAATAAAAAGAATCTCTATATTGGAAATAATTCTTATCCAGGATTATGTCTAGCAGTTCTATAAGGAAATATGTAGGGGGCTCTTTAATTTCCCTCAACTCCAAAGTTTCTTCAATCACCAACCTTGCGTCTTCATGTGGTATAATAGTATAGAGTGATTTTACATCTGCTGTGATCAAGACAGCTTCTTCAGGAACCAATAAACCTTCAATGGTGTTAATAAACTGAGTCGTGTCTTTAGTAAAAGACCTCATTCTGAGGACAAAGGGTGGTAGAAAATAATCTAATTGTAATCTTGCAGCCTGCAGCGTAGCTGCTAGGCTGCTTAGATCCTTTTGCCCTCCAGGGCGGGAGAGTTGGTCCGCGCGCTGTTTGGGCGCGCTTTACAAGGGGGCGGGGTTTAGCCGCTTCAACGGCTGGCTCCCCGTCCCTCTCTTCAGTCCTGCGACGATCGGAGCAGGGCTGGAGGCCATTTTCATCGGTGGTCGTGTAGGCGGCTTCGGGAGCGCCTCCTGAGGCGCGGCGGCGGCTGATTTGGGGGAGATCGAGTCGGCTGCTGTCGGGAGAGAGCGGGTCGGCTTGGTGCTCCTCGGGAGGCGTGGCGGCGTCTGAGTCGTGGATCGGAGCGGCGGCGGCAGGCTGAGTTGCTCTGGGGGCTTTTTGGTTTACGGGCCCTGAAGGGGTGGCACGGAATAGCTGGGTTCCCTTAGATCGCAGGAGCTTAGCAGGGGTTGGCTCTGGTTAGCATTGGGCCCTTTCTACTTCATTTTGTGTTGGGATTAGCCAGCCTGGTGGAGTTGTGGGTGTCTATCTGGGTTAGCTGAGTTGCTCCCTTTCTACTTCATTTTGTGTTTGGTAATTATATGCTACACGAGCTTGGGGGCCCAGAGTGTTAAAGCTGCAGTACTGCAGTTTGAGCTACTCAAATTTGGAGTTGGATCCTGGCGGAAGCTTGGGCCAGGTGGGGGGCTTTAGGTTGCATTGGTCTTCACGGGGGTGGAGTCAGTTAAAAAACCCCGCACCACCCTTGGTTACAGTGGAGTAGCATTGGGTTGTGGTAGCCGGGGCTGTTGCTAGGCAGTTTGGACGGCCATTTTGTGGGTTCCTTGAGAGAGGGGCAAAAGACAGTTGGGCGGCCATTTTGTGGTGCTGGTAGTTGGGGCTGTTGCCGGGCAGATTGAGCGGCCATTTTAGGTCCCCCTTTTATAAAGCAGGTGGACAAAATGTCTGGGGGTAAAGGTTCAGGCAAGTCTAAGGGCAAGAGGCCTGCACCCAGACCATCTAAAGCTCCTGCCAGGAGGCCACCACCTCCGTCATCCTCTTCGGATGAGGAGGGTGAAGGGATGGTGGATTATAGTATTTTAAGTAGGCTGCAGGCCTTGGAACAGGCGGCGGGGGTTCCTTCCTTGAGTAAAGGGGGCGAGGTTAGGCAATCCAAAAAGGCAAGGCAGGCTAACATTCTCACCAGGTTGTCCATTCTTGAGGGCAGGTCTGGTGGAGTCATGCCCGGCAAGGATGCTGGTTCCAGTGGCCCTGATGCAGGTGCGGTGGAGGAGGCGCAGACATCGGGCATCGGTTTGCCGGTGGTGCCGGCTGGACTTGGAGGTAGGTCCAGTGATGGTTTGCAAGTTGGGTCTGGGCAGGTGTGGCCATGGGGAACATGGGGACCTGCCACAGTAGCCGGGCTTGGCACCTCAGGGATAGGATTAGGTGTGCCTACTCCTGCTGGGGCTGGGCTGGTGCAGAATTGGGCTTGGCCAGGGGGGCAGGGCACACCTTGTGTTCATCAGGGTACAGGGCAGCTGAGTTGGTCTGGTCCCATTTTGGGCGCACCATCGCAGTATGGGATGGTGCCTTTTACAGACTTGCCTTTTGGTGAAGTTGCTTTGCCTCTCGGGGACCATTTGCTTCCTGCTACAAGGGAAAAGATTTTGAAGGGAGAGTATGTGGACATATTTTCCCTTCTTTATCGAGAAATGGAAAAGAAAGACAAGGAGGAATTAGATGAAAAGGAAAAGGAGAAGCTGCGGAAGAGAAAGGTTGACAGAACATGGGCTAATTGGTTGCCTGGGTTCTGCATTTATGCTGGGGTAATTGCCAGGGCGCAGCCGTGGCGGGCGGCATCATTGTTCCAATATTTGGACATTATTTATAAAGGTTATACTGCCTTTAGTGGATCAGCCTGGTTACAGTATGACCAGGAATTCAGAATGCGGGCTGCCCTATATCCGTCCATCCAGTGGGATCGGATTCACCAGCAGCTTTGGCTGCAGGTTATGTCTCCGGCTAGGCCTAACCTGGGTGACCGATCAGATAGTGGTCACTTAGTGAGTAGGGCGTCCTCATCCACTTCGTCGAGCTCTCCCCACGGTACAGCGGGGCAGGCGGTTCAACCCCGCTTGCTCTGCTGGGACTTTGGATCCCTGGGGGTGTGTAATAGGAAGGCGTGCCAGTTCAAGCACGCCTGCCCCTTGTGTGGTGGATCCCACGCCTTTGACAGCTGCCCCAGAGCCCGGGGGCGCAGGAATCAAAAGAAGCCTGGCGAGGGCGGAGGAGCTTTTCCAGCCAAGAAAGGGCCCCAGCCCGATAAGGGTGGGACCGCTTAAGCGATGGCTAGCTAAGTATCCTAGGAGGGCGGACGCTTTGTACCTGTTAGAGGGTTTTAAGTTTGGGTTTAGGATCCCTTTTCAGGGGCCTCGAGTTGCGTTTATGTCTAGGAATCTTAAGTCTGTTAAAGGTTTGGAACAGGTCGTTAGAGACAAGATCGCTAAGGAGTTGCAGAAATTGGGTGAGTTGAGGGACAGAATTAATGCATTTCTTCATAGGAGGAAGGTCACTCTGCTGGAATTGCAGCAGTTGGTGGGGCACCTCAACTTTGCTTGCAAAGTGGTTGCTCCTGGAAGGGCTTTCCTTAGAAGACTGTGTGATGCTATGGCAGGGTTACGCTTGCCCCAGCATAGAACTAGGGTTACCTGCAGCATGAGGGATGATTTGAGGGTTTGGCTGGAATTTTTGGAGTCGTTTAACGGGGTCTCCTTTTGGAGGGACGACTTGATGCTTGAGGCCGAACTACAGGTCATGTCTGATGCTGCAGGATCTTTAGGCTTTGGTGTTTATTTTCGCGGACATTGGTGCGCGGATGTTTGGCCTGATTCCTGGACGCAGGTAGGCGTGAACCGAGATCTTACGTTTCTCGAGTTTTTTCCCATTTTAGTTGCGGTTTGGCTGTGGGGGAAGGATATGGCCAATCACACTGTTCATTTCTGGTGTGATAACATGGCAGTAGTCCACGTCATTAATTCCCTTTCATCCAAATCGCGGAGGGTAATGAGGTTGGTGAGGGCCTTCACTCTGCGCTGCTTGCGGCTTAATATATTGTTTTTAGCCAGGCATGTTCCTGGGGTGAGCAACGGGGTGGCTGATGCTCTATCTCGTAAACAGATGGAGAGGTTTCGTCAGCTGGCCCCGGAGGCAGACGGGGAACCGGTGCCAATGCCCCAGGAGCTATGGCAGATTGGAGAGCCGAAGCCTGCAGAGCGATAGGCCTAGCCATTGCGCCCAGCACTCGGAAGTCTTATGAGCGGGCCGTGCGGCAGTTTGAAGACTTTCGGGCTGAGGTAGGGTATCGCAGGGTTTGGCCCCTCCCGGTGGAGGAATTGCTCCATTACTGTGTGTCTTTGCGAGGTAAGGGGTTGGCCGTGCGATCTATTAGGGGGTGCCTTTCTGCATTGGCTTTTGCAAGTAAGGCACTCGGTTATAGGGAAGATACAGCAGATTTTCGTCTTCGAAAGATGCTGGAGGGGTGGGCTAGAGAAGCCGGACCCAGGGCTGATACGCGGAATCCGGTGTCTCCCTCGATTCTACAGGGGTTGAAGAGGGTATGGGGCGTGGTGTGTGCCTCGCCTTTTGAGGCATGTTTATTTCATGCCGCGTCCTTGTTGGCCTTTTTTGGGGCGCTTAGAGTGAGTGAGCTGGTTGCTCAGTCTAGAAACGATGTTTCTGGTAGGGCTTTGCAGCTGAGGGACCTGAGGTTGTTGGGGCCTAAGGCGGTGGTTACTGTCCGTCGCTCGAAGACGGATCAGTTGCAGAGGGGCACTGTGCTTGAGCTGGGTAGTTGTTCGGAGCTCGAGTTGTGTCCAGTTAATGCGTTGGCTGCTTATTTGGCAGTGCGCGGGCCCAAGGACGGATTTTTCTTTATACACATGGATGGTAAGCCATTAACGAAGCACCAGTTCTGGGCGGTTACGTCTAGGGCGCTGGGTGAGTTAGGGTTATCGGGGGTGCGGTTTGGTACCCACTCCTTTAGAATTGGGGCGGCCTCCACAGCGGCTGCTATGGGGTTGCCTTCCACCTCTATTCAGAGGCTGGGGCGTTGGCGTTCATCTGCCTATAAGGCATACATCCGCCCCTTTTGCGGGCAATGAGTGCATTGGATTGTGTGCATAAGTTGGTTCCGTTGTGTTTAACGGTTTTTCTCTTTTTAGATGCTGCTGTTCCTGGCCAGAGGAGCCGGTGCCGAGTTCTCATCTGCGGCCATAGCTACGTCTTTTGGGCTGGTCTTCAAGCACGGAGAACTGCGGTCGGCTCTCAGCTGGGACTCAGCCAGCATGCGTTTATCGAATGGCAGGGGCGCCGGGGCCTCCAGTGGCCAGGCTTGCTGCCGTTGTTATTCAAAGATAGAGCGGGTCCTCCTCCACAGGTCTTAATGGTTCACCTGGGAGGTAATGATCTGGGGTTATTGAAGGGTAAGGCCTTGGTGTGGCAAGCCCGGGATGACTTCCAGCGCATTAGGGAGCGATGGCCGGAGACCACGATAGTTTGGTCAGCCATGCTGCCCCGCCAAGTGTGGCGTCATGCTGTGGACCCTGCAGCCTTAGAAAGAGCTAGGTATAAAGCCAATAAAGAAATTAAAAAATTACTCAAAAAGGGTTTGGGCCACTATTTACCCCATCCGGATATTTCAGCGAGATGTCCTGACCTCTACAGAGGGGATGGGGTGCATCTCTCGGAAAAGGGTAACGTGCTTTTTCTGAGAGATTTGCAGCAAGGGTTGCGGGTGGCTTTGGGCCTCCCGGTGGGTACTAAGCCCTAAGTAGAGACTTGGCCTTATTAGTGGCAGGTTTTAGGGGTTTAGGACACTATGCGGCTAGGGGAGGACTGTGAAGCATCCCCCACTTTGGGGGAAATTTTGGGGTCTGGCATGATCGGCCTTGGGGTTTGGAGACCCGGGTTGGAGAATGCAGACTGTCCAGGAGGCTCGGCTAGAGGGTGCCTTTCCGCCGAGACGTGCGTCTGGGTTTGGGCCCTCTGGTGCGGGCCTCCCTGCTGGGCCTGCCTGGAGGGAGCTGAGCAGCTCAGCTCCGGAAGGGGGGCTGGGTCCTCGCCCGTTAATGGCAGGGGAGCGGTCGCGGTGACCCCTAGCCCTGGCCAGGCCGCTGGTGGGGTTCCCTTGCTGTTCATGTTGTAAGTTAATAAAGTGGCCCAATTTTAATCCAATGCATTGTGTCCGACTCGTTATTCCGACCTTGGTGGGCAAATACTTTACTAAGGGTTCTAACACCGAGTTTGTGCCTGATAAAATTGGTCTCCCTGGTGGTGGGAGTATCTGTTTATGTATTTTAGGCAAGGTGTAAAGGCAAGGAGTCCTGGGAAATTCATTGTATAAGTATTTATGTAACTTGTTGGAGATTATGCTCATCATTTCAGCTTCATTCAGGACAATTTTAATCAATCTCTGAATGTTTCTTGTTGGATCACTCATCAAGCACTTATAATGTGTGGTAACAGCTAGTTGCTTTTCAGTCTCTTGATGATAGTCATTACTGTTCAAAACCACAATAGCCCCACCCTTATCAGCAGGCTTCACTATGATAGAATCATCCTGTATCAGCCCTTTAAGAACTAAAGCCTCCTCTCAAGGCAGATTACTCCAAGGTTGCTCTAAATTGTTTTCCAGCCTTTTAACATCTCTCAAAACTAAATGTTCAAAAGTTAAAATTGTTGGATCCTGAATAGAGGGATTAAATGTGCATTTGGGGCAGAACATTTCCCTGTTGCCCTCATCATTGCCAAACAATTTTTTAAACTTGATCATTTGGATTAATTTTAAAAGACTTATTCTTGTCTGAAAATTGTTGTAATCAGGTACATGCACAAAACCTCTATTAAGCACCCTATGCTCCTCAACTGTCAGTAACCTGTTAGACAAATTTACAACTAAGTTTTCTTGCAGTTCCTTTGGTCCTGGCTCTGTCCTAAAAAATCACCAGTTCTCCTATCCCCATCCTTCCTATTGTAGCTTCTAACAATTCTCTTTGGTTTTACTGGGGCTTTATCCTCCCCTGATGTGGATTCAGAATCAACATCAGAGGAGCCCACATCAGAGTACACCCTCATTGGGCGTGCCCATGTAATGTGTTTCTCATTAGCTTTTGGTTTCTTAGGACGGTCTACAGTCCAATTATAAATGCTCCCCTCTGTGTAGTCTTTAAGGTCCCTGTTGAACTTCTTAACCTTAACCTCTTTGAACTTATTCTCAAAATCATATAAACTACTCCTAAATTCCTTAATTTTCTTATCAAAAATCTGAGTTGAACATGTCTCTTTCAGGAATACTTATTTTTTATTTTATTTATTTGGTGACTTCTATCCCGCCCTTCCCACAAGTGGCTCAGGGCGGCTTACAACGACAAGAAAACAATAAAACAGTAAAATCAGAGCAAGTTATTACATTTAAAATCAGACAATTAAAAACCTAAAAACCTTAGAATTATAACATTAAAACTATACAGTATAATCACAGAAATCTGGTAGCTACATTATCTAATCAGGCATAGGCTAACCGGAAGAGGGTTGTCTTACAGGCCCTGCGGAACTGAGCAAGGTCCCGCAGGGCCCTCACCTCTTCCGGTAGCTGGTTCCACCACATAGGGGCCACTTCCATCTTTTCCACATCAGCTTTAATTACAACAATCTCAGCTTTGGATTTTTCAATGAGTAATAGCATCAGATCTGTAGAGCACTTATTCAAAATAGCAGCCCATTTAATCCTGAAATCTGCGTCTTCTGCAAACATAGCTGGAGGTTTGTGCACCCTGAGGCCTCTTGGAATTCTATTATTTCTACAGTACTCAGAAAGGGAAAGGGCATGCAGTTGCAATCTGCTTATTTTCTTCTGGGTGTTAAAAAACTGCCCCCAATCTGTGGTGAACTCTTTTATAGCATCTCCAATGTCTGGCATATCAGCCAGTATTTGCTCTTTCTGAGCATCAGTATAAGCAAAAAGTGTATCATATTGTACCATAACTCTCCATTTTAGTGACCTCTCAACCTCCAGGTGGGGCCTGGAGATTTCCTGGAATTAGACCTGATATCCAGACAATAGATATTAGTTCCCATGAAGGAAATGACAGCATTGGAGAGTGGTGTCTATGGCATTATACTTTGCTTAGGTCCTTCCTCTCCCCAGACACCACTTTCTTCAGGTTCCTCTTGGGAATCTTCAGCAACTTTCCAAGCTGGAGTTGGCACTCCTATGATGTAATGGCATCATTTCCAGGTCATGCAGGCACCAGTGATATCCATCCCATCCCACCCCCCTTGCATATTGAGCCATGGTGGGGGGAGAGGGATGCTGTTAAAATGGGAGACCTGGCAGCCCTAAGACATCCTCCAGTATGCATATTCTGTTCTAATCTCTCATAGCCACATAACACTGAAGTTTGAGGAATGTCACTGTTAAATTGACAATTCCATGTGCTTTCCAGATTTGGTGTTTCTAACTTAAACTGCTATTACCAGCAGTAACAAGTGAGCAAAGCCTTACTCAGTCTCCCTCATTTACCCACATAAGGCTGCCAATCCCCAGTTAGAGGCAGGGGATCCCCTGGTTTGGTGGCCCTCCCCCCACTTTAGGGTTACCAGAAAGCAGGAGGGGGATGTCTGCTGAACACTCCATTATGCCCTATGGAGACTGGCCATGAGTATTTGGGGCTCGGGGGGGGGTCTATTTTTGAGGTAGAAGCACCAGATTTTCAGCATAATTTCTGGTGCCTCTCTAAAAAAATTCACAAAGATTGGACCAGAGAGTCCAATTATGTGAGCCCCAAAAGAAGGTGTCCCCATCCTCCATTATTTCCAATGGAAAGAAGACATTTAAAAGGAGTGTGTTCCCTTTAAATGTGATGGCCAGAACTCCCTTTGGAGTTAGATTGTGCTTGTCACAACCTTGCTTCTGGTTCCACCCTTAAAGGCTCCTGGCTCCACCCTCAAAATCCCCAGATATTTTCTGAGTCGGACCAGGCAACCCTAAACCCACAGAATGGAGAGGATGGGAAAAAGCCAACTCTCAGTGCTGGGAAGTCAGGCACCTGAGGTAAAAGTGCTACTTGGGCCCAAAAGGCAATTATTTTATCCACTATACATAGTGAAGGAGGGAAAGTGGGTGTCGTGTTTTGAGGAAGGAAACTGGCATATGGCAATACAGTGCCTTAAATGGAATGCTCTGACCTTATCCCCATACACAGTAGTGAGTGGATGCCAAGGCTTTTTTCTTCAGTTTTCAAAAGTTTTTATTAGTTTCAGAAAAGTTTAGAAAATAGAGAACAGAAGAGGGAAGGGGTAAAAGCACAATACATTCTGGTCTTATTTTCATAAAATACCTTCCAAAATCAAAAGGATAATTCTACAATATTTTCTTAACATATGTTATCTCTTATTATTACTTTAATCTAAACATTTTAAAGTTGTATAATCTAAATTTTTAATTGTATTCTAATAGTCAATTTTATTCATACTAAATTTGAAAATTCGATTCAAGTTAAATATTATACTATAAGCACAGGAAAAAAGAAAAAGAAATCAGATCACACCAGAGAATCTTAAGAGTCTCGAGTATCCAACCAAACATAGAATTTCATCCAGTTTTTTCTCGCTTCTTCTTTAGATTACCCAGCCATCAACTGAGATAAAAAAATCAAGCTCAGAAATCTCCAAAACTTTTCCCACCAAATCCATTTTCGAGGGGATTTCCTGAGGATTCTAGCTGCAGTGTTAAAATGTGCCAACATGTGTCTCATTTCTTTAGAATAGTCCTTTGGTAATATGTTCAATTTAAAAAGTTCTGGTTTGAAGTATATCTGAGTTTTCATAATCTTCTGTAACATTTCGTGTACCATTTTTCAGTAGTCTTTCACCAACTCACATGTCCACCACATATGGTAAAAAGTACCAATTTGTTTGTTGCACTTCCAACATTTATTAGACATGTTAGTATAGATCTTGCACAGTTTCTGTGGGGTCAAGTACCATCCATAAAACATTTTATAGAGGTTTTCTTTAAAAGTCACTGACCTGGTTAGTTTAACATTGAATTTCCACAATCTTTCCCACTGTTCTAAGGTAATGTTGTATCCAAAATTTTTCGCCCACTGAACCATGCAATCCTTTACAACTTCATCTTGTATCTTCATTTGAAGTAAATATACATATAATTTGGAAATTAACTTTTCCTGTGGTCCCAAAAGAATGTTATCAAATAAATATTGTTCACTGGTGAAGCCTATCACCTTATCTTTAGCATATCTGGATTCAACTTGCATTCTCATCCACCAGTTCATTTTAATGTTCATGTTTTCTAGTTCTTCTTTGGATTTCAGTTGATTATCTTTTCCCAACAAGTCCTCATACCTGTAATTCTGGTTTGCTTTTAAAAGATTTGGGTGAGTAAATGCTTCTACTGGTGAAACCCATCTTGGAATTTTTGAGTAGATTTTAGGCTTTAACCATGACCAGGTATGATACAAAGATTTCCGAAACCAATGATTCTTAAAGGCTTTTTTCTCCATGGGCTGCCTTGCAAAGCCTGTTATCCTGACTCACTGCCAGGGATGGTGCAGAAATGGCATTGTGTAAAAGAACCTCAGATCAATTAATAATTTGTATTTATATATCAGTTTCAGATCTATATCTACCAGTTTAGTATATGTACATATAACCCCACATTTGCTATATTTAAAAAGAACCATGGGCCAATGAGCAAACCATGTGTGTAGATGGTATCAGGTTCAGTACATTGGCTGTGGCCTCACTACAGGCTTGGTGCAATCTCGCCGCACCTCTAATCACACCATTTTATTTGGTAACAGGGACATTTTGATCAGACATCCCACCCTGAACTGGCTTCACTGCATGCTTGCCCCATGGTCGATCATTCAGATTGTTGCAACATCAAAGATTTCAGGTTTTCACGGCTGGTAACATCATTAGGGTTTGTAGAATCTTTCGGGCTCAAGTGCCGTGTTCTACTGGAGAAAGTTTTTCTTCCAGACGTTTCGTTCTCGGCTGCGGAGAACATCCTCAGTGGCGTTGCAGCCGGAGCAGGCACTCTGACCTTCTTGCATTGAGTGAGGCCAGGGCTGCTGGAGAGCTGCTATTTCTAGGCTGGAGGGGGTGTAGTGAAAGGGCAATAGGTTTGTGGATGTGCCCATTGTTTGGTGGGGCTTCCTGGAAGGGTAGTGATAAGGAAACGGGCTGTTGAATGTGACCATTGTTCTGGTTAATTGCTGGGAGGGTTGGAAGGGGTGTGAAGGAAAGGAAGATGGTTGTTGACTGTGCTGATTGTTCTGTGAATTTCTGCAATTTATAGTCTGTAGGATGTTTTGCAGAGCTGGATACCAGGATTGGTGGATGGAAATGCCTTCTTCCTTTCTGTTAAGTTGTGCTGGTGTTTGTAAATCTCAATAGTTTCTCTGTTCAGGCGGGTATGATAATGTGAAGCGGTAGAAAGGACTTCAGTTCTTTTAAAGTGGATGACGTGGTCTCCTTCTTGAAGTGCATGTTCAGCTACAGCTGATTTTTCTGGCTGAAACAAGCAACAGTGTCTCTTGTGTTCGGTGAGGCGGGTGTTGATACTGCGTTGGGTAGTGCCAATGTAGACTGCACCACAGGAGCAGGGTATTTTGTAGACTCCAGGGGTTGAAAGTGGATCTCTCATATCTTTGGCCAAGCGCAGCAAGTGCATATCTTGGACTAATCTCTCACTGAGAAAAGTTGGCAGAAGGCAAAAATTTGCCCTTTACTACCCTGAACAGAAGCTCCAGTCTGGCCTTCTTAGAGAGGCAGGTCAGTTCAGCATTCTCCAAACCCCTGAAGTCCAGCCATCTTGTCTCCCTTAAAGGATCTCAAGTAGCAGATGTTGGAGGAAAAAAAAAATCTTTCCCTGCCTGACACCTTGAAGACCCACTGTCAGCACAGAGAACACTGAACTAATTGGACCAATGGATTTATTCAGCTGAAGACAGCTTCTTATGTTCATAAAACTCACTTCCACTTTACAAAGACACTTAATATTGATCTTCGATTGGATGTCACTATAAATTGTCATGCTGATGTAAAAAGTGCATATGGTTTGATATTTTGGCATTTATTATTCCAAAAGAGTGTGAACATAGCCTTTTTTTTAATGAATGGATACCACGCTGATCTGCTTTCCCAATCGTGCCTTAAAGACAATACTTTCAGTATCATAACTTAATACATGTGGTTGGGAAAACACACACGTAGTAGATGTATGTCCATTTGAATGAGTCCCATTTTCCAATTTAATGCATGCCAAATTTAAGGAAGAAATCTTTAATCCATCATCTCTTATATTGTTCTACAGGCTTAGTTTTTAATACCTGTGGACAGGGGAAGACACATATACAGATTTTAAGGGATTGTTTTTTTACAAAAGGACAAAGCTCCTAGGCAAGTCTTAAAAAGAACTCTGAGATCCAGAATATTATTGAAAACTGAGATGGTTTGCTGAGCCGAATATGAAATATACTCAAACAGAATAATATCAAACATGCAAATAGCACAGGATACTAGAACATTCACAATAAATATAATGCCCAGTTATTGTTGCTGCTGCTGTTATCATTCTTATCATTAATTTCATTTCATTAATTATCCTATCCTGGATTACACCAGGCCCTGGACAATATACAATATGAATTATAAAACAACATACAAGTTAAAAAACAACAACTCATGCGAAGGCAGGTAAATGGTCTGCTTTACGACCTTTAGTGTGCAGAACAGCAAGGGAAGGAACAACATGGACTTAGGGCTGGAGTCCTAACTACCAACAACCCAGTTCTAACTGGCATATTCCAGAAATACCCATTCATTTGAAGAGACAGGTTCCATACACTACAGCTTGGGACAGGAAGAAAGTGTTTTATAGGCAGACTTACAGTGCAATCCTAAACAGAGCAGTATCAGACTTTAAAAGGTGTAACTCTGTCTAGGACTGCAGTGTTGATTGCATAATGAAAACACAGAACATCAGAAGTCAAGAAGACCAACAGCAGAAATCACAAGTCATATGAAGGAGAAAACATTGTTAATTGATCTATCATTTCTTTGTTAGATAGGAATATGACTAAGCTCTAGGAGGAGCTGAAATACTTGGGATATTAGCTTTCATTGTTTGAGTAGGTTAGCTTTTCTTTTTGTCATGGGATTCTAATGCAACTGGGCTGGGTGTTTCTACTCCTGCCGCCATTGTTCAGCTGTTTCTCCCCCTTGGCTCTACAAATGACTCTACACTGGGTTTCATCAGTCCTGTGCAAGAGACAGATCCAAGCTGCTCATTGAGCCAAGATGAAAGGAAATAGAGAATGGCTAAACAAAATGGAAATATGATGGTCACCCAGCTGTATACCATACTCTGCAAAATTGTCCATCAACAGGAAGTGAGTCTTCCTCCACTGCCGTAATGAACTATTGTCATGTTGGTCGATGTCAATACATTCAACAGTTTTTCTTCAACAGACGTTTAAGATAAATCAGCAAAAGACAGAGTGGTTCTGCAGGATTTAAATATCCACATAGGTAGCTCAATGAAGGATAAAACTGTTTTCCAAAAGCTTTTAATCTTTGGACATATCCAAAATGCATGAAACAAATCTGCATGGGGGCTTTCCATAAGGAACACTGATCAATACCCGTTTTATAAGTAACTTTCGTCTTGTACAATACTAGCAATAACTTATTTTAAATAGATTTTTTATCTCGGATTTGAGGCTATTAAATAATACTGTGAATTCTTCCAAATTCATTGCTAAATTCCCAGGGGGATTAATTTCTGATCTTCAATGCATATAGTATCTAAGTAATTCTGCAAGATAATTTTTCTGTAATTCTTCTGTGGAAAAACATATTTTCTTGTATACACACGTCTTATTTGCAGTCACACAATGAAGATCCTGGTGCTGTGGTGCCAGTAGCTGCTGGAGCAACTGTTTCAAAATCTGCAAAGACAATCAGATTTCCAGTGATTAATCAGAAGTCTTTCTGCACAGAAGCCTGGTCTGGCCTTCTTACTTTCTGCAAAAAACTTGGCAGGTGCCAGAAAAGGTGTGTGAATACCGTGGTACCCACAGGCACCATGCTGGGGTGGGGACTTCTGTAATACTAGCTTGCTTAATGCCTCCTAGGCCAGGGGTCTGCAACATATGGTTCTAGAGCCAAATATGGATTAGTAAGGAACCAAATGTGGCTCTTTTAAAGTTAAGGCATATTGAAATGGTAGGTGGGGTGCTAGAATAACCAGTATGTGAAGGGAATGGCAGGAAAAGGTTTGTGTGGGACTAAAGAGTTTATTAACGATGCTTTACAGAAGAAGGAGGAGGAGATTGAATTTATAACCCACTTTTCACTCGGAGTTTTAGAGCAGTTTACAATCTCCTTTCCCTTCCTCTCCTGACAACAGATACCCTATGAGGAAGGTAGGGCTGAGAGAGCTCTCAGAGAAATGATAGATAAAGGGAAATGGTGGAAACAAACAGTTCCCATTAATCCAAGTGTGAATCATGTTTGCCAATGCATTAAAACTATAATTCAGATTGTTCCTGTATATAGTTACTTCTTACTGTAAAGCTTCCTAAGAAATGAATTGTAACAAAGCAACTGTTTTTCAACCGTTCTCTCCTTTGACTCATGGTTATTTGTCCTGATCCAGACGTAGCCTTGCAGAGTTTGCTCAGCACTCATTTAGAGTTGGATCCAGTCAATCAGTTTCCTCTGATTTTCCCTTCCTGCTGGATATTTGTGTGTGTTATTTTCAGGGTTGCCTATTGCCCATGATCTTTCATGGAGATCACTGAGCTGCAGGGGAGGCAGGAAAGTACCATTCTGCCATTGGGGGAAAAAAATATAGTGTGGATCCAACCCTTAGTTGCCCTCTCCCCTTGCTGTTTCATTGCTACCCCTGATGAACATATGAACATATGAAGCTGCCTTATACTGAATCAGACCTTTGGTCCATCAAAGTCAGTACTGTGTTCTCAGACTAGCAGCGGCTCTCCAGGGTCTCAAGCTGAGGTTTTTCACACCTATTTGCCTGGACCCTTTTTTTGGAGATGCCAGGGATTGAACCTGGGACCTTCTGCTTCCCAAGCAGAAGCTCTACCACTGAGTCACCGCCCCTCCTTGATACAGCCCTCTATTTGATTTATGATCTGTAGATTTTATCAAAATATGCCAATGAATCCCTGCTGCATAAAAACATCTCAGACATATTATTACAAAGACTGAGCTATTATCCATGCCTCCTCCCATCTGAGTCTCACCTGCATCCCCCTTCCCCCATGGCAGTCATTCTCCTGATGCATTGTCTGACATAACAGGCTGCCAAGTCTCCAAATCTGCGCTCCTTTAAGCTCTTTTTAGGTTTCCTCCTGATCTCCAAAATACTTTTTTAGTGCAACCCTGATGTATAATTATATGACTAATGCTGTGTCTTTGAAACCTGCTGGATTGGCTTCTTTGTTAAACCTACAAAATGCAAAGAGTCTAATAAAAAGCTCTTAGCCAGACCCGAGCCAACTAATAAGTTGAAATTATTGTTATTATTTACTATTTATACAGCACACAAAATGAACTTGCTACTTTCAAGGGAAAGAACAATGTATTTCCTACCTCCAAGAGGCCCATTGGCTATGACAGAATATAAAACAAATTAAGCAAGGAGGTAGGAAAGAGGGGGAAAGGTGGCTACATCAAATTGTATAGGCGATAAGTACAAGCAAGAACAAATACAATGGGAGGATCAAGACAAGTCTCTTTCCCCTCATTTCTGCAAATTGTGTGAAATGCCTACTTTGCAGCAAATGCTAGGAAGCTCTCAACCAAACCTATAGCCAGATGCATTGTGCTTAGGGTAATCGGCTTTCAGGTGGGGCCTGGAGTTTTCACATAATTACAATTGATCTTCATACCACAGAGATCACTTTCCTCAGAGAAAATGGCCGTGTGGAGAAATGCCATTTTGTTCGTGTTTTAGTGTGAGTTGGGATGGGAAGAAACTTTTAAACTTGAGGCAGGCCTTGGCCTAGTCTCCTCCTCATTCCTCTCCCTCCCCTCCTGTGTGTAACCAGTAATCTGAGGACAGCTCTGTAGAGAGAACAGGAAGTTCATCAGAGGTCTGTCTCATAATGTCGCAGGTCGGCCAGCTCCTGGGGGGAACTACAGTTTATATTGTTAAGTTTTGGGTGGGAAGGCAGAAGTTGTCAGTTGGTGCTTGCAAAAGATAGAGCTCTGCTCTTGAGCCAGAGTGAGTGGCCATCTTGGAGAGTATGAATGACCATTTATCCAACTGTAAGTAACTAAGTAAGGTGCCTGCCCTGCATACCATCCAGTTAGGGCATGAGTTTAAACAGGGAGAGAGATGGGGTGTTTTTGCCTGTTTTGATTTAATTCTTCCATTCACTTATAATATGCCTGTATATAGTTATAATGTTTAAATAAATCTTCTGAATATTAAGAGATTGAGCCCCTCTGTACCACATAGTTCTGCCAACCACTTGGAAGTACTATGAGTGGGGAGGGGAATCCCTGGGAGGGAGCAAAGTGGCAAAATGGTCAGTTGCCAACTCTTCAGGGGAGCCCCAAAGATATCCGGGAAGCCCCAAGGTGGGTTCCTGGTGACATGAGAGGGAGGTTAGGAGACTGTCTCGCCTAACCGGAACCCAAGACAGGGACAGTGGTAGCAGCAATACCCTGAGGCTGTGGAGTGGAACAGCCCCTTCAGGTCAGAATACCAGGAAGAGCCAGGACCCGGCAGCTGACAGAGGCCTGGTCCACCTCAGGCAGCTTTAAAAGGTGGACTCTAGGGTTGTTATCCTCCAACTGGGTCCTAGAGATCTCCTGGAATTGCAACAACCAGATGACAGATATTACTTCCCCTGGAAATCACTCCTTTGGAGAGTGGAATCTATGGCATTATACTACACTAAAGTCCCTCCCCAAACCCCACCCTCTCGAGGCTCCACCCCCAAATCTCCAGGAATTTCTCATGCTGGGGTAAGCAATCCTAATGTAAGAACATAAGAAGAGCTTGCTGGACCAGATCTGTACTCCATCTCCTTCAGAAAACTGTTTCTCACAGTGGCCAACTGGTTGCCCTGGAGGACCAAACATACAGGGCATAGAGGCTGAGGCCCTCCTCTATTGCTGTGTTCTAGCACTGATAGAGGTTTGCTGCCTCAATAGATGGAGGCTCCCTTCAGTCATCATAGCTAGTAGCCATTGAAGAAGCATTGAAGAAGCTCTCCTCCATAAATCCATTTAATCTCTTTTAAAATTCATGACCATTAATCCCCCCCCCACACACACACACACTAGCAGTGCATTCCACAATTTAAGGACTTGTTGAGTAAGAATTTCCTTTTGTGCATTTCCTTTTCTGAATCAGTTTCCCAAAAATATCATTGAGTGCACCTGACTTCTAAATATTATGCATAATTTTATGAACTTCTCTCATGTCTGCCAAAGATTTGGGATAGGAGCAAGAAATGAAGCAGGAGTGCAACTCATAGAATTCTGTAAAGACCACTATTTATGCACTGCAAAGACATGTTTCAGATAACTAAACAGACAATTGTGTACACAGACATCACCAGATGGCCAATATACAAAGCAAATAGATTACATAATCAGAAGCAGAAGTTGAAGAAGATCTATTGTCTCTACTAAAACAAGACCAGGAGCTGATTGTGATACAGACCCTGAATTGATAATACTGAAAATTAGAATAAAGTTGAAGAAAAACATCAAAACATCCACAGTGCTAGAAGACAGGGATTCATTGGCATATTTTGATAAAATCTACAGATCATTAATCAAATAGAGGGCTGCATCGGGGAGGGGCCTAGGGCGCCCTGTAGGTCTTCCAACCTTCATTCCGTAATAGGGCTTGAACATGTGGTCAGGGCCAAGATAGCCAAGGAATGTGTGGAGGGGCGAGTCATCGGTCCTTTTGATGCTCCCCCAGTTCCATGCTTACAGGTCTCCCCATTGGGAGTGGTGCCTAAAAAGGAAGGTGCAGAGGGGCGAGTCATCGGTCTTTTTGATGCTCCCCCAGTTCCATGCTTACGGGTCTTCCCATTGGGAGTGGTGCCTAAAAAGGCAGCTGGTGAATATCAGCTTATTCATCACCTCTCATACTCCAGAGGTGGGTCAGTGAATGATGCAATTCCCGACCACCTCTTCTCTGTTAGATACATTTCCTTTGACCAAGTGGTCAAAGTGGTGCGAGGATGTGGTCTTGGAGCAGAAATGGCTAAATGCGACATTAAGTCAGCATTCCATCTGTTACCAGTACATCCTGAGGATTTGGGGGGGGTTTAAGTTTGAGGGGAAATATTATATGAATAGAGCCCTACCAATGGGGTGCTCCATCTCCTGTGCAGCCTTTGAGCAGATCAGTTCCTTTCTGGAATGGCTACTGCGGGCTAGATCCGGGTGCCAGGAGATGGTTCATTACCTGGATGATTTTCTGTTTGTGGGCGCAACAGGGACCGGGTGTTGTGCCAAGCTATTGGAGTTTTTTATGGAGCTGGCTGATGAGCTCGGGGTGCCGTTGGCACATGAAAAGACTGAGGGCCCAGCTACACGGCTGACATTTTTGGGCATCGAGTTGGATATCTTTCAGCAAGCTTTTCGGCTGCTGGGGGGAAAAATCCGGCCGCTCAGGGAGTGGCTTGCAGTTCTTAAATGTAAACATAAGGTGTTGCTGTTAGAGCTGCAGCAGCTCGTGGGACATCTCAATTTCGCCTGCAGAGTGGTCGCACCGGGCAGGGCATTCCTTTGGCACCTTTGTGATGCCATGGGGTCCCTGCGCCTTTCCCATCATAGGGTGCGAATATCAGCAAGCATGCGAGGCGATTTGGAGGTTTGGGAAGAATTCTTGGAATCTTTCAATGGGGTTTCCTTTTGGAGGGAGGACATGAAAATGGAAGCCAACCTCCAGATATCCTCGGATGCCGCAGGTTCTACAGGCTTTGGGGTCTTGTTCCGGGGGCACTGGTGCACTGAGCCCAAGGATTGGCTGGCTAGTGGCCTTTGCAGGAATTTAACATTTTTGGAATTTTTCCCCATTGTCGTGGCGGTATGGCTCTGGGGGGACCAGCTGGCCAACCAAGTGGTGCACTTCTGGTGTGACAACTTGGCAGTGGCTCACGTCATCAACTCACTGTCCTCCAGGTCGGTACCAGTAATGAACCTGGTTAGGGCCTTCATGCTACGCTGCCTTCATTTAAACATGTTGTTTTAGCAAAGCACGTTCCTGGAGTTTGTAACGGGGTGGCGGACACACTGTCTCACCGACAGATGGAGTGCTTTCACCAGTTGGCCCCGGAGGCTGACCCACAGCCGGTGTGGATGCCCCAGTACCTGTGGCAGCTTGGTAGGTCTAAGCCGGTAGGGCAATTCTGTTAGCATTGGCCCCGAGTACACGGAAAGCATATGAGTGAGCAGCTCCACAGTTTAGGGTATTTAGAAATACGGTGGAATTGGGGGATAGCTGGCCCATTCCAATCCTCCACCTGATGCAGTTTTGCATGCACCAGAAGGCCAGGGAGTTAACAGTTAAATCTTTTCGAGGGCACCCAGGCCTCTGCACCTGTTTAATGCAGGCGATCTGCAGGAACGGCAGATGGGCTTCACTGCTCAATGCTGTGTAATGCGAATCGTATTTATGCCTCCCCCCAAATTCGCCGCCTCCTGGTGATCGAGGCTGGAGTCGGGGGGGGGGGTAGTTTTGGCCTGGCCGGCTCGGCATTAGCCATATTAATATGGCTCATGCTGGGGGCAGGGTGGCTCACCCATTATTGGACAAGGAAGGGTCAGAGGACGACCCCAGGGCTTGTCCAACTGCAGGTAGCCCTTGCCGTGCTAGTTGTGTTATTTCAATAAAGTGGCCCGTTTACCCAATATACAGTGTCAGCCTCTTTATTCTGACTGAGGGGGCAATTTGGCCCCACCCTGGCCGAGCCGCGAAAGCGGCTATGCGCTGCGGGACCGTCTTTTGCCTCTCCGGAAGGATCGGGAGGTTGTAGAGCTTCCGGGCATCTGGGGAATGGTGGTGGGCGGAGCATCGGGCCTATATATAGCTCCGACCCCACCCAAGCCACACAGTTCTTCAAGGCTCTCGGCCCAACCACCCACTCTGCAGTAGTACAGGATTTGACTGGTCACCTTATTAGGGGCCAGGTAGGATTTTTTTCACTCTTACCCGATTGGCTGGCGGTGGGGTGTTTTTTGCCTACCTTGTACTGCTGGGCAAAGGTGTAGAAGTTAGGTAAGGGAGGGTTCAGTTTGGTCACTTGGCAGAAGGAGCAATGGGTTACTTACCTTGCAGGTGAGCACCCAGGCCTCTGCACCTGTTTAATGCAGGCGATCCGCAGGAACGGCAGATGGGCTTCACTTGTCCAACTGCAGGTAGCCCTTGCCGTGCTAGTTGTGTTATTTCAATAAAGTTTACCCAATATACAGTGTCAGCCTCTTTATTCCGACTGGGGGGTGCAATTAACATCATATTTGCCCTTAGCTGTTTGCTACTGGCTGTTTGATTTTCAATCTCTTTCCTATAATTTCTAGCATGGAGTATGCCTTTTTCATCACTATTGTACACTGTATTGATGTTTCCATTGAGCTTTCAACTATAACTCCAAGAACACTCAGCCAGTTCAGATCCCATCAAATATGTTTTAAAATAGGATTTCATAATTTCAGTGTGCATTGCCTTACACTTTGCAATATTGAATGTCCCTTGTTGTGTATGTGTGTGTGTGTCAGGGTTATCAGAAAACGGGGGAGGGGAGGAAAATGTCTGCTGAGCACTGCATTATGCCCTATGAAGACCAATTCCCCTAGAGTATAATGGAGAATCAATCCATGAGTATCAGAGGCTCTGGGGGGCTACTTTATGAGGTAGAGACTCCAAATTTGTAGCATAGCATCCGGTGCCTTTCCTCAAAACACGCCCCAAGTTTCAAAAAGATTGGACCAGGGGGTACAATTCTATGAGCCCCAGAAGAAAGTGCCCCTATCTCTCATTCTTTCCCAATGGAGGGAAGGCATTTAAAAGGCATGTGGTCTCTTTAAATGTGATCGCCAGAACTCTCTTTGGAGTTCAGTTGTGCTTGTCACACCCTTGCTCCTGGCTCCATCCCCCAAAGTCTCCTGGCTCCACCCCCAAAGTCCCCAGATATTTCTTGAGTCAGACCTGGCAACCCTACTAGTTACCTTTTTTCTGTCAAGTCACAGCTCACTGTAGGATTTTCAAGGCAAGATCAGAGTTAATCTGCCATCACCTGCCTCAGTGTGGCAACCCAGATATTCCTTAGTGGTCTCCCATCCAACTATTGACCAGGACCAACTAGCTTCTGAGATCTGACAAGATCAGGCTAGCCTGGGCTATCCAGGTCAGAACCTGTGTTCTGTGCAAAATAAGAAAAAGAATGGCAAACTCCTGTTTCATCAGTTCCACTTTGGAAGCAAAAATAGCCGACTTCAGAATCCAAGGTGAAATTCAGATAGGGAGATTTTTTCCCTGAAAGTATCTGAAATTCATAGCAATATCTTTCCCTTCCAGAATGCAACATCTTCTATGCCTGCAGTCCTAGGCTGCCTGAACCTGTACCAAGCACTGTGGTTAAATGAAGTGTTAAATCCCAAATTGACTCATCTCCGCTTTCCTTATCATGTCACCCTATTGAGTCATTGTAAAGGTATTCATTATACAGTAATGGCAAACACTGATGCCCTTTTCCTTTGCTCTCTCTTTTTCTAAGTGGAATAATCTGTGTCTGAAGTACCCGAGTAAGTCTACTGAGAGAGCAATAGTTTGCTTCTTCCTTTATGCAAGTGATTTAAAATGCAGGTTTATGAAGCAATGAACAAGAAAAGAGGGGTAACTGTAAGCTTTTAATCTGTGATTTTTAAAGGATTTTCTAGGGAAGAAGATTGTTTAAAATATTCTCTTCTGTGTCACTGGTTCTCAGCTGTCATGGCAAAGTGACATCCTTTGGCAGGTGAGATTAATCACACATGCAATATTAAAACTTTTGTTCATCTTCTTATCCATTCAGACTTTTCCAATTCTCCTCTTTACTTTTGCCCCAATCCCACATGACCTTTGTACATGTCGATCTCATGCTCCCCAACAAAGCCCCTTAAGCAGTGAAAGGGGAAATTTCCTCCCTTTTTCACCAATAGAAATAGCACCTAATACTGTTTATGTTTTTTTTTTAATTTATTCTGTATTTTTATATTTTTGTGATTGAGGTTTATATTGATACTGGTTTTTATATGTCTTATGGAATGTAAGCCGCCCTGAGCCTGCTTTGGCAGGGAGGTATATAAGCTATATAAATAAACTATTGGATCCAACATGACGGATCAGATGAACAGCACTGTCCCTACCAATTGACTTTCCTTTTGACAACAGCATTCAAAAGCCAAGTCTGATTGGCTATGGGTGATGTCCTGATACTCGAATTCCATTTACTATGTGTCTGGCTGGGAACCTCCATATGACTAATCTACAAGGGAGAAAGATTTGGTATCCATGAGAAGATGGCACTGAAATTGCAGAAATTAGAAGAAACAGTGGTGCCCAAGCAACATTTTTAAAAAATGGATAATAATATTCACATAATCAAAGTGTGGTTTTTTTTTCCAGGAAAAGTTTCAATTACACTGAACTAGCTATTTTCAGTCAGCCATACATTACAGGAGCTTAGTTGACAGAGCTGTATTTACAGAAGTTCTGAAATATACTAGGAATCAGATAATCTGAAGAGAAAGAGAACTCCAGAGCAACTGAGCTCTTTTGGTCTCTGTATACACTTATTGGTATATTGTTGACGTCTAGTTGTCATTGTTAAAATGGTAGTCTTTATTGATTTGAGAGACTGCAGTGAAACCTAGAATTCCAGCACTTTCATGAATGGACACAGGCATAAATCACCTACCTCATTATATCATTTCTTCTGATCAAAAGTTAGGAAGTGGAGAAGGCAGCTGCTTTGCTTAATGTAGATCAACACCCCACCAAGAAATTCATTTAAAAAATAGATAAATGTCATAAATTCAGCAACATTTATAGATGGCACCTGAAATGTACTGACAACTGGTGACATTCATGGACTTGGGCAGCCTACAGCCAAAAGACACTGACAAGAACACACACTCTCATACACACTTCTAAAGGAAAGACTAAGCATGTGGTTGTAGTTGGAAAAGCTGACTGTGTGTTTATGTAATTGAAGGGCCTTAACTGAATGCATTGCATAGCCACTGAAGAATGCATTTTCTCCAGAGATTAAATGATTTACTATGCAAGTTCTTGGTTTCCTTCCCTTCAGAAGGCAGGAGAGTTCAACATGGAAATGCCCCACTAATGAATGGACTAAAAGAAGCTGTTGAAGGAAATGGTGATGAAAGGCTAGGCCTTTTATAATGCTTTGCCTCCAGCAGACTGAGGGCAATTCAGAAGGAAATGATGGCCAGGCTCACCTAGGAAGTGGTATTCCTTTTTGTTTGGTGTGATGGATTGCTTTGCTTTTTGACAAACTTGCATGGTCCTTGATCCCTCTCTCTCCCCTCCCCCCAGTTACAGGCATTGAGATACTGAACTGAGGTTTCAGCCATTTTGTATTGAGCCTCATATCAGCCTTCCTTAATATTTCTTTATGTATTTACTAACTTTATAGCCTTTAGGGCTGTAGGACGTAGATTCAGATTCACTAGAACATGGACAGAGCGCCAAGTAGAATTGCACTAGCTATAGTCACAGAATCTGCCTTAATATGAAGTTGAATTTCTCTAATGGAACACAGACCCATGGAGGTCTTAGCATGGAGCCCTTTAGAGAACAAAGAAAGAAAAGTAAATGCATATCACAAAGCACATTTCCCTAGCAAGAGATAAGCTTTTCTCCCTACCTCAGGAAGGACCCCCTAGCCTGAAGAAGCCATTATGCCCATGCAGTAGAGATTGTACTTACTGACACATTCTCTGGAACCAAGCCATCTGCACATTTTTAAAGGAACACCTAACCACAAAGTTCCATGCAAATGCTAGATGCCAGGAAGACAGGAGATTGGGAGCAGAGAACAAAGAACTCCCTAAGGAATTACCCCATCCTGAGAGAGAGGGGTTTCTTTAAGCCAATGAGATACTACAAATTGCCAGAAGCGAGAACTTTGTAGCCAATCAACTGAATTTCCTTTGTTTACATAAAATGATTATGTTTTGTAAAGGAAGGTGAAAGGAGAATGGAGAAGGAAGGGTGAAAGAGGTTGTTTTCTTTCCCACGTTAATGTGAAAACAATAACATTCTGTATATTCATGTCGCTTCCACCTCTGTTGTTGAGTCTCTTGATTGGAGGAAAAGGGGACTCTGCTAGATGTAACAGCTGCCAGCTCCAAGTTAGGAAATACTAGAGATTTGGGTGGTAGAACCCGAGGAGGACATGATTTGGGGAGGGGAAGGGCATCAGTGGGGGGTAAAATGCCATAGCTTTCATTTCCCAAAGCAGCCATTTTCTCCAAGTGAACTGATCTCTGTTGTCTGGAGATTTGTTGCAGTCCTAGGAGATCTCTACCATCCTTTCTCTTCATTGGGATCTGAAGCAGTTTACGTCATTCTTTTCTCCTTCATTTTACCATCACAATAGTTCTGTGAGATAGGTTAGGCTGAGACTATGTGACTGGTCCAAGGTCACACAATGAGCTTCCATGGCAGAGTGGGAATCTGAACCTGGGTCTGCCTGATCCTAGTCAAAGACTATAACATTATGCCACCTATTACATCATGATACCTAGTCAAACACTTATTACATCATTAATGAATAATGGTGGTTCATATATTTCCAGGTAGGGCTTTGAAGAGAAGATCACAAAACTGGGCAATTTCCTCATAACTGACACAAAGTTTTTGTGTTTCTGACATTGGGCCCACTTTTTATATTTGAATTGTTACAGCTATGGATTTCCAGGCCGCACTGACATGTCTCCACTGTAACAGCAGCACCAAGTGGTACAGGAGCAGGTGAGAATGGTGCCCCCTGCCCCCATGCCTGAGCTGCTTGCTTCTGCTGCCAGAGGACACACCTTCTTATCACTCCCCTCATGCCTGTCAAAAATACAGGTGCAACAGCAATTTTGTTGGGATTCCCTGTGGCCTGAACATCTCCCTCCTAATTTTCTCTACTGAGTTGCGTAGGTTTGCCAATTCTGGATTGGGTAATTCCTGGAGATTCAGGATGGGCCTTGGGGAGGGACCTTAGCTGGTTATAATGCCATAAAAGTTCACCCTCCAAAGCAGCCATTTTTTCCCATGGGAACTGACCTCTGTCATTAGAGATCAGTGATATTTCTGGGAAATCCCCAGACCTCATCTAGAGGTTGGAAGCCAGTCGCATTGCAGCATTAACACACTTCTCAACAGGGAAAGTGGGGGAAAAAATCACTTTAGCGCCACCATTTTGAAGCTGGATTTTAGATCTGACTCCCCCCTATGGTAGCTATATGGGAACATCCATGCGGATTTTCCTCCAACAGCTGCTTCACCGTTACTTCAAGACAATAAACTTTATATTTTCTCCAGGACAAAGGGGGAAGGGAACAGGGATCAGAGAGTCTTGCACAAATTGGTCATGATGTCAGGTGGCCACTATTTTCTGCTGTCCCGATGAGCGGAAATCCCTATCTGGGAGCAGGCTTAGTGAGCAACAGGAACAATTATTTTATGTCCAGTATTCTACACCAAGGCTTGGACAGTTTCACATGGCAGAGCTGGGAGTGCCAAGCAGATAAAGTATGGAGCACTACCACTCTGGAAGACACTTTCTACCACCAAATTCCTGGATTTTTTTTTTTTTTTAAGTTTTCATTCTTTAAGAAGAAGCTGTCAGGTTCCAAATGAAAAAACAAACAAAAAAATCCTCTGTATTCATGAAAAAATTCTAAGGTGAATTGTGCAGTTAGGGAAAACCAATATGGGCATTTTCATTTCTTTAGGAGTCCAATATCACTGTTGTGGTTATTGTGCCACCTCATTGTTACTGTTGATGATAATTTCATTGCCATTTTTACAGATTTTTAACACCATTTATACACCATTTATATGCATGCAGCATTTTTCATCATGTGTATGCAACTGATATGCACATAATATTGAAAAAAATATGCACATTTTTATGGGGGGAAATTTGGCACAAGGAAACAAAGTGGTGTGAAAATAAAGATTCCCAAGACTATTACTCATAAAGAAGTACAAGAGAAATGGGGATATTGAAATTAAACCATCAAGGTTGCAGATAAATGTAGACTAGACTAAATTAGAATCCATGTTTAAGATGAAGAAGGTACCCAGTGGCCCCGTCCTGTTTGCTGCCATTCATAAAGTCCATGAGATAGATACATGGAATGTTGACTAAATATGTGCAGGGAGTTTCATGACATTTGGGCCTGACTGGAAAAGCCAGTGGGCTCTAATCTTGGAGAACCAGTTTGATTCCCCATTCTCACACATGCAGCTGCTGGGTGACCTTGGGTCAGTCACAGTTCTCTCAGAGCTGTTCTCTCAAGAGCAGTTCTCAAAGAGCTCTCTCAGCCCCACCTACCTCACAGGGTGTCTGTTGTGGGAGTGGAAAGGAAAAAGATGGTAAACTGCTCAAGGCAAATAGCAGCTATTTGAAGCTATTTCATAACAGCAAAACAATGCATGGTTGGAAAAGGCCTCGGCCCCCTCTCCCTAAGCACCGTGGTCCCAATTCAAGAAGAAGAGAAGACATTGGATTTATACCCCACTTGGAGTCTCAGATCAGCTTACAATCTCCTTTATCTTCCTCCCCCACAACAGACACCCTGTGAGATAGATGGGGCTGAGAGTGCTCTCATAGAAGTTGCCCTTTCAAGGAGAACTCTGCAAGAGCTATGGCTGACCGAAGACCATTCCAGCAGCAGCAAGTGGAGGAGTGGGGAACCATACCTGGTTCTCCCAGATAAGAGTCCATGCACTTAACCACTACACCAAACTGGTACTGCAGTCCTGGATAACAGGCATCTACATCTTGTTGTGTCCTAAAGCCAAACACAGTTTATCAGCCATGCACAGAAACTATCCCTCAAATAGATTCATAAATGTGCTGTTCTTGCTGCCTGGTTAGGAAAGCAAAATCAGAGGAGTTTTCAAGTGATTGGCGCCTGCAGACCATATTTTGTTTGAGAGATCACAGGTATGCTCTTCTGCATAATCAGGTCCTTCTCATCTTCTGATTTGTTCTCCACAGGGTCCAGTCCCCCACAAGGAGTGTATGAGGATGATCTTCATACAAGCATTGTTTTTCCATATGTGGCAATGAGCTGTCTGCCATTGTTATACCAAAAAAGATAGACCAGTTAAAGATACACATTTTCACTGTGCAATACTGTTGCTGCCTTTTCTCTTTTTGTGTAAACAATTTTATTAAAGGTATGGTAAATTTACAAGTAACAAAGATATGTAAAACAATATAAACTTTCCTTCCATCAGAATGATGTGATATCTTTGTGATATCTTTGGATTGATCATTGTAATTCATGGTTACATCCCCCATCCCTACCCCCAAGTCAGATTGGCTAGTATTTCAAGTCTATTCAACAGGGGCAGCAGTATACATAGAAGTGCCAGGGGAAGTATGCCTAAGAGAGCTCTTGGACTATTGGAAGATGAGCAACCACTGCTACAAGGGGTTTGTGGCACCTCCTTCTGATACCACAGTGCACTCAAAATAACTTCCGCTAGCACCAGTTCCATTTTTTTTTTTTAATTGTCCTGTAGCATGTGAGTCCTGGATAAGTCATCCAGGAGCTTTCTCTACATGCAAATGAGCTGTCTTTTATCTGCTTTTCTGTAAGGAAATGTATGATGGTACCTTGCTGCAATCCATTGGGACTGGATGACCTCTGAGTACACCCAACCCCAATGCTGATTCTTTCTTAGCAACATGACAACTGCACTCCGTATTGAGCTTGCAATTCATACCAAAATTGGGCAAGAAATTTGGGACCTGGCTTTGTTGTGTCATCCATTAGTCCTGTCATTCCCTGTGTAGCTCAATGTGTTTCCTTGGTTTGGAACAGCTTTGCTGGGACTCGTCGCAGTAAATTAACATAACAGCACCTGAGTGATGTAACGTATTGTGACAGATCAAAACAATGATGTTGTGAGCCAAAGGATTTGAACAGGCTCTATGTTGCAGTAAGTGCTGGGAGAACGGAAGAATGACTTCTGTCTCAAGGTTTAAAGAATGGTTGTCCCTTTCTTCAAAGACCAGGTAATATGAAGTGACTACAATACCTTTTTGAGTGGTTGAGCTGGTTCTTGCTTTTAAAAGAAAATTGAAATATTATTATTAAAAATCCTTCTCAGTTTTTAAGAACTAAAATCAAATATTTTAGAATAATGATCTAAAAAATAGATCATGTTTGTTAACTGTCTTATTAAAAAAAATACTTTATTTTTATCTTAAGATTTGTATGTGGCTCTTCTGCTGTATTTTACTTTCATAATAGCCATAATTATAGGTTAGGCAGAAAACCAATTATTTGTCACCCAGTGAGGTTCAACAGAGATTAGAATTTGTCTTGCACTATTCCTACCTAAACGTTTGGTCTAATATAGCACACAAGTTATTATTTAAATTAAGAAGAAGCTGAGAGTCTTGGCTCAAAGTAAGAAATGGTAGAGTTTGCATATCGTCTCATACATTCCATTTTTAACAGATAGCTCTCATCAAAAAGTGTTCAATAACTCGTATAAGCCATTGGGGTCTTCAACACAGAATTGTGGAAACCATTACCTTACTAGAACCGCGTGCAAGATTGATGTCACAGAACCATCAAGCAAATGACCAGTTGACAAACTGCAGCCTGGACTAGCCCAGCAGAGTCATGTGACAGAGGCGACCACTCAAAAAAAGAGCTGGAGTTATATAGTTCTGCATTTGCCTTGGCCCCGTACTACTAATTATTTGTCTATAGTGAAAGTACCTTGCTTTGTGGTGCCTGCTCATCTGAACCTGGATCTGGACTTGCTATAGGCTTGAACTTTGCCAAACTGTGACTGCTTTTGGCTCCTGGATCAGCTACTTGTTGTGCTGGACTTGATCCAAGGCATGACTACAACCATGCTGCTTGCCTCTAGTTCTGCTGTGACAACTTCTAGCCAACTCTGACAATACATGATTGCTCCTTACCATAGCGTCTCCACAGGGTCAAATATGAATACAATCCAAAGGTGTGCAATACAGTATTTAGACAGTATCAAATGGGACATTACTATGTGCGATTATCATGCAAGAGCTGCAGGAACATAAGGTGACCATCTGCTTTTCCTCATTAACTACATTTGTTCCTTGCCTCCTCATCTGAAGTTTCCCCTGGAACACTGAATTACTTGGGCTTGTTCCTAAACTGAAGCCAATGAATTACAAAACTCTCCATCCCCTTTTTAAAGTTTCAGATTTTGCACAGAGCATTGTACAGACACTGTTTTTTGAGGCTTCTGCTTCTTTTTGTCTTGCCCTCTCTGATGTGAATATCTTCAATCATAAAACACTGAGGAAAAGCAATCACAATCTGATTGAACATTTAGTAGCATTAGGGATGAGCAAATTCCATTGGCTCTCTTTTGTCAGTTCATCTCATTACCTGCACATGAATGGTCTCCTCCACTATCATTTTGCTCTTGTCTTTAGAATGTCTTGGGTTTTTTTTTCCCCTCAAGAGTTGAATCCACATTTTATTTCACTATCTGATAAACATGCAATTGGATTTGACATTTCATGTGTAGTTGGCTGAATGTAGCCACATTCTGAAGTTGTATATGTGCATGGGTGTCTATTAGGAGTAGCAAAGATGGGTGTCATAAAACACTGACCTCCCAGATCAGCTGCTGCTCCTCTGACTGTACAACAGGGGCAATTCCATACGTTCTGACTTTGCATGGACAGATGTGTAAATGTATACGAGACCAAACATATATTAGATTTATTTTTACTAGCAATAAAGCCCATTGTAGGAAGAAATACAACAAGCCCTAGAAAAATATTGGGGGGTGGTGGTGGTGATGAATGTGTAAATGGCAGGAAGGAAGATAGAGAAACAGAATGAAATAAAAAGGAAGAGAGAGAGGCAAAGAAAGAATGAGAGAACAACAGTAGGAAAAAGATAGGGAGAAAGGAGTGAGAGAAAGAAAAATGAAAGAAAGGAAGGTGAAATAAAAAGACAAGATACGGAAAAATAATGAGAGAAAGAACAGAAGGGAGAGGTTAAAAAAAGGAGAGAAAATAATGAGAGAAAGAAAAATGAGGACGATAGAATGAAAGAAAAAGTCAGAGAGACAGAGAAAGAATGAGAGGAAGCAAAGGAGAGTTATGGAAAAGTTTGGGAGAAAGGAGTGAAAGAAAGGAAGGAAGGAATACAGGGAGACAGAAAAATGCCAGGAAGACAGGCAGAAATCAAGCAAAAACTGTGAAATAATTAACGAAAAAACGCAATACACAACTCAATAATCTTATTGCAAAATATTGTAAAGATAAAAGCTTATTAACTAAATTACAATTACTTAAAGATATACAACACAAGAAATCATAATATCAAAAATTCCTCCTAATTATAATCAAGTGACAATTGACAATGCTATCAAAGTTTCATTATTTCATTTATTTGAGTCCTTTTAATAACGTCAATTTCCAACTTCTTAAAAACTCACGAAGATTCACCGGTTTCAACGGGCTGAATTTAAGTGGTGGTGCTGAGATATAATTCCACAGGAAAAGTTTCTCTGTTTTCAAGATGCTTTTTCAGTCTTGCCAAACTTCAGGCTTCCAATATTCATACAAGAATTTTTCAAATGTGAAGTTGAAGTGGGTATACAGCAAGCCTCTGACAGGAATGTGCCTTTACTTCTGAGAAGTAGTTTGATGTAGTGGTTAAGTGTGCGGACTCTTATCTGGGAGAACTAGGTTTGATTGCCCACTCCTCCACTTGCACATGCTTGGAATGACCTTGGGTCAGCCATAGCTCTGGCAGAGGTTGTCCGGGAAAGGGCAGCTGCTGTGAGAGTTTTCTCAGCCCCACCCACTGTCAGACAATGGAACTTCAAATCAACCAGAATTCGATTTGATACAAAGTATAGGTTTTATTAGAGAACCCATGGCATTTGAACGAAGAGAGATTGGAACTGATAAATTGTTGCACATGAGCACATAACTTAAAGAATTCTACATCAAAGCTTGCTATGCAAAAACCCACACATCTAAACATTGCTAGGTCGGAGTGCTAACTTTCACACGGGTACTTCCTCTCATCTCTTTGTTTAGCTGCTTCACAGGGATGGCCGAATTGCCAGCCCTGAGGCCCTTATCTTCAAAGGAAAGTATCTTTTGTTAGTTTGCAGAGAAAGGAATGTTCACAACAACTGTTAGTAACGTTCTGTGACCTTTACTTTGATATGCAGCAAGCTTTCTCATGGTTACTATCAATGCTAAGAAAATGGAGTCAGTTATGCTAAGCAATTACTATATTGGTATTCCAGTGTCTGACATACTGCCCCCCCCCCAGCTCTTGCTCGAGGTTTGTCTGGGTGCAGTAGGTAAAATTTCTTAAGAAGCATAGGAGCCCAGAAGTCGGATGACTTGACCCATTCATCGCAGCTGGGAGGAAAGTACTTCCAGCGCACCAAGTAGTGCAACATCCCCCTTTTTATTTTGGCGTCTAACAGCTCTTGCACCTCATGGTGCCTCTGGCCCTTCACTTGAATAGGTGGAGGCTCTGGAGGGCGGGGGTGCCAAGACGAGCCGCCAGGGTCTCAACGAAGAAGGCTGCAATGAAACACAGGGTGAACTTTACTAAACATTTTAGGGAGTTCCAGTTCAACAGTCACTTTATTGATCACCTGTTTGATCTCCCCTACTTTAAAGTCCCATTCTGGGGAGTGCTTCTTGTCGAAATGGGCTTTATAGTCTTTTTTGGCTGTCTCTAGATTTTCTTGGATGACTGCCCACCACTTTTTTATTTCTTCCCACCATTGTTGACAAGGGGTAGGTGGCGCTGTTGCTTTTTGGCTGGGCAGCAGCGGGAACGGTTTCCCTTCGTAGCCATGAACTATCTGGAACGGTGTTGCTTTGGTTGAGCTATGCAAGCTATTATTGTATCCGTACTTGGCAAACGGCAGCAGCTCAACCCAATTAGTTTGTTGATAGTTCACATAGCACCTTAGGTACTGTTCCAGAAGGGCGTTCACGCGTTCCGTCTGTCCGTCCGATTGCGGGTGGTACACGGAACTCAAACCTTGTTCTATGCCCACTAGCTTGCAAAACTCCCGCCAGAAGTTGGCAACGAACTGTGGCCCGCAGTCACTAATGACCTTGTCTGGGAATGTGTGTAATCTAACAACGTGTTGGAAAAACAGGTAGACCAGTTTTTTTGGAAGTGGGGAGTTGTTTGCAGGGAATAAAATGCGCCTGTTTAGAAAAAGTGTCTACCACTACCAAGATTACAGTTTTGCCCTGAGATGTGAGAGCTCTACTATAAAGTGCATGCATACTACCGACCATGGTCTTGTTGCTGTGGGGGTCAGCTGAAGGAGGCCAGGTGTCTTGCCCCCTCTCTTTTTGGCCATGATAATTGGTGGAAGGCTCGATCCAGCAGGCTCACGTTGAGGCTTCTCTGGTAGGCCTCGATCTTCATTGATTAGCTCCAGCCCCTGACCCTCGCTCAGTGGGCTCTGAAGTCTGCGGTGTACTCTCTCACCATTTTTGACCCCTGTTGCATCTCACGCAGTGCGGTCAGTGCTTGGGTTTCCTGGAGAGGGTCTTCGAACTGGCGTAGCATCACTTGCAGGAACCCTTCTACACTGGTCAGCTCGGGGGCCTGACTCTCGTACAGGCTCACGTACCATCTCCAGGCTGCTCCTTTCAGCTTTGATGCGAGGTAGTCCACATGGCTGGGCTCATCAGGGAAAGTGTTCCCCCAGTAGTGCATATAGCTATTGCCCTGAATTGTGAAGAATTCAACTTCTTTGGGGTCTCCATCAAACGTGATGTCCAGCCCTCTGCCTCTCCCCCCATCCCAGGGCCCGGGCCCCATGGGTCACGGGGCGGCTGGCACCACTGGCTGCCCCGCTGGTGGTGCGGGCAGGGCTGGTGGTGTGGGGGGTGTTGCCGGTTCCCCAGGCAGTGCGTCTGGTAATCCGGGGCCTGGCGGTGGGCAAACGCGTAGCTGGTCGAGCTGCCGCTGTACATCTCTCGCAATGTACACCGTGTTGGCCGGGATCTCATTCCGGAGATCTTTGGCCCACCTCTTCATCTCCTCTCGCATCCGCTTGAAGATTTCCTCTCCTTTCGGGGGGTTCCCATCTTCACCATCTGAGTCAGCCCCGCGGCCTCGATCCTCCTCAGTTGTCCCCTGTTTTGGGTTACCGTCGCCTCCCAGGTTCTCACCCTGGTCTGGTCTCGTGAGTAGCTTCTCGTGTCGACCCGGTGCCTCGTCCATCAAGGTGGTGGAGGTGCGGGACTTCCACTGCTTTGGAGTGAGGAAGATCTTCTGGAAATGCAGTGGGGATCCCCCTGTGCCCCTTGTTCCTGTAACGTTTGGGGGGGGGGTCTTCGGCTCCTCCACTGGTTCGATAGGTTCTCCGTTCATCTGGCTTAAAAGTAGCCGGCATGGATAAAACTCTTAAAACGTGGATCAGTTCCAAAATGTCAGACAATGGAACTTCAAATCAACCAGACTTCGATTTGATACAAAGTATAGGTTTTATTAGAGAACCCATGGCATCTGAACGAGAGAGATTGGAACTGATAAATTGTTGCACATGAGCACATAACTTAAAGAATTCTACATCTATGCAAAACCCCACACATCTAAACATTGCTATGTCGGGGTGCTAACTTTCACACGGGTACTTCCTCTTATCTCTTTATTTAGCTGTTTCACAGGGATGGCCAAATTGCCAGCCCTGAGGCCCTTATCTTCAAAGGAAAGTATCTTTTGTTAGTTTGCAGAGAAAGGAATGTTCACAACAACTGTTAGTAATGTTCTGTAACCTCTACTTTGATATGCAGCAAGCTTTCTCATGGTTAGTATCAATGCTAAGAAAATGGAGTCAGTTATGCTAAGCAATTACTATATTGGTATTCCAGTGTCTGACACCCACCTCACAGGATGTCTGTTGTGGGGGAGGAAGTTAAAGGAGATTGTGAGCTGCTCTGAAACTCTTGAGTGGAGGGCGGAATATAAATCCAATGTCTTCTTCTTCTTTCTGTGAAAAACCCTTCCTCAGAGAGGCATATCCCACTGTATGTATCTTATCATTCTGTGCTTGAGTGCTGTGTGCAAGTGATAGGTGATAAGATACATATAGTGGGATATGCCTCTCTGAGGAAGGGTTTTTCACAGAAACAGAAGTAAAGGCACGTTCCTGTCAGAGGCTTGCTGTATACCCATTTCAACTTCACATTTGAAAAGTTCTTGTATGAATATTGGAAGCCTGAAAGCTTTGACTGAAAAAGCATCTTGAAAACATAGAAACTTTTCCTGTGGAATTATATCTGGAGCACCAGCACTTTAATTCAGCCTGTTGAAATGGGTGAATCATCATGAGTTTTTAAGAAGTTGGAAATTGACATTATTAAAAGGACTTGAATAAATGAAATAATGAAACTTTGATAGCATTGTCAATTGTCACTTGATTATAATTAGGATGAATTTTTGATATTATGATTTCTTGTGTTGTATATCTTTAAGTAATTGTAATTTAGTTAATAAGTTTTTGTCTTTAAAATATTTTGCAATAAGATTGAGTATTGAGTTTTTTTGTTAATTATTTCACAGTTTTTGCTTGGTTTCAGACTTTCACTGTGATACTCTAGGCATCCCGATCTTCTTCTAGGAAGACAGGCAGGCAGGAAAGTAGGCAGCCATTAGAAGCCTCCCTTTCACCTGTTCCCACTTGCAGGTGGAGGGGGGAGTAGTGAAAGGGAAACTTCCAATGGCTCCCTGCCTTTTAAAGTAAGCAGCGGACAGGTGGACCTGCTCCACTGGTGGCTTTAAGAGGCAGGGAGCCATTGCAAGCCTCCCTTTTGCTCCTTCCCTTTTGCAGGTGGTGGAAAAGAGAAAGGGAGTCAATTCCAATGCATGGGGCCATAGGGCAGAGTGGACTCCATTGTATCTTATGGACCCATAGGACAGAATGGACTCCATTCTATGCTATCAGCCATAGGACAGAATGGACTGCACTGTATCCTATGAGCCCATAGGACATAATGGACTCTATTCCATCCTATGGGCCCCATAGGATACAATGGAGTCTATTCTGTGCTATGGACTCATAGTATAGAATGGACTCCAATCTGTCCAATGAGCCCCTAGGACAGAATGGAGTCTATTCTGTGCTATGGGCTGATAGGATAGAATGGAGTCCATTGTCTCCTATGGACCCATAGGACAGAATTCTATCATGTGAGCCCACTGTAGCCTAATTTGAATAGAAAGAATGACATGTATTTGCAGGTGGAAAGAGGATTTGATACATTGTATATTCTCAGCATGTTTATCTATTGCTGTTGAACTGGCCCATCCCTTCTGTGAATGATCATTCCTTTTGTGTCAGTTGAAGAAAAGTGCTTGTCTCATGAACATGTATCTCACAGTTTACTGTTTGGTTCACTCTTTGGTTCATGGCAGCATTGTTTGTGGTGGTGGGGTGGGGGAGAGACAGACTGTCCTGGACTTCCTACAACAGGCCGTGAGGAGAGGCAGTAGTGATCAGTAAGCCCCCAGGAGAACCTGTCAGCAGAGAACTGTCTCCCTCAAAGGTCAGTGGCTGTCTGGTGGGGTTCTTGCCTTACAGAGCCAGCTGTAGGCTTGGGAGAGCAGAATCAGCCAATGGCATGCCAGAAACAGAGTGCAAACCAATCTTGCATAGCCCACATCCAACCAATGAAAATCCTCAGATTTGCCACCACAAATCTTTTATTTATTAAAGATTCATTGATGTTCTTTATAGTCTGTCTTTGTCACATAAACTCAAGGTAGATTACACATAGTGAGTCAGTACAATCAACACAATGGAATTGTCAATAACAAATGCATAGAAGACTGGAGACACCAGAAAGAGCTGGAGCATAGCATAAGTATTAACGCGGCCCATTAAGTGGTACAGAAATTACATAATAGGACTTATGCTATATATAGCAGTAAAGACCACGTCCCAATTATTTATCTAAGTAAATTTGTAAAACCATTTTGAACTGAGCAGCCTTATTATCTGTGCAGAAAAGCCCTGACCTCTTCAGCAAGCCATTCTACAAAGTGGGAGCCACACTGGAGACAAAAGTTGGCAGTGGGGAATTTTGTGAGCATTCTTTGGTTAAATATCTTTTGAGGTGGTGCAATATTATGTACCCTGCCATTCCATCAGAGGACTGCTGTACCATTTTGCTAGACAGCTTGCATGTATCAGGAAAATGTTGCACATCCTCATGCAGAATTTTATCGAGGTTGTTTATTTGCAGTCTTCTATCAAAACAGGCAAATGTATTGATAATATGAAGAGGGGAGAGACATAGCTGAACAGAATGAATACTTTTACAAACTGCACAGGATCTAGTTCTAGGGGAAAAAAATAGAAATGCTTTTAAACCAGTATTAAGGAAGAGTGGAGTGGATACAGTGTTGACTTCTGCAACAATAAAAGAGCAGAACCAGGAGAAATCTGCTCATCCCTAAGATCCAGTGGCAGTTTCCTATTGCTTTAAAAAAAAGAAATGTCAAGAAAACTCTTTCTGTTTATGCTTCTGCTGCTGTACTGAATCCACCGGAGTCTCCAGGGGAAACATTATGGGCAGTGATAAATTCCAGCTCAGTGATTTATTGCCAGGGTTTGAATAACAACAAATAGTCCCTGTGCGCATTTTTGACCATTGGCTTTCTTGGAGTTGCTAGACTTCAGGAAACTTATATGAATTTAAACATCCAAGCTTGAATATTTGACCTCTTTGGAGGGGGGGGGGGGGAAATCACAGCAAGTGTGGTAAATAGTAGTTTCAAAGCTGTCATGCTCTTGCATGGTGATATATGGGGTTTTATTATCAGTTTGGGCCCCTTTTGGCATTCTCCATTAAAGAACTGATCCTGATGTGTTGCATTATAATCTTGCCAGTAGTTCAACATGAGTTCACAGATCATCCTGTCCACTAGCATGAGAGCACAAGCTTACAGATATGCAATTTTTAAAATTTCTTATTCCTGCTGTCTTGACTTTAAAATTCCCATGATAATTTCACCTCTTCTGTGCAAATCTAACCCATGATTCTTTATGTTCATGCTGTATGGGATTTTTTCCCCAATAAAACATACATATTTTCAACATCAGTTATGTCAATAAATCAGCACTTTGCTTATATTATATTTTTTCAACAATGTACAATGTATGTAAAATAGCATATAAGTTGTGCATACACAATACAAACAAATGCACAAAGCCAAGAGTGAAGAATGGAATTCTAGAATCACCAATAAAAACATGTAAAGAAAACAGGAAACATTCATTCACACGTACTGCAAACACCTTCTAATTGGTGAATTCTGCCATTTGGAACCCCTATAGAACAGGGATGGCCAACGTTAGCTCTCCAGATGTTTTTTGCCTACAACTCCCATCAACCCCAGCCATTGACCATGCTGGCTGGGGCTGATGGGAGTTGTAGGCAAAAAACATCTGGAGAGCTACCATTGGCCACCCCTGCTATAGAAAGTCTACCTACTCTAGAGTTTTCCTACACCAGCTTGGTGTAGTGGTTAAGTGTGCGGACTCTAATCTGGGAGAACCGGGTTTGATTCCCCACTCCTCCACTTGCACCTGCTAGCATGGCCTTGGGTCAGCCATAGCTCTGGCAGAGGTTCTTGAAAGGGCAGCTGCTGTGAGAGCCCTCTCCAGTCTCACCCACCTCACAGGGTGTCTGTTGTGGGGGAGGAAGGTAAAGGAGATTGTGAGCCGCTCTGAGACTCTTCGGAGTGGAGGGCGGGATATAAATCCAATATCTTCTTCTTCTTCTTCTTCACTGTGCAAACACATGTTTCGCATGCATGAGGTCCTATATTCAGTGCTTAAAATCTCTTGTTAAAAGATCTCAGGCAGCAGGATTGGAAAAGTGGCCTGAAAGTCTAGAGATAAACTATAAGTCAATACCAAGCTAGATGGCCTAGTTTCCTGATACTGTATAAGACATTTTCATATATTCCTGTATAATGATGGTAGCTTCCCATGCTGTTAGTGCCCAAGGGCAGTATACCATAAGAATGTAACAAGAGCCCTCTAAAGACTGCCTGGTTCAGTATTCTGTTTCCCGTGGTGGGAAACCCACAAGAACAGCATGAAAGTAATATTCTTCTCTTTGTTCACCTCAAAATAGATGTCCAGATGTATACAAATTTGATTTAACTGGGAAAGCAGAAAATAAGTACCTTCCACATTCCCTTTGAATTTTGTACTGGATAGTACTGCATGAATCACTTGGTGCAATCAGATGGGCAGGTTGCTGTGGCAGGATCTTGGCTTAAAAAAAACAACACTTGATTTTGCACCAGTTCATGTTGATTAGATGGTGGCCACCAAGCTGGCATCATAGTGCTGTGGGCCCATCCATATTGCTAATGTGCTGCAACCATGGATTGTAGCTAGTTTGCCCCCCCACACACACACACACAAATTCCCACTGTCCTTGTGGGACTGGTTCTATGGGGGTGCTGAAGCACACATCAGAGTTGGGTTGGGGAAAAAGGGACACACTAGAAATGGAGTGGAATGATCACACTGCTAATGCCGTTCCATGACACACTGGGGCAATCAGACACCTGGAAACCTGCCATGGAAGTACTTCTCTGGGGAAGCCACCAGAATTTCCTGGTGTCTATTTTATCCATGTGGGAGTCATTTTGACGAGAGGTAAGGGCAAGTGGAGCATGGGAGCCAAATATTTGCATGTGATCATGCCTATTTAATCCAGATGGGAGGGGTGGCTATAGTGGGTCAAACAGCTCATCTGATTGCACCTACTCTCTACAGTAGGGGTGGCCAATGGTAGCTCTCCAGATGTTTTTGCCTACAACTCCCATCAGCCCCAGCTATTGGCCATGCTGGCTGGGGCTGATGGGAGTTGTAGGCAAAAACATCTGGAGAGCTACCATTGGCCACCCCTGCTCTACAGGTATACACAACTCCTGCTGTGCTAAAAGAGGCTATAGTTAGATCTTTCTTGAAGAAACCATACTAGACAGCATATATCTTAATAGATATAGATCAGTGCCCTGTTTTTGGTAGGAGGTCTTGGAAATAGTGGTGGCCCAGTAACTCTAGACACTCCTGGATGAAACTATATATCTTGACTCTTTTCAGTAGGGATTCAAACCTTGTCATGGCACAGAAACTTTGGTTGCCTTGCTAAATCTATGCCAGTCACCCAACAGGAGGAGTACATTACCCTGTTGGATCTTTCAGCAGTTTTTGATAACATTAACTATAGTATCCTTAGTGGTCTATCTGACTAAACTGTGACTGGCAGTTTTATCCCCTCCCCCTTACCAGCTAGCAGGTACAAAAAGGTGATACTTAGGTACTTCTGTTGATCCCTGTAGCCACTGGCTTACAGAAGATCATAGGGTTCAATTATGTCCCTGATAATTTTCAACATCTATATAAAACTACAGGGGGAGGTCACCTGCACATTTGAACATGCACAGTATAATCAGTATGCAGATGGCACAAAGCTCTATGTCTCTTTTCATTAAAATCCAGAGAGACAGTGGAAGTATTTAACAGATGTTTACAAAAAGTGATGGATTCAATAAGGGCTTTAAAATGGAAGGGCAATGGGTGGAGAGTAAGGCTGATCCAAGAACTCAGGTTCTTCTAATACTGGATTAAAATGCAATTTCTTTGAAAGACTCATGTGCAGCTTGGGGATACTTCTATGTCATTAGACAGTCAAGTATTAGAAATTACTTGGAACGCCTTTTTACCAACTGAGGCTAGTTTACCAGCTGCAGCCTTTCCTGGAGAAAGACTTAGTAACATCCATACTTGACTACTTTGACACATACTATATGGGGTCACCCTTGAAGACTGCTCAGAAAAGTCCAGTCCACATGCAGCAGCTAGGGTCTTTACAGGTATTCAGCTGAGTAATATATTAAGCCAATGTTAAAACATCTCCAGTATCTTTGTGGCCTCAATACAAGATGACTTTGATCCAGAGTACCATCTGCACCCATATTAACCAACCCATCACTTGAGATTGGTTGCCCTGGGAGGGGGGGGGGAATCTTTAATCAAGTACCAGCCTTAGCAGGAGTTCAGCTGGTGGGAACATGGGAGGGCTTTTCAGTTGTGGCCCCTGACTCTGAAATTCCCTTTCTCAGTACAACTGGTTCTCTAAACTTCTTCCAAATGGGTTTGAAGATCTGCCCTTTCCAGAAGGCCTTTGAATTAAGTCAATAAAAAATTGTCCTCTAGATAATTTTCTGTTCATGCCATCACATATAAAGCACATTCACACAGCTGGGTGTAGTTATGGACAAAATGAAGTTACCATTAAATTTTTCAGTGTGGAAATTATTTACCTCTATTTCAGTAACAGGTGCAAGCATGGAACACTCTGGAATACTCTGGAACAATCTGGAAGCCCACTGTAAACGTCTTTGGCAGAGGACAGAAAGTGACAGAATCCAATACTACCACTTCCAAATGTATTTTTTTTAAAAAAAGTCAAGGTTGATAAATATAGCTCCAGCAGCCTAATGGAGAGATGTTTCAGATGGCCAAGAATTTAACCATCTGATACCACTTTCAACTAGTGTTGCTTGCTTCTACAGACATATGACCTTTAACTGGATCAGGGTATTTGTCTTACTGAGTAAATATTTCATCTTCATAGGTTCATCATACATCCTTGGATGAATGTCCTGACCTTGTCCATCTTGATGTGATACATGTATTGAATTTTGTCCTTAAATTATAGACTTTTTGCTAATAGTCTTGGGGTTGGAAGATTTGTTTGGATTGCAGAAATTAAACATGCTATGTAGTTACCTTTTTTTCTTAATTGGAAGCTTTATGATGCTTTCCCCCTCACTTTTCTTGACCTTCTGTATAATGTAGAGTACACAGACCTTTTGCAAACATGCAGATGAATTTTTGCATTAATATATTGCCTTCTATGCAATCTTGATTACAAAATGTATCAGAATTTGAAATGAAGAAGGTTATAATTTCTTTGGAGTTTTATGACCCTTTTTAGAAAGGGAAAAAAAATGAATGTGCATTCGGAGCATAAGGCCTCAAGCAAGTTGCACTGTAGTTCTATTAACACATTTATGTATAGTGACCCTGTGGAAGAGCGGAACAGGTACTATTCATTATCCCATCCCTGATTTGATTGTGTTTAGTCACAGATCCAAACAGACTGTATATGTCCTAAAGATCCTGCTTTTTGCAAGTGTCTTCTTAATCACATGGAAGCAGCCTACATGAATCCCAAAAACCCATATAGGCCCATATTCAGAACATTGAGTGACTGAAAAAGTCAGGAGGACCAGAGTCCCTAGGCATGATCACATGTCTTCTTTGTTGTTTTTTTTCATATGTCACCTACCAGTGCAATTCTAAGCCCATTGGTCAATGTTTAACATGGCACTGTAAAAAGTTGGAAGGGAGTTGCTGTGATTGGGGGGGGGCGGGGAGTGATTATGCATAAAAATTCATGCATGCTCAAGAACTTCCCATTTAAACTGTAGCTCTGCATGTCAACTTGTGTTTAAGCCCTAAATGTGGCCACTTCTGGGAGAAGACGTCTTTACATGAGGAGCTCCTCACCCCCCCTTCAAGTACACAGAAATGTATGCACATGCCAAGATTATTCTTTGGTTCTTGGAAGGACCACTTCACAAAATTTATTTTTAGATGCACATCTATGATGTTTATGTCTATGCCATGTATTTCCCTTGAACTACTTCACAATTTTGCCCTGTGATTTGTTGCATTCTTCCTTAATGCATTTTTGAATGAGGAAAAGTTATAAAATTTATTTTGGAATTAAAGCATGCATAGTTTGTCTAAGCTTTCATTTCCTGTTATGTTTTTATTCCTACCCTTTCTCCAAGGAAATCAGAATGGCAAATATGGTTCACCATTCCTCTGCCTCATCCTCACAACAAATCGGTGTGGCGGGTTAGGCTGAGCAGAGTGACTGGACCCAAGGTTACCCACTGAGCTTCATGACATTTGAACCTGTCCCCTACACCATACTTACTGCCAACTCTTCTTCATTCATGCCTCTCTTCTTTTCCATGTTACTAATGTACAGGGCTTTTTTGTAGCAGGAACTCCTTTGTATATTAGGCTACACACCCCTGATGTAGCCAGTCCTACTGGAGCTTACAGTAGGCCCTGTACTAAAAGCCCTGTAAACTCCTGGAGGATTGGCTACATCAGGGGTCTGTGGCCTAATATACAAAGGAGTCCCTGCTACAAAAAAAGCCCTGCTGATGTACATAGGTGAAAACTGATAAAACTGCAAACAAGTAATCTTGATATGATTGTATCAAGGTTCTTTCTGTGTACACATAAGCTCTTGTTTAGTGGTAAAAAGACATATACACAAAAGGAATTTTGCTAAAACTATGCATATACTCATGAAGTTTTATTTGTGTGGAATTCTATTTAATGTAGAGGAAGGAAAAGACACTGAAGCTATGGAAAACTTTATAGGTACTCTCTGCTGTACATGGTTTGGCAAAAGAACAATGGAGGATTCCATTTCAAAAATAATTCCATGTAATTTGGAACTGCATGGTCCAGAGAGAAATCTAGTGAGCCAGTGTTGTATAGTGGTTAGAATATTGGACTAAGATCTCCCGGGATCAAATCCCTACTCTGGCATGAAAACTTTCTGGGTGACATGCTCACAGCCTAATGCAGGGATGGGCAAACTGTGGCTCAAAAGCCACATGTAGCTCTTTCGCACATATTGTGTGGCTCTCGAAGCCCCCACCACACTGTCTGCTGGCTTGGAGAAGGCATTTCTCTCTTTAAATAATTTCTTCAAGCCAAGCCAGCCAGCAGCTTGGAAAATGCATTTGAAGTTAAAATTGCTTTCTTTCTACCTCTACCTCCCTCCCCACCTATTTTCCTTCCTTCCTGCTCTCAAATATCTGATGTTCATGTCTTGTGGCTCTCAAACATCTGATGTTTATTCCATATGGCTCTTACGTTAAGCAAGGCTGGCCACCTCTGGCCTAATATATATCACTGTGCTGATGTGAGGATAAAATGGAGGAGAGAATGATGTAAGCCACTTTGGGTACAGAGTGCAGAGAAAGGCTGAGTATAAATGAAGTAAACAAAAAGTAAAACCCAAATGAGAGAAATTTCAGAAAGATCTATACCTAATGATTCAAAGTATTCGTGCAACTTACACATTTGCTAGTGGGTGAACTCCAGTTATAAAGCTATGATTGGCTTCACTTTCATCATATTATTACTTGTAAAAGCACCTAAAGTGTACTAGATGTGATACATAATTTAAATACGCAGGCCACCATCCGCTTGCTTACAATCTAAATTGCTTGATGCAACCCCCAAGACTGCTTCTACTTGAAGAATAAAATGGTCCTTGGTGTAAAAACTGATTTTGAACATTAATCCGATCGTAAATAGTCAGCACTCAACATGTACTTCAAAAATATCATCCTACGGTTATGTGTGTAAGAAGAACAGCCAAACATACATAAACAAAGATTAACTACAAATGAATTGAAATTTTAATTACAAACCAAAGATCGGTGAGACTGCTTGGTAATAATTAAACTGCTCAATGATTTTTTAATTAGGAGAGTGGGCTTAAAGATGGTATGAACCAGCAAGATACTATTTGGGAAATGGCCAATGGCATACATAATTATAATATTCCATTTGTGGTATGTACAGACTTCACAATAAACCCTTTGATCCAACATTGACAAATCCCTAGCTACACACACATACCAAGGTCATTAAACAAACATAACAGTGCTCCAGAACTGTATTAGTATATTAACTGGCAATATGCCAGTCTGGGACACAATCCAGAGGTTAGTGGGCCAACCAGCATATTTCTGATGGAGTGAGACTACTTGTCTCAGCATGAGATAGAAGGATGGCCAGAGCTACAGGAACAGGACCACAGTTCAGTGATAGAGCTCAGGCTTTGCATGCAGACGGTCTTGGGGAAGCCCCAGTGACTCCAGCGAAAGGATCTCAGGGCAGAGATACTGAAAAAGACCCTTCTCTGCCAGAGTTCCTGCCAGTGTGAGTAAACAATACTGAACTAGAGGGACCAATGCCATGGCTTGGTATAAGGCAGTTTCATTTGCCACCCCAGTCAGAATAAAGAGGCAGACACAAGAATTGGGTTTAAAACCGGGCCGCTTTATTAAACACTTAACAACTGTAACTGGCAGGGGGTGAAACCTGAACCAGACAAGCCCTGGGGTCAACCCCGGACCCCGTCTTGTCCAAAGGGCGAGCCACCCTGCCCCCAGCACAAGCCCACCGTATTCGGGTTGTAGCTGAGTGGCCAGGCCTCCAGCCATCACCATCTGGGCTGGCATCGATCCCCATGGAAAGATCCACCCAGGTGAGGCTCCCTGTGATCTGCATTCCCCGCACTGAGCCGTGTAGCCCATCTACGGTTCCTGCAGACCACCGCACCAACAGTGCTAGGCCATAGGTGCTCCCCTGGAAAACCCTGTGGCCAAACCTCCTCCAGCCTGCGACCTTAACCGTTACCAATAACAAAAAACTAATCTAACAGGCAGTACAAGGTAGGCAAAAAACACCCCCACAATAGCCAATTGTGTGGAGATGAAAAAATTCCTACCTGGCCCCTAATAAGGCGACCGGCATACGCCTGTACTACCGAAAGGGACGGGTGGGCGGGCAGAGAGCCAAAAGGAACTGCGTGCAGAGGGGGCGGGGGCCGGGGCCGGGGCTTATGTAGCCCCGGCTCCGCGCCTACGACAAACACCCGTATGTGGTGTGATGTCGCCCCTCCCTCCTTCCGGGGCGGCAAAGATGGCCCCCAGCCTGAGCGCCGGCAAGCCGGCTTGGCTGGGAGGGGCCGGACATTGCCACCCCAGTCGGAATAAAGAGGCAGACACAAGAATTGGGTTTAAAACCGGGCCGCTTTATTAAACACTTAACAACTGTAACTGGCAGGGGGTGAAACCTGAACCAGACAAGCCCTGGGGTCAACCCCGGACCCCGCCTTGTCCAAAGGGCGAGCCACCCTGCCCCCAGCACAAGCCCACCATATTCGGGTTGTAGCTGAGCGGCCAGGCCTCCAGCCATCACCATCTGGGCTGGCATCGATCCCCATGGAAAGATCCACCCAGGTGAGGCTCCCTGTGATCTGCATTCCCCGCACTGAGCCGTGTAGCCCATCTACGGTTCCTGCAGACCACCGCACCCACGGTGCTAGGCCATAGGTGCTCCCCTGGAAAACCCTGTGGCCAAACCTCCTCCAGCCACCGCCAATGCCAAGCCTCTGCTTAGGCATTAGCGCCCCACTGGGTGGCCCAGAGCCAACCGAACCCCCTGCCGTAGCTCACTAAAAAGGCCCGGTTGCCCAACTCAGAAGATAAACACCATCTGGCCGATACAGGTCAGCCCACTAGAACAGCAGGGGCGTGATCCCAGGCCAGCCCAGCCCCAGACAACCCAGCCAATACACGGTAGCCCACGCACTGAGGCCAAGCTGGGTGCCCACCGGAGACCGTCTGGCAAAATGGGCAAAAGAAAACCGTGCTGTGCCCGCAGATGAGAACGCGACGTCTCTCACCGCGAGCCCAGCATCTGAAAAGACAAACAGCGGTCAGCATATAATAACACAATACAACCCAAAAGAGCCCACCACCCACCATTAGGTGACCAGAGGGCCACATAAGTTCAGCAGGCCGCAGACCGCCACCTGCTCATGAGCCGGATGGCGGAGGGCGTGTAACTCATTGAAGTAGCTGTGGAGGCCCTCCTAGAAGTATCAGCCGGACTGAACTATCAGCCGACTTACACGCAAGGCCCCAAGGGCTAACAGCGAGGCAGCGCGAAACAAAGCCGCCTCAAAGAGGAGGAACAAACCCTGAGCCGACCCCCAAACAACCCGCGAAGGACAGACGGGGATATAGGTTGCCTGTCATCCACCCACTGGGCCTGCTCCTGGGCCCCACCCTCACGCATCTTCCTAACCCTAATCACCTGTATACTCAGAGCGTCAGCCTTGCACGGGTATATGCTCAACAGCCTATTGAGTGCCGTCGGGCGGGTGGGGCAGGGCCCCTTTTCCAGGTGGCTGCTGCCCGCCACCGCTGTTCCCGGGGGTCTTACTGCCCGGTCTGGATGTGGATCTGCTACAGGCAGAAAGTGCGTGGGCCCCGCTTCAGAGCGGGCACTCATGTCGGAACTTACAAGGTTTCCTGGGGCACGCACCTTTAGATGCGAACTCCCAACATAACAGCCGGGTCTGAACTGACTGGCCCGCGGTATCACAGGCCCCTGTAGAAAACTGTTGTTGCTGCAACCTCTGCACTAGATGGCCACTGTCAGACCTGTCTCCCACGTTTGGTTTTGCTGGGGACATCAGCTGTAGCTACAGCTGCTGATTTATTTGATCCCACGGCATCCCTGGATTGACGGAGGCCCTCATACGGAAAGCCTCGTCGTACTGCAGCCAAGCTGCGCCCACGAAGTCCGTATAAGCCCTATAAACAATGTCTATATACTGAAAAAGAGCCACCGCCCGAGCCGGCTGCGCTCTCACGATTACTCCGGCGTAAATCAAAAATCCAGGCAACCAGTTCGCCCAGGACCTATCAACCTTCCGACGTTTCAGCCTTTCCTTCTCCTTATCATCGAGCTCATCTTTACTTTTCTTTTCGAGCTCTCTGAAAAGGAGACCGAAAACGTCCACGTACTTGCCATGGAGGATTTTCTCACGCGTGGCCGCCGCCAAATGATCCCCCAACGGCAGAGAGGTATCGCCGTATGGAAGGATATGAAAGGGGATACTAGCATATGGGTTGGGGGGGGTAAAACCACCCGCTACTCTGAGGAGCCGGCCACGCCCCTCGAAAATGAGCCAGCTGCTGACCGCCCCATGGCGAAATGCCTGATGCGGGCGGGGCTGAAGGGGCCGTGGGCGGCGCCGCAGCACCTGCCAACTGGCCGCTTGTGGACAAGACCGGACAGGGGAGTGGGTTAACTCCATGAAAACCCCAAGCCCAAGGCTGGACAGGACCCGGCTGCTCCATTACTCCCAGATGCCCCATACCCCAGGCCGCACCACTCGGGGCCGCCGGGGGGGGGAGGAAGTTGAATGGGACCCCATGGCCACCCTTGAATTGGCAGAAGAGGGAGCTTACCACCATCACCGGGAAAAACGCCAGCACCTCCAGGGGGCTGCTGCCCGCTACCTCCGGCTGCACCACTGCCGAACACCGTACCTGATGGGCCCTCCTCTGGATCCTCCTCCTGGTTCGGTACCGCCAGTGGTTCAGGCTCAGGTGGCCCACCCTGCAAAGCAGATAGACGTGCCAGCATTTCTGCCTCAAAAGTCAGGCGCGCCGACCGGCCGGAGGCACGGCGACGCCCCTCCCAAATGGGAGCGCCCCTAGCCAATCTATCTTGTTCTAAAGCATCCAGCTGGCTCATGATAGCGAGCCTCACCCTCTCTCCTTGGCCAGGCTCCTCGACTGGAGTACCTTGCTGCCCACGCCCACGGGGTGAGCGGGCGGGCTGTTTTCCCTTTGCCTTGCCCTGACCTTTCTTTGGAGCCATCCTGTACAAGTCACCAGATAGCAATGTATAATAACCAGGCACTCAAGGAGCCTTCTGAACCACCCACCAACCAGGGGTGTATTTTACTATCAGAGAGGGGAGGGGGCCAATGAAATGCTCCTGCAAGAACGCACAGTTCCAGCCCTGTAGCCTGGGCAACAGTGGGGGGGTCACCCCAAGAACCACCAACTCCCTTCGCCCACAAATGCAGGGGAAGAGAGAGGTTGAATGCCTGGAACCAGCCACTACCCAAATCCACAACCAGCTACCCAGATGAGGTAGGACCCTATAGGTAGCTAGAACTGCCTGCCGGGCGGGGGGTGGTGGAAGGGAGAGACTTATTGCTCCAGCTAGGGCTCACACCAATGTGCTCCTCCCACTATTCCTACGCCCCCGTTTCTCTGTTGCAAGCCCTTATCAAAAGACCCCACACTGGAGGCAATGAGGCTGCAGCCTTAACTCGCCCCCTGCCAGCGACCAGCCAGCCACGCAGATCCAGCGCTCTACCCTCGCTCGAGGGTGAACTCAGTAGCCTCCCAAGCCAGCCCACACCGGCCAGGGCCCAAATATCGCCGCTGCACGCGCACTCCACCCAGCCTCCCGACCGCCCGACTGTCCCGAAGCGCAAACCGCTCCAATCGCTTCACTCAGCCTCGCCGGCGCAGGAAAAGCCGCCGCTCGCGATCTCGCCGCCGCTAGCACTGAAGAGGCGCGCGCCCACGCAGTCCTTTCCCCAGCAGGCCTCAATGCAGGCCCGAACAGCACACGGCTCTCCTCCAGAGAGCCAAAAGGAACTGCGTGCAGAGGGGGCGGGGGCCGGGGCTTATATAGCCCCGGCTCCGCGCCTACGACAAACACCCGTATGTGGTGTGATGTCGCCCCTCCCTCCTTCCGGGGCGGCAAAGACGGCCCCCAGCCTGAGCGCCGGCAAGCCGGCTTGGCTGGGAGGGGCCGGACATTATTTGTAAATGAATGAGCGGAGTTTTGTATATTCATAAATGAATGAACTCTAGCCAAGATTTAGACATGCTTGGTTGTAAATGCTGGAAGCACTTTTAATTCTTGTTAGATAGTGGTCCATAAGTTTCCATAGTTTCCCACCCCTCCACAAGCCTGCAGTGAGTGTGAGGTTACCTTGAACTAAATGGTGCCTTCTAGTCTCTAGGACGTCTGAGGCAAGTGTTGGATCCCATTAGCAGTTTTCCGCAGGCCTGTTATAGATTTTGGCCTCCTGGTTGCCTTTAGAGTTAGAGTAGACAGTGGGTATAAGCTGTTTCTTCCCTTTAGCACATCAGGACTAGAGTTCTCTCCCTACTAATTAATTTCAATTCCATTTCAGAGTTTGATTTTGATTACGTGAGGCAAGTCACTGAAATTCAGCAATAAATGAATGAGAAAGAAAGCCAAGCTGCAGATGATGGCTAAAGAGACCAGCTGGATATCTAACTGACCTAGCACATGTCTCCCTGGAGAAGGCCACTGTCTGACTTCTGCTGCCCACCCGACGGCCAATCATTACATTGAGAAGAGGAAACATGGCAATGTCAAAGGGAGAATGCTTCTCATTGAAGGCTGGGTGGTTATAAATGAGACAGTTTCCTAATAAGGACTTTGAATCTCTGATGTTATGGTTCATTGTGCCAGAAACATCTACTGTTTAGATTTTATTTAGTTTGTAATATCAATGCCATTTATAATGCATGCCAGGGGGGTGTAATTGTACAATGGGATTTTCAACAGCATTTTCCTCATGCACTATCAAAATGGCTTTTCAAATCCCACTAGATTTCAGTATTAAGTGGCATAGTGGTGGTGGGGTCTACAATTTTTTAAATTGTCACATGGGAGTAGATGAATAACATGTTTGATCACAGCCACTCCCTGGCACATCTTAAAAGTTATTAGTATTCATGGAATGTTAAACCCTGCAGGCCACAAAAATCTTGCCCACAGAAATACAAAAATAAATACTTCTGTTGCTTCCATAGCATATTTAGGACTGATTTACACCTGCAATTTTGCACTTCACTTAACCTCTTTGTTGGATTATGGTACTCATACCGGGAACATGGAGGTTCAGAGCTGGATCTAGAATGGTGAGCTACAGTTCTCTTGAAATAGAAACTGGTTGCTGGTATTGTCTTGTGGGTGAACCTCCTTGGATATAGGGAAGAGTCTGGGAACAAACACAGGAGACATAAGTATCTTTGGGAGCAGAGCCTAGTGGCTGTAGCTGTGTCAGGTGTATTTTAACTAAATGATAGGTAATGGCATCAAAAAATGTTTTCTGTTGCTTTTTTGCTTTTCTAGCACCTGTCCAATCTCTTAGACCTACTCCACACAACTAGTACCTACCATTGAGATTGAGCTTTGATTTGGGAACTAATCCATGTGTATGGCCTGCCAAACTTGTTGCACTTGTAATATTTATAGACCATTCCCATATCATATGGGAAACAATAGTCACACCTTTTTGTATGCATACGAATATTGTCCTTGATGACTATTAAAATGTATGAACTAATATATTGCTTTTAGATTTGGTACAAAAAACTGTTTTGGCAATTAAGCTTTGATGACTCAGTCACATATGAGCATCATCTTGCCATCACATAGAGAATACGTATTTGTGAACAGGCTCTTCATTCAGACTTTCATAATTGTCTGGAAATGTCAATTCCAGAACTGAAGAGTAGCATATGAAGCTATGAAGATCCTTCTATTTATGATAGCTCTAGAGATACTTCCCCTGCCCCATACATAGTGTGTCCTATGTTGCAACAACTTTGTTATCAATGGAGTCTACTGACAATTAGTGCCACACCTGATGAGGAAGGAAATACCATGATGTGGGAGTGCAGAACCATCTACTTCCTGGGCAGAGGTCTCTTCCCCATAAAACCTGATATTGACATCTAATCTCCAATCAGTTCAACCCATTCTTTTATCCCAGAAACAATGTAATTGTTTAGATTTTGAACATTTGCGGACAGAATTCGGCCCCGCAGCAAAGCGGCTGCACGCCGCGAGGCCGCTATTTGCCTCCTCGGAAGGATGGGAGGCTGGAGAGCTTCCCACCCATCTGGGTGCTGCGGGCAGGTGGAGCGTTGGAGCTATTTATAGCCCTGGCCTCGCCCAGCCAAATGCAGTTTGTTTCGGCTCTCAGCTGGGACGGAGGCTTCATTAGTGTCCACAGCCGAGAGTATTGGTATTTGGGTCGGGCTGGCGCGCTGCAACAGCAATGGACCCATGTCAAGGCAATAGAGCACAGATCTCGGCAGCAAGCCCTTCGGATGGCAGCAGGTTTGTCAAGGCTTCGGGGATCCGTGGGTGGGGGTATAAGGGCACAGATTGGCTGTTGGAAGGCAACAGGCCCTTGGGGGCTGGGGAAGGAGCCTTTTGGGGGGTAGTGCCCCTTGGTGGTCGCGGCCAGTTTGCGTTGGACGGTGCATCCTGCCCACGCACACGTAGTACATTTATTGAAGGTGGTTTGGTGATAGGAGGGTGTGACACCCCCCCTCTCCCTTTGGGAAAGTTATTGGGGAGGGACAGTGGCTCAGTGGTAGAGCATTTGCTTGGGAAGCAGAAGGTTCCAGGTTCTATCCCCGGCATCTCCAACTAAAAAGGGCACAGGCAAATAGGCGTGGAAAACCTCAGCTTGAGACCCTGGAGAGCTACTGCCAGTCTGAGTAGGCAATACTGATTTGTAGCAGAACAGCACAGTATGGGGCCAAAGAAAGGGCAAGGCCCTTCCAAAGGGAAGCAGCCAACCAAAGGCCCTAATAAACGGGTTTGCCCAGGGACACCGGGTGATGAGCAACTCGATGGGTCGGAGATGAGGCAGGCCATAATGGATATTGGGTGCCTTAGAGAGGGAAAGGGGTGCGGCTGGTGCACCTACAACCTGGTCAGGGCGCAATAGGGCTTTGGGGCGGTCTGGTGCCTTTACATTTGAGCAGGAGGTACTGGTGAGACTGTCTGCATTGCAGGAGGGCATGGGACCCAGACCAACGCCTGACCGGAGTCAGGAGGCCGGGACAAGCAGGGATGCCTTGGCGGGGGACAGAAGCGAGGACCCAGAGTTGGTGGAGGAAAGGCAACAGCCGGACCAGATGGTAGCGGTGGCAGTGACGGCCTCTGGCGGAGAAGGTACAGTTGCACCAACACAATATTCCCAGGTGTGGCCATGGGGGCCTTGGGGCTACAATACAGTGGCGGGGCCCTCTAGTGGGGGGCAGGTTGCTACACCATTGGACCAAAGTGGGCAATAGGTTTTCCTTGCCCAGTCTGGCCCAGAGTGGGCATTGGGTGGCCTCTCAGTGGGCCGTGCTCAGGGCACTACAGCTGGGTGGTGCCAGCCACCGGTAGCCTCTACAGGGGTGGTGGCAGCTCAGGGTGTGGCCGCACCATCAGTATCGACAGGGGTTCTCCCTTGGGGTGGGCATATGAATCTGGCTCAACCTATGGGGTGGCTGAGGGGGCAATGGAATGCTTGGAGTTATCCTCCAAATCCTTATGGGTTGGTGCCTTTTTTAGCTCTCCCCTTCGGGGATACCGCACTCCATTTGACCCCCGTGACGCAGGAAAAATTTTTAAGGGGGAATATGTCGATGTATTCAGGCTCCTTTACAGGGAATTGGAGAAGAAAAGTAAGGACAAAATGGATGAGAAGAAAAAGGAGAAGCTACGGCGTAGGAAGGTTGATGGCACCTGGACCAATTGGCTGCTGGGGTTTTTGATATACGCAGGAGTTATTGCTAGGGCGCAGCCATGTAGGGCGGCCCCACTATTTCAATACTGCGACATTATATATAGAGCTTACTCGGATTTTGCGGGGGCTGCCTAGTTACAGTACGATGAAACGTTTAGGATGAGGGCAGCAATTAATCCGACCTTACCTTGGGACCAAATCAATCAGCAGCTGTGGCTACAGCTGATGGCCCCTGCAAAACCCAATTTGGGGGACAGGGCTGACAGTGGTCATCTGGTGCATAGACAATCGGGAGTCGCAGTTGCCCGCTCACCAGCGGGACAGCCAGTTCAACCCCGGTTGCTGTGTTGGGAGTTCACTTCTCAGGGAGTGTGTTCCCGTAAAGCTTGCAAATTTAGGCATGAGTGCCCGTTATGCGGCAGACCCCACGCATTTTTGGCATGCAGCAAAATGAAGCAAAAAGGGGGGGGCTAAGCGCCCCAGGGGCGGGGGCAATGCACAGATGCCTGGAAAAGGGTTCCAGTCCCATTTGGCTGAAAGTGCTTAAGCGTTTCCTGGAGGGTCACCCCAAGGAAACGGACAGAGCATACTTATGGGAAGGGTTCTCATTGGGGTTCAGGATACCATTTCAAGGGCCTAGGGCACCTTGTGGGGCTTCCAACCTCTGTTCTATTGTAGGGCTCGAACAGGTCATTCGGGCACAGATAGCAAAGGAATGTTCCGAGGGGCGAGCCATCAGTCCTTTTGACGACCCCCCAGTTCCATGTTTATGGGTTTCTCCTCTTGGTGTGGTGCCTAAGAAGGCTCCTAGTGAATATAGGCTTATTCATTGTCTTTCTTATCCTAGCTGTGGATTGGTGAATGATGGAATTCCCGATCACCTATGTTCAGTTAGGTATACTTCCTTTGACCAAGCGGTCAAAGTGGTGCAGGGGTGCGAGCTGGGTGCAGAAATGGCCAAATGTGACATTAAGTCGGCGTTTCACCTGTTACCAGTTCACCCTGAAGATTTCGAGTTGTTAGGGTTTCAGTTCGAGGGGAAATATTACATGGATAGAGCCCTACCCATGGGATGCTCAGTATCCTGTACAGCCTTTGAGAGATTTAGTTCCTTTTTGGAATGTCTGTTGATGACAAGATCTGGGCGTAAGGAAATCATTCATTACTTGGACGATTTTTTGTTTGTAGGCAGGGCAGGGACTGGGCATTGTGCCCAGCTACTAAACTTGTTTATCGAACTGGCAAAGGAGCTTGGCGTTCCTTTGGCGAATTAAAAAACTGAGGGTCTGGCTACTTGCTTGACATTTTTTGGGCATCGAGCTGGACACTGTTCAGCAGGCATCGCGGTTGCCGGATGAAAAGGTACAGCAACATAGGGAGCGGCTCACCGCTGTCAGAACTTGTAACTATGGATGATGCTTTACTGCCTTGTAACCAGTACTTGCCTTGTAATCTCAGTATTGCTCATGTATGTATTATTACTGAACCAAACTGACTCCATGTTGTAACCTCCTAATAACCCCAAGTGCCTATGTAGCAATTAACCTTGCCCTACTGGTATCCAAAATATTTAGGGCTGTAGACTGAATTATGGTGTGTCTCTGTACATTCTCACACTGGTACCCTTTGAAGCCAAGCCGTGTGGCCTTCAGAGCGAGGAGGCAACCTCCCCGCTGATAGTGGATGGTGGGAAGACAGATGTGCTTGTAACGGTGTGAATTGTGGCTTTGTGATGTGTTTGCTTTAGTGTATAAAACTGCCCTGGTGCTGGCCCTCGCCATCACTGTTATCTCGTCTCTTCCAGTACTTAGTTCTCTCTAATAAAATCCTAGCTTTGTAACCAAGTATGGGATCCGTTTGAAGTTCTTAAGTTCTGACATTATAACAGTGATCCCATTGTCTTGTGGCTTATCTGAACTGGAAACCTGGTCCGATGGCGGCAAAAGTTCCAGACAGCGGAGAGCCCACCACCCCTACAGACGATCCGCCGCTCGACCCGAAGGTGACGGGGGTTAGGCGCAAAATTAAGGTCCCAGCGCCTTTCTCGGTCGACGCGTTCCCCGCCCCACGACCCTGGAGCCCGCGGAAGTCCACGGCAGCGATCGACGCCGCGGAGCAACGGTACCGAAGCATGTTGGGCGAAGGAGGAACCGGAGACGACGACGAGGACCAAGGAGAAGGTCCGGGGGCGTGAAGTGGGGACGACCCGATCCGGACCCTCCGCAACGACTTGTTCGACTGGGTGCGGGAGATTCACGACGACGTACACAGGTCCCGCGTGTCGATGGCGGAGGACATGCAGCAGAACCTGGGCGCGATCTACGACCAACTTCGAACCCTGCAAACTGCGGTCCTGGGGATCCCGGCTTTAGGAGGAGGGCTGCCGCTGGGGCCGCTGCCCGCAGCTCCACCGGTCCCGCCGGCCCCAGTACCGCCGGTGGCACCCGCCCCGGCTCCGCCGGCCCCGCCGCCACCAGCACCGCCTGCCCCGGCGCCACCGGCACCACCCGTTCCGGTGCAACCGGCGCCACCCGCCCCGATGCTGCCGGTCCCGCCGGGTCCGGTGCCGCCGCTGGCGGTACCCCAGGTCCCGCTCCCAGGGGGACCCCCGGCGATCCCTGGCCCCGCTGCTCCGGGGGGGGGGCGACGGCAGGGGCAGAGAGCTGAAGATTACATTCGACGGGAATGCAGAGGACGTGGAGTATTTTACGATACAATGCGACACGTTCTTCACCCACTGGGGTGCCGACTACCCGACAGAGGCCAGCCGAGTAAACCACATCGCGTCCCGACTGAGGGGCCCGGCCCGCAAGTGGTACGTGGGGCTCTACACGGGGAGGAAGCCCGAACTGGCAACAGTCGCGGGGTTCCTGCACGCAATGCTTCGCCAGTACGGCGACCCCCTTCGAGAAGAGAAAGCCATCGCTGCCCTCCAACGCATAGAACAAGGCAACCGCACTACTCGCGAGTATGCCACTGAGTTCCTGGGATACTGTGCGGCGGCCCGGGGGTGGAACGAAGTCATGAAGTACACCGCGTTCCGCAATGGCTTGAATCCGAACATCCTCGACCGCTGCTACAGCCAAGGGAGACCCGACACACTGGTCGGATGGATCCAACTGGCCGGGGAAGTGGAGACCAACCTCCAACATGTGGGAATGCGCCGGCAGCAGTTGGGGAAGAAGGGGGCCAAACACACTCCGACTAAAGCGGAAGGGAGGAAGACCCCAACGACCTCAACCCCCTCCGCCGCACGCAAATGCTTCAGATGTGGAGACCCGGAGCATCTCGCCGCCAACTGCCCCGTTAAAGCAGGAACCACACCACCCTCGGCGAAACCTGCCGCCTCGGGGCCGAAGAAGAAAAAGGGTAGCCGCTCGAAGGAGCCCAATCGGGGCTCCGTCGCCACTTCCTTGGCGACTGACGAGGATTTTACCACCGACCTGACAGCCGTGGAGGAATCAACCGAAGAGTCGGATGACACCGAGTCGGCGGGAAACGACAGCGACCTGCTTTAATGGGTGCCGCAAAGCAGGTCCAAGAGCAGCCAGCACTCCTCACGGTGAGAGCCTCTGGGGGTTTATTGTTTATGGCCGTTACCCTCCTTAATCCAGACTTAAAACGGTTCATGCACACCCGAGCGCTAATCGACTCAGGGTGCAACAGAGACCTGATTACCCCCCGCTTGGTAGAGGCCCTAGGATTAACCACCTCACCTCTACCACAACCGATGCAATTTCAACAAATGGACGGAGGACCCATGAGGGGGGAGCCATGCACCCTTGAGACCCAGGCGGTCCCGGTAGGAACCGAGGAGCACTGGGGGATTGAGACTTTCGTAATCGCCCCCTCTTGCTCGTTCGATGTGGTGGTGGGCTCGGCTTGGCTCGCCCGCCACCAACCGGACATAAGGTGGGCAGAACAGATCGTCCGGTTCCCTGATTGGAGGTGCGAACACCACCACTGGCGCCCCGAATGGGGACCGCACGCTCCCCCCCAAAACGAACGGGCTTGCCTCACACTCGAGGAAGTCGCTTCGATTCCCAAGGAGTATCGGGACCTAAAGCTAGCTTTTAGCGAAAAGGAAGCAGATGAGTTGCCACCCCACCGCCCCACGGATTGCGCCATTGAATTGATCCCGGGGCAACAACTTCCCAAGGCGAAACTATACTCCATGGGTTGGGCGGAGAAAGCGGAACTCCGAAAGTTTTTGGACAAAAACCTTAAGCGTGGGTTCATACGACCAGCCACAGCCCCCCACGCCGCCCCCGTCCTCTTCCGAAAGAAGAAGGACGGGACGCTTAGACTTTGCACAGATTTTCGTGCGATAAACGGGATTTCAATGTCCAACGCCTACCCGATCCCGTTGATAAAAGACTTATTGAACACTGTAGCGAAAGGGAAAATATTCACCAAACTTGACCTTCGAGACGCGTACTTCCGCGTCCGCATCAAGGAGGGGAACGAGTGGAAAACGGCTTTCAACACCCCGCTAGGACAATTCGAGTACCTATTCATGCCTTTCGGATTGCAGGGGGCCCCTGGGGTATTCATGAACTTTATCAATGAAGTGCTACGAGACTTCCTCTTTAAGGGGGTGGTGGTGTACCTTGATGACATCATTATCTATTCGCAAGATCTTAAATCTCATGTGCCGCTGGTCCGAAAAGTGTTAAGCACCCTCTGTAAACACAAATTGTACGCCAAGTTGGCGAAATGTGAATTTCACAAAACTGAGCTTGACTATCTGGGCTTTCGGGTGTCGGGGGAGGGACTGTCAATGGACCCCGCAAAGGTCCAAGCAGTACTGGATTGGGAACTCCCCCGGACCCGCAAACAGCTCCAAAGTTTCATCGGGTTCGCAAATTTTTACCGCGAGTTCATCAAGGGGTTCGCCACAGTCATGCTTCCCCTAACCGAACTCCTAAAAACCAAGGGCAAAAGTGAGGAGGCGAAAAAGCCAGGCGCACGCCTAACGTGGACGCCCGACTGCCAAAAAGCTTTCACCGAACTAAAACGCCTCTTCACTTCAGAACCCGTGTTAGCACATCCTGACGAGTTGAAACCCTTTGTGGTCCAATGCGACGCCTCCGATGCCGCAATCGGAGCCATATTAATGCAAAAAGGAGAAAACGGGGTGCTCCGGCCATGTGCCTACATTTCTAGAAAATTTTCGAATGAGCAAAGAAATTGGTCAGTCTGGGACAAGGAAGCTTTTGCAGTCATGTTTGCCCTCAAAACCTGGCGCTCCTGGCTGGAAGGAGCGAGGGTCCCTTTTGAAATTTGGACCAATCACAAGAATCTCGAAGCCCTCACCGGGCGCCGCAAAATGACTGCAAAACAAATCAGGTGGGCGGGCTTCTTTGCAAAATTTGACTTTGTGTTGAAACACATCCCAGGCTCAAAAAATTTTTTGGCGGACGCCCTCTCCCGTATGCCTCAACACGACAGCCTCCGAGAGGAAGTGGTTGACTCACTCATTCCCCCCTCCGCCATATCGGGCGGGGTCACCACCCGCTCAGGAAAACAAACCAGCCCCCCGGACGCAGACCTTCTGCCCCGATTCCTCACGGAATCAAACCGCGAGACTGACCTCCCGCCTAATTTAACTAAGGGCGAAAACGGTCTCTGGTTCCACAATGGCAAAATCTATGTCCCCAGCCCCCTCCGCAGGGAAGTCCTCGAACGCTGCCATTCTAGTCGCTTAGCAGGCCATTTCGGCTATGTCAAAACGCTCAACTTACTCGCCCGGCAATTTTGGTGGCCAAAACTAAAGAAAGACGTCTCCGAATTTGTTCTCGCCTGTCTCACTTGCCTCATGGCAAAACGAAGGGGGGGTAAACCCCCCGGCCACCTTGTTCCCCTCCCCACGGCCAACCGGCCTTGGTCGGTAGTCTCAATGGACTTTATCGTCGAACTTCCCCCCTCACATGGCAAGACGGTCATTCTCGTTGTAGTCGATACTTTTTCAAAACAAGCCCATTTCATCCCTTGTAAACAACTCCCCACAGCAAAAAAGCTCGCTCAGCTCTTTTTCACTCACATCGTACGACTACACTCATTCCCAGACAAGGTCATTAGTGACCGCGGAACGCAGTTCGTTGCCAACTTCTGGCGGGAGTTCTGCAAACTTGCAGGCATTGAGCAAGGACTCAGCTCTGCCTACCACCCCCAGTCGGACGGACAGACGGAGAGGGTTAATGGCCTTCTTGAACAATATCTCCGCTGTTTTATTAATTTCCAACAATCCAACTGGGTAGACCTCCTCCCCTTTGCTGAATATGGCTATAACAACAGCCTCCACAGCTCTACCAAAACTTCTCCCTTCCAGATCATTAACGGCTACGAGGGCAAGCCCTTCCCCACGCTCGCTCTCCCCGCCAGCCCCTCCGAACCCACCTCTTGCCAGCAATGGTGGGAGGGCCTTCGTGAAGGCTGGAAGGGTATTCAGGAAAACCTGGAGGAAGCGAAAAAGGCATACAAAAAGCAGTTTGACAAGAAACATTCCCCCGAGTGGGAATTGAGGGTGGGGGATACGGTCTTCTTATCTACAAAGAACCTTCCCCTCCCGCAAACATGCCGCAAGCTTGCACTGAAGTTCCTGGGGCCCTTTAAAATCAAAAGGGTCATAAATAAAGTAACCGTAGAACTCGACCTGCCCAAGTCTCTAAGTAAGATCCATCCTGTTTTTCATTGCAGCCTCCTTCGGAAAGACCCTGGTGCTACGTCATTCCATCCCAGGGCCCCGCCGCCCCCTCCGACGACAGTGAGGGGTCAGAGTCACCATGAGGTCCAGGAGATTCTGGATTCCAAAGTAAAAAGGGGCCAGTTGTATTACTTGATCAGATGGAAACACTTCCCTCCCAGCTGTGACGAGTGGGTCAAGTCACAAGATGTATCCGCACCGCAACTGCTGAAAAAGTTTCACCTACTGTACCCGCACAAGCCCAAGTTGGCTCCCCGGGGGGGGCGCTTAGGGGGGGCAGTATGTCAGAACTTGTAACTATGGATGATGCTTTACTGCCTTGTAACCAGTACTTGCCTTGTAATCTCAGTATTGCTCATGTATGTATTATTACTGAACCAAACTGACTCCATGTTGTAACCTCCTAATAACCCCAAGTGCCTATGTAGCAATTAACCTTGCCCTACTGGTATCCAAAATATTTAGGGCTGTAGACTGAATTATGGTGTGTCTCTGTACATTCTCACACTGGTACCCTTTGAAGCCAAGCCGTGTGGCCTTCAGAGCGAGGAGGCAACCTCCCCGCTGATAGTGGATGGTGGGAAGACAGATGTGCTTGTAACGGTGTGAATTGTGGCTTTGTGATGTGTTTGCTTTAGTGTATAAAACTGCCCTGGTGCTGGCCCTCGCCATCACTGTTATCTCGTCTCTTCCAGTACTTAGTTCTCTCTAATAAAATCCTAGCTTTGTAACCAAGTATGGGATCCGTTTGAAGTTCTTAAGTTCTGACAACCGCCATTAAACCTAAACGCAAGGTGTTGCTTAGGGAGTTACAGCAGCTTGTCGGGCATCTCAGTTTTGCCTGTAGAGTGGTAGTGCCAGGTGGAGCATTCCTTTGGCGCTTTTGTGATGCCATGGGGTCCCTCCGGTCTCCCCACATCACAGGGTGCGCATAATGGCCAGTATGCACAGCGATTTGGAGGTCTGGGAAACCTTCTTGGAGTCATTCAATGGGGTTTCTTTTTGGCGTGAGGACATGAAAGTAGAGGTGGACCTCCAGATATCCTCAGATGCAGCTGGGTCAACCGGTTTCGGTGTTCTTTTCCGGGGGCACTGGTGTTCCGGGCAGTGGCCCTGGGACTGGCAGGACAGCGAGCTTTAACTCAATTTAACATTTTTGGAGTTTTTTCCTATTTTGGTGGCAGTATGGATCTGGGGTGAACAGCTGGCTAATAAAGTCCTACATTTTTGGTGCGACAACTTGTCGGTTGTGCACGTCATTAACTCATTAACATCTAAATCAATTCCAGTAATGTATCTGGTATGGGTTTTTACATTATGCTGCCTTCAATTAAATGTGTTGTTCTGGTGAAGCATGTGCCTGGTGTTTGTAACGGGGTGGCGGACGCCCTGTCTCCCCAACAGATGGAGCGATGTTGTCAGCTGGCCCCGGAGGGAGATCCATTGCCAGAACGGATGCCCCCAGACCTGTGGCAGCTTGGCAGGCTGAAGCTGGTAGGGCGATCATGTTAGTTTTGGCCCCGAGCACCCGGAAAGCGTACAAACGTGCTGCTCGTCAGTTTAAGGTGTTTAGACATATGGCTGAATTGGGGGATAGTTGGCCGATCCCACTGTTACATTTGATGCAGTTTTGTGTGCATCTGAAAGATAAGGGCTTAACAGTTGTCTATTTGGGGGCAGTTGGCCGCCTTAGCTTTTATCAGCAAGGTGCAGGGCTTTCCGGTATCGGATGGGGATTTTAGAGTTAAAAAGATGTTGGAAGGCTGGTCCCGTGAGCGGGGGGTATGGACGGATGCCCGGCAACCCATCTCGCCGTCCATACTTTGGGGCTTGGGTCGTGTATGACCTGAGGTGTGTAGCTCTAACTATGAGATTGCACTGTTTCATGCAGCGGCTCTGACTGCATTTTTTGGTGCATTATGGGTAGGTGAACTGGTCAAGCTGTCACAGAATGATCAGTCTGATGGGGCGTTGCAGCATAATGACATCAAATTTGTGGGGAGACATGGTGCTGGATGTATGGCAATCCAAAATGGATCAGCAATGTAAGGGTACCAGGATCACAGTAGGTCCCTGTGAAGAGGCCGGTTTGTGCCCTGTGCAAGCGTTACAGTGCTATGTGGCAGTAAGGGGGAGTGCCCAGGGGTGCCATAAGGGTGGGGCTCCTCTCACGAGGTATCAGTTTTGGGCGGTTATGGCTCATGCCTTGGACAAGTTGGGGCTGGCAGGGTTCAAGTTTGGCACTCATTTGTTTCAGATTGGGGCCACGTCCATTGCCGCAGCAATGGGCTATTCGGGGCTGGCCATCCAAAAGGTGGGCCACTGGAGTTCGGCAGCTTTTCGCGCCTACGTACACCCATTGGTGCTTCCATGAGGGTGTTGGGGTGGCTGTTGTGTGTTATGTGTTGAATTTCAGTTGTGTGTGACTGTTTTCTCATTCCAGGTGCTGTGTCTCGTCAGGAGAGGCTGCGGATACTCATCTGCGGGCACAGTTTTATTTTCTGGGCGGCCCATATGCAAGGAGATCACCAGTCAGTTCCCAGTTGGGGCTGAGCGAGTGGGCTGTAGTTGAATGGCAGGGGCGGCGTGGGTTAAGGTGTCCAGGGCTCCTGCCATTGTTGTTTTCGGGCACGGCTGGCCCCCCGCCTCACATTCTTGTCTTTCACCTTGGCGGGAATGACTTAGGGCTGATGAAGGGGAAGGCCCTTTCATTACAGGCGGTGGTGGACCTTCGGGTCATCGTGCAGAGGTGGCCTGGAGTCCGCCTAATTTGGTCTGCCATCCTACCAAGAAGAGTCTGGCGGGCTGCCTGGGACCCAGCTGGGGTCGAGCGGGCCAGACGAAAGGCGAATTGGGCCCTGAGGAAGGCCTTGGAAGGAGGTCTGGATACCTTCCTTCCTCACCCAGGGATTAGGGTGGAGTTGGGTGAGCTGTTCTGGCCACATGGGATTCATCTGTCGGATGCGGGTAATCGGGCCTTCTTAAGTGACATTCGGCAAGGGCTTCGGGCAGCTGTAGGCCACCCAGTAGGGCACTAATGCCTAAGCAGAGGCTTGGCATTGGTGGTGGCAGAAGGAGCAAGGGGTTTATACCTTGCAGGTGAGCACCCAGGCATCTGCACCTGTTAGTGCAGTCGATGCGCATGAGCGGCAGATGGGCTTTACAGCTCAATGCTGTATAATGCGGATCATAGTCGTGCCTCCCCCTAGATTCGCCTCCTTCTGGGTATCGGGGTGGAAGTTTAGGGGAGGGTAGTTTTGGCCTCGCTGGCCCAGCATTAGCTATAGTTTTATGGCTCGTGCTGGGGGCAGGGTGGCTCGCCCCTTTGTTGGACTTGGCGGGGTCGGAGGAAGACCCCAGGGCTTGTCCAACTGCAGGTTGCCCTTGCCGTGTTGGTTATATTAATAAAGTGGCCTGTTTCCCAATATTCTGTGTCAGACTCTTTATTTCGACTGGGGGGGCAAATGCATCCAGGGTAAAAAACACCCTGTTTTGTATAATGGGTATAAAAAGAAAACTCAAATCATGCTGTCTTCTATCTATAGGAGATGAACCAGGAAGTTGCTGCTAGAGAAAAGTGCTTGGAGTCATTCTCCTCATTGAAAAGAATCCATACCTGATAAACTTAAAAAAAAAAAAAAGTATTTTTTTCCTGTAAAAGGGATATTAAAGCTAGTAATTGAGTGAACACTTGAATGCTATCAATGCAATAGCAATATGATATCATATAATGAAACTACACAATTGAGATGTAAAATATATACTGAAAGGATATTGCAAAATGTAATTGTAGACCTTTATCATATTAGAAGTCATTTTATTTGAAGATTAAGATATTATCAAATAAAACGTACAAAAATTAAAGATGGGGAGCTAAAATAACATTCCATAATAAAATCTTCTCTAGTACCTTTCTAAAATTTTGACACCGTGATGTAAATTCTTGTTGGAATCTGATCTGAAAAAAAAAGAAACATCTATTTATATGAAGCATTAAGAAGACAGGCACAATTCATGGGGAGAAAATCCTGCATACAGCAGGTTGAAAAGAAGAGCCCTGTACTCTTTAAGCGATCTCTTTCACTACAATGAACCTTGGGGAAAAAATATTCCCAACAGATTGAACCCTTACAGTACAATCTTATGCAGAATTACTTCAAACTAAGTTCACTGAAATCAAAATAGTCCCTGCAGTTGAACTATTTAACAGCAGTTTTGAATTTCTCATCCTGGATGCTCCAACTTAAAAATTCCTTTCAATTTTGCTACTGTATTGAGTGACTCAAACCCATTATCTATTATTGTATCCTTGCACCAAATCTTCCCCATATTTTTCCCCAACATCTATGTGCTGTATGCTGCTTATATATGCCAGCAATGTACCTCAGCCATGTAAATTCCATGAATTATATCCTACCACTCCATGGCTGCTAACAGATGGCCAGCTCAGGGTGCCATCAAGCTGACCCAGAAGTGAGCTGGTCAGAAAAGGAGCGCCCGGGAGTGTCCTGATAACCCACAGAAGAGGGACAGGCCGCAGGCACCTCAGGGAGCATGTAGAGTGCTCACATGTCCTGTCCACAGCTCCCTGGGTGCTTCCCGTCCATCCAGATGGTGGAGGAGGTGTCTTGGAGGTGCCCCAGTGAAAAGGCACCACTTTCAAAGTGGTGTCTTTGTAAACTGGCTCCCGGTGAGTCGGAGACATCTAAGGAGTGGGACAAGGATGGCAGGCAGATGTGCACATGTAGACATGCTTTTTGGGGGTGCTCGCCTGCCATCCCCAGCCCATGTGACTAAATACAAAGCCCTCCTCTTCTGCTGGAGGAAGAAGGCAGTGCAGTTATTACATGCCACACTTGCCAAGGATAGCTCTTCTTCATAACAAACATTCAGGATTTAATCCCGATCTCTTCTATCTGAAAAAAATTAATAAATGAAGCCTCATTTGTCTGTTTCTTCCAACTCCCAAAGTCCCAACAGATGTTTACCAGGACTTTAGGAAATTATATATTCTGGACATTTATCTGGACTTAAAGGAACAGCCATAGTTTATTGTGACAAAAGGTTGTTTCTTTCTGTCACCCAATCTATGTTCAGTTTAGCCCCCAGAGGAACACTCTGCCCACCATCAGGATTTGACTCTTTCCTTAATGGAGGCAGTTGCATCGGCCTGGATTTGGAAGCTGGGCAGAGGTTTGGCATTTTGAGTCTATCTCTCTGTTCTGTCATTCAGAACAAGCTGGGTAGGCCCCCACAGACTCCCGATGGTCATTTATCGTCCCCAGGGCATCTACTGGCTGAAGGATGTCCACAGTCTCTCTCTTTCCTTCCTAAAAAAAAATGTTTGTTTGTTTTTTCCCTCCCTGAAATTGTCAGGAATCTCAGAATCATTGTAGAGGAAAACAACTGGGAACCCACAACTAACTGCTCATCTGGTTCCCTGAACTAATTCCTAAAATTTGCCATGGTGTCTAGCCCTCTATTACTCTGGGTTGTTTTTTTTAAAGCACTCATCTCTATGACCAAAAGTTCATAGGGACCAATTGCCATCAGTCATCCTTAAGAAAGCATCTGCCGTATTGGTCTGTGGCCAATGGCACACAGCACTTTACCCTTCAGAACTTTTGGAGAAATAACATCACCTTCATTTCTGCCTGAGATGCAGATGAAGAGCCATTAATTTAAAAGTCTCCTGAAATTAATGCCTGCCAGCATATCCAGGTACTCCTCAGATTTATGCATTAATTAAATAACAAACAGTACTGGGGGACATCTTAGTATCGTGGACTGCAGCCAGAGCTAATCATGCCTTGATATCTGCTGTTCTGCTCAGAGGCAAGGGATCTGTTAGGAGCAAAACCTTCAAAAAAGGCACCCTCCTCCCCCATTCAAGCTGTGAAGGAGTTGTCATATATTCACAATGAACTTGGAAGGTAAGAATCATCACATCTTTCCTGATGATGATGTATTCATGTTAGAAAATGTGCCAATAATTAGAATGAGGACAGGTACTAAAACTGAAGTGAGTTTTCTCCATAAACATGGACCTTATACACATGTAAACCTAACACCTGCCAAATGTTCAGTATTAGATTTTTGTGTATGTGAATATTTGACATTCTGTGATGCTTGATAATTAATAAGTTTATGATGTTCAATATTCAGCTGTCAATATTTGACAGGCTACATTTGATAATCAATAGTTGCTTACAAACATAAGTTGATGACAGTTGAGATAAGACAGGGCTTTTTTTTGTAGCAGGAACTCCTTTGCATGTTAGGCCACACACCCCTGATGTAGCCAATCCTCCAAGAGCTTACAGTAGTCCCTGTAATAAGAGCCCTGTAAGCTCTTGAAAGATTGGCTACATAAGAGGGGTGTGGCCTAATATGCAAAGGAGTTTCTGCTACAAAAAAAGCCCTGGTAACTAGTAACATTTAAGATCAATATGGGTTTGATGAAGCAAGATAAACCTCTACATGGACGCAAACTCTCCTTACCAAGGCTTTTCTTTTTTTCTCTCCCCATTTCAAAGCTTTGATTTTCAAACACAAGCATCTGAAACCCATCAGACCTTTCCAGGGTAAGTGCAAAGGCAACCCATTGTGAAAAATGCTCCATACTGAGAGGGGTGAGCAACCATTTTGGAATGTCTTTCAGAATAAAAACTGAACTGGGCCTGTTCATTTTGGTGGTGGAATTTGGACAGAGCCCAGAACAGCTCATCTTTTAATCAAAGCAACAGCAAAAACAGAAAAGGGATTTGATTTCGCATCATGTCTCCTCTGGAGAGCATTAAGAACAAATAATGAATCATATAAGACAAAAATAAATGCTTTGTCAAAACAACAAAATGTTTCCTCTTAAGGAAAAAATGGCATAAAATTACAGAGAAAAGGAGAATGATTTTGGCTGTAATCACACACACACACACACACAAATAACATACTTTCAATCCACTTTCAATGCCCTTTCCAACTGGATTTTACTGTGTGAACTGGCAGAATCCAGTTGGAAAGTGCATTGAAATTGGATTGAAAGTGCATTATTTAGTGTGTATGATCACAGCCATAGGTTGTTGTTGATGATGATGATGATGATGATGATGATGAAGACAGACAGACAGACAGACAGACAGACAGACAGACAGACAGACAGACAGACAGACAGACAGATAGATAGATAGATAGATAGATAGATAGATAGATAGATAGATAGATAGATAGATAGATAGATAGATAGATAGATAGATGGATAGGACTATATAAAATGTATAGCTAAGATGGGAAAAAATATTTATAATGGGAAATGACTGTTGGTCTACTGCAATGTTTTTGGCATGTAAACCTTGCTTTTACTGCATTGTCATCTATCTTTCGTAATTCACATACTATATGCACTCCTAATTCACTTTGAAACTGGATTTTACGTTGTGAAATAGCAGCATCCACTTGTAAATGCATTGAAAGTGGGTTGAAAGTGTGGCATGCATGAAAGAACACTTACATTTTTTGTTTGCGTTATTTTCTAATTCTGTAATCGTAATCTTAGAGAAGATTTACTGGATATTTTTTTGCTGTAGATCAGTTTTTAAAAAATATTTTGTAATCTGCCTTGATCCTCATTAAGAAATTGTAGGCTATACAAGATGTGAACAAATAAAATATCCTACTATGTCAATGGTTAACTGCAGTCTATGCAACAATATTGTCAAGTCTCAGTTTCTTCGACAGCCAGTTTTGTGTAGTGGTTAAGTGAGCTAACTCTTATCTGGGAGAACTGGGTTTGATTCCCTACTCCTTCACTTGCAGCTGCTGTAATGGCCTTGGGTCAGCCATAGCTCTTTTAGGAGTTGTCCTTGAAAGGGCAGCCACTGTAAGAGCTCTCTCAGCCCCACCTACATCAGAGGGTGTCTGTTGTGTGTGTGTGGGGGGGGAGGGAAGGTAAAAGAGATTGTGGCCACTCTGAGGCTGGTTTCACACTGTGAAATTGACACGATTTTATCCCATTCCAAAGAAATCCACTAAAGCAGGGGTGGCCAGTGTTGCTCTCCAGATGTTTTTGCCTACAACTCCCATCAGCCCCAGCCATTGGCCATGCTGGCTGGGGCTGATGGGAGTTGTAGGCAAAAAACATCTGGAGAGCTACCGTTGGCCACCCCTCTGCTAAAATCTGAACCATTTCTGGGCAATCAGGATCCCAGCAGCAGCCAGTGGTTGCCCATTCATACTGCTAGCCCGGCTCAATCATAGACCCACTGCAGAAAGGGTTGTCTTTTTTAAAAAGGCCTCCGTGCGTGTGCTCAATCTGAGAAGTGGAGAAGAGCTCCTTGGAGAGGGGTTTGGGGGAAAAAACCCTGGATCTCGCTGGAAACAGCTTGGTGCAATTGCACAGCTCTTCCATTTATGAGTTGCCCCAGGGCATTCAGGCAGCAGTCGATCATGCGACCTACATCCGATTCAGGGTGTTGTATCAGGAAAATCCAGGTAGCTTTTTGATGTGGTTGGGAGGCATCTGGAGATGGGGTGAGTGTGGGTGCAGCTCAGAGAGTAGATGTGCTGGTGTGATCATGCACTTTTAATCTGAATGGGAGGCAGGGCTAGATCAGGGCAAATCTCCTGTATGAAACCACCCTCAGATTCAGAGTATAGGGTGGGATATAAATCCAATATCTTCTTCTTTTTCCTTGGGTGGAGGGTCATACTGTTCCAGAGCTTGATTTCTTTGCCTCAGACTTCTCTGAATGAAGGTGGGGGCTCAAACTCTCACAGTTCCCACTCTCTCACCCCCAAGCTCTATCCTTCATCACTCTATAACCTCCAAGTCAAGAGTCAAGGACTCTTCCTCCCTGGCCGGTCGATCTGATTCCCTTTAAATCTTGTACGCCCAACCTACCTTCCACCTCTGCAATCAATCTCCTTTGTCTCTCATAAAATGGAGACCTATGGGCTGGCCTGAAGCCCACTCTTGTAGCCAGTTTCCAGCTCCTCCTCTTCCCACTTGTTACCTCAGCATTGGGTGGGGTGGGTAACCCATCCTACCCTACCACCTTTTCCTGCCCTACCTCAGAGTAGGTGCCTTGGGTATGGGGATTGACTCACTCTCCTTATCCCACCTGGCTGTCCTCCCTGCCACTCTTCGCTTCTGGACAGCCCCTCATGGCCTGGACAACTTCTGGTTCTCTCTTCCAGCAGCTCCACATCTGCTGTACTTCTTACTCTGGTCCTCAGTGTTCACATCTTCCCCATTCTCACAACCCAGCAGGTGGTCTGTTGTGGGACCTTGGCCTCTGAGGTCATGACAGCAGCCACACTGAGACCAGGGGCAACAGGTGTGGAATTCCCTCCAGACAAACACATTTCCTTTTGAATCATTACGTTTACAGCAGGGGTGGAGAACCTTTTTTCTGCCAAGGGCCATATGGATATTTATAACATCATTCGCGGTCCATAAAAAATTATCAACTTAAAAAACAGTGCTCCGCCGAAGCAGAATGATTCAGGCCAACAAAATTAATGCAAATAATTGTTTTTCTATTTGAAGTCATGTGGGGAGAGCCTAATCTGATGTGCATGCATGCACACACACACACATGGCCCACCACCCTAGGCAAATGCATAGGTCCAGGGCTTTTTTGTAGAAAAAGCCCAGCAGGAACTCAGTAGCATATTAGACCACATCTCCTAATATTAGCATATTAGGCCACACCATCTGGGATAATCAAGTGTAAACTGAACAGTGACAGTAACTTTTCCAGGTCCTGCAGCTATTTTGGCTGGCTGGCCAGGCCCCAGGGAAGCTGCCGCACAGTACATCTGGGCCCTGTGATCCCTGCTGGGCCTTGGGGAGGCTGCTGCACAGTGCGGCTGGACCCCACGATCCTTGCTGGCCAGCCAGGTCCCAGGAAGGCTGCCACAGGGCTCGGTTCAGTCCAGCAATCCCCAAGGGCCACACCAAGTGACCTCGAGGGCCATATACTGCCCTCAGGACGGAGGTTCCCCACCCCTGGTTTACAGCATGGAGAAAAAGAAGCATTGTGTGAAGGAGACTTGGACCCTGCTCAACCAACCATGCAAGTATCCTTGGCAAAAACAGTGAACAACAATCTTGCTAATGGTGACATAGAAATTGTTTCCACAATAGATGATCCTCACCCCTCACCCAACACCTTGACTTGCTCTAGCCATTATTGGACACAATGCAAATTTCATGTTTGCTAAATGAAAAGTGATTTAATATGTTTAGAGCAAGGGTGCAGATTGATTTAGAATGGCATTTCATCTTTGCTATTTTGGCTGCTGGCAGACCTCCCTTCCTTTCCCATTCCAAAAGAAGTTCATTATGTTGTGAAATAAAGAAGGAATGCAGCTCCCTCCAGGAGATGATTAAGCCCTCTTACAATTAAAAGTAACCAGCCTCTGTTGTATTGCTATTATTTACAATTAGGCACCAAAGCGGAGTGATAAATGGAATTAGTGTAAGTCACATGCTGTTATTGCTGTAAGATATTGTTTCTTGTCCTGTCTGAAGCATTCAGGACAGGCTTACCTATTATAAGAAGTAAGGCATAGGACAGAGCATGTCCTTAATGTAATGGTTATGTTTATGAGAAGAAAGTACTTAATCCCATTCCTGTGTTGACCTTTTCTTCTGGATTCCTACCACTCTGCTCCCACATGAAGCAGTAATTATATTGTCTATTATGTGGAAATTGTCACCTCTAGGTTTGGATAACCTTCTTGTTGGATCCCTCTCATCCAGGATTGCTTTTACAAGTGATAAACATTTGCAAAAGTTACAGGACTCTTTGTAAGAGCTCAAAAAGGAAGCTCTCCCTCACCAGGGTTGCCAGGTCTCTCTTTTTCTCTTTCTCATCTATAATCCATTTGTTTAAATTCTGGCATTGCACATGTGATGCTATAATGCTATATGGATCACTGAAAACTCTATGGCTTTACAATAGAGCTTCCAGCCTAGAGTGATATGACATCACTTCTGGTTTTCTCTGGACTTAATATCATGCCTCATACTCTATATGGGCCCTCTCCATGTCCCCATCCCTTGGCTGGCAACCCTGAATTCACCCACACAAGTGAGTGTTGTCTCTTTTTTTCGTCAGTTTTCTCCTTTTCTAAGTAGGGATGCCAACAGGTTCAGAGAACAACATCCTGATCCTTTAATAGAAGCTTAATGTGTGGAAATCGATGGGTGAGGCTTTTCATGGCATGGAGGTAAATAACATCACCTGTTAAATAACATCCCATTTAAGCCTCTATTAAAGGGCCAGGACAGTTTTTCCCAAGCCCATTGGCAGCCATATTCCTAAGCAACAAATCTCACTTTTACTGATGAAAGAAATAATTATCAGTGGCAGAGGGGTCTTTATAAACCTGCTTTTCTGCAGTCAACATTTTTTGCCAGGTTTGGTGGGAACTGTAGCTTTTTGTTCCTCCCAATTCAATCCCCATCAGCCCCACAGGAATTGGAAAGACCAGGAATTCTAACTGCAAAAGAGATAACTTATCCTTTCTTTGCCAATGTCTGGTTTAATGATGCCAGCTCCATCTTTACTTAAAAACCTGACTAGTAAGGGATGTGGACTCAGTTTGGAAAGGTTTTTCAAGTTGTTTGTTTTGATCCCCTGAACTCAAAATTTCTTAGCAGAAAGAGCAGTAATGCTGCATGCAATGCATATAGATGAACAGCATCATCCTAAGTATGTTTACTCAGAAGTTTGTCTCATTAAGCTCAGTGAGGGTTTTAAGTATCCTTAGGACTTCAGCAGTAAATGTCCTGCTGCAGCTGGAACTGTGGTTGTGATGGTTTTACAAAACCTCTGTGAGAATTTTCACTAGTGCCATCCAGACTTTTCCCTACAGCTATTTTTGCTTGACAAGAAACCTTGACATTCACTTGGAATTTTTGTTGCAAGCAAAACTTATGAGTATTTCTGTACAAAATGTAGTTAAAACATGTCTACCTGTATTCTCAGTCAACTTTTCATGAGGCAACTTGCGGCCTTCAATGAAAGTGCTATCCTATACAGTATTACTCCAGTCATAGCCATTAAAACCAATCAGAAAAAGCACATGGTGCTGATAAGGACAACCTTTGGAGACTAACCATGTTAAACAAACAACTGCAGATTTGCTGCCAGCCAAGCTTCTACTAGGAGGGCATTAATAAGTGCTGGGATGCTTCCACACAAGAGATTTGGCCTTACCTAGCCACACCATTAGGATTAAATGTGAACGATTACACAAGCATATCTGCCCTCCAAGCCATACCTGTTCTCACCCCATCGTCTAGCATCTTAGTTTAGCATCTAAGATTTCTTTTACTTCATGGTGATTAGTAATGAAAAAGATAGTGTTTAGCAACCTTTGAACCCGTGACTCAAGTATGCATCTGTAATGTAACCTTTGAAGATATCCTATATAGCAACTGTGTAAACCTGTATACGTCATTACTCCCAAGGCTTGAGTTCTTGGTACAGCTTCTGAATTTCTAACAATAAAACAGCTTTGATTTAAAACAAAAGTCTGCTTATTGAGAAATATCGGCGCTTGACAGCAGGCTTCTGTCTCTGGGCAGAGCAAGCTGGCGATTTTGCACTAGTTGCTCCACGCCAGCATTTTGCGCAGGGCAAACCCGCGATTTGCCCTGCCGCAGTGTAAACATGTTTTTTCAGGTTTACACTGTGGCGGGGCAAATCGCGGGTTTGCCCCATGCAAAATGCCAGGGCAGAGCAACTGGTGCGAAATCGCCAGTTTGCTCCACCCAGAAATGGAAGCCTGCCTCAGAGAAAGGTGAGTGCAGATTCAGCCTAAAAGACAGCGACTGGCCCCAGGTCACCTAGCAAGCTTCATGACATAGTGGGGGGATTTCAACCCCAGTCTTCTATGTCCAAAATTGTAACCAGTACTGCCAAACTGTTTCATGCCAAGGAGAGCCTCTACTGATCTGCATTTTGTTGTAGGTGTCATTTTGGTGACATTTAGCCTTTTTATATCTACAAATCTCTCATTTGCTATATAACTGCCCCCCTCTGCCTTTGCTATTTTTATTTGTCTTTGGTCTTAATGAGAGAAAGTTTTCTCCTGTCGTTCCTCCTTTCACTAATGAGTTGGCTGCATAGCTGTTCCTCAGGAATAATTCAAGTCTGAAGTGGACAGAACAATAGTATGGTCTCAACAAAAATTACATGCAGCCATTATTTTGTCAGCTGACTATCTCCGTAACGTATTGCGATCTCTTATTTCCTGGCACTCCTTTGAAGTCTTTCATTGGAGCCCCTTTTATGGCTGTTCTTTTGATTAAAAAAAATAACATTAACAAAAGAAAATGTCCCTGTAGACTTATAATTTTTCCTGAGACTGAAGAGGAGCATCGATAAAGTACCTGATTGACACCTTCAAGGGCTCCATTAATTGTTGTGTGTCATGAGTGTAGCAAAAGAAAAGCCTCTTCTTCAGTTCTTTTCATAATTTCATTCACAGACTTACCCCCCCAAATTGTTTAAAAATGCATTCTGTGGCAGTTAGCTCAGAGAACTGGATATCCGTCACTAGACAAGCAGTTACCTATGCATGGGCCATACCTTAGAGGCAGGGCACATGTTTTTCATTTAGATAACAATGGATCAAGTTTCTACCCAATCACGTTAATATAGTTAACACAAGTAATTTGCTTCTGATAATGTCTATCATTTGGTAATGGCAGGAAACATTTAAATCTGGCCAAGATTCTGAAACTTTGCTGTCTGACTTCAGTTTGTTGAACAGAAAGGGGAAAATGAGAGGCCAGAATGATTTCGAAGTATTGTTGCCCAACTGTAACCATTAGCATATGTCTCCTCTGAACAGAATTAGGCTATTAAAAAAGAAAGAGAGTAAAATAATAGGGATCTTATAATACTGGTTGATAAAAATGTTTGAATGCAGGGCAGAACTCTTTTATAACAGAGATTCTCTTCAGTAAGGTTATAACGTTATCCTTTCTATTGGAGGCTTCAGAGTTAACTAACAAGGTGTGTGGAGTGTTCTTTTTAATTATATCTGTCTTAATTATGTGAATGTTAGGTTACACTGCGGAGGAGAAATGCCTCATAGTTAGCAAAAGTGTCATGATTGTTTGCGACTTCTTAGTGTAACTATTATCATGAGATAGAAGAAAGAAAATGTCATTTGCATGGCAATTTTGCTTAGAGTATAATGTAAGCTCCAGGCATTTTACCATATAATTGGCAAAGCAGAAATACTTAAGTGATTGTTATGGACTCTCTTCTTGTCAATATTTGATTTTCTGGGGGTTTGGCTGTGGATCGTCTACAGGGCTTTACCAATTTAGTTCCTGTGGAGCACAGGCTTTGTAATAGACATCAAAGTTTCTTTCCAGTTCCCTATGGACTTTAAGCTCAGAGGTTTGGCTCCAGACTCAAACTGGGTGATGCTGCACTTTCATCCCTTCAATTTGGATCAGAAATCAAGCAAAGAGAATTGAGCGCTAACTGAACTCAAGAAAGGAGAATTCTTTGGTTACTTATCCAGATTTGAGCACTTTTTCTTGAGTTTTAAAGAAGTCTGGCATTAGACATCTTGATTTTTTAAAAAAGACAATACAACTTTCCTATTACTCTCTCCTAGGCTTACTACCTGGTGTTCAGTGTTATTGGGTTGTATTTATAACAGCCCTGTAAGGTACACTATAATGCAGATTATGGAGAAGATAAGGATCAGCAAGAATAGCTCATTTAAAATCAGCTAGTAGCGGTGGTTAGCTTTTTTTACAAGAACGGCAACAAATTTGTCCCAGCTGCCATTTGTGTTTTTAATGCTAAAACAGTTTCTCAGTTGTTATATGGGATCCCCATTTGGCTTTGTGCCCTCAATTTCCAACTTGAGCAAATTCAGGCAGCGTTTTTACACCATATTTTAGGGGTCCCCAACTATGTCAGCTATGCTGCAATGTTCTTAGAGACTGGAATCCATTTGATTGAGACCAGGGCATGACTAGTAACCATAAAGTTTTGGCTACACCTACACTTTAGGGCAGACCCTGCTAGTTATAGCCATATGATGCTAGCGGATTCCTTCGTTTCCACTTGATATAGTCAGATCCAGAAGAAAATTCATTCCATAGGTGTACCCTTGGACAACCTCTATATGCTAAGTGAAGGCATTCAGAATGCTGAAACAGAGGATCTTAGATATTGAGAAACAGTCCCTTTGTTTTTCTGGACATAAAACTTGTTCCCCTTTAGCAATTGGTATCTTCCCAGACCATGGGGTGCCTGCTGCCTACCATTCCCAGATTACTTCACCCCAGTTACACCGTTCTTTTATGTTAGCAAGACTATACCCTCAGTGGTATTGTCTGGGAAGTTTGCCAACATCTCTTATCAGGATAGAGTCTGCCCATGTAATGGAAGGCACCTTGAAACGGTCGCCCATGTCTTACTTTATTGTGGTTTTTATGGGGAAGTGAGGGACTCTATAATCAATCCTATGTTGTCTAGTTTTTATGGATTACCTGAAGCGAAGTTAGTTTTTTTTTCTACTATCTGACCAATGTTCCCATATCACAAGCCTGGTTGCAAAGTACCTTTTTGGCTGCCATAACAATAAGGGAACAAAAGACTAGCTCCCCTTCTTGATGTTTGACTGATTTTTATAGCTGAAACCCCATGTAAATTTGCTATGCTGTACTTTTTATTTCTATGTCAATAAAGGTATTTTGATTGAATTGGATTGGATTAGTACAGGTGCCAACTCTAATTTGAGAAATTTGTGGAGATCTTAAGTCCTGGGGAGGGGAGGGAGCTCAGTGCGGATCTGATGCCACACAGTCCACCATCCAAAGTTGTTATTTTCTCCTGGGGATCTGTAGCCTGGAGATCAGCTGTGATCCCAGAAGAACTCCAAGCTCCACCTGAAATTGGTAGCTCTACAACCTGGTGAGTTTACAGCAAAGACAAGACTTGAACCAGGAACTTTGTGGATCATAGCTCCCATCTCCCGTCTCCCAGTCTGTTCAGCAATATTTAATGCGTAAGATTTTTAAAGAAGAATATGGCATTGAGTCCCAGATGATTCATAGGAAACCCTTCCATGGAGTGTTCCAGGCATGAGATGAGCAGAGATGGTTTTCATTGCCTTCCTCTGCATAGAACCTCATTCTTTCTTGATGGTCTCCCATCCCATCCCAGTCCTAACTGTGTACAACATTGCTTAGCTCCCAAGCCCTGATGAACTTGGACCAAACTGTGCTAATCAGGCTGCTAATGTTTGCAAATGTTAATGCTTCTTATTGCACAAGAGCTGTTGTGCACATGGAAATCTCTCATGGGAACCAACTTTGTATCTGGTTCTTTCCTGGTTCTTTGTATTTGGCAAACTCATAAGCTCTGTGTGATGGAAAGCTAGGGGTTAACCAGAAACTGAAGACGCACAGGGCCTGCGTCAGGTGACCTGAGGGTGGGGGCAAAGTGCTCGGAGCTCTCAGGGAGGGAAAGTGGTTGAGTGACAGAAACTGCTGAGGCAGTCATTCAGTCAGTTGGTGTCTGACAGAGTTGGTGCCTGTCAGAAGTCTGTCAGAGTTGGAGCCTGACAGAGACTGAGGGGGTCAGTTCGTGCCTGACCGAGGCTGAGAGGGCAGCTGATTCTGTGAAGGAGCTTGAGACAGTGGCGGGAAAGTCTTCCAGAGACTACAAGCTTGACAAAACCAGCCAAGAGGGCTGTGTGTGTGAGGAACCAGTGTGAATCAGTCAAGACCGAATGGTCACAGATACCTGTATACACCTCTGGAGATCTAGTGAGGTGGTTGAGGGAGCGGATGTGGGTCTGAGATACCAGAAGAGCTAGGAGCAGAGGCCCTAGTCGAGGGGTGAGACTTGGCACATCATTCCCAAGAGGCCAGACCTTGCTAGAGGTGGAGAGTGTGTTATATAGAAACTGTGAACGGTGAAGCTGAGAGACTAAAGCAAGGAAAAGTTATTGTAAAGCCTGAAACAACTGAGCAACGTGTTAGCCTGTGTAAATATCTCCCATATCCCCAAGTTAAAGACTTCGTGTTATAATAAATCTGTGGTTTGAGTTAAAGTTCTCGAGAGCCTATATTTTTGGGAAAAACAAACAAAGCTGCTGTGGTCTCCTATGAAGTGAATTCTATTTCCATCAGAGAACAAAAGTAAAATACCCTGAAGAGACTGATAGTAAGAGATCCAGTGAGGCCGTGAGGCGGGCGCTGCTATACTCTGCTATGAATTCAGTGGGGCTAGATACTAGAAATCATGCCAAAGGCAAATACTTTGAAAAGAGAGAAAGAAAACCTTATTGTGTTTGCTGATAAATTGCTAATTATTGTGAAGTATAGAAATATTCATAAAAATGTGCAAAGAATGGATCTTGCAGCAAAGAGTGAGAATAGAATACTTAATTTCACATTATTCTTATGGTTTGGGTAGTCATAAGGACATTGAAAGAGTCCCATGGAACATAGTCGTAAAGCTGCAGTACTGCAGTCCAAGCTCTGCTCATGCCCTGAGTTTGATCCTGGCAGAAGCTGTAGCTGGTTCAAGGTTGACTCAGCCTTCCATCCTTCCAAGGTCGGCTTGCTGGGGGTAAAGTGTAGATGACTGGGGAAGGCAATGGCAAACCACCGCGTAAAAAGTCTGCTGTGAAAACATTGTGATGCAACGTCACCCGTTGTACCTATTATGCATGCTTTTTATTATGTATATCTTTTTACTATAGCAAATAAATGTTTTACAATACTAACAATGAAAAAAGAACAAATCCTGTAAAATGCACATTGCTTTCTAATTTAACTTTGACCACAATGCAGTCTTTTGTGGGCTTTGGCTTGTCTTTGAACCTTGTTTCCTCTGCCACTTGTGGCCATTTTCCACCAGCCCCAGAGACCGGAATTGCTCTTTGGATACCATCCAGCAAAGGAAATGATAGATTGTGACAGACATTGCTTGTGGTAGCAGTGGCACTGTTGCCTGAGATGGCAGCATTTCTCATGGAGGTTGTTGCCACTGCATGGCTAGCTTGGGGAAAAGAATGGGAAGCAGCTTTAACTGCTTTTCTTTCAAGTGCCCTTAACTCCTACTGCTCAACTAAAAGCTGGCTCTCCCATATTTGCAGCAAGAAGAGAAAGGAACAAGCTTCCCTCTAGCTTTCAAGCATGCAATTTCCAGCCTGGCTGACTGAGAGAACCACTGTGTCTTTAAAATTAGTGTCATCTTATTTGCCTTTTCAGGTTCATTTATGTCACTTGCCACAAGAGCCAGAGTGCAATTTCTTTTTAATCATTTCTTCATTCCCCTCTTGAACAATCCTGGCCGTTGCTTGCCGGAGAGTGCAATGGAGGGGAGGAAACCCCTCCTCCCTTAATTTGCTTGCCTTTCATTAGAAACTTCACACGACTACAGAGTCACTCTATTAGACCGCAGATGTCGAAGCAGCTCACGACATCAGCTGTCAAAGCAGTACTCCCCAACGACCTGCTATTTGCATGCAAAACACGCTTCCCTGTTGAGACTCAAACTGTAAACACATTTTGGGGAGAAAACAACTGGCTTTGTCTTTGAGAGACAGCGCTTTTCTTTTGTTTGATGGTTTGTTTGGCGATAAGTTGCAAAAATGAAAGGGAGAGATTCCATTTGGAAAGACATTTTCTCCCTGAAGCGCACCAAAAAGTTCTGTTTGTATGTCTGTGTGTATTTAGATACAAGATATTATAAAGTGGTAGGGATTTCAAACTGGGAACTTAGGCCCTGACCACTGTGCCACCACAGTAGCTCACCAGAGGAAGAAGCTAATGAGCTGCTCTCTGTTGGATCTCTACACCATTGCTGCAGGTGGCTAGGGAATTGCAACTACCAGATCCACAGAGGTCAGGTGACACAAAGGGAACCAAAAGAGTGTCACCTAGTCTTTTAAAGCTTCTGACTCTTGCTGAGTTCTTCAGTCTGAGCAAATCATGTCTGGCTAGTAACTGCCTTCTATAGATTTCTCACTCCTGGTAGAGATGTTAAGACTGTATACCAATGTTATTACTCTTTATATATAATGTCTAATTTGCAAACTGTCCTGTTTGCTTTAAATGGTTCTTGCATCCCTGTACAAGTAGGTCTTTACAGTTCCTGTCCTAAACAAGAAAGACAGAGGATGATATCCAAGATCAGGGTTTTTTTTGTAGTAGGAACTTCTTTGCATATTAAGCTACATCCCCTGTTGCAAATCCTCCAAGAGATTACAGGGCTGTTCTTACAGGGCCTACTGTAAGCTCTTGGAGAATTGGCTACATCAGGGGTGCAGCCTAATATGCAAAGGAGCTCCTGCTACAAAAAAAAAAAAAAAAAGCCCTGTCCACGTTTATGCAGATGAGCATATGAAGCTGCCTTATACTGAATTAGACCTTTGGTCCATCAAAGTCAGTATTGTCTTCTCAAACTGGCAGCAGTTCTCCAGGGTCTCAAGCTGAGGTTTTTCACACCTATTTGCCTGGACCCTTTTTTGGAGATGCCAGGGATTGAACCTGGGACCTTCTGCTTCCCAAGCAGATGCTCTACCACTGAGCCACCATCCCTCCCTATGAATCAGGGCTGCCAAAAGCCACCCCATGTCCTCACACAAAGATTCCCTCTGAGTCATCACACAGACCCAACCCAACCCAAACATCCCGTAAATAAATTATATGACCTGTCTCATTCCAGTGGTGTAGTGGTTAAGTTTGCAAACTCTTATCTGAGAGAACTGGGTTTGATTCCCCACTCTTCCCCATGCAACTGCTGATGTGACCTTGTGTCAGTTGCAAGTTCTCACAGAGCTGTTCCTCTCAAGAGCAGTTTCTTTTAGAGCTCTCTCAGCTCCAGCTACCTCACAGGGTGACTGTTGTGGGAGGTGGGGAGGAAGGAGACTGTAAGTGGCTCTGATGGGTGTGGTATAAATCCAATCCTTTCTTCTTCTTCTTCAAGTGACCATGCTGTGCAACCTAGGGATGCCAATTTTTGGGGCTCCCCCAGATGCCAACCAGCTGGCTGGTGGGGATGTTCCACCCCCAATAGTCATCCATGGACCACCAAGGAAGTCCAGGATTGTTATGCAGAGGTAGGCAATGGTAAACTAAATCTGAATGTCTCTTGCATTGAAAATCCTATGAGGGGGTCACTGTGACTTAATGGTAAAAAAAAGCGCAAATTGATATATTAAACTTGGTCCAGACACTATGGTGCAATCCATGCAGACCTAAATTCCCACTAATGTTTTAATTAAAGTTTTATTTTTGTTGAGTCACATTTCCAGAACAATAGTACCCAGCATCCGTCTGGGACACCAGAGAGCTCATCAGTTAGATTTAGGGATGGTCATGAACCAGCTCACAAATGTAAGTTCATGTTGCATTTTTGCCAGTTTGTGGTTCGCAAACTGAAACTTGTGAACAGGAGAGCTGCTATGAACTTTCACAAATTTTATGGCAATTTGTGGAAGTTCATGAAAAGCAGAAAAGTAAAATTACAAAAAAAAAAGTCTTCATGCCTCAGTCAGACAAGCACCAAGAAAAGTTCATAGCAATGTGGTTTCCTGTAGCATAATCTTTAACAGAAAATAAGATCATTCCTAATAACCAATACTAGAAAGACTGGGTTTATTTCTTATAACAATTGAATGTTGATTTTTTAAAAAAATTGTTGTTTCTGGATACTGATATAGAGATAACTGTCCACTGACACAACAAATTTTATTGTGATGTTTCTGTAATGCTGTGTACAGCATTGATTAATGGATACTGTATTTTAAATATAAAAACTGAAAAATAAACAGTGAAGAGCATAAAACAGTTGTTTAAATGGCTCTTCACAAAAAAACAAAAAACAGCTGAGCAGCAAGGAGCAGAAATCAGGGGTTTAAATGTCTTGGAGCCAAAAGTGGTGGGGAGCAGAAAGAAGGGGCCATGAACCGCTATGAACTGGTTCAGTTCACAAACCAAACTTCCAGTTCATTTTGGTTCATGGTTTGGCCATGAACTGAAAAAATCACAACATTGTAGTTCATGCCCATCCCTAATTAGAAGTCACTATCACATGGAAAGGAGTGGAGAATATCTTGGATTCTCCTCGCCATTATCTGCAGAAAGTGAAAGCTGCCACTCTTCAGTGTTCTGCTAAATGCAAACTGATGCAGCAGTATCTTATTTCAGGGGTGGCCAACGATAGCTCTCCAGATGTTTTTCCCTACAACTCCCATCAACCCCAGCCATTGGCCATGCTGGCTGGGGCTGATGGGAGTTGTGGCCACCCCTGTATTTCATTGTGCACTGAAAGCAAGGCTATAAATCACAATTCTTGGCTTTAGTTATAACTATAATACCAATGGACTGGTTAGCCAAGCAGCAGCAACTCAAAATGTAAGCCAGGGAGAAAGATGAAACTCGAGCCACAAATGTTTCCTTCCCCTACTCTCAACCATACACACTAATTTTTATGTCTTTGCATACTTTATAAATTTTAATTATATCCCACTTTATTTTATTTATTTTATTTTATCAAATTTATAGCCCAACCTCCCCTAATGGGCTCAGGGTAGCTAACCATTTTGGGGGGTTTTGGAAGTCAACCTGACTGTAAAAAGTAGGGTATACATACATTAAATAATGAAATTAAGTAATGTATATATTTGACAGTTGTTACTTGGATGACAGCTTTCAGTTTCTGGAATTGTATAACCACCAGCCCAGTCCAAGCCAAGCCCATACAGCACTGTAATGGCACAAGGTCTTGGCTCAGACTTGGCTTGCAAGGTGTAATTTTGTTTGGGGCAACAAAGTAACTTGAACCAGCCTTCAGCCCAAGAACTCCAGCGGATTCACATATCTATCAAAATACTCAATTTAGTATTGTGTGGCCTGTGCCGTCTCTCCTGTTGTCTGCTTTGTAAATGCAAATCACTTGGTCTTGCTGAATTTCACCTCCTTCTGTAAAACACACTATTGGGCCTAACACTATGCTGCCACTCTATTACCCTGCATCACTTATGGAGTGTCTGCAGCAGCCGACAGTCTGACAGCATTGGTGCTCCCAGTAAATTAAGAGTAGACAAATGAACTGCTGCCTCGGAAGACAGAAATGAATACTGCAGAGAACAACCACTTCGGAATGCTGAAAGAGACCACTGTGGTTCAAAACAGCTTGGCAGACTTTTTTTGTGTGTGTGCTATAGCTGTTGAGTTCAATTCCAGCTATTTAGCTAGTGAAAAGAGGAGGAGGAAGTCCCCTTTGACCACCAAAAATGCTCTCCTGGTGATATAGGTCTTGAATTGACAAAAGCCCTGTGGAGAGTGGGTGGTCATAAGAACTGGATGAGTGAGCTAGAAAGCTTTCTGTATCTAACCTATTACTTGTGTGGCTGCACCAATAAATGGATTCAACCCATTACCTGTCATGTTCTGTTCAGGACTAAATCTAGTACCTTGAACTTGAACTTTCCAGATTTTAGTGCACCAGTAATCACTGTACACACAGGTTCACTGATGTCCAGCTTTAGTGTTTTCTTGGGACATTTTGGTTTCTTCACTTCTGATTATTCAGTTGGGTCAATGACTGTGACTCTGTAGATTGTAGCTAGTAGACTCTGTGTGTGTGTGTGTCTGTGTGTATAAAGTGCTGTCAAGTTACTTCTGGCTTATGCTGACACTATGAATTAATGACTTTCAAAACTCCAAAATTAATGACTTCATTGGCAGCCTTGTTCAGGATTTGCAAACTGAATGCTGTGGCTTTCCATTTCTTGTTGGATCTTCTTCATTTTCTGCTACTTTCAACTTCTCCAAATGTTAATTTTGTCTCCAGTGATTCTTTTCTTCTCATAATGTGACCAAAGTACGATTGTTTGGTCATTTTAGCATCTAGGGAGAGTTCAGGTTTGACTTGATCTTGAACCCACTGTTCTGTCTTTTTGGCAGTCCATGGTGTCTGAAAAACTCTCCTCCCACATCACATTTCAAAGGAGTCTACTTTCTTTCTGTCAGCCTTCTTCATTGTACAACTTTCACACCCGTATATAGTAATGGGAATTACTATGGCATGAATTAACTTGATCTTGGCCACAAGTGACACATCCTTATGCTTAAGGATTTTTTCCTATTCCTTCATGGCTGCCCTATTCATCTCAATCATCTAATTTCTTGACTGCATCCTCCCTTTTGAGATGATTTTTTTTTTTTTTTTAGGTTCACTTCATGGCTCATTAGTGGCCATTTGGCAGGTATTCTGTATCCCTTCCTAACCATGCAATACAGAGCAACTGACGTTTTGCTCATGCACATGAGTGTTCTGTATTTGGAAGGTACACTGTATTCCTTCCTAACCATACAGTACAGAGCAGTTCATATCCCCTCTTGTGTTATGGAAGCTCACTGAGTGACCTTGGGCCAATCATACTCTCTCAACCTAGCCTATCTCATAGTGTTGTTGTGAGGATAAGACAGAGGAGATGAGAATGATATAAACCATTTTTGGTCCCCACTGGGGACAAAGATGGGGTGCAAATGTATTAGATAAAAGATTTTTTTAAATTATTTTTTCTTTTAAACAATCTATATGCTTCCTTCCACCCAAACAGGGCTCCTGTGGTGGCAAACATCAAAACACTTCAACATTAGAACAGTATTTAAGATGAAATATATATAAAATAATTTAATTTAATTAATTAAAAATGTAGTAATTGTTTCTCAAGTGAGTGGAGTGAAAGACATTCTTTCTTAATTTTTCTCTCCCTGTAGCAAATATAGATTTATCCTGGAAGTATTACATTGTATATCCCATCCGCCATCCAAGGAGTTCAGAGTTTCCTATTCCCTTTTATGCTCTTAATATCCCTGCAATATAGACTAGGATGAGAAAGAATGACTGGCTCAGGGTCCCCTAATGAGCTTCATGACCAAGAGGCATTTGAACCATGGTCTTGGGGTCTAAATCCAACCATTATGCCCCACAAGTTCTTTATTTTGGCTGATTTAGAATATGTTATTTACCTAAGGAACTGTTATCATGACGCAATAAATTCAAGAGTTGCAGTTGCTGTACCCATCTCCCTTGTCCCTATCCCTTACACTCCCCCATAGAACCTCAATAGTTTTCTTGTAACCATGGGAGACAGTTTCTTATGATGGAGGCCTACAACTCATCTGCACAACAGAGTGAGTTGCAGCTATGAACTACAGGATATTTAGGATCAATCAAGACACAAGCAAGACAACCTAGACAAGGCTGCTACTTTTCCCTGCTGTCAACAGAATTAATTGTTTCTGATACCATCGAGTCTTGATCCTCACCCTTTAATATTAGAACTGAACCAGAACTAATCACAGGAGTTTTTGCTATCATTTTTGACTTCACATGCAGGAAATTCATGCCTCCTATTGGTTCCTCATGAACCAGCTATAAATATTTCCAGATTAGGATTTCTCTGCTTGCTTTCCTTTCTACCTGCTTACCTCCTTATAGCAGCCTCACTTTGGATAATGTCACTTTTCACTTTGTCTTGTACTCAGGCTTGAATACATTCCAGAGAATAGTTTAGTGCAACAGAGACAGGTGGGTTGCATCTGAATTCCATGTTCCAGCCTGTTAAAAAAATTCCCTGTAAATAGCCCTGACCTGGATAGCCCAGGCAAGCCCAGTCTCATCAGATCTCAGAAGCTTAGCAAGGCTGACCCTGGCAAGCATTTGGATGGGAGATCTCCAGAGAATACCAGGATTGAGAGGCAGAGGCATGCTGTATCAAACAGCTTCTCTGAATGTCTTCCATGCCCCAGTAGGAGTCACCAGAGGTTGCCATGACTTCCAGGCATGGACACAGACAAAAAAAATATGCAAATAAATACAAAAAAAATCCATGCAAAAAGAAAACTCTTCCTGCATATGCTTGTGGTACCAAAATGTGGTCCTCAGTGAGCACCCTGCACAGTGCATTGTGTATCCTCAGCATTCTCTTTAGGATCACTAACCTCAAGGTAGAGCCTGGAACTCTCCTGGAATTTCATAGAGATCTGTTTCCCTGGAAGAATTGACAGTCTAGGAGGGCAGATCCTGGCATCAAATCCCTGCTGTGCTCCATCCCCAGTTTCCACTCTCCCCAGACATCACTCCGAAATCTCCAGAAATTTTTTTCCAAGCCAGAAATGGCAACACTAATTATATAGCCTCATTCTGGCTCTTTGTGTTGCATGTGTGCACTAAACCTTGACTGATTCTGCAGTCATTGTTGCTCCACCCCTGGGCTTATGCTTTTGTCAGCTCAAGTGATCAATTCCCCACCAGTTGCTGCTTGGGTGCATTTTGACCTGTGGCTCCCTCCAGTTCTCCCGGCTCCTTCCCAATCTTTTTTTTTTTTTTTAAAAAGATTGGGAAAGCGCAGGGAGAACTGGAGGGAGCCACGGGTCAAAATGCACCCAAGCAGCAACTGGTGGGGAATTGATAGCTTGATCCAATGAAAGCAGAAGCCTGGGGCAGAGCAACAGCAACTCCAGAATCAGTACTTGCTTCTCAGCTCGCTTAGAGCTCCTACCTCATGCTTGATGCTCCCAACAAGATCCAAGAATCTGGCTAAGTTAAAACAAAGCCACTGTAAAAAAAAAAAAAAGATGGGAAAAGGCTATTTGTTTTGATAGTTTAGACTGTTTCCCCCCCTTTAGCTTTCTTTCTGCGAATAAACTGTTGCAATGTTTATGCTGGTTTGCTTTCAAATTAAGGTCTTAGCAGTTTTGTGAGTTTTTTCCTAGAGAGAATATCACAGTGACTATGAGAAGATAAATTACTTTGTTAGCAGGAGTGTATATTTAAGAACGTTGGGGGGGGCACCCATAGTTAAATATAAAGAAGAGCAAACTATGGGTGCCCCCCATCCTTTCCTCTCCTGCCATCTAATTACACTTGTGTTTTAGTTGTAAGCACACTTCCACAATGCTTTGGACACAAATTCCACTGAAAGATTAGTGGAGCAGCTATGATCATTCTGACACGGTGGGACACGGTGATTCCTGGATATATGTTATATCGGAAGGATAGGGAGGGAAGGGTTGGAGGTGGGGTGGCTCTGTATGTCAGAGAGGATATACGGTCCAGTAAGACTGAGGTCAGAGAATTAGATTCACTTTTAGAAATGCTTTGGGTTGAAATAGAGGGCTTCAAAGGAAATTTAACTATGGGAGTTTGTTATCGCCCACCAAATCAAAAGAGAGAGGGTGATTATAATATGATGGAAGGATTAAAGATAGCGGCTAAACATAAAAACTGTGTTGTAATAGGTGATTTTAACTACCTGCAGATTGATTGGGTCAATATGTTTTCTGGTCGAGAGAAAGAGATTGAGTTTCTTGATGCTCTCAATGACTGTGCTATGGAGCAGATGGTCTCAGAACCTACCAGGGGTGGGGTGATCCTGGATTTGGTCCTAAGTAATGCCCAAGACTTGGTGAGAGATGTAAAAGTGATTGCGCCGCAGTGACCATAATGTTATTGATTTCACCGTTTGTATAAATATGGAGTTGCCCAAAAAGACCGCCACAACCACGTTTAACTTTAAAAGGGTAAATTCACTGAGATGAGGAGGCATGTGAGGAGGAAACTGAAAGGAAAGGTAAATACGGTCAAAACCCTTGGGGAAGCTTGGAGACTATTTAAAACTATAATCCTAGAAGCTCAGATAAAATACATACCACAAGTTAGGAAAGGCACAAACAGGCATAAGAAAAGGCCTGCATGGTTAACAAACAAAGTAATGGAAGCTGTAAAAGGTAAGAGGGACTCCTTTAAGCGGTGGAAAACCAGTCCAAGTGAGATTAGTAAATGGGAACACAGGCTGTGGCAAATCAAATGCAAGACTGTGATCAGGCAGGCAAAAAGGGACTATGAAGAGCATATTGCAAAAAACATAAAGACCAACAATAAAAATTTCTTCAAATATATTAGAAGTAGGAAACCAGCCAGGGAGGCAGTGGGGCCCTTGGATGACCATGGGGTAAAAGGGTTACTGAAGGAGGATAGGGAAATGGCTGAGAAGCTGAATGATTTTTTTGCCTCCGTCTTCACTGTGGAAGATGAGAACTTTTTGCCTGCCCCAGAACCACTAATTTTGGAAGGGGTGTTGAAAGACCTGAGTCAGATTGAGGTGACAAAAGAGGAGGTCCTACAACTGATAGACAAATTAAAAACAAATAAGTCACCGGGTCCGGATGGCATACCTCCAAGAGTTCTGAAAGAACTCAAAGTTGAACTTGTGGATCTTCTAACAAAAATCTGTAATCTTTCATTGAAATCTGCCTCCGTTCCTGAGGACTGGAAGGTAGCAAATGTCACCCCCATCTTTAAAAAGGGTTCCAGAGGAGATCCAGGAAATTACAGGCCAGTCAGTCTGACTTCAATACCGGGAAAGTTGGTAGAAAGCACTATCAAGGACAGAATGAGTAGGCACATGGATGGACATGGGTTATTGAGGAAGACTCCGCATGGGTTCTGCAAGGGAAGATCTTGCCTCACTAACCTGTTACATTTCTTTGAGGGGGTGAACAAACATGTGGACAAAGGAGACCCGATAGTTGTTGTTTACCTTGACTTCCAGAAAGCTTTTGAAAAATTTCCTCATCAAAGGCTCCTTAGAAAGCTTGAGAGTCATGGAGTAAAAGGACAGGTCCTCTTGTGGATCAAAAACTGGCTGAGTAATAGGAAGCAGAGAGTGAGTATAAATGGGCAGTCTTCGCAGTGGAGGACGGTAAGCAGTGGGGTGGCGCAGGGCTCGATACTGGGTCCCATGCTCTTTAACTTGTTCATAAATGATTTAGAGTTGGGAGTGAGCAGTGAAGTGGCCAAGTTTGCGGATGACACTAAATTGTTCAGGGTGGTGAGAACCAGAGAGGATTGTGAGGAACTCCAAAGGGATCTGTTGAGGCTGGGTGAGTGGGCGTCAACGTGGCAGATGCGGTTCAGTGTGGTCATGTGCAAAGTAATGCACATTGGGGCCAAGAATCCCAGCTTCAAATACAAGTTGATGGGGTGTGAACTGGCAGAGACTGACCAAGAGAGAGATCTTGGGGTCGTGGTAGATAACTCACTGAAAATGTCAAGACAGTGTGCGATTGCAATAAAAAAGGCCAACGCCATGCTGGGTATTATTAGGAAGGGAATTGAAAACAAATCACCCAGTATCATAACTCCCCTGTATAAATTGATGGTGCGGTCTCATTTGGAATACTGAGTGCAATTCTGGTCACCGCATAAAGGATATTATAGCATTGGAAAAGGTGCAGAAAAGGGCAACTAGAATGATTACAGGTTTGGAACACTTTCCCTATGAAGAAAGGTTAAAACACTTGGGGCTCTTTAGCTTGGAGAAACGTTGACTGCGGGGTGACATGATAGAGGTTTACAAGATTATGCATGGGATGGAGAAGGTAGAGAAAGAAGTACTTTTCTCCCTTTCGCACAATACAAGAACTCATGGGCATTCAATGAAATTGCTGAGCAGTCGGGTTAGAATGAATAAAAGGAGGTACTTTTTCACCCAAAGGGTGATTAACCTGTGGAATTCATTGCCATAGGAGGTGGTGGAGGCTACTAGCATAGCCACCTTCAAGAGGGGGTTAGATAAAATATGGAGCAGAGGTCCATCAGTGGCTATTAGCCACAGTGTGTGTGTGTGTGTATAAAATAATAATAATAATGTATATTAATTTTTGGCTACTTTGTGATACAGAGTGTTGGACTGGATGGGCCATTGGCCTGATCCAACATGGCTTCTCTTATGTTCTTATGTTCTTATGAGTTGATTTTGCCTGGGATCTACATTATTTTTAAGGTACGTATATGTAAGACCCATCACGTACTTTTCCATGTTCCATTACCAACCTTTGAGGTAACTTCACCCTGAATTACACAAGCTCTTAAATTCTCATTAATTATTCTCATTAATATAATAATAATAATAATAATAATAATAATAATAATAATAATAATAATAATAATAATAATAATATACACAAGCTCATAAATTCTCATTAATATATTAATTGCAAAATCACAATTCTTTCAGATAAATTGATATCTTTTCCATTCAGGCAGTAGCTCATTCTAGTATTGCCCTACTTGGGAACATCTCTCACTCCCCCTAAGACATTTTCAAAGATTGGGTTTCTGATCTATGACATGGCCATTTCTATGTACCGAATAGGAGTTAGGTTTTTTAATATTGAAAGATTTCTGATTTTAAAAGAACAAGATTTGAATCCAGTAGCACCTTAGAGACCAAGAAGATCATTTGGGTAGAAATGTTTGAGAGTCAAAGCTCCCTTCATTGTATACAAAGATCTATATCGGACGAAAGGAAGCTTTGACTTTCAGAATTTTCTCTCCAAAAATCTTGATGGTCTTAATGTGTTAGTGGACTTGAACCTAGTTGTTTTAGATGGCTACCCTCTGAAACTTTTTAAAATCAATCCTGGAGGAAGCTGGGTTCACATAGCTGGCTCAGGGTTGACTCAGTCTTCCATCTTTCCAAGGTCACTGGGGCTAAGGAGTAGATGACTGGGGAAGGCAATGGCAAACCACCCCATAGCAAAAAGTCTGCCAAGAAAATGTTGCGATGTGATGTCACCCCATGGGTCAGTAACGACTCTGTGCTTGCACAGGGGACTACCTTTACCTTTTAAGCACGACAAAGGTGGCTAAGGGTCTAATGGTATTTTAAAGCAAGCATGATTTTTTTTTGGGGGGGGGTGAGCTGGTTCTTCCCTTATTGTGGTATCACTATTTTCCATTTTTCCATTCATACAAATTCGCTGCTGGAGGTTGCTTCACATCTGGCTCCACCTGGAAACACTGTTGACCCACTTACAGGATAAGGCTATCAATAGCTCTGCCTTATACATTACTAATATACAGGTCAACACTGATAAAATGCTGCCCGGAAAGAAATGTAGTCATACTATATATAAGAGCACAGTATGGTGGATTTTTTTTTTTTATCGTTATATATGCATCAATATAGATACTGCAAATTTGGCTGCAAACATGTTGAAGAGTTGAACGTAATGTGCTCAGATAAGTTGATCAGATGTGAGCCAGTCACCCAGTCCATTTCATTCATGCTGAACAGTCCCAAAACCTGTTGAACAGGTTGCACAGGGTTTTTGCAAAATCGTGAACAAAGACGCAGCAAATTCAAACTGATTGGCAGGCATTACCATCACTACGGACTACTTAGACAAACATCAAAGGACAATGTTTATTAAAATATAACATTATGTGTAGGTCCCAAAGCAGCTTGCATCTCCTACATTTTATCCTCACAACGACCCTGTGAGGTAGGTTAGTCTGAGAGAATGAGATGGACCCAAGGTCACCCATCAAACTTCCATGGCATGAGTGGGGATTTGAACCTGGGTTTTCCAGATACTAGTCCAACACTCTTAACTACTATACAACACTGGATGGAAAGATCAATCAGGGATGCTTTTGAATTAATATCTCAGATGGGAAGGCTATCTGGAACGTTGTGATCCAAATTGTCTATATTATTAGGAGTCATTTTCTGCAGATGTGAGCAATTCCCAGATTGTGGGTAGGAGAGAGGCTGGAAACACACTGGATGTACATATTGATATGTATTGTCATTATGGAATTACTATAAAAATACAAATAGTAACACATATTAGGCATATATAAAAATGTGTATCAAAATATGCATCATATGTGCATCCATGTCAATGAAGCTTGCAGAAATTCACAGTGATCGTTGGAAGTATGAGGAACAGACAATGAAAAACTATAGAACAAATATAGCATGGAACATGTGACATTCACCTAACCCTAGGATTAATAGATGAATGGGAGTGAAAACCAGCATTACAATGAATTTTAGCCCAGCAAGCCAGCAGCACTGGTGCCATAAACCATGTACTCCTCTCAGTGTTCAAAATGCAAACCAATGTATTCTCCTGGAGATGTAAATTTCAGACCTGTTAAACCTGCCATGCCCTTTCAGAATTTACACAGATGTTGGACAATTTATGCATTTGTAAACCGGCATGCAAAACTAAGAAAGCACCCAACTTATTTTGTTCTCCTGCCCCTCCTTCTGATGCACAGTTAGGTTGAGGTGTTTCCTTTCTCTTTCAGTGTGTGTAAAGGAAAAGGTAGCAAAGTGGAGCACGGAGATTTATGAAATGCAGGAATGGTGCAGAGAGGATTTTCACCCTCCAACATAATAGTGGAACCCAATGGAAATGATTAGTAGACGGTTCAGTACTGGCAAAACATATTTTTTTGAAATAACTTAGGAAATGCATGACCTCAAAACATGGTATCAGTGATGGCCACTTGCTTTAGATGGCTTTGAGAAAGAAAATTCAGGGGCTGTGGCTGTGGCTCAGTAGTTGAGGATCTTTTTGGCATGCAGAAGGTCCCATGTTCAATTCTCCCAGTAAGGATCCGGTAGTAGGTGATGTGAATGATCTCTGTTTGAGACCCTGGAGAACCGCTGCCATTCTGAGTAGACAATACTGACTTTGATGGACCAATGGTCTGATTCAGTGTAAGGAAGCTTCATGTCTGCTCATGGGATAGAGCTATTAACCCTATGAGGTGTGGTTGCTAAAGGAAACTGCCAGATTTGTTGCTCTCTCAGCCTTTTAATGCTCTTGTAGTCATTTTCTTATATGGCTTTCTGCTAATTGTGTTGATGTGTTTCATTTTGCAGGTGTTTGTCATTTTCTTATACCCTGTGACTAGGACTTGGGCTCAACCTGCATTAAGTTGTTTTGATCAGCATGTTCTCATTGGATCCTGTGGAAGAGCTTTTGGTGTCCAGAACTTTAGGGAGGCTAGCACATTTATGCAAGTAGTTGTAGAATTGTGTGTGCAAAAATGTGTGCATTTCTTGGACTGAAAACATCCAAAATACATAGTCGAGCAACATAATCTGATAATATTCCAATTAAGTACGTTAAATAGCCATGGCAGATCATTCATGTGGTTATGGTCCCATCGTTATGAGCAGTCACTTGTGAATTGTCAAGGTAGAACTAGAACCCCTCATCATTCTGCAGCGTTTCAAAGGATACTGGGATTTGACTATGTGACCACACATAGCTGCATACAATGCCCTAGCATCATTGTTGCCATTTGCCTATAAAGTGTATCATTAGGAGTATTTCTCAGTGACATAATGCTCATGTATTGGGACAGTAAATTACTCAGGGCTGATAGAGCACCAACATAATATTATTAGGATGGAGCTGTCATGGGTCCAACTCAGAAAGGATTGGAATTTCAAGACACCTGAACATGCTAAGGGTTGTGCCTAGGCTTTCTGGCTGGCAATCCGTAGGAGATTGGGGGTGGCAGAGACTCATCAGAATGGTGTCCTGTGATGTCATGACATCATTTCTAGACATGTAATCATAGAGTTTTGAATAAATCCTAGAGTGTCACTTTTTGATTATGTGGCCAGAAATGGCACCAAAACATACTGTTCCAGTCCTCCATTACTGCCCAATACTACCTGTCAGAGTGAGAGTAGGCAACAGAGGTTCAGGGGTAGGAATTTCCCCACCTCCACTAGGTAGATGGCTACCCTAAATGTGCCATGACAAAGAGGCCAACACTGGTTTGAACCTTTAAAATGACTGTTGTTGTTGGGCCTGGCAGTGTAAATCATTGAGCTCCCGCAGAGTCTGATTAGGCCTTGACTGGCAGCCAGGTGGCACTGCTAAGAAGTTGTCTGGCCTTCAGTTTATCAACAGTATTGCTTGCATTTCTGCCCATATTTGGTCTGAGGCAAGTAACTAGATAGGTGTGGGCAGGGCTTTTTTCGTAGAAAAAGTCCAGCAGGAACTAATTTGCATATTAGGCCACACCTCCTGATACCAAGCCAGCCTCCTGCTAACCCCCCCCCCCCCCGGGTGTGGGGAGGTGAGTGCTGATGAGCAGCGAGGAGGGAAAATGGGTGTAGCCCAAGGTGAGGCACCTGGGACCTATCAGAGGTATCTTGTTTGCAACCTATAAAATTTGTGAGCCAGCCTTACACATAGTCTGATTTTTCACAGGTGATTTGTTACACCATTGTCTCTGTACGTTCTTAAGCACCCTGGAAGTCAAAATCTTGAAGTATACTGAAAATAATTTGTTAAAACAAATTTGTGTGAGGAAAAACCCCCTTACAGAACATCGTGATTACCAACTTGGTTGCCAGAGCACCTGGAGAAGTGACTCACACACGTCTGGCCAGAGAGTGTGGGTAAACCTATCCAGGGGCAAAAGGGACTTATGTAATACAAGCAGCCATAACGCTACAAAGATGCTCTAGACCGGTACAAGAGTGCCCACCAGGAGAACGGATGGTTTCCCATCGTTCCATATGACAGCCATCCCAGCATTGGAATGGAAGCAACTGCACCGCCAGGAGCTATCCAGGCGAACGGTTTTGAAGTTCTGACTATGGAATCCACCGTGAAGGGCTAACACCACATGCAGCCATCTTCCTACCAGGCTTGACTCCATTCCAGCGAACGGCTCACGTACACACCAGATGTCACCTATGCCTGCAAGCAACCTACCCACCCAAGGAGTGGTTAATCATCCAACCACCACTTTCTTTGTTTAACGGAACTCTAGACAAAGACTGGTGCCAAGGAGAAGACAGAAGAAGAGGAAGACCATCTTCAGCCAGAGCCAAGTTCCTTTGTATAAACTGGGTGTTACCTAGGCCATGATTTGACTCTCTATTGTCACCCTTTTAGATAAGTCCAATAGTCCTAAGTATCTCCCCACCCAGTAATCTCTTCTATTCTTCTCCCCAACTGTCATTGTGGAGCCTCACCTTGGTCCATTTCAACCTGAAAGTTCTCTCAGGTATCCAGGATCCAAGCCAGTCCATTGGTCAAGAGCAAGCGCCCAATTAGGTGCCACCAATGCACTTTCTATTGGTTGTCGTGGTAGTCCAGCCCTTATGGTCACTGCGAAACCTCCCCTTTTTGGGTGGTCATGTATCAGCTGACCACCTTCCTCCTCCCTCGTACCTCCTATCCCCTAAGGGCTCAAGAGAGTCCTTATAATCTGTGGACTAGCTACCCATAGGTGTGCTTCTATCAGTATCCCAACTTCCGCTGCATAGATCCATCCCCGATTCCTGATCAGTTTTGGGTCCCCTCTCCCACTTCCTCGCTCGTCACCATTGGAGCCTTCCTCAAAGACTATGATAGGTAAATATCACCCTGTTCATCTACCCATGTGTTCCCCTATCTCTCTATCTATTTTTCTTAGGACTGAATGTGTGATTTTATGAGTATTTTATCTTGTATGAAAGCCTATATTTTTCTTAATAAATTTTAATCGGTTTTACTTAATTAGAGTCCCTAATATTTTTAAGCACTACATTTCTGGACGTGGAATCCTGTATACACAGGTAAAAAGATCCTGAGTGAGCCAGGTGCCCACCTGACAATTCCCCAACCTCGTTTTGAGGGCATTTTGGCTTACATTTGGTTTATACACAGCATTGCAGAGTTGAGAAATTACATTGCACAAAGCTTTTCATTTGCACGCTAACTATGGTGGAGGTGGGGACAGGGAGTTCAGGGTAGAAACTTATTTCCATGTACCTCCGTTTCTTTTTCTCATTATTCAGAGTACACTGGAGAAGTGCTATCAAGAATACAAGTGTGTGGGCAGTCAGGAGTGTTTGAGCATAGCCTTAAGGTAATATTTTTCTTGACTATAAGGTGACAAATCCATTTAATGACTATCCTTGGGTTTCTGTTATTCCACAGGACCTGGGTGTATGGGAAAGCTGTCAATAACACACCATTGTGATTGTTTCTTTTTCATAGCACTTGCAAGAATATACCCACTCGTGGACAGCAATTCCTCTTCTCCCCTGCTAGGAAACTCCTTTCAATGGAACACAAATAGGAGACCTTATTTTCTATGCCTAGGTTTAAGAAAATGGGCAGCTTTATTATTGAAGTCCAACTCATTGCTTTTTGTGTGTCAGGAGCTCTTGTGCAAGCTAATATAGCGGGGGAATGGAGCAGACATGAATCTTGAAACCCATTATGTTCTGTAGAGGATCCTTTAAAACACAATGAGCACATTTTATACACAGGCATATACATATAACAAGAAGACAGATACAAATGATGTGTGTGTGAGAAAGTATACACACAAACACACACACCCCATAGTCTTGCCTTTCTAGTTCAGGTTACTTTTCTGAGAATTTTATGTTCTCTGTTCCCAAACCTCTCACCTTTACTTCATGTTACTGAAGATGGTAGAAATAGATATTCAACTAGTTTCTCCCTTCTGTCATCACTTATTTACATATATTATATTTTTTTCAATTATTGTATTATTACTATTATATCCTCTGGGGATCCTTTTTGCAGCAGTGTTCGATACCATTTTTAGGTGCCTGGAAGATGAGAACCCAGTTTTTGAATGCTCCCAGAGAAGATGGGGGTGTAAAGAGTTAAAGACCATGCAAGAACGTCCATAGATCAGTGGTGATTTTTCTGCCTCTCCTGGGTAATATGGGGCATTCTTACTAGTGATCAATTATGCAATCTAAGCATCTATATAGAAAAGCAAGACCCACTGAAGTTAGTGCATTTTATTCCATAGGAAGGGTATTTAGGATCTGAGCTGACCTGTTCTATTAATTTGTTTCCAAATTAATAGAAAAAAAATCACCCCACTCCATTTGTTATGTTCATTTGGGTAACAAAATGATGACTAACAGAATAACGAAGCATTAACAAACACCGTTTGTTTCACACATTTTTGGTTTTGAATGCCATTAGAGATGCTAATGAGTTTCTCATCCATGCTGGTTCTATTCAACAATCCCTATTTCCATTTTGTTTCTCCTGTATGCAAATCTAGCATATATACCACAAGTATATACCACAAGTTAGGAAAGGCACAAACAGGTATAAGAGAAGGCCTGCATGGTTAACAAACAAAGTAATGGAAGCTGTAAAAGGTAAGAAGGACTCCTTTCAGCGGTGGAAAGCTAGTCCAAGTGAAATTAATAAAAGGGAAAATAGGCAGTGGCAAATCAAATGCAAGACTGTGATCAGGCAGGCAAAAAGGGACTATGAGGAGCATGTTGCAAAAGAAGAAGAAGAATTGCAGATTTATACCCCGCCCTTCTCTCTGAATCAGAGACTCAGAGCGGCTTACAATCTCCTGTATCTTCTCCCCCCACAGCAGACATCCTGTGAGGTGGATGGGGCTGAGAGGGCTCTCACAGCAGCTGCCCTTTCAAGGACAACCTCTGCCAGAGCTAATGGTGAACCCAAGGCCAATCCAGCAGGTGCAAGTGGAGGAGTGGGGAATCAAACCCGGTTCTCCCAGATAAGAGTCCACACACTTAACCACTACACCAGACATAAAGACCAACAATAAACATTTCTTCAAATATATTAGAAGCAGGAAATCAGCCAGGGAGGCAGTGGGGCCCTTGGATGACCAAGGGGTCAAAGGATTACTGAAGGAGGATAGGGAAATGGCTGAGAAGCTGAATGCATTTTTTGCCTCTGTCTTCACTGTGGAAGATGAGAAGTGTTTGCCTGCTCCAGAACCACTTATATTGGAAGAGGTGTTGAAACACCTGAGTCAGATTGGGGTGATAAGAGAGGAGGTCCTATAACTGATAGATGAATTAAAAACTAATAAGTCACCAGGTCTGGATGGCATACATCCAAGAGTTCTGAAAGAACTCAAAGTTGAACTTGTGGATCTCCTGACAAAAATATGTAAACTTTCATTGAAATCTGCCTCCGTTCCTGAGGACTGAAGGTAGCAAATGTCACCCCCATCTTTAAAAAAGGTTCCAGAGGAGATCCGGGTAACAGTCTGACTTCAATACCGGGAAAGTTGGTTGAAACCATTATCAAGGACAGAATGAGTAGGCACATTGATGAACACGAGTTATTGAGGAAGTCTCAGCATGGGTTCTGTAAGGGAAGATCTTGCCTCACTAACCTGTTACATTTCTTTCAGGGTGTGAACAAACATGTGGACAAAGGAGAACCGATAGATATTGTTTACCTTGACTTCCAGAAAGCTTTTGATAAAGTTCCTCATCAAAGGCTCCTTAGTAAGCTCGAGAGTCATGGAGTAAAAGGACAGATCCTCTTGTGGATCAAAAACTGGCTAATTAATAGGAAGCAGAGAGTGAGTTTAAATGGGCAGTCTTCGCAGTGGAGGACAGTAAGCAGTGGAGTGCCACAGGGCTCAGTACTGGGTCCCATGCTCTTTGACTTGTTCATAAATGATTTGGAGTTGAGAGTTGGCAGTGAAGTGGCCAAGTTTGCAGATGACACTAAATTGTTCAGGGTGGTGAGAACCAGAGAGGATTGTGAGGCACTCCAAAGGGATCTGTTGAGGCTGGGTGAGTGGGCGTCAACGTGGCAGATGAGGTTCAATGTGGCCAAGTGCAAAGTAATGCACATTGGGGCCAAGAATCCCAGCTACAAATACAAGTTGATGGGGTGTGAACTGGCAGAGACAGATCAAGAGAAAGATCTTGGGGTCGTGGTAGATAACTCACTGAAAATGTCAAGACAATGTGCGATTGCAATAAAAAAGGCCAACGCCATGCTGGGAATTATTAGGAAGGGAATTGAAAACAAATTAGCCAGTATCATAATGCCCCTGTATAAATCGATGGTGCGGTCTCATTTGGAATACTGTGTGCAATTCTGGCCACCGCACCTCAAAAAGGATATTATAGTATTGGAAAAAGTGCAGAAAAGGGCAACTAGAATGATTAAAGTTTTGGAACACTTTCCCTATGAAGAAAGATTAAAACGCATGAGGCTCTTTAGCTTGGAGAAATGTCGACTGCGGGGTGTCATGATAGAGGTTTACAAAATTATGCATGGGATGGAGAAGGTAGAGAAAGAAGTACTTTTCTCCCTTTCTCACAATACAAAAACTCGTGGGCATTCAATGAAATTGCTGAGCAGTCAGGTTAAAATGGATAAAAGGAAGTACTTCTTCACCCAAAGGGTGATTAACATGTGGAATTCATTGCCATAGGAGGTGGTGGCGGCTACAAGCATAGCCAGCTTCAAGAGGGGATTAGATAAAAATATGGAGCAGAGGTCTATCAGTGGCTATTAGCCACAGTGTGTGTGTATATATATATATATATATATATATATATATATATATATATATATATATATATATATAAAATTTTGGCCACTGTGTGATACAGAGTGTTGGACTGATGGGCCATTGGCCTGATCCAACATGGCTTCTCTTATATTCTTATGTTAGCACAATTTATTTTGATTTTTTTAACCTCCCCATAAAATACAAGTATTTGTCATTATTACTTGTATGTTAATCCAGATAAATGGCATACATTGTCTATAAATTACACGAGAGAAGTAAATCAGCTCATAACATCCAAGTCCTCCTTTTTAAAAAACCTGTACAGAAAATGAGGAACCTGGGAATGTACCTTGTCTGTGCTCCTGATTTTTGAAACATTTTAATAATCTACTGCACCTTTCCTTTTGTAAGAAATTGATTACTGCCTTTTTTTCTTGGATAGCTTCTGGCACTCCTGAAACATGTACCAAGCATCTGCCCTGCTGTTCTTCACTGTTGGCAGGAAGTTCAGACGCTCTGCAACATCCATTCCAGACTATTGACATGGTAAGAAATAAATGAATAAGCTATCTGGGCTTGGGAATGACAATTATCTGAAAGCAACAAGGTAATTAACTGACAAGAGCTCTTTCAATAATGAGAGAGATTGTTATAGTGAGATGCTGCTTCTTGGCAGATTTCCCCATTCAAATTCTGGAGATTTCAGTGAAAAAAAGAAATATAGTGCTATCCTCATTTTGTACTACTTTTGTTTGCCTTCAAGTATTTTGCTTCCTGCATTTCATGGGATCCATACATTTTATTTGGGGTGTGGTTTCTCTTTGTGACAAATCCTCAATTGCTAAGTCATCTCTCCAAATGTCTATTTTCTCTTGATTTCTAAAAATACAAAATAGAATTTTAAAAAGGAAGGGGAAAGAGAAGTGAACATCATGGACCAGAAGAGAAGACAGATGTGAGGACTGTGACTGTAAACTGAGCATCAAGCCCTTCCCCCACTTCATTCCTGGTGGAAGTGGAAAATGCCATTAAGTCACCGCTGACTTATGGCAACCCCATGTGGTTTTCAAGGCAAGAGATGTTTTGATGTGGTTTGCCATTCTCTGCCTCCACATCATGACTTCAGTATTCCTTGGTGGTATCCCATCCAAATACTAGCCAGGACCAACCTTGCTTAGCTTCCTAGATCTGACAAGATCAGACTAACCTGGGCTATCCCAGTCCGGGGCTTCACTCCTATGGAGACACAAATACAGCCTTCCAATTCTGGTATAGTAGCTGCTTTGTGTTTGTTGTGCCTTCCTGTATGTTTCAGTTAAGATTTCTGCTTTGCTTTTTATTTTTTTCCCTTCATGTTCCTGATCTGTTTCCTTCATGACCTTTTTTCTTGATAGCTTCTGGCACTCCTGAAACATGTACCAAACATCTGCCCTGCTGTTCTTCACTGTTGGCAGGAAGTAGGCAGGAAGTTAACAATCAAATTTTTAATTGGCCTATTTTAAGGGGGTTGTTGTTTGATTTAGAATGACACTTTTTAACAGTACCCTCAATAGCAAAGTTAGGCTCTTCTAAAACTGCTCACTTCACTTTAAAAATGTGTTTAGAAGGCAAAGAATCTGAAACAAGGGCTGGATTATCAGTGCTGTTCAAATCCAGCTCTGATTCAAACAGAAAAAAAGTCTTCACCTCATCTTGATCCAGGTGAGGTTGTATGTGTGTCTAAATAGTGATGAGGAGCCTTTTGCAGGCAGCTCACAGCTGAATCTTTCTTCACCCTTGGATTTCCCAGTGGGTTACAATGTATCTTCTTCAGAGACAACTGTAAGTTACTCAAAGTAAAAAGGTGATTAAAATTAGTGTTAGTGTTTTGGGTTTTTTTTAAAAAAAAAATTCTTGAAGTATAATAAATACAATAATTTGGACAAGAACATGAACTAAATTCAGAGGTAAGCATCAAATTTATGGGTGGTTAGAGAGGTTACACAGCATAATAATGAATCACAATTTTCACAATAAAATATAGCTGATACCCAGCTGAATTTATCTATTGTTGACAGATATTCAATCACTGGAAACCATATCTGTTCAAAATTAGAAATGCAGAACATAGGTGTTAGTTGATGCAACATGGGTGTCCATTTGTTTACTGCACTGTTTCCACTCAGATACCTTCTCTAAAAAGATGGACATGTGAAAATGTGCACACAATCTGTGTACAAGACATTTGCAATATATTTTAGAACAATTCCAAGATTAAGACAAAAAAATACACTTTCTGCCCCGAGTGTTGGAGGGTGCTGCTCCTGATTTGTGACTGAATGGAACAAAAGAGTGTTTGTCTATTACCGCCTGCAATTGACTGTGCTGATGAAAACACATGTTGAAATGCAATGGACAATCTAGTACGAACAAATTGTTCTTCTCTATTTTGTGAACTTTTTTTCAATGCTCATCCTCCTTTTTGCCTAAAACAACCCCCCAAGGTGAATATGAAGGTTTCTGAATGGGAAAATGCATCCAAAGGACTTTTCAGCCATGTTTTGCATAACCTATAGACGCCATCAAATGTTGTCTAAAATAAAATTTATATTAGAAACAGCTTTTTGATCTAGGCCGTACTTTTCAGGAATTTCAAGGAAAGCTGAATAAGTATTAATAAAACTAACTAGATTCCCCATGTGCATTTTATAAGAATGTATGTGGGTATGTAAAGTGCTGTCAAATTGTAAACCACTCATGGCAACCTAATAGAGTTTTCAAAGCAAGAGACTAACCAAGATGCTTTGCCATTGCTTTTCTCAGCTTAGTGCCCATGGAATTCCTTGGTGGTCTAAATAAGGTTGGTCCCAGCTAGTATTTGGATAGGAGACCACCAAGGAATACCAGGCTTGCTATGCAGAGGCAGGCAATGGCGACCTCTGCTTGTCTTTTGCCTTGAAAAACATGAGTACATATCATGGGGGTGGGGGAAGGAATATTAGGGTTCGTATTGACACTGGGATCATGAATCACCAAAAACTGAAGAAGTAAAAATATCTATTAATGAATAATCCTAAAAACTGCTGATTGCTCTGGTAATATGTGAATTAATGGCTAAGGTATGATTGGTAGTAACGAAGTAATGGTTAGCTCTATGGGATAATGGAATAAATTTATACCACATTGGAATGGGGGGGAAAACCCTTGTGATTATTGTTTATGTGCAAATATTGAAAATGTTAAAATGTCAGTGTACATATAACAATAGTTTCAGTTTGTGTATTATATGCAGTCCCATTAGTGTACAGATTGGACAATGTTTAATGAATAAGTTAATGTTTTTCTTATAAAATAAATACTGTTTGAAGGTATTTGGTACATTGGACTGAAACAGTATCAAAATGCCTCACTGCATGTTCTGCAGAAGACTGCAGAAGACTGCAGACAACTTTTTTATGTCTTGGATTTCTATACTGCATCTCAGCAAGACTCCTGACACTGATGTGAATCGGTATGTTTCATTCCAGAAATTAGTTTTGCTTGTGCCCTGATCACACTGAAATGATGGGATCTGTTGAGCTTACTGTGGAGTAGCATCTAAGTTTGGGGAGCGAGCAAAATAAATGACATTTGTATACCCCAAATGTGTTTAAAATTGTGGCTGTGAACAATCATACCCAAACTCTTTTGGTTTCCCTGGGAATTTTTCAGATGTTTTGTCTGAGAAGAAATTTTAAATTCACTTTGGTCCTCATTTAAGAAGAAAGCCTGAGATGTAGGGATATGCAGAACATGAGACAGGAAGCTTGTTATAACCAAGATTCTGAAATCTTTATACAAATGTATTAAGAATGCATGTACTCAGTTTGCAGTGCACACTTTCTCTCTTGTACATTTGCACTGATGACTTGTTTACAATTTAAAATTATTAGTATTTGGGATGTCTGAGGAGAGGTGACACTCAGCATGACAATTGGTTGTGTAGTTGTTGCAAGGCAGACAATGATTCTGGAGTTGAAGGCAAAAATCTGGGCCAGGCCCCAGAATCACCGCTACCACCAACCCTGCTGAGGACACCCTTGTGCCTGAATCCAGGAAGGTAGGAGTGCAAATGGCAACAGTAGAACCCTGTTCTTTGTATTATTTTCACCCTCCATTGAGGGTATTGTTCTGTGGAGAGCAGCCCTCCAACATGGGGCCCAGAGAACTTGCCCTGGTTGCCCATTGCCTAAGACCACCCAAGAGTTGCAGTTGGTGCATCCTAACAATTTACCAGCTAGTTGGGATAACATGTACACTGGAGTGATCATGGTCAGGTCATGTATAGTTTAATAACACGTACATTGACAATGGATATGGTGCCTTTGTGGCTGATCATTTTGGGGCACCATCATGTTGGGGCTTGCTCAGTACTTACTAGATTGACACCCATGCGGCTGTGCAAGAATGTAGAAAGTATTTGTGATCTTTTGGAGTTAGGCTGGAAAAACTGACACGGGTAGATTACTAGAGAAAAAAAACTAAATAGCTCTCCACCTCTGCAGGATCAAAACAACCAATCTTTTGTAGATCAGTATATTTTCCCTGTTGGATGGTTGGGGCACCAGGCATCCATGGGAATGCAGTTGCAAGTACATGCATGCACAAAACATTTGCAGTGCAGTTTAGATCAAGTGTAAATGCTTGATAAAAGAGTATTATTTCAACTGTTTGTGGGTTCTGCTTGTGACTTATGGAGAAATATGAGATGGCACATTTGTAAGCAAAACCCTCTTTAACGTCTCTTAAAATCCCTCAGATCTTTTTCCATGAGAGTAAATCTTTCAGCTTGCTTTAAATTTTGATGGAGTTTAAAGTTCTGTAGAAATTCTCCTTATCCATTTTTTAAAATTATATTTTTTAGAGAAGCCAGGAAGTTGCCTAAATATCTTCCATTGACTTTTGTCTTTTTAGACAGTTTTTTCCCCCCTAGTATTTTTGAAATTTTTTGCTTTGTCCATCCAACAGGGCCCCTATTTGCTGCCTTGTTGAATATGATGTACCTGGGAGTTGTAGGTAATGGTTTCCCCTCCTTGATAATTGTGGCAGTTTTGTGGGAGCTTGGAGAATTTGGGCAAGGAGGCAAGACGCTTTGCTGAGGACTGAACATAAGGACTATCAAGGGAGTTTATATACACAGTTGGCAAGTTCTCTACTGAGAGAAGGCAAGACAGGCCATTTCCATGAAAACTCTGTATTAAGAGGAAGATAGAAGCATTAACTTTAAGTGGATACACTTGGGAATCCAGCACCTGGTTCTGCTGTTGATGAGGGTCAGTGAGGTCTAGCAAGCAGCAAATTGGACCTAGCTCTGGAGGTCTGGCATTGAATTCACTCCTCTAGACATACTAAGTGATTGTGAGCAACTTCAGTTCCCTGTTTATAAAACAGAAACTACATAACAATTTTTTGTGTATGAGAAAACAGTATGTGCGTGAGAGTTCAGTGTCATCAAATTAATTCTAATGTGACCCTATGAATTAATAACCTCCAAGACTTGCTGAGGTCTTGCAAATGGAGGGTCATGGTTTGCTTTATAGGGTCAATCCATTGGGTCTTCCGCTTTTCTTGCTGCCTTCAACTTTTCCTAGCATTATTGTCTTTTCCAGTGAGCCTTCTCTTCTCATAATGTGACCAAGGTATGATAGCTTCAGTTTGGTCATTTTAGCTTCAAGAGAGAATTCAGGCTTAACTCTATCTAGAACTCACTGATTTGCCTTTTTGGAAGTCCATGGTAAAACTCTCCTTCAACACCACGTTTCAAATGAACAGCTATATCGCCAATAAGTTAGAACAGTGACCTCTCTCTTACCAGTCTTCTCAGCAATGTATGAAGTCTTCCTCTAGCACAAAGGATCTCCTGTCAATAGAAGTGACTCTGGGTCTAGAGGAAAAGTCACTAAAGTATAAATATCTGGGGGGTTTTTTAATTAAAAGAATAAAGTTCATTAGGAAGTTACAGCTCTGTTGGTCTCGCAATCTGTCAGATTCAGAATTTCTAAAATATTAGGACTCAGAAGATACAACTGTTTGTGACAGTTCTTAAACCTCCTCCCTCCTTTGGATTTATTTTTTTTTAGATGCTCCTTCTAAGAAGTTGTGGCTTAAAGTCCACTTGTCCATGGTAAGGCAGGGAGTCAACTCCTCAAAGAACTGTTCCATGACCAGCGAGGGGCCCAACAAACCGGGGTGGGCTCCTCAGCAGCTCTCCCACACCTTCTTATTCCATGGTGGGGCAATGGCAGCAAGAGGCAAAGGGGAACCTGCAGAGTAGGTGGGAAGAGATGAGAGGTGCAAGTGACAACCATGATAGATGCATCTTCTCCCCTCTCTAGTCCCCCTCAGTTTGGAAGAACTCCCTGTACTGTTCACCATTGACAGTCTGGCAGTCTGCTTCATGCTTCTCACTACTGGAGCTCACCCTCAGTAGGAAATGAGCAGGTTCAGCATGGAGGCAGGCCCATCAGTTGCTACCTCCTGATTTTTAAATATGGCCACTGATTTGTTGAAACTTGTCCCTTGTCCCTAGTTTTCAGTTGCTCTTGTCATCAGCGATGTGTGGTCAGACTTCTCAGTTGTGATTGCAGTTACTGAAATGCAGTGGTGTTACTTCATGGTCTCTTTTGTGATCCCTTTTACTATGTGGCTTCTGACTGTGGAGAATCATCCACATGATGAATTCCAGAAAAAGAAACAGCATCAGCCATGAGAACTGTATTGTAATGCAGAAGATATATTGAGGAAAGACAAATGGGAAAAGGCAAACATCTGTACAATGTATGCTTTTTGGGGAAGAACTAGCTGGAGTTCAGCCAAATGTTTGACACTGAACATTTTCTACACATAAGGTGTTTTTTTCCCTTAATTTACCTTAGTGCTTACTTCTCTCCTGTCTGTTTCCAGTCTATATCGGTACTCATTTTGTATCTCTTTTTTTTTAGTTCTTGCAGAAAAGTGCTACTTCCACATAGCCCAAAGTATTTGGCAGCAAGCCCATGTCACCAAGGGCAAGCAAAACCAACAAAACCAGTAAGAGAATCTCTCATATTGTACATTTACTTTTGGACCTCAGAGAGGCCACAACAGAATGCAGCCAAATCTTATTAGCTACAAAACAGTTGCACATTTTTGTAGGAAAGATAATCCCAAGGAAACCTAATTCAGTGACCACCGGAATTTATTTATTTGAAGATGGCTGTATGTAGGTGTGTGAAGAGCTGTCATGTCTAGGGATGGACACCAACCAGGAAAATGTGGTTCAGTTTCTGGTGTGTCCAGTTTGTGAACTATGAACCATCACAAACCTTTAGGCACTAAATGAACTGCTTCAGTTTGTGAGGTTCATGATGCAGTGGAATGCCCCCCCCCCTGGAGTGCTAGAGAAACCAAACTCCGCAGGGGAAACCGCACCCCTAGCGGGAGGCTGGGAACCCAAACACACTTTAATCACCCATCCAGCCCCCCTCTTTCTTTCTCTAGAGGCCTACATTTTAAACTATAACAACTTACATATAAAACCACATTTTAGATCATAGAAATAAACACACACACAAATTACATAGCAAAACACCATATTGCCCCTGCAAAGTATTTGCTTTATCTTTGGAAACCCGAAGAATCATCTTTTCTTGATGTAATCTCCTACTTGGTTTCTCCCCTCAATTCATTCTGTCTCTTAACAAAGATCAGGCCAAAAATATTTTACAATAGAGGATAATGGACGCAGAAAGACACCTTGATCTCTCAAGATGCCTGGATTTTATTGTGCATTAGGTGTCATTTCGCTCCTTTCCCCTATCTTACTAACTTAGAGGATCACGAGATGAAGAAAGTTTTATCCTTGGCAAGATGTTCAACCCTTCCTTCTGTTGTCCTTGAAGGAAGGTATAAAGAAAATTCCATTTACTCAGAAACTTTGCCAGTGTGAGTTGTGAGAAATAGAAACAACTGAACATGTGCTTCTAAAATGTCCTTGGTATAGTCTAGCCTGTGCTAAATATATTTCCCCTTGGGTTAAGGCTAAGCCAGGGCTAACAGAATCTGCTCAGGTTGTGTATCTCCTCTCATATGCCAATCGGAATATTACAAAACAGGTAGCTAAGTTCTGTAATACATCTTTGTATTAGAAATGCATATACCTCTTGATTTTATTGATATTTTTATTCATTTTTATTTATTCTATTTTAACCATGGATAATTCTGCCATTTAACATTCAAATTTGCTTAAATAATCATCTTGTATTTGCATCAATAAGATTTCAAGAGTCATTATAAACAACAATGGCGAAAGCGGACAACCTTGTCTTGTGCCTTTGCTAATTTTCATTTCTTCTGTGAGATCTGCATTTATACATAACCTTGCATGTTGTTCAGTATATATTTTCCCCCAACTTTATTTTTTCCATTACTATAAACATAAAGTCCCAGTTCAAACGCTTTCTCTGCATCCACAAAAAATAATGCAACTTCCTTCTCTGGATGTCTTTCATAATATTCTACAATATTTACAACATTTCTAATATTGTCTCTTAGAAAACCCCCCTGATCTTCTTTTATAAAATTTATTAAATATTGTTTAAGTCGTTCTGCCAGGATTCTTGTGTATATCTTATAATCATTATTTACTAATGAAATTGGTCTACAATTCTTTACATTCGTGACATCTCTATCTTCCTTTGGAATCAACAAAAGTACAGCTTCTTTCCATGTATTAGGTATTTTCCTGTTTGATCTTATCACATTCATCAATTTTTGAAGTTTCAGTACTAATTCTTCTTTAAACACTTTAAAAAATTTTGCCGTGTAACCATCTGGTTCTGGTGCCTTTCCAGATTTCATTACATTAATCGCTGCTTCAATTTCTATTTTTTCAATTGGATCATTCAAAATTCAGTTAAGGGAACTATTTTGATCTTTTGCAAATATGTTTCAATCCTTTCTTTCTTTACTTACACACCCTTAAATAAATTAGCATAATACTTAAAAAAAATCTCTCTTTATTCCTTCTTGGTCCACCATCTCTTTCCCATCAGCCACAATTTTGTTAATAATTTTACTTTCTCTCTTTTTCTTCAATTGCCAAGCCAAGTACTTCCCAGGCTTGTTTGCTCCCTCAAAAGATTTCTGTTGTAATTTTCTTTCAAATTCCATTCCATTTCCATATTTAACAAATGTCTAATTTGTGTTTACAATATTGCAATCTCCCTTATAATTTTCTTTTTCCCTGGCATTTTTCTTAATTCACCTTCTTTTTTCTTAATTTCATTTTGAATGTCCAAGATCTGCTTATCTTTTGCTCTCTTATCTTTATTATTCAGTGTTATTAATATTCCTCTCATTACAGCCTTACAGGTATCCAACACCATCTGGAATTCAATATCTTCTCTGTCGTTTATTTGGAAGAAAGCTTTAGTCTCGTTTTCTAGAGATGTCACTATTGCTTTATTTTGTAGTAAATCTTCATTTATTCTCCATCTTCTTGACTTTTTAGATAATTTTGTAATCCACATTATTGGGTTATGATCAGCCCCTATTTTGGGTAAAATCTATATATATATATTTTAAAAAGTCCTTTGCACCATTTGGAGCATAAAGTCCCAACAACAAAGTTTTTTTAGCATTCAATAAAATTTCCACTGCGATGTACCTTCCATCCTTATCTTTAAAAACCAATTTCGGGTCTAATTCTTTTTTAATATAAAAAATTACTCCTCTCTTCTTCTGTTCAGCCAATGTATAAAATTCTAGTCCCAATTGCTTATTCCATAAAAATTTATAGTCCTTTTATAGAGCCAGTTTGGTGTAGTGGTTAAATGTGCGGACTCTTATCTGGGAGAACCGGGTTTGATTCCCCACTCCTCCACTTACACCTGCTGGCATGGCCTTGGGTCAGCCATAGCTCTGGCAGAGGTTGTCCTTGAAAGGGCAGCTGCTGTGAGAGCCCTCTCCAGCCCCACCCACCTCACAGGGTGTCTGTTGTGGGGGAGGAAGATAAAGGAGATTGTGAGCCGCTCTGAGACTCTTCGGAATGGAGGGCAGGATATAAATCCAATATCATCTTCTTATCTTCTTTTGTCTAATATGCACTTCTTATAAACAAACTATATTACAATTTTGTTTTTTTATCCAATAAAATGTTGCCCTTCTTTTTTGTAGTGAGTTTAGTCCGTTTACATTCTAAGATATTAATTTGTAATCCATCATGGTGCAAATTCTTTATTTTCTCCATAAAATCCACACAGTTCCTGTGTGTTTGTAATTATAATCCTTTTCCCTTGAAGTTCAAAGCTCAGAACTTCAGGTATTATCCATCTATATCTCATTCCATTGTCACGTAATTTTTCTGTCAGTTTTTTAAATGCATTCCTGTCAGTTAACAGTTGTCTTGGAAACTCTTTCATAATTCTTATCCTACTACCTCCCACTGTCAATGTCTTTTCAAAATTTTTGTTCATGATTTCCCCCCCCCCCATTTTTTTGTCATAAATCTTATGACCACATCTCTTGGCAGATTGTTCTTTTTTGCATAGAGTGAATTCACTCTATACATATAATCACACATATTTCTATTCCCTTCAGGATCTTCCTCCAAAAATTCTGCAATTATTTTTATTATGTATTCTTTCAAGTCAGATTCTTCATCTTCCGGTACACCTCTCAGACGAATCTGTGTCTCCATTAACTTGCAGTCATGTATTATCACCTTTTCTTGTAATTTTAATAAGGTGGAATCATGTGTTTTCACTCTCTCTTCCACCCCCTGTACTTTTTTTGTTATTACTACAGTCTCATTTCTGAGATTCTCTATCTCTTTTTTTAATTCTTTTTTTGAGTCCTCAATATCCTTTCTTATTTCTTTTTTAGAAGCAGTTATCATTTCTCACTCCCTTCATTATCCTGGCTTCCATTGCATCTAATTGGGCTTGCATTTTCTCCATCAAAGCAGACCTAGTACGAATTTGCTTCGGGTCTGACATGTAAAAAAGATCAAAAAAATTTTATCTCACCAAATTAAATTTGGACCATCAGGTTTAATAGAGTGAAACTTGCCCTTTCCAATGAACCCAATTTTGCCATCCTCTGAGCCTCACAGGCTCAGATATTAATGTTTAAAGTTTTTATTTTTCCCAAAATGGCGGACGCAACTTTTGCTTCACTTTTAAAAAAATTCCTTCTTTTCCCTTTATCCAATTCAAATCTTCTTCACCACTGTCCAATAGTCCTTATTTTAAAATTACCAACTCAATTAACTCCACCAATTTTTAATGTCCCAGTCACTTTAAAAACTTTGTCCTCCCAACAATGGCTGCCGATGTTTCTCTCTGATATTATAATCCTAGAGTAGGCTGTTTACTTCTTTTCCTTCCTTCTTCTTCCTCTGGTACTTCCTGTTTTTCCTGCCACCAAGTCTCATTTTGCTGGTAGAGAAATCTCGCGATGTCTGATGTACTTCCTGTGATGACTGTGAGTGCTGCAGATCTATGATGATGGGGCTACTTCCTCAACCACAGATAGTCAAAACAATAAATTCCTTTCTCCTTTTAGCACTGTCTTTAAAATTTACAAAGTTCAAATTTACCGCCTTTTCTTCTCCTCCTTTCAGGCTTCCATTATATCCAACTCCCACCTTTTAATTTTGCTTTGTTTAGCTTTAGTTAGTCCCGGAGTGAAAAGATAGCGATCAATACCTTTTTTTTTTGTAGTTTATCCAAATCAACACCAGGCTTTTGTAGATTAGATGTTTAAAGTTGTAAAAGAAAACTCGAATCCTGTTGAGCTTAAGTAAAATAAATGACTCTGGAAACTTCTGTAGATGATGAATATGCAACTTCTCTCCGGAGATCCCTCAAAGGAGCCCCCTTACCATTCAGCCAAGGTAAGTCTCCTCACAGTATCTGTGCATATCTTGGACAATTCTCTAGCTGAGAAAAGTAGGCAGAAGGCATTAGTTTGCCTTTTACTACCCTGAACAGAAGTGTCAGCCTGCCCCCGTTAAGGAAAGCAGCTCAGCTCGCCATTTTCCAATGATGAAGAAATAGAAGAAATGAGAATTAAAGGTTTTACTTATAAATATAGAGCATTTGCAGATGATATAATGTTTATAAATAAAAATCCTACACAAGTAACACCTTTGTTGTTAGCTAAAATACAAAATTTTGGAGAACTGGCGGGACTTTATGTTAATAAGGAAAAATCAAAACTTTTATGTAAAAATATGCAAGTAAATAAGCAAAAGGAACTGCAGAGGCTAACGGGATGTGAGGTTACTTCTAAAGTAAAATATTTAGGTGTGGAAATAACAATGAAGAACATTGATTTGTTTAAAAATAATTATGAAAAGTTATGGCGTAAAATGGATTAAGATATGATAAAATGGAACATGCTTAATTTGTCATTGCTTGGGAGAATAGCTGCAATTAAGATGAACATTTTGCTGAGAATACTGTATTTATTCCAAACTATCCTGATTGTGAAAGACAGTAAACAATTTAATAAATGGCAAAGAAAGATTTTAGAATTTGTATGGGCTGGAAAGAAACCAAGGATTAAAATGAAAGTTTTAACAGACGCTAAAGAGAGAGGAGGATTCCAATTACCAGATTTAAGACTATATCATGAAGCAGTTTGTTTGGTGTGAATAAAAGACTGGGTGACATTATTGAATAAAAAAAAACTTTTAACATTGGAAGGTCATGGAAATAAATTCAACTGGCATGCTTATATGTACTATGGGAAGAAAAAGATGGATGTTTTTTTCTCTCACCATTACATAAGAAGTAATTTACTAAATATCTGGATGAAGTATAAGAAATATGGCGATGAGAGAAAACCACTATGGATAGTGCCTGCAGAAGTAATAAAAATAACAGCTGAGCTAGGAGAGGGAAAATGAATGTCATACAATCAACTATTAAAAATACAAAGCGGTAAAATAGAGTTGAAAACTGCTGAGGAGCTGAATTATAAGTATGATTGGTTTCAAATGCAACAAATAAAGAGTTTGGTGGAAAGTGATATTAAAACTGAAGGAATAAGACAAGAACAAATGGAAATGGAAAAAGTTCTGCTTGGAGACAATAAAAAATTAATTTTGAAAATTTATAAGTTACTTTTAAAATGGTCTACGGAAGATGAAGTAGTCAAATCTCAAATGATTAAGTGGGCAATTAATGTAAATAAAGAAATACAGATGGATACATGGGAATATTTGGAAGAACTCTATGAAACTCTCAACATGTCAGAGTATCAAAGAAAACGGTTTTAAGATGATGTATAGATGGTATATGACTCCTAAAAAGTTGGCAAAGATAAATAACAAGATGCCGGACAGATGTTGGAAATGGAAAAACATGAAGGTTCTTTCTACCATATGTGGTGGACTTGTGAAAGAGCAAAATTGTATTGGTAGATGATTCAACAAGAGATTTCTAAGATCTTGGGATACGAATTTAACAAAGTTGCAGAGACTTTTCTGTTGGGATTACAAATGGAAAAGTTTCCAAAAGAAGATAGGACTTTTATCTGGTACTTGCTCTCAGCTGCTAGGACATTGTATGCGCAGTTGTGGAAGCAAGAAAAAATACCAGAGAAATGGGATTGGATTGTAAAAGCTATGACATGGAGTGAAATGGACAAGTTAACAAGAACCTTAAGAGACTATGATCTAGAAGTATTCAAGATAGAGTGGAAAAAGTTTAGAAGATACGTAGAAAAAGAGTGGAAAATAAAAGGCATTGGACAATTTTTGATAATGAATAAGTATAAGAGGGAGGAGGATATGAATTTTGGTTCTTATTAATTAAGGGTACCTTTAATAATAATGTTTTAAGTATAGTACACTGGCGGGGGTCAAGTAACGGGGGGAGGGGTAGGTAGAAAGTAATATATGGGATAAAGGGAAAAGTTGTTATTAAGGATGTAAGAAATTGAATATACTACCATATGTTACTAATAAAAAATTATTTGAAATGAAAAAAAAATGCTTAAATAATTAGGCTTTTATGGTTGGCTTGGTGCTGTATAAATAAACTGAACAGAACTGATATAAACTGTAAAGCTCAGGGGTCTCAAATGAGGCCTCTAGCAAATGGGACTCAGATACTTTACTTTCTGCTTAATTCTGGAATATTGAGTTTCTGGGTCATGCTCTGCTGCACTGCAGTGCCACCATTCCAGATGGCCAGGAGGTGGTACTGCCGCTATCAACTTGACTGGAACAAGGTTATCAAAGCATGTAAAACTTTTATATCAGAGCATTCAAAACTTTTGACTCTAGTTTTAATCTGAGCAACTCATCACTTAGGGACATTAACTGACATTAGGCTGCCTGTCCCTTCTTGAAGTCATTTGCTTCCCAACTAGGGATGAGCAAATTAATATATCATTCGCAAAAAAAGACAAAAAGGTCAGCCGTTTTCTGTCTTTTTTTCCCCTTGTACATTCTGCAGTTTATGCACATGTTGCAGGTTTTTCATTCACACATTAAAAACACATTCAAAGAAAATATTAGTCACATAACATATAAGTCTGATACCAATGTGCCAGAAATGTTGAAAAATTTGAATATATTGTGGGAGGAAAAGTGAGAAAAAAACAGAAAATGGTGCAAAATTGTGTCTTCCATTTGCAAAAAAACAGAAGTAAAATCAGTGTAGAAACATCATAAATAAGGAATCCCAAACCATGCCTATTCCACACCAGCTAGTTTGACATCATGTATTCAGGGGTCATTTTTGTAGAAAAAGAGGTGCTAGAGCTCATAAGCACAACTCATTTGCATATGCCACACATCCCTGACATCACAGGAGTACTAAATTATATCAGTTCAGCATCTACCTTAAAATGCTTCTTGAATTATAATTGTCATAATGAAATCTTACTCCCATGATACTTTTTAAATTACTTTCTCTTCTGAAGCAACAGTGGCATGATGAAGATTCCATCAGTCTACTTTATATGTTTTGGTTATGTTCCCGTTTTTTGTGTGAGGGGGATATCAGAAAGTTTGTCAAATCTTAGAGTTCAGCAAAATTCTCGCAAGGGGTTTGAACAATCAGCCCAGAAGCAAGTATTTGGGGGTGGGGTGGGGTGAAGAGTAAGAAAGAGCACAATAAAATTTAGAGGTTCGGGAGCTCTGCTCCTGTGAGCTCCTGCCAAAACGAGGCCTGCATGTATTACATGTTATTTGAGCTAGCGGTGAACACCCAAAGCTTCAGTCTCTTGAGTGGAAAAGGCAATGCCTAGGAGCCAAGTGTCTATGCTGAACTCGGCTCAAAGTCATTTCTTAAATAATTTTACCTGAGTCACTCCACCCATTCGGACTTCCTTTAATCTATGACTGCGCTCTCTCTCTCTTTCTCTCTCTTAATATATTCTGCTTTCCCTTTTTCTCCTTCAACTGTTCCCATTTTGTGTGGAGAAAATCAGGACCCCATGGTCCAATTAATATTAAGTACCAGCATAATGGCAATTATCAAGTGCATTTAATTACATCTGTTTTAGTGAATCTCCTGATCTTCAAAATAGCAATTTGCACATAATTGCTGACTCCACTCCTACCAAGCAGGATGACAATTAATTCATCACAGGAGCTGCAATGAGGCTGGTGCAACTCCCCCCTCCCCCCAACACACATTGGTTTTGTATATTTAGTATTAATTAGCCTGCATGACAAAGTAACAAATTAAAATAAAGTCTGAATGATAAAAAGCATAGTAATATCACTGAAAGGCAATGTATCTCCTCCCTACAGCTGCCAAAAATAAATACATGATAGAAAAATCTGAATTCCAATCAGTTTGCAGAGTCTTTTATATTAATATGTAGTTTGGTTTCTTTAAAAAAAAACCTCTCCTCACAGATTTGTACATGTATCACTGTCAGGGAAACTTTGATTATGAATGGTCAATCAACTCTTTTAATAGGTTGTCATTGCAAGTCTTAGCATTCCTCTCATTTCCACTGCTAGTATTCTTGATGCTTTTGTTTGTATGCAATTTAGACATCATATGCCAAGAGAGAGCCAATGGGGTGTTATTGGTTAAAGTGCTGGACAAAGACTGGAGAGACTTGGATTCATATCATCCTTCAACCTTGAAGCTCATTGGGTGACTTTAGGCCAGTCACTCTCTCAGTTTAGCATTGTGGTTAAGTACACAGACTTTTATCTGGGTAAATCAATCAATCAATCAATCAATCAACCTTTAATGGCATGTAAAAACAGGTTAAAAGAACAATGGGTTGAAAAACAGAAAATAGGTTAAAATACTGGACATCAGGATTAAAGTACATTTACATAAGATCACAGTTAAATGGGACAACAAAACTGTTCCTTGTCTTGACGAATCATTTTGGCACAGTACAGAAATAAGGCAGTGTTTACAGTTATGTCAGGAGTAACATCCTTCAAAAGAAACTGGACCTTATCTGGATCAGCCAGACCCATCTTATTTAAAAGAATAGGATCCAAAAATCGACCACGAATACTTAGATAAAAGGGACAATACAGGAGAATATGTAAAATGGTTTCAATAGATCCAGACTTACATGGACATAGTCTGGCCGGGTAGGGTATGTTGTGATATCTACCATATAAAACTGCTGATGGCATAACATCAAATCTTGCCAATGAAAAGGCCCTACGCTGTTGAGGACTTTGCAAAGAATAGAGATAGGAAGCCATATGGCCATATCAGGTTTGATGCCTCACTCCTCCAACTGCAGCTGCTGGAATGGCCTTGGGTCAGCCATAGCTTTTGCAGAGGTGTCCTTGAAAGGGAGAGCTCTCTCTGTCATGGGTGGTTCTGATGAGGGGCCTGGCCAAGCTGAGCAGACAGGGTTAATAGGCTCAGCTGGCCCCTCTCATGGCTTGGCTGATTTACTGTTGCCACCTGCAGCATTCTTGACACCTGACCCCACAGCAGATGATTAGCAAGCAGGCACACCTCCCAGCTCATCACCTCACCTTGCATACATCTGAGAAAAACTCCACTAGGACAACAACGCAGCGGAAAGCAGCCAGAATGTGGGTGAGATGCTCACTCAGCCCAGAGTTTTAGCAGACCCCGGACCAGTCCTGCTGCAGGCTAATTGGAACTAGCAGCAGCGGGCTATGTAAGCTTCTGCTTCAAGCCACATGCTCTGTGGAAGCAATGAGTCCATTTGGTGATTTGCAACCACTCCAGCTCCCGTTCCTTGACTCTGTTCCTGCTCTGATTTCCCCAGTTACCTGACTCCTGGCTTGAACGACCTTGCTGCTGGATTGTGATTTAAAACTTGGCTTCTGGTTCCTGCAGTGCTTCCCTGACTTTAATGTGGACTACACTCAGACTACTCCTTTGCTGGCTCCCCAGTGCATGACACTCTCAGCCCCACCTACCTCACAGAGTGTTTGCTGTGTGGGAGGAAGGTAAAGGAGATTATAAGCTGCTTTGTGATTCTGAGATTCAGAGTGGATGACAGGGTATAAATCCAATATCATCACCACCACCACCACCATCATCATCACCATCACCACCACCATCATATCATCATCATCAACAACAACATCATCATCATCTCCTCCTCCTCCTCTCATCCTAATCTACCTCACAGGAAGTTGTTAGGACAAAATGGAGAAAAGAAGAGCCATGTATGCTGTCCTAAGATCCTTGAAAGACAGACTAAAAATGTTACAGACAGGCAGATGAGCCTTTTACACAACTGATCTGCAGATAAAGAAGGAGACACACTTGTGGTTACATCTGTGTGTTCTCCCTCTAGTCTTACCCTGCCTACCCTCCCTGTCCCCACCTTTTCATGAAATGAGAGAAGAAAGTGGGCCATACTCTGAATATGCCAAATCATCGGTTTAGAGTCCTTCTTTAAGCAGGTGCACAGCAACTGTAGAATATTATTTTACCAAATATCACCACTCGTGCCATACCTTTCAGATGGGGAGCACTAGACAATTCAAAAGACTGAGTGCTACTTTCTTGCGGCTCCTCCCAACATTCCTCTAGCCCGGCATGTGGTAACTCGGATCCTCTCATTGTTTGTCATTGGACATCCCACTGGCTCCCTTTTCCAAGTAAAGGCGCTCTGTCTCTTGCTGACAGTTGGATGACTGTCATCGCGCACACACACAAAAAGCACAGGCCCAGCACCCAGCGCTTGCTGGCAGCTTTAAAATATTACATCTTGCCTTGCTTTCCAGAGGTGAAACCAGTCAGGAGAAGAATCCTTGACAGCTTCCCACTGAAATACGAGGCCGATTAAAGACACCCCTGCTAACCTTGTTTACACCTGCCGTGTGTATTTACTGGTGGCACCAAGGAGCACTTGTGCAAACTGCTGAGGCATCAGGATTTCAAGCCCATGATTTCCATTTACTCAATCAAGGCAATTTTGCTTTCTGGGGGAGGGTGGGAGGAGGAATCTTTCAGCAATTATGAGTAAACTCATTTCAGACTCAAGAGTTTTCTACTGCAACGAGTAGAGTCCTGGCCCTTTTGTGTACACTCCGTAGAGAAACTGAACACTGGCTGTTTGTTGTCAGTGCTGTCTGGGGGCTCCTACCTGGGCTCTTGTGAAGTCATGAATTATTCACAGTCTCGTACGTGAGGCGATCCACTGTAGAATGTTGACAAACTGAGCGGTTGTTATTAAAGAAGTGAAAAGACAATTTAGCCAGGAAGAGGGGGATGCATGCTGAGTTTGTAGGTAAGGAAGGCCGTGACTTGTTGACAAGAAGGGAATGGACGAAAAAGGATTTTGGGAATCTAGAGGACAGAGCACTTTGCTTCACAGGATGGTGCGATGGCCTTGATATATGTCATCCTGCTTGATGTTACACCTTCTGTTTTATAGCGGTCCGATCCAGTGCTTCATTTTGGAGTCAGCGAAGTGTCCCATTGTATATATTCCCTGTCTGCCACACACTTAGTGTCTGTCACATCCCAGTGAAGGCTCTGGACAGATTGCAATTAAAGTTTTCCCCATCTGAAATGTTAATAGGTTTGTTGCTGGGTCATCCAGTTCCGGTGTATGAGTCATAGGCCCTTTCTGCATCTGTCTTTATTCCATAGTTTTCCAACACTTGAGTCATTATGCCTGTGATATGGATCATTTGCTTTCATGCTGCATCTGTTGGATTCCCTCGGTACTTCATGCCTGGAACATCACTCTCTGCGGATTATGCTTTCTGTATTTTTACCCCATGGTGGGGAGATCTGCAGCTGGCTAGTCTAGGTGGAGATGGAAAAGTTCCTGCTGCTGTAGCAGCAAAAAAGAAAGTCAAGTCCACAAGAAAGAAGAAAGAGAAGTTGGAGGAAACCCCACCCCCCTTTAAAAAACACATCAATAAAAGTATTAATGAGGGATGGGAGAGCTGAAAAGGATTCTGGTTGAATGTTGATGGCATTTTCCTCTGACAGGGCATGAGAATAGAGAATAGGGCAGTGTACCTTTAAAAGAAATGCCCTAAGAAAATGCACACACACTTCATGGCTCAGTAAACTTTTTTTGGCAAACTGTATCTGCCCACCACAGGGCTTGAACTAATAGACCTTGTAGAATGAGTACAATTGCTTAACTAACTGAGAGCTAGCTTGCTGCTTTGTCAATGATAATGAGAAAGGCAAGCATCTTCCAGCTCCCTCCTTCCACAATTCTGCAAAAAGAAAGGAAAGGGAGAGGAAAATCCAAGCCCACACCTTCAAGGCAGGTACATTTGGAAGCAGGGAATTCCCTGGCCCTTTATATTTACTGAATCCTTCTTATGCTCTTGCTGGCTGCTTCTAAAAAGAGACCTGGATCAAACACAGAGCTGGCAAAAGGTCTGCGCCGAAAGGAGTTTTGGAAACCAGAGGAAGAAAGGATGCTGAAACTCGTGTGACAGCTTAGTCCATCAAAAACAGGTGTAGAAAGAGGAAGAAGCTCCAGGACAAAAGAGAACTGAAAGTGAGAGGTGATGCTGAAGGTGAATTTGAAAGGCAGAAACTGCAGCAGAAGGCAGGTGTAGAAAGGGCTATAAGGACAGCAGACTACCTGATAATCAGCCTCATTTCTAGTATTATTTGTGATCTTTGTTATAGTAGCAAGAACACATATCCAGGGTTTTGGAGGGGATTTCCCCCCTGATTCTCCTGAAAAATTCCAGTTACATTTGGGATGCCAAAATATACTTGAAATTACCAATTCTGGTTTTTTTGGGGTATATTTTCAATTTGGGTCGACTCAATTGCACACCCCCGTTCAAGAAGCATTGGACAACAATGGTGATATTTCTCAGGGATTTATGCCAGTCCTTTATTGCTTTATCTGATGCATGCCATGGAGCCCATTATATGATAGAACATATAAAACAAAGTCTATGGTAGGGTCAGGGTAGATTGAAGAAAGTTATATGGAAATGGTAGAGTAACTGTACCGTCAGAGAACAAAAAGGGTTGCTTTGGGTTTGCTTGGAAGATATTTCAGGCTGAATAAGAGATGGCAGAGTCTAGACATAGAAGAAGGAAAAAAATCTGTCTCGACTGTGTGGGAATTACATTTTCAGTGTTCTCTTTGAACTGTTTGCAGGTGGAAAAGTAGCTAATGGAAAGAGGAATAGGTTAGAATCTTTTTTTCCCCTCCACTTACACATAGAGTTTGTTTACAGAATTCAAAACTGTGATTTATTCATCTGCATTTTGAACGAAGGCATTCCAATCTACTAATTCACAACTCTAGCACATCATGTGCTACAGGTACTATCCTGGCTTTAAAAACAATCAAACAAACATTGCTTGCAAATTATCTACACAGCCCATGTCTAGCCACTGCAGTTTTGCTTGCAGAAAAATGTCAGCTAAATAGCAAGGATTCCGAAAAGAAAGCAAATACATCTGACATGACACATTTGTGCTTTGGTTGTTGGGCCGAACAGCTTTCACTCCTCTTCCCTGCCCTTTCTAGCTTGAAGAACACATCTCAAAAATAAGCCCAACAATGGTTGCATTTTTATGATAGACTACTGTGTTAGTGGGGGGAAATATAAAAGAGTTATCCGTACAACAAATAGGACTTGTCAGATGCCAGACATGCAGAACTAATGCAGGTGTCCAGCTCAGAAAGACTGTCAGAGAAAGACAAGCTGGAAGAAATAACTTGTCACTGCCGTCTGTTGACAGGATGAAGCAGATGTTAGTCTGAGCATCACTCAGAAGAATTAAGACATTTGCTCCCCACCTCTGTGAGAAATGGGGGAAGGTTTTAATCTGATACTTCGGACATCACATTAAAACTAGAGATAATGTATAACACTGTGATAAATATTGTTTTTGTTACTGGAACATTTTTCGTTTCCCTCAGGATACCTCACCTGTATTTTCCATGCAGAAAAAGCATCAAACTGGCTCCAAATGTTTTCAGAGGTGAAATCTGCAGAATCTGTGGAACCCTGCCTGCACCCAGAAGTCCCATATCTTGTTGAAAACAAGTCATTTTCTACATTTTTATGAGGACCAACCAAAATACACAAAATAAAGAAGAAGCTTGTGTGTTCCACAGAGTATGATGGGAAAAGCCAGGCCTGCAGTTTATAGCAGTCTTAAGTTGCTGCAGACTTAACTACTACTGGGTGCAAAACAGGTGTCAAAAGCTTTGGAGGTGGAAATGCACAGCAATGGGCACTCTTACTGTCATTTTGGAAATATAAAAGCCACTTGTGGTAAAAATAGATGAGCTGAATTTCAAGCTCTGCTCAGGGGTTAAGCAAGCACTCGATGGTTTCAACATGAGCAGCCCATGCTTGTTTTATATCTGCTCAAAATTTAGATACTAACCAACACAAAAACCCTTCTCCGTGCAACACAAAAATCAAATATACATCATAATAAACAGTGTGAAGAAATATTTATTTACTAGCAAATGAATCAGCATAGTAGCTCCTCACAGTAATAGACAATTGCCAAATAGATACAACAAAAAGTCCATCTGTTAATGAGGTTTCTCTGTTTTCTTGCTGTTCCTACTGTTCTGCAGAACAATGTCCAAAACAGTTAATGCTCTAATGAAAGTCCGACGATGGTGGAAAAATTGGTCCTATATCATTTTGAGTCCAGAGACTCTTCCTCTAGGGACTGTCTCCTTAATTAATGAATCCAGTATGTAAGTGGTGCCTTTAATAAATTTATTAAAATTCAATCCAGTTTGCCAGTTTTCAACCCCCAGACTGAGGTTAGGGGAAGGGGCTTCTGCTCTGTTTGGTTCAGGTGTTTACCCCCCCCCCCATGCATGCCACTTCTGGGCAGCATCAGGCACTGCCCAAGCACATCTGCATCATCTGGAAGTAATGCAAATGCATTGCCTCATGTGCTTGGATCACTTACAGGTAATGTGAGTGCATAGGGTGGTGCTTGATGCCACCCAGAAGTGGCGTGCACATGTTGGGGGTCCGACACAGTTGTGTCCCTTTCAGATAATGTAGGTTTGCTTTAATTGTTTTAATTGCAAAAGTATTGGTTTAACTGTTTTAACTATTTTGATGTTTCATTGTTGGTTTTAATGTTTTAGCTTGTTGGAATCCGCCCTGATCCCTTCACGGGAAAGGGCGGGCTATAAATGTGCAAAATAAATAAATAAAATAAAGGTGCTCCAGAGGCAGTGCCTGATGCTGTCTAGAAGTGACAAGTGCATGTCAACAGGGGGACCCTGAACTGGTTCAGTTTGGGCAGGCTTTGCTCAGGGTTTTAGTTTGGGGCCACTCAGTTTGTGAACTCAAAACCAAACCAGGCTTCCCTAGTTTGTTCCCATCCCTAGTTATAAGTAAACACTGCATTTAAATCTCTGTTGCTATCTTGCACATGCACATTTTTGCATAGCTCTGGTGCAATATCTAGATATGTGCAGATTGACGCAGGGCCTGTTACTCCACCAAAAAAAAAAAAAAAGACCGTTCTTTCTTGTTAAGTTTCAATTTTGGCCTGCTACCAGTCAGGCCTTGAGAGCTGGGACTTGGGGGTGCAAAGTCTCCACTCATTCCTTTCAAACAGGCGCAGCATCCACTGCAACAGCTATGGGCTATGATAGTGCTGAGGTCCGGGGCCTTTCGGACTTGCATTCGGCCTCTGTTGTCACAAGGGGGTCGCATTTCGGGCTTCCCTCCAGTACGTTAATGTTAATTATGCTGTTCTAAAATTCTTATGTTTTCTCTGTAGGTGCTGTGGCTGGCCTGAAAAGGATGAGGATCCTCAATGCGGCCACAGTATATTTTTTGGGCGGCACTTCGGGCCCATTGGATGCCTGACGGATCTCAGTTGGGCCGGTGTGAGCACGCCAAAGTGGAATGGCAAGGCCATCGTATTAGGAAGGGGCTGGACTCCTTTCGCTTTATTTAAGGAAAGGAGTGGGCCGCCACGCATATCCTGGTGATCTACCTAGGAGAGAATGATTTGGGATTACTGAGGGTATGGCCCTATCACTTCAGGCCTGGGATGGGATCACCTCGATTAAGTGGAGATGGCCTGGCGTCCTCGTCCTGTGTTGGCCAGGTTGCTGCACTGCGTGTGCGGCTTGGGGCCAGCAGGCTTGGAGCGGGCCAGGACAGGCGAAGCAGCCAGCTACGGTTTGTAGCGACTCGATGGGCTGTACTTTTCAATAAAGGGCCACGTGGCCTTTTGGGCCAGAATTAGGGAATGGGCTTGAACATGTTCTCGTGTGTGGGGGACAGTAGCCTAATCTGAGGCTTGGCTCTGTCTGTGGCGGTTTTACTGTTGGGAACATGTTCTTTTGGGGTATTTGGTGAGCACCCATGGCAACGCATCTTTGGGGGTGCATGGCGCCCCTGGGTGGACCTAAGCTCCACGGCTCAAGGTCGGCTCCAGGGAGCCTTGTGATCCCGTCACCGGTGAGTGGTCCACATCCCAGGCTGCACGGCTCGGGTGACTGTGGAGCTCAGTGAACGGGATCTTGTGCCTGGCCGGCCGGGTTTGAGCCGTTGGGTCGGCTCACTCCTGGGGCCTGGGGCTTGCCCAGTTTTCGGGTTGAGGAGGTGGTCGGTGTTATGACCCCTGGCTTAACCTGGCCCCAATTCTTCCCATTGCTGTTAAATTTAAATAAAGTGGCCCTTTATCCCACATTGTTGTCTGTCTCGTTATTCCGAATGGGGGGGCAATTCATGATAGACATGGGGAAAGGCAAACAGATCAAAAATCAAGTTTAAGCTATCATAGACATTATGTTTGCCTATTAAATATGTTCACTATGAAGTTCACATGTTCCTAGTTTTTAACTAAGTAATACCAGTTGGATATTTGGCAGGCCCCTAAAACCAGTAGAAATGAAATTAAAAGATCAAAGATTTCAGGTTTTCACAGCTGGTAACATCATTAGGGTTTGTAGAATTTTTCGGGCTCAAGTGCCGTGCTCAAGTGCAGCCTGCTCCGGCTGCAACGCCACTGAGGATGTTCTCTGCAGCCAAGAACGAAACGTCTGGAAGAAAAACTTTCTCCAGTAGAACACGGCACTTGAACCCAAAAGATTCTACAAACCCTAATAAAAATTAAAAGATGTTTGCTCCTTGGGAGGACAGCTATGGCAAGCCTAGGCAAACCTAGGCAGTATAATAAAAAGTAGAGACATCACCCTGCCAACAAAAGTCTGTATAGTCAAAGCGATAGTATTCCCAGTAGTAATGTATGGCTGTGAGAGCTGGACCATAAGGAAGGCTCAGCGCAGAAGAACAGATGCTTTCGAGCTGTGATGCTGGAGAAGACTCTTGAGAGTCCCTTGGACTGCAAGAAGATAAAATGTGTCAGTCCTAAGGGAAATCAACCCTGAATGTTCCCTGGAAGGTCAGATGCTGAAGCTGAAACTCAAATACTTTGACCACCAAATGAGAAGGGAGCACTCACTGGAGAAGATCCTGATGCTGGGAAATACAGAAGGTATAAGAAGAAGGAAACGGCAAAAGATGCAATGGCTGGACAGCGTTACTGATGTAACTAACACAAATTTGAGCAGAGTTCAGAGGATGGTGAAAGACAGGAGGGCCTGGCGTGACTTTGTCCACGGGATCGCAAAGAGTCGGACTCAATTGTGTGACTGAAGAACAATAACAAAACCAGTAGAAAGCCTGTCAGTGGTGCCACCATTTTATTTTGCATGAATGCTCTAAGGGAGTCAACAATTCTCAGTTCCCTTGTCCTGTCTCTTAAGGGGACTTGCTGAGATTTTTCTCCAGATACTATAACCAGTGCTTAATATTGTTGAGATGAAACATCTGGAGATACTAGGTCAAGTAAGATGCTTCCCCCTCCCTCTGAGAGTGTTTCTCACACAGCTTTGTTTAAGATAACTATATTTGCGGTTGATAGCTGCTGTGTAATTTTTTTAGGACATGGACCCCTGTTTCCAGATATATTGTAGGCAGTTGCCCTCAATGTTTGTTAGGTTCTGCAACTGAAGAATTCAAGGGGTCCAACCAGTCTTCCCTATCAAAATATAATCCTGATTTGCCTATTATTTTACTTTCTTTGGCAGGGTGTTTGTGTTGAAAACTGAAAATCAAAGTTAGCATATTCACTTTTCATGGTTCTTTTCTTGTTTGTTGTTCGCTCCAAGGGAAAAAACCAACTATGCACTTATTTATTTTTAATAGACACATATTCATGTGCAATGTAGCTTTGTGCTCTTCAGCCCATTCTACTTCCTAAGCTGGTACGCAGCAGGCTGAACACCATTCTTTACTTAACTTCCTACAGTCAGAGTAGCTGTAGGCTGTGTCAAAGATGAGCCTCCTCACGGGATTTGAGAGAGACAGAGATGTATACGGGGTGTGGGGGGGAAACAGCCGGTAAAAATGTTCCTTTTTATGTTTCAGAACATTTTTATACATTAAGAGAGCTGAGTCCCTGCTATTCTGTAAAAGATCTTTTGATTTGAAATTCTGGCATCCTTGGGGCTTTTAAAAACACAAGCAGCTCAAATGCCACTTAAGGTTCCTCGAGGGAGCGCTGAAAACACGGAAAAAACTGACACACAGCCCCGGCTCTCTGCCACAACATTTATTTCTTTAATATTTTAACATGTTTCAAAAAAGATTTCAATAACAATGTTTAACCCTGTTCTTTAGTAGCATTCGTGGGGGGAAGGGGTGGATTTTGATTCTCCTGCCTAGGTGATGTGTTGTGCAGGCATTGCCAGAGTAATGTCACTACAGACTAGCGAAAGAAGAGGAGGCAAATGTATGCTGAACTGAACCACTTCAGGAGAGAGCTCATGGAACTGTAGTTACAGCCATAAATGGAGCATTATGTGTCCGTGTATGGGTGGGTGGAACAAAGACTTGGGACAATTGGGCCCAATGCTGGCTGACAGCTGGTCAGCTCTCAAGCAGCTTCCTCCAGTCTGCCCCCTAGACGTCACTCAAAAACTGAGCAACTGAATCAATTTAGGTGAGTACTCATGTAACTGAAAGTTCCTCTTTGCAAAAACCAATATGGCAGTCATCCAGCAGTGGCTACAGGGAGCATGTAATACTGATTTTACATCAATTCTGTTGGCGTTGACTCATCGGCTCTTGCTGCCTCGTTAAATTCAAGGTGCCAACTTCAACTTCTATAAACTTCAAACAGAATTAGAAATTAGAAATTAGAAAGCATGGAGAATGCTGTCTTTAATATCCCCAGTGGATTAAAATTGATCAGTAGGGTTGCCAGACCGTCCCCCCATGGAGGCAGGAGTCTCCTGCCACCAGGCCCTACTCCCCAACTGCCAATCAGCTGACTGATGGGAAAACTTACCAGGGGAAAGGAGAAGGTCTAGCTATCATTACCAGCATTGCACAGGAAGTGACATCATCATGCCATCCACATTCAGGTGAAGCTCTGATATTTGGGCAAAAAACTCTGTGGTAGAAGCCAGTTTTACCATAGAGTTTTTGTCCAAATGCCAAAGCTTCACCTGAATGTCACTGGCATGATGTTGTCACTTCCTGTCCTGCACACAGTTTACCAGTCAATAGAGTTTGCAGGAGGGTCCTGGGAACCCTATTGACTGGTGAAGTTGTGTGCAGTACATTGCCCCTCTTCAATGCCAAATTAGTTGCCAGGAGCCACATGACATTTTTGTGGTGCCACCTCTTTGCTGCAGCTCTCTTCTTCAAGTCTTTGGCCACTGGACTGGCCTATTCTACTGAAGCCTTTAGATAATCATTAAAGATGGCCAGTCTTTTGAACATGCTGAGCATTTATCTGATGAAAGCTAGGAAATTGCACTGGATATATTGTACCTTGTTTGGCTGATCTATGGTTGGTGCCATATTTGGTTGAGTTGCTCTATGGTTGGTGCCATATTTTCCTTGTTTGTAGCTTGGTTTTCTGTTGTAGAATAATTGAAAGTGTATTTATAATGTTATTAATGGTGCTGCATTTTTTTTCTCAATTGAAAAGTGGAATTACACCAATCACTCTGTAGGGAAGGGGAAAATGGAAGGAACCAGGACAACATGTTTTGTGTGTATGTGTCTGTGTGTGTGCATATACACACATCTTTCATAGCATCCAACCAAGCCCTCACAAATGCCTGTTGAACTTTTTAAAATGTTCAACAGAGATGCATATTTCAAGAAGACTTGCCATAGTCTTCAAGGTGCAGATGTTTGGCAGGTGTTCATACTGTTGTCCACAGAATCATTCATGAGATGAAGCTTGGATCTCCTTGCCTCACCATCAGGCAGCTGCTGAACAGTTTTGCTGACTTCACATATTTGTGAAGGTAAAGTTTCAATTCCTTCCCATTTCAGTAAGTGAATTCAGTTCTTGCCTAGGGAAATAGTTCAGGTAATTATATAAACAGGGGGTGGGTGGGCTACAACTCATAAGGCAATTGGGAAGTACACAGGCAGAAATTCTAAATACGGTAAATAGTGTCAGTAATGTGGACTTCTACAAACACCAAATGGTAACATAGTGCATATTTATTAACCAGAGACAGACTGGTTTTGCATGCATTTTATTTAAACAATTTATTGTAAAGTTGCTTGCCACAATGACACATCTGTGCAGGATGGAAATCAGGACTCCCATCAGGTTATATTAGTGAAATGCTGTCTGTTGCATCAAACTGCATGCAAAGTAGTACTCTAAAAAGGTCCAAATGGTTTTAAAATAGCAGCTGAACTACTCAATGAAAAATCATCTTCCTACTCACAACTGGTGGGAGAAGAAGACGATAATGACAATGATGGTAACGATGATATTGGATTTACACCCAGACATTCACTCTGAATCTCACTGTCTCAGAACAGCTTACAATCTCCTTCATCTTCCTCCTCCACAACAGACCCCCTGTGAGGTAGGTGGGGCTAAAAGAGCTCTCCCAGAAGCTGCCCTTTACAAGGACAGCTCTGCAAGACCTATGGCTGACCCAAGCAGCTTCAAGTGAAGGTGTGGGGAATCAAACCCACTTCTCCCAGATAAGAGTCCATGCACTTAACCACTACACCAAACTGAAGAAAAAATAGTTTCAGATGAAACACAAGGGCAAGTACCACCAAGTCACAGCAGACTGATTGTGGCCCTTCTTGGGGTTTTCAAGGCAAGAGATGAGGAGAAGTGGTTTGCCATTGCTTGTCTCTGTGTAGCAACCCTAGACCTCCTTGGTGTCTCCCATCCAAGTAATAACAGGGCTGAACCTGCTTAGCTTCTGTGATCTGACAAGATTAGGTTACCCTGAGCCATCCAGGTCAGTGTGCATTAGCTGTTATGGATGTTCTGTTATTCCGCTATAAGCCACTTTGGGAGATATATGTCAGAAAAATGGTGTAGCAATTTCAAAATTATGTTAGTAAAATACTACTTCATCCCCCCCCCCCCCCCAAAAAAAAAAGTGAACCATGTTATTAAAGCCAGTGTTTTGTTTTCCACATTTTTGCATATGTACCTGCTGTTTGTGATGAGAGAGTAATACACAGAGATGTGGTAGAACCAGGAGCATAAATACCAATAACTTTGTTAACAGAGACTGCTTCAAAAGGAGGGACAAATAATATCATAAATAACACTTTTACCTTTCTCCTTTTTATTAGATTTCATGCAGTGTGGACTACCACTGACCTAATATTATAGGTTAATGCAAGCTGACAATGATCACAATAAAATTGGAATAAAATGTTTTAAAATGTCCGCTGATTTAGTGCTTAATCACCAGGCACTTCCATACTGCAGAGGGACATCTTCCATTAAGTTTTAGTTGATTAATAAAACTCTTTCCTTTCACTGAAACTGTTTGCACTTAGATTTCCACCCCCCCCCCCATTCAATCCAATAGTGGTGAGAACTGAGCAGTACTATGGACTGTTGGCCTGTTTCCTTTGTTGTGTTGCAAACAGAGTTGATACAGTACACCCACCCCGGCTTGAAAGAAGAGATTCAGCAAGGCGCTTTTTTGTTGTTGTTGAAAATGCTCAGCAAGAATCCATTTGCATAGTAGGCTGCACCCCCTGATGCCAAGCCAGCTGGAACTGTGTTCCTGCTTAAAAAAAAAAAGAAGCCAAAAGCCCTGAGTTTTACTATTATCACAACCCTTGAAAACCAGAGCGGCAACTTCAACAGCACCGTAATACTTTCACAACAGTTTGTGTGGCTTCTCCTAGCCTTCTGGAGCTGAAAATTCTTACCAGGTATCAGCTGCCATTCCTAGACCTGATGGAGAAGACACAGAGATGGCATCTTTCAATCATGACTGGTCCATCTCCAGCTAAGAGCTGCTAATTTCATTTAATATCCCTAGGGGAAAAGGACTTAAGTGGCCCAGCTAAGCACCCTTACATGTGTATGTACCATCTCCAGCTGAGAGCTCCTTCTTTCCTGTTTACAGCTGCCATTCCAGAGACTGAAGAGGGGGAAGGAAACATCTTCCTCTTCACTTGAACCCAGGGCTCACTAAGGGTCAAACTACATGTGACACTGGAAGTTCTGTGATGGAAATCCCAAACTTTAGCTGCATTTGGATTGGGACCATGGTGTAGACAGTGGCCAGCAGGTAATAACTGACCCCACTCTGTTTTCCCAACCTGAAACATCCCTGTGGAGATGCTGTTTGCCTCTTGATAGGAAATTTACCATTTGCTTCCTTGTACATATTGTATTATCTTTTTATTTATATCTGGATTTTAAATTGGTGTAAGCCCCTTTGGTAGCCAATTTTGGGCTGAAAAGCAGGAGAAAAATAGAATCAATCAATAATAAGAAAGTTGCTGTGAGTGAAGGGAAGGCAGTATTGTGATGATCTTTCTGACTCAATGAAAGGTTATTGCAGTGCTAGTTTCTGCAAAGTCTCCACAAAGCACTTAAGGTCTATTGCAGCTGCCTTTCCTTGGTCTTTTAAGGGTTGTGAAAGGCACAGCCTATGGCAAATGTCTGTTGCGTGTGCCTTGGCAAAATGAATGTGATCTGTGTAAAAAACATACAGATGTTCTTGAGCAACTTCCATTCATTTCAGTGGGACTCCTTGTATAAGATCGTCTCGGGATGCAGTAGTCATTGTTTTCACCAGTCGTGTCCTTGGATCGGTCCAAGATGTGATGACTTGTTGAGTCTGATTAGTCAGATTCTGCTCCAGCATTTAACTGAAGGAGAAATATTCATACAACACTGAAGAATTCCTTTGTCTTTCTTAGAGCAGCTTCGCATTTTTATGCTGGAAAAGGGAGCTTGAACCCTTCTGCCGCAGAAACCTATTATTTTGACACATCTTGTTGACAAGAGACATTGTCTAAAAAGCTGAAATCATTCTGTCACAAGAAGCCTATTTTGCTTGGCAATCTTGCTTGTTGACAAATGTTCTGAAGGGGAAGAAATATCATCAATTATCTTTAGAAGGTTCTGTCCAGTGTCTCCAGGTATATTTGCCAATGAGAAAACTATTTTAGTAGCGGAAAGAACATTTTAGGTCTTTGTATGCTAACTCAGTGCACATGAAAGGAAAACAGTAGGTTGTGGCTTACTTTAGTATTACTGGAATATGATAATCTTTTCAGGGAGTGGTTTAGATAGGAATCCGGCACCTTCCCGCCCGCGCCATCGTTAGTCGGCTTAGGGCGGGGGCCGTGTTTTGCCTCCTCGGATGGAGCGAGGCAAACGGTCCCCGCCCATCCGGGCACTTTGTAGGGCGCGGTCGGGGCTTTATAAGCCCGATCGCACCTGAGAGCACGCATTTCGTAGCGTCGTTGGCCCTCCCTCCCTCCCTATAATAGTACAGGTTTGTCTGGTCGCTGGTTTTCGGGGCCAGGTAGGAATTTTTTCATCCCAACTGATTGGCCATTGTTGGGATGTTTTTCGCCTACCTTGTACTATTCTTATGTTAGGTTGGGTTTTGTTGGTAACTTTATTGGCGGGTGTATTAGTAGGTTATAGGTTTCGGTGAGCACCCACGGTTTTCCCTGATTTAGGGAAGTAGCGGAATGGGACAGTAGCTGGGTTTAACGGCCCTCTACGGTCTGGCCCGCTATCGGGTTACCTCTTCTGGCAGGCCGTTCCTGGGTGGGCGGCCGTGCCGTTGGGTATACCTGGCCTTCACCGGCCTGGGGGCAGGGTGGCTCGCCCATCCGGACAGGGTAGGGTCCTGGGTGTTTCCCTTGGTCTGTCCGGGTATAGTTTAGTTTGCCCCATGCTGCTTTTGCTCAATGAAGTTGCCCTGTTTTCATCCAATTACCGTGTTGTCTCGTTCTTCAGACTGGGGGGGGGGGCAATTAGAGACATGTCCAGTTGATCCACATTTTAATGGACTTGTCCAGAAACATAGACAGCTGAGTTAATTTAGAAAAGTGTGAAAGACATAATATCTGTGAAAGAGTTTTGAGATGACCCATCATTGTTATTTATATCAAGAGTCCTAATGAAATATATTTGTCCAACTAGTCTTTCTGGAAGACATTCAAGTCAAATCTCCTTACCAATGTAGAACATATCAGGGAGAAGGTGGAAAATATGGCAGCATCAATAGGATATGGTTATTCCTGGATATAAACTGTATAGGTCAGGTAGGAATATGTAGCAGTCATGGTAGTGCAGGAATCAAGGAGCACATGGAATTAAATAATCTAGAAAATCTAAGAGGAATAAAGTCACTATGATGTGTATATACTTTTCTGTAGAACTAACTTAAAAATAGTGGGTGCACTATTACCCTCATGACTAAAACCATTAGGGTGAACTGAAGATAGAGAACTAAATTAAGGAGGTGACTTAAGCAGAAAATGTAACAAATGGGTGACATCAACTACCTTCATGTTGACTGGGTCAATGTATAAATAAATAATGGCATAGAGTACAATGCTTCTAGACATCCTAAACTACTGTATACTTGAGTAGTTGGTTATGGGACCAAATAGAAAGGAAGTTACCCTGGACCTTATTCTCAGTAGAGGTTATAACCTGGTGAAAGATGTAGATGGTGTTGACATGGCCACAATGCTATTAAATGGGGTTGTTGACAAATGTCAACTTGTACTATTAAATGGGGTTGGATCTGGATCGTAGGCTGCTGACTCTTGATGGGGTGCTACTAACACCAGTGCCTACTGTCAAGAGTTTAGGAGTGACACTGGATACCTCGCTTTCAATGGAGGCCCAGGTCACACATATTGCCAAAGTGGCATTTGTTCATCTTCATCAAGCCCGGCAGCTGGCTCCCCTCCAAAGTAATCCATGCAATGGTCACCTCCAGACAAGATTACTGTAACTTGCTCTATGCTGGCCTACCCTTGAGTCTGATCCGGAAGCTCCAACAGGTTCAGAATGCGGCACCTTGAGTCCTGACAAGAATGCCATGGATGGCACATATTCTACCTGTGCTGTGCCAGCTACACTGGTTGCCAGTTGAGTACCGGGTCACATTCAAGGTTTTGGTTATGACCTTTAAGGCCTTGAGTGATTTGGGACCGATGTATCTACGGGACTGCTTCCTCCACTATGTCCCTGGAAGGGTGTTGCGCTCCAGTATTCAAAATCTGCTGGTGATTCCTGGCTCGAAAGAGGTCCGGCTGTCCTCAACAAGGGCCAGGGCTTTTTCAGTCCTGGCCTCAACTTGGTGGAACGCTCTGCCAGAAACTTTTACAGTTTCGCAGGGCGTGTAAGGCAGAGATGTTCCGCCGAGCCTTTGCATGAGGACAGCGACAGTTGCCATCCTGGCAATTTTTCCTCTTCACCCCCTCTTGGGGGGATTCCCCTACCCCTGATGTGATCCAATAACTGAATAAGAGCACTTTAAAGACACCATCAGGGTTTGTAATTTTTAATGTAATTAATTTTATATATATATTAATGTAACTGATGTACATTACTGTTGTACATCGCCCTGAGCCTGGCACTGGCAATTCATGAATAATAATAATAATAATAATAATAATAATAATAATAATAATAATAATAATAATAATAATAATAATAATAATAATAATAATAATAATAATAATAATTTAACATTAATGATGTTGTTAATGTGTTGTTAATTTTTGGAAGCCACCTTTGAGACCCAGGGAAAGTGGGGATATAAATATTTGAAGAAAGAAATAATGAAATGTTATGCCAGTGAATACAGAAATGGCCACAAGCATGATAAGTCCTTCAAGTGCAACTAGCCATCATGACTAAAGGGAACCTTCATATACAGAAGCAGCAAACATCTGAACAGCAGTGCTGGGGGCTACATCAGGGAACACCTTGGCTTCTATGCATATTCGTTGGTCCACCAGGCCAATCAGGGCTGGCCCTAAACTGTCTGGCACCCTAAGCAAGGCTAACTTCTGGTGTCCCCCTCTGCACTGATAATGTCACTGAATAACGTGGGAGGAGCTCAGTTTGGCACCCCCAGAAGGCCAGTGCCCTAGGCAATTGCCTAGTGGCAGGGCCAGCCCTGAGGCCAGTGAGTTGTCTGCAGTGTGAAATGGGTTGCTAGATTAGACTATGGGTTTGATTCAGGGATGCTGCAAGTTTCACAGTGAACATGCTGATAGATTCAGGTGGGTTATCATATTGGTCTGAATCAACAGAACAAAGTTTGAGTCCAGTGGCACCTTTAGGATCAACTGAGTTTTATTCAAGGAATAAACTTTTGTGTGCATATACACTTCTTCAGATACGAAGAAATGGAAATTACCAGTCCATACATATAGGTAGAGGGTGAGTACCAAATCAGCATACAGCGTATTAGTTTGACCGATGGAAGGATCAAACTGGAATAACAAGTTAAATTTGTATAGTCATCATTTGTTTAAATTTAATTCTGGGGGGAATGTAGTGAAAGAGATAAATATATCAAAATTAGAGATTAATGGGCAGATGGAATTCCAGTTACGGAATGCTGACTGTAATTAACTGAGACCCCGTAGTTACACTCTACTCCTCTCCTCTCAAGCATGGAGGTAATTTTCCCATGTTCAAAATAGTTGATTAGATGTGAGTGGATCATGTGGCTTGTTTGGTTTGTGTCAAACAGCCACGAATATCCACAAAGCTGGTTGACCAAGCTGTATATGTGCAAAGATGCACATCAGCACCCATTAGTGTTGCTACTAAGGACTACTTAGATTTGGGGTGTTAAACTCATTTGTTATGATGGCTGGATCTGACATAAATGAAACCTTGTCAGGCTGGACCATGTGTGCCATAAAATGTAATGCCAGGTAATGGAAATATAAACCATATGAAGGACAGAAACACAATCAAAGTTTTTTTTTTAAACAAAACAACCTTAAAGTATGCTTAAAAGCTTAGCACTCTTGCAATATTTTGTTTATTTAACAGTTTCTGATAACTGACACCTCTTGCTCTGAATTATCGTATCAACATCTGGAGACAATGTCTGTGTTGTAGCAATCTTGAGTATGCTATTCAGGTGTTGTTCAGGTGTGTATCTGTTAAGTTACAAACCTATGTTTTATTTACTGGCATTCATTACAGAATTCTCATGGTCAATGTTTTGAGCCTAAGATTCAGAGGAAAACATGAAATGGGTAGGCATTGCAACCTTTGAACATAAGCTGCTTGGTGTGCTGGTTAGCTAATGGAGAAAATAGAGGCTTTGCTCTATAGATCTTGTGTGATTGAGCAAGCCGGTAGAGCAAGCTGTGATGCAGAAGGAAGCAAGAGAGAAAAGGAAACAGATGACAGTGAGTTGCTTGCGAGCCACACAGGAGCTCTCTGGGGGCCTGATCCAGCCCTCAGGCCACACATTTGGCTCCCTGATTTAGACAAACACCAACAGGTACAATTTTATTAAGATACATAATATTTATGACAGGTTTAATTGTCTATTTAAACAATTGCCTAATGAGCAGAGCAGTCATGCAACATGCATGGGGATGGGGAGCAGAACTCAGTTGGGCTGCATGAGAATCTGCATGCCCAGTTGGCTTCTTGTGCATGTGAACTGGCAGGTGTTTGAGCATCTCTAGTTCAATCTAGTAGAATCGCTCTTATGTCCTTAATGCAGAAAGAAAATGTTCACTTAGCAGAAAAAAAGTGCTTTTTGAAGGAAAATATTGTAGATTTGACACTTGAGGGAAGAATTTGTATTTATATTATTCTAATTAAAATGATAGTCTCTCTCATTTTGTTTGAATTGGAACCCTACACAAACCTTAAAAAAAACCTGCATGCATTTGATCTTTTTTTTTTTCATTTTTTCTTTTCTTAGAAATCCAGGGCTTGACCAACCTCTACATTTATTCTGCCAATGATAATTCTCATATAAATGTTAAAAAAAATTGTTTGGAACAGAAATTAAAGAGCACAATTGAATCTGTCTTTACATGCTGATCCAATTCCACCATAAGAATCTGCACGGCACTTTATTCTTTAGATAATGTTTGATGTTTTAAATGAGGCTTTCTATTGTTCACAACATTTGCCTATGCAAAGCAGGCCTTTCTCCCCCCCCCTCTGTTTCTCTAAGATAATCTCATTAGTTTACTTATCCATTATTGTGCATTATTGTCACTTGTCTAGATAGCTTTCATTCCCTCAATGTGCACGGAATCTGTTTATTGCAACTTTTTCCCACAAAGGTTGTCATTTCACCTGATTTCAGAGGAGGTGTATTATTCTTAACAATAAGCTCCTTGTGATGAAACATGTTTGTTCTACATTTGAAGATCAAAGAGCTAAACAACAGGTTTTTGTTGTTATTTTTAGATATACATGATTGCAGAAGACAAAAGAAAATGAAACAATCAAGCCTTGTTTTCACTTGAATGATGTGTACATTGACAAAGCCACACAGAACAAACCCAGTATCCCTTGTTGGCTGAGTGGACTAATGAAAGACTGAATGATGCAGACTTAACCCAGTCAAAATGTGATTTAATGGATAGTGCTGGGTTTGGAAAGCAGAGCTATAGGTTGAGGTTGCACCTCTTTGTTCCTGGAGCAACTTCATCCATGCACCTACTGCACTGCTTCCTTGTCAGTTTCACCACTCCACTGACAGAGCTGGTCTCTACACTATTATGTAAGATCTTTTAACCAACTTATGGTAGCATCAGTAAGGGGACATGCAATTGATAAGCAGAAGTGGTTTGCCATTGCTTTTGTCCACACAGTCTGTTTTAGTAGCCTAATAGCCTTATAAATAGCATACACCACCACCAACAACAACAACAAAAAGCTGTTTGTTACTTCCATGTTTGAGAGGAGATGAATTGAGAACACTAATGTGCCTTTACTCCTTGCCGGCTGGAGTGAATTGGCCAAGAAACAAGAGATTCTCAATGGGATAACTGAAATTAAGGGATGGTTGCCAAAACAGAGAAATGGTATAATGTGGTAAAGTGCTGTTAAGAAAACAGAGGCCATTTTCCCACTTACCTTACCCCGGAGCGACGTCCCTCTTCACCGCGCTGCGTCTGCGCGGATTTCGCACAAACTGCTGCGCAGCACCAGGAAGAGCCGCGTAGTCCCGGGGCTTTTGCGTCGCAAATGTAAACCAAAGCAGTTTACATTTGCGACGCAAAAGCCCCGGGACTACGCGGCTCTTCCTGGTGCTGCGCAGCAGTTTGTGCGAAATCCGCGCAGACGCAGCGCGGTGAAGAGGGACGTCGCTCCGGGGTAAGGTAAGTGGGAAAACAGCCAGAGTTGAAAGAGTCTGCAGACTCTAAGACATAGAGAAAGTGATCAAGGGAAAGTTATGCTAGACCTCCCCCTCCTCAAAACCTCAAGGGAAAAAAGCCCCAGGAGGGAGGGGAAGGCTGTTCACTTAAGTGCAAATGACCAGATGACTAGATCAGATCCTGCCAGAAGAAAACAAGTGGGAGAGATTGTCAGAAAACAAGCAGAGAAGGACAAGTGGGAACATTGCCAGACACACACACACCCTTGGCAGCTGCAAAGAGACAATATTTTTACTGTCTGGAGACAGAGGAAAAGTGGACATTGATGACATCATCAGGGAATTTGTTAATCCCAAATACCCATCAAGGTTCAAGAGTGCCTATGGGGAAAAGAAGCAAGATGCTGGAGAAGGAAAGATTAGGCACCTGGACTTCTAAGACTCTGGTGGGAGGAGGTACTGCCAAAGCTAGCCTTTCTCGCCTCAGAACAGCGGGGAAAAGACATACCTGACATTAACTCATTCACACACACCGAGGCATTTAGGGACAACTACAGTCAAGTAAATACAGAGGTACACTCGCTGAGCCAGTCTTGAGGGTCAAGAAGAACACTTGATAGCAGATCTAGCCAGAGTTCCCACCCCCTCCCCCAGCAGAAAGCTTTTAGGAATTCCAAAGAGGAAAGGGAGAAAACATTAACTTTCCAGAACTCCTCATATGCTTAAAGGGAAAGGCAGTGGGAGGGCAAATACAAGAGAAGAAGAAAACCCATCACACATGTGCACATGATCATAGACCTGAACACAGAGGCTTCAGACATGAAAACCAACCCCATGAGGAAAGGGAGAGGACAGGACCAAGATGGGGAAGAAGGGCTGAGGTTGTAGGATACACCAAGGACCAAACCAGTACCTGCATTGTGAAGGGAGAGGCCCTTTTGTTTTGCCCTCCTGCCACTGCCAAAACTATGCCAAAACTCCTGCATGCCACTGGGTATGGGCAGATCCAGTACAGTGAGGAACAAGCAAGAAAGACCAGGCAATCAGCCCTTTAGCCACAAGTGATATTCACCCCTTTTTCTCTAATAAAGTATTCTGAGCCATGGAGAAGGAGTGGGCAAGGGTTATTAGACACAGCAGACACAGCTTGTTTTGCCGGCAGTAAAGAAATACAGCACACACACCCAGACTCAAATAGAGAAAAGCCTGAGAGAGGGGAGGGTGTGTGTGTCCAAATATACAGGAGTCCCTTCAGGAATACCTACAGATGGCGACCATGAGATTTAACTCCTGACTGCCCTATAACACTTTTTGGAGGCAGATTTACAGTTCAGTGAAAGGAAGTCACTAGAGGAAAAAAGGGCTGTAGGCATCCCAGCAGGCATTGTTTTCCTGGGGGAGGGGGATGCTATAGGGTTACAGTAGCATGAAAATGATTTTTTAAGGCTCAGATGAGGAGATAAACAACCTACATTTGGTTAAAAACAGTCTGCAAACGGTTAAGTACTTAGGCATTCATGCATTTCCAGAAGCCAGAGAGCCCACAACTCGATGTGAGCCAAGTTTGCAGCTGATACTAAACCCTCTCTCAATACCCAAAATGCAGAAAGGAATCCTCCCCCCCCCCAAAAAAAAAATTGAGGCAGATAACTTATTTCAGATGTACAGGTAGACAAACAAGCTAACATTTATACGAACTTACCATGAGGAGACCGAAATCCATGTAGAGAGACCCCAGTACATAACCATGCATAAGGGATTCAGAGGGCTAAGGCAAACTGAGCAGATGAAACTGACCTTGGCAAATGCAGATAGAGCTGCACCCTTGCGTTATTTCATGTCGACACAAAAGGAAACAGGCAGATAACAGAAAAAGCAGAGAAACTGGACACAAACCGAAAGGAATAAAGAAATCTGGTTGCCTCGCTTCCCCCCCCCCCTCCTTAGAAGACCAGCCAGAATTTCATGCATTTAAAAGAATTTAGATGGAAAAAGCATTATCACACCCATTCATAACAATAGGCACCTGTTAGGAAGGGAAAAGCTAGGCCTTGTCTAGTATTTCAAGAAAGACAATCCTAAGATTTCAGGAAACATTTCCAGTTATTCATATGTAAGGGGAAAAGGCCAAATGAATGTGGTGCTGCAGTATTCTATGAATTCCCTAGCATCTCTTTTACAGCAAAGTGGAAGACAACAGAATCCTGTTACCAGAGGGACACCTGACACAGGACGGGAGGCGATATGACCTAAGAGAATCCCTATCCAGAATGCAGACTCTATATTGATGGAAGCAGTTTCATGGAAGGTACACTCTTACATAGTAGGGATGGAAAATACAGTTTCAGCATGGGCAGAAGGGACTTTTTGTTTTAAACCAGGTCTTCAAAGAGAAAAAGGGCAAATTCTAAGTATACAGATTCTAAGTATGCCTTTGGGGTGGTTCATGGCTTATGGGACACTCTAGAAGGGGAGCGGACCCTCTAAATTGGCTATTGGAGACTTCCCTAACGATGGAGGCTCAGATAGCAGCCACTGCCAAGTCCGCGTTTTTTCACCTTAGGCGGGCAAGGCAGTTGGCCCCCTTCCTGGAGCGCGACGACCTAGCAACAGTGATCCATGCTACGGTCACCTCGAGGTTGGACTACTGTAATGCCCTCTACATGGGGCTGCCCCTGTCCTGAACTCGGAAATTACAGCTGGTGCAGAATGCCGCGGCCCGGCTATTACTGGGTCTCCCAAAGTGGGGACACATTCAGCCGGGCCTTCGGACCCTGCACTGGCTTCCAGTGATGTACTGAGTCCGGTACAAGGTGCTGGTTATCACCTTTAAAGCCCTATATGGCTTGGGACCTGTCTACCTGAAGTACCGTCTTTCCCCGCATGTTCCCCAGAGAGTACTGAGGTCGGGAACACAAAATCTCCTTACTGTCCCTGGGCCGAAAGAAGCCCGCTTGAAATCCACCAGAGAAAGGGCTTTCTCTGTTATGGCCCCTACATGGTGGAATCAGCTGCCGGAAGAGGGGAGGGCCCTGCGGGACCTTGTCCAGTTCTGCAGGGCCTGTAAGACGACCCTCTTCCGGCTAGCCTATACCTAGCTTGAGAACTTAACGTACTTGCCAGATCTCTTTTATATACACATGGATTATTTATTAATTTTAAGGTTTTATCTGTTTTATCTGTTTTAAATGTTTAACCCTTTACATGCCTAAATATTGTTTAATTTTTATGTTGGATTCATTATTGGAAGCCGCCCTGAGCCATTCGTGGGAAGGGCGGGATATAAATTCTAAATAAATAAATAAATAAATAAATAAATAAATAAATAAATAAATAAATAAATGCAACTGGGAAACCAATAGCTTATGAGAAACAGATTTTAGCTGTTTTTAGGGAATGTGATGCTGCCAAAGAACACCAGCATCTAATGACACCTGAGGAATGAGGAATGCACTACAGCAGAAATGAAGGAGCAGCAAATGGCCTTGATCCCAGTACTGAAATGGCCTGACAGATCGATGTGCATGAAAAGAAGGCTGCACAGAGAGAAGGTGTAAAGGAGAATCAAGCAGGACAGTTCATGGGGCAAGAGGTACATGTCCCCTCCTGAGAAAGGTAATACATATTTTATGCATCTACATACCTTGGGGGAACTAATATGGGAAAAACACTATTATAGAGTAATACCAGGAGCAAGACTATGGGCTAAGAGACTTTTTTGAGATTCAATAGGTAAATAACATGGAGTTACCAAGGGCTGGAAAGTATGAATACCTGATAGTATCTGTGGACTGACTCACAGGTTGCATAGAGGAACTCCTGTGCATAATCCCAATTTGTGAGAAAAATACCCCTAATTCCAGAACATCGTAGTCACCTGTTTGGTTGCCAGGGTACCTGGAGACTCAACTCACACACATCTGCCAAGAGAACGTGGGTTTTGTCTACCAGACTGGGGAGGATTTATGAGTACTAACAGCCACAACATTGCAGCAGCACTCCGTGTCTCTCGAGGAGTGCTAACCAGGAGAACGTAAGAACATAAGAGAAGCTGTGTTGGATCAGGCCAACGGCCCATCCAGTCCAACACTCTGTGTCACACAGTGGCAAAAATTTTTATATATACACACACACTGTGGCTAATAGCCACTGATGGACCTGTGCTCCATATTTTTATCTAAACCCCTCTTGAAGGTGGCTATACTTGTGGCCGCCACCACCTCCTGTGGCAGTGAATTCCACCTGTTAATCACCCTTTGGGTGAAGAAGTACTTCCTTTTATCCGTTTTAACCTGTCTGCTCAGCAATTTCATTGAATGCCCACAAGTTCTTGTATTGTAAGAAAGGGAGAAAAGTACTTCTTTCTCTACTTTCTCCATCCCATGCATTATCTTGTAAACCTCTATCATGTCACCCCACAGTAGACGTTTCTCCAAGCTAAAGAGTCCCAAGAACAGATGGTTTCCAGTCGCTCCATGTGATCCCCATCTCGGCCATTGTAGCGGAAGAAGTTGTGCCACCAGGAACTGTCCAGGCAAGCGGTTTCCAGCCTTGACCAGAGAATCCATCTTGGAAGGCTAACACCACCAGCAACTATCTTCCTCCAGTGCCAGACTCCATAACAGCAAAGCGGGAGGCTCATGTACTCAACAGATGTCACCTATGAATAAAGCCATCAAGCTTATCGTAGGTGTGGATCCTGCCAGACTGCCTAAGCCTTTGTCTAACAAAACCCAAGACAAAGACTGGTACCAGTAGAAGGATGAAGAAGAGGAAGAACATCTTCACCTAGAGCCAAGTGTCTTTGTCTAGACCGGGTGTTACCTTGGGTAGCAATTTGGCCATCTATTGTCACCTTTTTAGATAAGTTTGATGCTTTTAATCACCCCCCCATCCCAATCATTTCTCCTATTCTTTCCTTTAATGGTCATCTTGGAGCCTCCCACTTTGGCCCATTGTTACCTGGAAGTCCAATCAAGTAACCAGGGCCAAAGCAGCCCATTAGTCAGGTAGGGGCATCCAATCAGGTGCCCCCAATAAACTGGCTATTGGCTACCGCTTAAGTCCAGCCCTTATGGTCATTGCAGAGCCTCCCCTTTTTCTGGGGTCATGTACCAGCTGATCACTGTCATCTGCCCCTGTACCTCCCATCCCCTAAGGGCTCAAGGTAGTCCTTATAACCACAGTCCCAACTCCCCACAGGTGTGCATCTAGCAGTATCCCTACCCTGCTGTTTAGATACATCCCCGATTCTTGGCCAGTTGAGGTTCCCTTCCCCCTAGTCCTCGTTCATCGCCATTGGAGCCTTCCTTGAAGACTACGATTGATAATTATCACCCTGTTTGTCTATCCTTGTGTTGTCTCTGCATTTCTCTCTATTTTTATTAGGACTGTATGTGTGTTGTATGTATTCATTGCCTTGTATGTGTGTTCTATATTTTTCTACAATAAATTGTAATTGTTTTACTTAATTAGTGTCCTTGGCAAATTTAAGCAATAATTTCTGGACGTGTATCCTGTATACATAGATTCAAGATCCTTTTTAAGTTGGCTTACAAACTGCAAGGAATACGAACTGCTTAAGCGACCAGGTCTTTGATTTCAGATCACAGGACACACCCTATTTCCAGAAGTACCTATGATTCCAGAGGACAGCAGGGTGAATTCATCACACCAGAATTAAAAGAACCGCAGTTCCAGAAGACATCTATAGGCAGGGTGACAAGCCAGGATGAGAAGCAGACGTGGGACCAGAGGACATCAAGGACAAGGATCAAGGTGACAAGCAAGGACAAAGCAGATGAGCCAGGAAGCAAGTCTACATGCCGAAGAAGACCAGCAGAAGGAGGTAGAGCCTCAATGCCACTTGGGCTTTGACCTCAGCAGTAGAAGCAGCAGTAGTATCAAAAGGGGGAAGGCCAACAATCAAACTGGAGGAATCAAGAGTAAAGTACATCATAGGACTGTACATATTCTCAATATTCTTGTTATGTACACTTGTGTATTACCCAAATGAATGAATGTGGAAGCAATGTATAAAAACATAACAGATGGCTTTGAAGCTGGGGTCATCTGGATGTTGGTTTGGGAAATGTTGTATGATAGGGATGATTTCAGATCCTGCTTCTCTATTTGTGCTTGTTCAAATAGAATCCCAATTTTCTTACTCTGTCTTCTTCTGCCTTGCTCTTATTTCCCCCATGCAAAATATAGGCACTTGTCAACATTGTTTCATACCCATAAAGCAGCATTCAGGGAAAAATAGACTAAATTCAGCAAATTTAACCAAAACAAATAGAAATACAGATCCAAATTAAAAGGTATATACTAAGTTACCAGCAGAAAGCCCTCTCAGGTTGGTACTGCCTCCCTTTGGTTGTTTGGTGTCTCTGGCATAAGGATGGGCAACATCATTCAGCAGTGTTTGATGTGCATGCAGGGAGAAGCCAAGATTGACTTTGCTACCACTTTGGGATCAGGGCCGAGGCTCAGTGGTAGAGCATCCGCTTTGCATGCAGAAGGTCTCAGCTTTAACCTCCAACATCTCCAGTTGAAAAGACCAGGCAGTAGGTAATGCGAAAAACCTCTGTCCAAGACCCTGGATAGCTACTGCCAGTCTCAGTAAACAACATTACTGACCTTGATAGAATAGAATTCTTATACAGACTAAGACTACCTCATGTGTTCACACTGTGCATGGAGTAAGAGAACCCAGTAAGTAGTCTCTTCATACCAAAGAACAATAAGGAGTTTACCAGGTTTAGATGCTTTTAAAAATGTTAAGATCTTTGTTCAGTTCAACTCTTGTGTCATTGTCTTCCTTTGGAGGAGTGGGAGAGGCAAAAAACCTCTCAAACACAACGGCCTTCCAGATCTGGAAGAAATCATATGGAACAAGTACCATTTTTGGAATCCCTTTCCACATGGTGTGGTGATGGACTAGAAAATGCTCTCAAACAAAACCACAGCAGAGTTTGTCATTTGCATCCAAAACAGACTAGGTGAAATGAAGTGTTCAGACATTAGACATGTATAAATAAAATATGTTGGGAGGACAGAGCAAGAGAGAGGTAGAGATTTCACTACATATGCCTTTGTGAGGTAAGCTCTTCTGTGCTTAAAAAGAAAGTGTTGTCAGTCACCTAACATACCAAATCTGGCTGGTCCTTTGAATTGTGGACACAGGTTGTAGGAGGAAACAGTTTAAGGTCTTTTGTTCACTCCTAATATGTGGCTAGATAAAATAGCTATGAATCTCATTAGCCCTTCTTCTAGTGCTTTCTTCCTGATTTTTTTAAAGGTTACCCAAAGAAAAGTATTTGTCAGAGTCTCTAATGAGTTGTTATATTTCTCTGACACTTACACAACACAGATGTCATTCCAATGCCTTCGGAAAACAGATTTTCTTCACAGGTGCCTATTTTTTCCTGCAAGAAAAGCAAGCATTTTGCAAATTAAGCAACCATTTTATATGAAACATTACATATCAGACACAATTTGGGGGTTTCAGAAGAGGATAAGCTTCAATTTGGTCCAACATCTGGATCTTGTTATTTCAATAGCTTTCCCTCAGTGGTAGAAACATTGTCTAATATGCGCCTTCTGTCACTTTTGATTGGTTTAGTTGTTTATTGGACAAAGAAAAGCTACTGTCTGGTGCTGTACATGAATCTGTACATGAATCTTCAAGATGGCACAGCAATGCTGAAATTGAATCACGTGCTTTTAAAGGCCTGAAAAGCAGATGGCTCTCCAATCATCACAGCTGAAAAAAGACAATATGCTTCCCGTGACATTGTAGGCCCCAAGCAGCTATTTCAGTTAGCTCTTGCAGGGATAAATTAAAACAGAATGAAGAATAAAGATAGCCAAGAACAAACAATATAGTTCCTGTACACTATTGGCTACATGTCACCGTGTGCAATATCTGTAATAATGCTTGATTGGAGCATGTGAGTGAATCCACCTGCCTACTCCTAACCCTTGTTACTGGAATAAAAGCAATGCTTTAATCACTTGAACTACCAAGTCAATAGAGTTTTGGGGTGCTATACGTATCATGGGCTTGGCTTGCATTTCCGTTAATCTGGCCTGGACAAGTCTGATTTACCAACCTAAAACTAGGTCTCTAACCATAAATTAGATCCCACCAGATATCTGATCCCTTCCATGTGTCCACAGTTCCACCAACAATGGAAGGTCTATCAAACCCTCGTGGGCCAGGATGTCTTGTGGGTCATACTAGTCTTTGTTGAAATGTGCACTGTTCTGATGTCCCTCCTCTTAAGTTTTATTATTCAAATGCTAGCAGCAGATCAGGACAAGACAAATTGCAAGTGGTGAAGAAGTAGATATGCTAAGTCTTCCATTTCACTGGAGACTTGGGGGCTTGCTCTTTTTGCCACCACTCAGCTGGGCTGCAGGAGAAAAATTCCTAGGTGAATGGTGGTGGTCAACATTGCCAGCCCATCATGATGTCACTTCCAGCATAACAAAGTGGCTGATGTTCTAACATTCACTCAAAATTCTATGGATTAAATCTTATGCGATGATTTCACTGTCAGGTAGTGGCAGAAATTATGTCACCACATTGCTAGTACTTTGTAACAGTGCCATTGAGGCCCCCCTCCCCCAGGTAAACTTCTGCTGGTAGAAGTGACATAAGGCCAGTTAGGAGACACATAAGCTATGAGATAGTTGATCCTTTCTTCATGTTGCAGTTCTGCGGCTTCAGCCCAAATTGAACACTATTATGAAATGTGGGGGCCAAGGCTCAGCTCACTCTTAGAAAGTCTCTCAACCTGACGTCATAGCTGGGATGCAACCAGAGCCCATGGCATCCAGCACAGAGGATGAGTTGAGGCCTGATGACTCTGATCTGGTCACTGTGGAAATTAGGCTCTGTGAGGCTGTCTCATGAAGCCCAGGATCAGGAAACAGGGAGTGTAGAGACTGTGGGAAGCTACCATAGCCAAAGGCTGCGGAGGAAGTGACCAGGCCGCCACCTCTCCCTGGACTGGACACCTATAGAGAGGGAATGAAAGAGTGAAGGGAGAAGCACAGAAGGAAGAGGGATCCAGGTGAGGAAAAGCTCTCTCTCCTCCCTAAGGCTTTTTGTGGGGATTCAATGGAGTTAGAAACTCCCAAAGTGACTGTCACACAGCAGGGGACCAGGAAAGGCCTTCTGCTGGCTGCCACCACTCTGATAAGGGTTTCTACGTGAGGCCCCAGAGCACCCATCCAACTCCTATATCTTCCTTATTAGCAAATACCTTCTATCTGTGACTGGAGAGATGTGAGGACCTAGGCGGTTTAACAACAATGGGTTTATTATAAGTGCTCAAAACAATAAGTGGGTTGTAAAACTTCTTAGTGCACAGCAAATATACAAAGATTGGTACAAAGAAATAAAAGCTCTGATGTGTCTATTTAAATGTTCCCTTCTTCTGACCTCAATAGAGTCACTCACTTGGATGAGGATTTTCTCCTGCAGTTTTTTCCAGAGAGAACAACTTCCCATTCTAGCTTGGCTTTTTATGCTTTCCTCCCAGGTCCCACCCCCCTGTGGGCCAGTTTTCCCTCCAAAAACTCTGCCACCCAATCAGAGAGACAGAAGGGATCATGGCAGATATAGGCCCTCTCGCATTTCCTACACAAGCTTCCCTATAGTCCATAGGCCACACTACGCCTAGGATCATGACAGTGGCAGACGAAGCAAGCCCTTTTCCTCTGAATCCCCACTATGTGCATGCATATGTAAAATATCTCTGATGGTTTTAGTGAAATGGTAAAAGAATGCATTCACTACTGTTGCAACAGTTTTAATAATTCTCACACCCAGTACACCCAAATGCTCAAATTTACCACATGCTCCCAGCAAGACCAGTAAGATGTGCCAGTGTATTCACTGGTTTACTTACCTGTAGAAACACAATTTTACACAAAGATCATATAACTGATCATCTTTAAAAATTAACTTGAGCTGACAGTGAAATTATGAGAAAGGAGACACATGTAATAATAAATAAATAAACATCTACTTAGAAAAAAAGAACAGTTTGGACCTTCAAGTTGCTCTTTCAAAAGCATGGCTCTTACCAGCTTAAATTATAAATAGGTCTTAAAACTAACTTTCAACTGATGCTCTCAGTATCTCTCAGGAATGTGCCACACTGGATCAGGTTGATGGATTATTTTTTTTCTTTCTTTCAAGATACTCTGTATCCAAAGATGGAGTAACTTCCCTATGGATCTTGACTGAAGTACAACATGATACTCTGGGGGAATGAACTCTGGCTGAGAATGATAAACACCCATTGCTCAGAATCAGGAATGTTGTCTGGGTATGTTGACTGGGAATGAAGCAGTGTAGTAGAGCCACTCCCCTCTACCCCTACACTATAAAATTCATGAGTGCTGGGCTTTCACTGGGAAGAAGAGGATTCAAATAATTTCTTAGTCATGAAGTTCACTGGGCACCCAATCATTAACTCTTAACCTAGCATAATTTGCAAAGTTGTTATATTAAAAGGAGCAAAGGGAACTCTGTGAAAGATAGCCAAAGAAGATAATGGGATTAAAAATGTGATATTCTCTGGAACATGAATGTTTCTGGCCTGGACATTGGGACTTTGATTATGTAGTAAATCTCCATTAATGGAAGGGATTTCCACCAACAGAGCAGGACTTCTTAGTTTCCCTCTTTCTTGCTACAGACCAAAATGCGACTGGGGAACAGAACGAAGGAGGTGTTCGAAGCCTGCAGTGGGAGAGGAAAATCAGTGGAGGTTTTCTTCCCTTCCAATAGGGAGCCAAACATGGATTTACACATTCACTGTTGTGAAGAAGAATTTCAGATATCTTAATTTTGGTAGCTCACCTGGTGAAGGTATAAATCTGTTTGTTTTACAAAAGGAAGTTTGCTTAATGTGCACTGTAAATTTGGTATATTTGGGATGAGATGTGAGGGTTCATTCTCCCGTGATTTGTAGCAAGCCTGAGACGACTGTAGTGCAGGCAGTTCTGTTTCCCTACATTGTTCTTGCTGCCTTCCCTTTGACTAAAGAGATCTCAGAAAAGGGGTCAGATTAGGCTCCCCAATGATGGAATCAGCTACCAGAGGAGGTGCAAGCCCTGCGAGACCTTAATCAGTTTTGCAGGGCTTGTAAAACCGTCCTCTTTCAACTTGCTTTT